>NC_080691.1:36083062-36692263 GCF_030445035.2 Dasypus novemcinctus
TCCTTCGGCAAGCCTCAGTGCCTCTCTGAGCCTCAGTTTCCCCACCTGTGAAACGGAGAGCCGGACGAACAGGACTGCGAAGATGCTGAACCCGGGGGGCGAGGGCTGGTTTCTGAGGTCACTTGGAGAGCAAGTAGCACCCAGGAGGTGGAAGGCCTGCACGTGCCAGCTCTCCTGGCCCTCGGGGTGGTGCTGCTGCAGCTGTATAACTCAGGGGTGTCCACACTATTTGCACTCACACCCCAATAAATGCATGCACATCCATCCATCCATACACACATGTACAAACATCCATCCACGTATGTGTGCACATATGCAAACCTAGGCATGCTTGTAAATGATGGTCAGTTACTACTGTATTCATACATCTTGTACATTATAAAACAGAAGCAAAACTGGAAAATTTTAAAGGAAGAGCGGGTCTATATATAGAAGTTCTATTAAAATCCTAACACCCCCTCCCCTCCCCAGGACGCCCGATCTCTCTTCCTCGGCTCTGCTTTTTTCCTTTCCTATAGCACTTATCACCTTCAAACACATTCTCTAATTTGTTATTTATAGCTGCTGGTGTGCTGTGGGGCCATGAAACCTGGCCGGGGGGGGGGGGGGGGGGGGGATGGTGGCCAGAAGCTGAACCCCCTAGAACCTGGGTCCCTCCTCCTCCCCGCCCACGCTTCCCCAGAAGCAGGCTGCAGAATAAACAGGTTCCTGTAAAAGTGGGCGAGAAATACAAGTGCATTAAGAGAATGTATCAGGAGCCGTTTATGGAATAATCTAGAGGCATTAACCCAGAAGTGGATTCTGTCCAAAGCTATAAATGGGTGATTGCATTGATTCTGCAAAACAAGTGTTAGGGGGTTAGGGAATATACTTAATGGAGAGAGAGACAGAGAGAGGGACGGTGTCAGCCCCGACTAGAGGCATCCACAGCCGTTGTCTCATTTCTCGGTCGCAGCCATCCTGTTAACATGACCATTTTAGAGATGAGGGGACTGAGGCCAGTCCCCTCTTCAAAGCCAGGCCTGCCCGGCTCCGGGCCACTGCCCTGCAGCGACGTCCCCTCTCGGCTGGAGCAGGCCGTGTGCCCCGGCGGGCCCTGGCTGGGCTGGGAGGGCGCGACTCGGAGCGCGCCTGTCCGTGTGTCTGGGAGGCGGACGTGCCCGAGTCTGTGCCTCTGGCTGCGGCGCTGGCGGGGGTCCAGGCTCGGTGCCGACGCCCGCGGAAGAGTGAGAGCCGCTGATTTAGGGCCCATCTGGGCGGGCAGCCGGCAGGAGCCCGGCCGCTCCAGACGCTCGGGGGCACGATAAGCGTGGCCTCGGGGGCCCCGGCATTCCTGGACGGTGACGCGGCGGGGGAGGCGGCGCGTGGAAGGCCCGCTCTTCCCTGTGGGCTGTGAGCCCCGCAATCAGCAGGGCCCGGCTGCTCCGGGGAGCCCCGACGCCGTCCCCCACCGGGCGGCGAGGGCTACAGGCCTGAGATCGGGTTGGGGCACTGCTCCCAGAGCCAGCCCAAGGCTCAGGACATGGTCCCTCTGTCCCGAAAGAGGGGAGGACGCCCGCAAGTAGTCCAGACGCAGGCCTGGTCGCCTCCGGTTTGTTCCTGAAAGCAAGGGCCACTCCTAATCCCAGTCCATTCGCTACTTGAGCAAAGACCTTCTCAGGCTGACCATCCCTTCCTCTGCCTGCAGCCTCCCATGGCTCCCCACTGCCCTAGAGTTCCACCTGAAAATAAAGCCTTTTCCTCTCTGGCCGGGTGATCTGGCCCCTGCCGACCTCCATAGCTCCTTCTCCCACAGCCCCCCCACCCCTCTGCTCTCAGACGCACCCCTACCCCAACCCCATGCTCCCTCTCAGCTCTGTGAAAACACTGCTGCTCCTCCAACGCTCCCGGCTCTGCTCCTCCCCAGGCCGCTGCATATACCCATCCCTGCCCTGCCACCTGCTCCCCACTCACCGTCACCGCCGCCTCCAGCCCGCCCTCGGGGTCTCTCCTCCAGGAAGCCTGCCCGGCCCCATCCTACGCACAGCCGCTCGGAAGCTTCCCAGGGCTTGCCAGGACAGCCCTGGACATTCCAGGAGACGGGCCGGGGTGTCCACTTGCGCCCCATTGCTCCCTTGGTGCTGGGCACACCGTGGCTGTCCAGTACATATTTGTGGTGGGCAACCGGCTGAGACCACCTCCCGCCTGGGCCCCCAGGGGTCTCCCGGCTTCTGCCCCAGCCCCGGACCGCAATTGAAACGGGCACATGAGCAGCAAGAGCGGCGGTAATTCCCACGGAGCACTAGGAGGTGCCCGGGTTGCTCTGATTGACCAGTGCTATTATTACCCCCAGTTTGCAGAGGAGAAACGCGAAGCCCAGAGAGGTTAAGCAACTCACCCAAGGCTGCACAGCTGGCGAGAGGCAGAGCCGAGCCGGCCGGCCCCAGCGCCCTGGTACTTCCACCCACCACAACACCAGGGAGCCGGGACGGGTGCTCAGTGACGGGGCAGACACGAGGCTGGGGGTCGAGCGTCCCGAACCAGATTCAGGCAGGGCGTCTAACTCTGGGGACAGGCCCAGCCTTGGCCATCCCTGGAATATCAGGTCAGAGTGCGATTCTTCCTCATCTGCCACCACCCAGCCTGGGGGCTCCCCTAGGGCCTTCCCTCGCCCTGCTGGGGCTCCGCTAGGGCCTGACCACACCCTCGCTGGGGGAGGCCTCAGGTGTGCTAGGATGCATAATTGTGCAGGCTCTGGTTTAAATTCTAGCTTGCACTAACTGGCTGTGTGAACTTGGGCGGGTTTCTTAACCTCTCTGGGCCTCGGATTCCTCAGTTGTGAATGGGGATCCTAATAGGATGTGGGGGAGGATTGAAACGTGCTAATAGACATCATCTCTTAGAACAGCGCCTGGCGCAGAGTTAGCCTGACCGAAGTGCCGAGAACAGCTGAGTTCCCCATCTTCTCGGCCCCACCCTTACAGGAGTGGGTCAAGCACAAGTTTCAATTACTCCCTGGGCAAATGGAGTCACCTCCTCCCCAGGAGAGGCGCACCTACGACCGCAAGGGAAATCCAATGAGGACAAATACATGCATTTGATTGCCAGCCCTGCTCCGTCTCGCTGTGTGACCTTACCCACATGGCTTGCTGTCTCTGGGCCATCGGTGCTCCACCCTTACCAGGAGAAAGGAGCTGCTGCTTTCTGGGTGTCCCCCCAGCTGTGGTCACTGTGGGGTGGGCACAGGTCTGGGCCCAGGGAGCTGGGTTGACAGGGCCGCCCTGACTGCCGAGGTTCTGGAGACCCTCTGGCCCGGCAGGTAACCCTCCACGGGCAGAGCCCGTGGCTCCAGCTGCCTCCTGCCTGCTGCCCTCGCCGGGCCCTGGACCTGCCGGGCTCCTCTGGGCTTAGCTGAGCAGCCACTGCGGCCCAGGTGGTTCGTGCAGCACCTCTCCAGGCCAGGAGGGGGCACCATTCCCTTGCCCCGTCCTACCCCGGAGGGGACGCATCCAGGCCCGCGAGGGATGCTGGGAAGAGACGCTCCCGCCATGGGGGCTTTACCTCATTGGGCCCACTCGTGGGGGCATCCCGGCAGTGGGAGCCTGGGCACGGGGCCACCCAGACCTGGGCTGGCGCCTGGCTCTGCCTCTTGTAAGCTGGGGCTCCCCAAGCAAGCGTCCTCCCCTGCTGGGACTCGGTTTTCTCATCTGTAAAATGGGCATTATAACAGCCGCCTTGCAGGGTTTCCTGGAGGGTGAAAGGGATGAGGGCGGAGGCCGAGCCCGTGGAGCCTGGTGCGTCGGCCGGGCCGGACCACAGGGCTGCCGGGTCCTTCCCGCCCTCTCGGCTTCCTGTCTGCTCCTGCCTTGTCGCTGCAGGTCCTGAGGCCACTGACCTCTTTTCCTCAGAGGCTGAGGGGTCAAAGGTTTCCTTTTTACGCCTTGGTCCCCCTCATTGTCTGGATGTTCACTTTCAAGCTCCTTTCTCTGTCCTCTCCCTCCTCTATCTCTCTCCTCTCTCTCTGTCTCTCTGTCTCTGTCTCAGTCTGTGTCTCTGTCTCTCTCTCTCACACACACACACACACACACACACACACACACACACTAATGGAGATCACTTGGGGCAACTGACCTTTTAACTTCCTCAGCCCGGTGTGTTGGCACCTGGCAGGGGGTGGAGGGGAGGCTGGCGGGAGGACAGGGAGTGTGTCCCACCCAAGCAGCACAGGGCGCCGTGCACGGTGGGGTGGCACCCCCGGCCCATGTCCCATGGCCTGTGTGTGCGCAGAGCCCGGTGTCCTCTGTCCTCAAACGAGGCTCCGTCTCGCACCCCCAGGGCTATTTCGCAGTGAGGTTCCTGGGAGAGCAGCTGCCCTGAGCTGTGGGGTAACTCGTGCATTAATAAGACGACTTAGCACCTCCAAGGCCCGCCTCGCTCCGCCCCGGAGAAGATGCCCTGGAGAGGCAGGTGTGCAGAAGCCAGGGTCCATCCCCTTGCAGAGCTCATGAGCAGCCCGAGGGGCCAGGCATGGGGACGTGGAGAGAAAACAGTTCCAGAACTGTGGGGGGATCCGCAGAAGCTTCTGGGCAAGGGTGGGGGCTCAAGGCGGGACTTGAGATGCACCCCCTAGTGAGGAGAGAGGCCCGCCAGGCTGCGCCGGCTGCACACGGGCGCCGAGGCTCGGCCTCGGGGCTGCAGAGCAGGGTGCCCGGAGGGGCTGTTCCCTGCAGGGGCAGGAGCCACCGAGGCTGGGAAAGGCCCCTGGAGATCCTTCTACGGAGGAACTGGGCAGCCAGACCAAGGGCACCTCCCTGGTGACCTCCTCCCTCAGCCCGAGGCGTTTTATCCCCTCCCAGGGTAATTTATCAGCCCGGCCCTGCTAAAGCCTGGCGAAGGCCTGGGGCCCATGTGTCGTTGCGAAGATCCTGTGGACGGTCACTGCAGCGCTCCGAGCCTCAGTTTCCCCATCTGCAAAATGGGTATACTACTAACAACAATAATAATATATTGTAAAAACGTGCCGGGGAGGCGAGCAGCACGCGCCAGGGCTCAGCGCTGAATGGGTCTCTCCTTAGGCACTGGGGGTGGGGAGGGGTGTGGGATGGGCGATGGGTGGGTCACTTAGACCAGGAGTTGGCAAACCGCAGCCTGTGGGCCAAGTCTGGCCCGGCCCTTGCTTTTGTAAATAAAGTTTTATTGGAACAGAGCTTTACCATTTGTTTGCATAGCACATTACCTGTGGCTGCTTTTTCACTAGAGCAGCAGAGTGCCTGAGCCCATGCGGCCCATTTGGGGAAAGGCGTGCCGACGTCTGACCCGGACGCAGCATGCTTCCGTGTTCTCGCTGGGAAAGCAGGAGCAGAATTAGCACTGTTCTCCCAGAGTCCTGGGGACTATTCAGTGTGGGTGGTAAAGGTCTTGGCACACAGTAGGTGCTTCGTAACTGGAAATTGTGGCTGCCCTTGCATGGTTAAGTGCTGATGTGACTATGAGCTGTGGTCATCGGATACACCAAGGGGAAGCTTTTGGGGGAGTGTCTCGGCTCTTAAGGCGATGGACGGACACCAAGGAGGACGAGGCAGCTGGTCCCAGCCCGGGGTCCTTCCCAGCCAGACGGATCCACTGCCGGGCATGAGAAAGAAAAGGCCGCCTGGGAAGGCCAGCCAAGCGTCCATCATCGTCTATAATGTGGACGCAGGCTCTCGAGCAGCAAGGGTTTTGTCAAAGGCTTTTCACGGTCCAGTGTCCCCGTAAGCCAAGGTTATGTGGCTCAGGCCCTTCTGGGCACATATTTATTATCAGGTGGAAATGGCACTTGGGTTTCCCCCGAGCTAGCGCAAGGCTGCTCGGGCCCCCGCGGAGCCCCCCCCCCATGCCCCAGGGAGCAGCTTCGGCTGAAACGTCCCCAGGAGAGGGGCTGGCCGTGGAGAGAGGTGGGGGTTAGTGGCTGTGTCTTGGGGACGAGTGGGATGTGATTTACCTCCTGGCCAGGGATTTAAACTGAGCCTCACTTTTCGCATGTGTAAACCGTGGGCCACGAGTGCCTGCAAACGCTTGACATCACGCCCGGCTCGTGGGGAGAGACCAGCAGCCGGCAGCCGCTCTGCCTGGCTGTGTTACCAGCGTCCTCCTCCTTTCTGGGTCCGCAGGTTTGAAAGTGCGGCACGCTGGGCAGGGGCGTGAGGCCCAGGACCCCGTCCCACGCCTGCTCCGAGACGCGAAGGCCGAGCGGCCTGGGCAGGCTACCCCACCCTGGGGCTCCGTCTCAACTGCAAGGTGGATTCCCGCCGGCTCCGGCCTCACCGGGAGGCTGCGGCATGAGGCTTCAGAGTGGCCAGCACTCAGTAGGTGCTCCAGAAACGTGCCTTCGCCTGGTTGAAGGAATCCGTGTCCACCTGGATTCCAGAAGGCGCCGGAGAGACCAGCACGGGTGAACACTGCCTAGACGAGGGTGCTCCCAGAGCTCCTGATTTCTTGAAGAGGAGAGATGCGCCCTTCACCCCTCTCCCAGGGGTGATGGTGGAGGGGCTCCTCAGACCGTGCCCAGGCGGGGGCTCGGGTGGCATTCCAGAGCAGCCAATGGCCTGGGCCCAGGACTCATACATACGTGGGTTCTGGACCTGGCAGGCAGCGCCTGAGCAAATCGCATCACCTCACTGACCCTCATTTCTTTACTCTTTATTTTATCAAATATTTTATTGACTGACTGTTAGCTACTGGGAACTACTCTACATCCTAAGAATATAGCAGGGAACCAGCCAAAGTCTCAGCCCTCTTAATAAGTGAGACAGACAACAAATAAGTAAAAAAATAAATGTTGGCTATAATATGATAAAAGGCAAGGAGGGGAAGCGGCTGTGGCTCAATCGATTGGGCTCCCGCCTACCATATGGGAGGCCCTGGGTTCGCGTACCGGGGCCTCCTTGTGAAGGCAGGCTCTCCTGCATGCTGTAGAGCACTGCCCGGTCCACAAGCGCCACGGAGTGCCGACTCAGCAAGGTGACGCAACGAAAAAGGGAGACCAGCAAGAACACAGAAGAGCTCACAGAGAATGGACGCAGAGCGCAGACAGCAAGCAAGCCGCAAGGGGGGAGGGGAAATAAAGCTTTAAAAATTTTTTAAATTTAAACAAGTGAAGGAAAGCGTTAAGCAGGGTGAGAGGCTTGAGAGGGAAAGAGGAGCTGTTCTAGGCTTGGTGGTCGGGGGAAGCCTCTTTTCAGAGGTGGCGCTTGAGCAGAACAGGGATGGCGTTAGCGCTGGCTCCGCGGGCTGTCGTCAGGTTCGAGAAAGCTAACTTGAGCACCTAGTAGGGGCGGCCTGCCTGCGGGCTGGACGACCGCTGGACCTAGGGACACGTGGGAGGATGCATCGTGGGAGGAAGGACAGATGGACGGAGGCACTGAGGTGGATGGTGGCTCGATGGGTGGACCCATGGAAGGGCGGTGCATCAGCCGGGACCCTGCGGAAATAAACGACATGCGCAGTGGGTTAAGTGAAGGGAATTTAATGAAGGGGCGATGGAGAAAGGCCAGGGAGCTCTCCTTCGTCGGGCACAGTGCCTGGCACAGAAGGGGCGCTCAGGTGTTTGTTGAGTGAGTCTGCGAGCGGAGTGTTGAGGATTGAAGAGGGGCGGCAGTGAGGCACGTTGCACCAGGCAGGACACGCATCCTCCAGCGACATTCACCCCGTAAGCCGCCGGCTCCCTGGTCCCGTGAGCAGCTGCTAATAGCCCCGGAGGGAAGGCGGCACGCCTGCCCTGACCACATTTTATGGAGCGAAAATAAGGATGAGGGTTATTTGCCTGATTTGTGAATTTCTTTATGTGCAACATCTTACATAGGCATAAAACTGACACCGCACTTAGTTCTTCATTTCTCAAATGGCCTTTCCTGAAAGGGACGGGGCTGTGCGATGGCCTGGGAGAATCCAGCAGTCCGTCGCAGCTCCTGGCTCCGCCGGGGGATTGTGTTCTGGGGACGTCCTGCCATGGGGTCCCTGCTCCCGGGTAAAGATGCTCAGGGGTGGGCAAGAGGTGGGGTCCAGTGGTATCAGGAGCGGGGGATCGGTGGCTGAGAGCAAAGACGAGGGTCTGAATGCTTGGGTTCTGACCCAGAACCCCACTTCCTGGCTGTGCCATCTTAGACACATTAATTAACCTCTCTGGGGAAAGAGCGAGCCAAGTGGAGGGTACAGACCGTAAAGGGCCTGAGGTGGCTGGCTGGCACCGAGAAGAGAGAGAGGAACAGAGGATGAGCTCAGAGAGGAGGCAGAGCAGGCAGAGCCCGGGGCCGGGGAAGGGCTGAGGCTTTTACTCAGAAAGAAACGGGAGCCGCGGGCAGTTTTGGGCAGAGCAGTTCCATCGCGTGAGTGTTTTGAAAAGAGCCCTTTGGGCAGCGCGTTGGTGACAGACTGAGGGGGTGTGGGTTGACACAGAGACCCTCAGGATGCCATGGGCCAAGCAAGACGAGATGGCGGCAGCTGCTGAGGGGCTGATGATGGTCATTTCTTGCTTTCCAAGCTACTGGACACCTGTCAGCACAGGCCTGAACCAGAGCAGGCACTTCCTCCTGGTGCCCGCTTCCCCCGTTGTCGATCCAGCCCCCAGAGCCTGCTGCACCCTCCCAGCCAGAGTCAGGCCCCCTGTCTCCCTCTCCCAGACGTTTCCTCAGCTGCCTCCGTCAGGGCAGCCTGGCCAAGCTAAGAGCTGTCAGTGCCTCCAATCTCCCCCAGAGCCCACCTCCCCCTTCCCCTGACTCGTGGAAGCCAGCCGGTGCTGGCCCCGTTCCAACCTGTCCACATCCGTCTCAGACCGAGGGGCCCGGGATGAACTCCAAATGCTCCCCGATTAACCACGGAATCGTCCCAGCTGGAAGGAGCCTCAGAGACCCCCCATCTCATAGAAATCGGAGGGTCGCCGAGGCTGACCGCCTTATTCGCCGGCCATTTGCGTGGACGGTTAGTTGCAAGGCCACCAGGAGACCCCAGGTCTCGGTTGCCCCTTGGAATTCTCTGTCTGCAGCTGGAATGCCCCATCCCTGTTTGAGGAATTCACTGCCTTCCTCTCTCTGCTCTCCAAGCCCATGTCCCTCCCTCCCCACCCCTGAGGAGGGGGGGGTTGAACTGCATCGGGCGGTGACCCTGGGGTCCATCATTTGTCCACTTCAGTCGACTGCTGGGCGGTCAGAATTGTCACCATGCAAGGGGAAGGGAGGATCTGAGAAGCAGGGTGGGTGGCATAAGGGAAACTGAGGCAGGAGGTAAAAAGAATCTTTGAACTTGCCCCACCCTCTTCGTTATTGTTGGGGCTGGTACTGACACATCTGGGGCGCTTTGCCTCTCCAGGGGACCGTGACTCTGCTCTCCACGCCCTTGCCAACGAGGGGTCACACATTATTGGGCTCTGCCTATCTAACAGGTGAAAATGGGAGTCCCACTCGCTGTAGAGTTCTCATTTGTCTTATTACACGTGAGGCTGAGTATCTTTTCACTTGTTTCAGGAACAGTTTATCATTGATTTATAGATTGCGTCTTTATAGAGTACAAAAAACCAGACCTCTTTTGCAATATAAATTGCAAATATTTTCCCAAGTTTAATTTTGTATTCATCGCTTTTGCTAGGCAGATTTTTAAATTTAATTGAATTTATCAATATTTTCTTTTACTGTTCCTAGGGCATATTTACACCATCATGTATTCACTTACCCATTCATTTAAAAATGTTTATTGAGCACCTACTTTGCCAGGTGTCTGTAATACAGAAACAAGACAGACAAAGCCCCCACCCTCATGGATCTCGTTGTGTCCTGGGGGAAGCAGAAGATATTCAGATAAAATGATTTCAGAGAGAGGCAGATGCTACAACAAAAACAACAAAAAGCGATATGAAAGCCAGTAAAGGTTGCAGGAGGCTTGTTTTACATTGCAGTTGTTACCCTGCTGGGTAACAGTCATAAACGTAGCAGAGTGAAACAGCACACACTATCAGACAGTTTCTGTAGGTCAGGAGTTGGCGTGACTGATTGGATTCTCTGCTCAGGGCCTTACAGGGCTGCATTCTCATCCGGAGGCTCACCCGGGAACAGTCTCCTCCCAAGCTCTTTCGGGTTATTTGAAGTATTCCCTTCCTTGTGGCTTGTTGCTGGGCATTGGCTGGCGACTGCCCCCCGTGCCCTCCACGTGGGTGTCTTCGACGTGGCAGCTGACGTCATCAGACCAGCTCAGGGACTCGCTCACCTCAGGGAGGGCCCCTCCCCTCTTTTAAAGGACCCGCCCTTTTAAGTCAGCCCATCTAGGATAATCTACTTTTTGACAAACTCAAACACAGCTGACCTGGGACCTCAATTAGTTTGAAAATCCCTGCACCTTTGCTATAGAGAGCAACCGAGTCATGGGAAGATCAGCCCTTTACTTCGTCATCGTCTATTGGTTGGAAGCAAGTTACAGGTCCTACCCACGCTCCAGGGCGGGGGATTACACAAAGGCGTGTACACCAGGAGGTGAGAATTTGGGGGAGTCACCCTAGGGTCTGTCTGCTACATAAATATTTTTGAAGAAAGTCTTTCTGAAGAGATGACAGTTGCACTAAAACTTGAGTAACAGAAGGGAGGCAACCATGCAAAGACAAGGAAGGAACAGATTTCCTGGCAGAGGGAGCAGTAAGTGCAAAGGTCCTGGGGTGGGAATGAGTGCAGAAAAGAAAGAAGTGAAGTGTGACTGGAGTTTACTGAATAAGAGGATGGTAGGATGGCCCATGAATGGACCTGGAAAAGAAAGGAAAGGAAAAGATTCAAAAGAAAAGAGAATTAGAGCCAAGTTGGCTGGAAACCCAATCTCAAATCCCAGATGGGTCCCTAACTCACAGATTGATTCTGATCATTCCCTTTTTTTCCTTTTGGACTAATCTTCCTCCTCTGTGGACTGAAAGAGCTTAACTTTGATAACCCTGAGGACTGTTCTGGCTTTAGCAACCCAACGAGTCTGAGATGGACTGAGTGACACCTCCAGCTAATTAACCAATGACACCAAATTAATTAAGACCTGGGAAAGTGATTATCTCAACCCAGGCTTGCTCATGCTTCCTATTTGTCCACAGGGGTAAGCAGGCACAATGTAATGGCAAAGAATGCGAGAAACACCCAGGGGGATGGGGTGGGGGCTTTCAATCCCCAGAATCAAGTCACAGCACTTCTGACCTTCAGCTGGAACGCCGCGGATCTGCACAAATCATTAAGCCCGGCTCGCTGGCAGGATACTCTGCCTGGAGTCCAGCCCTCCTCACTGACGAGCCACATGGAGTTAGTTTGGCCCCACGAAGCACGGGGATCGGATTTCTTTGCTCGCCCTTGCCATGGAAAAGCAGAAATGTGGTGGTGGTTTGGAGTTGGGGGTTTGGGGGGATTTTAGTTTAAAATTTTTTTTTTCTGGTCACTTCCCAAGGAAACATTGATGTCCAGCTGACCTGAAGCAAAGGCTCTGGATGAAAGCATGGGGTGGGTCCCCACCAAAGTGGAACTCAGCCCAAATATCTCTGCATCTCTTTCAAGGAGAACGAGCAGGCTCTTCACTGCTTGGACGGGGGCAGAGAGAGGGACGATGGATATTCTGAACAATGGGTCCCGTTGTGTGGTCGCTGCGAAGGCACGTAATTCAAAGAGGAGCCTGAGTGGAGCAGCTGAGAAGAATCAAGGTTCAGAAACGAGAGTTGGGAGTTCCCCTGGGAAGTTGCCTGGCCATGGGGCCAACAGACTTGATGGCTTCTCACTGGCAGGAGATGGGGAGTTGGACCAGGATGCCCCAGTGTGTCAGTTTTTAGAAATCGTTTTATTGTTTATTGTTAAATTGACACTTTCCATGCATATGACAACAAAAGGGAAGAAGGAAAGGGAGAGAGAGAGGAGAGATGGAGAGGAGAACAGACTCTGAAAAGTACAAGATGAAAGCAAAGGTCATCTTTTAGGACCTCTGGACAGGATACCTATGCCTGTAGATTGTAAGCCCCTTGGGGAGACAGGCTTCATCTTGTCCCACTTGTATCCCCAGGGTCTCCACTGAGGGAGAAAGACTCCTGTAGGGAAAACACAGTGAGCTCAGGGATTCTCCTGGGGGGACCGTCAGAACCCCCAGGTATATCTGAATGTTTGGAAACCATGCCACAGCATAGAAGAGGAAGAGAGGACCCTACTATGCCCACCTACCCCCTCCAGGAATTGGTGCTGTGCCTCTGCTGATGGTGCCTGGTTCCGATTGCTATAGCTCTGGGAGCTGCTAGGGATGGAGCAAAGAGGCAAAGTGTGACTTCCGAGATCCACAGAAGAAACTGCAGGGGGGCAAGTGGAGCCAGGGTGCAGGCTGAGGGCACTGGGCGCTGACTTTCCTTCATGCTCTGGGCAAGCCGGTGCCATTTGTTTTTGATACACAGAAATGCAAGCGGCATCTGGATACCCAAATAGGGGATAATTTTCTCCTCACTGTTTTTGTCTCTAATGATAATCTCCTAATTAGCATCTGAGCCGTTCAATTACACAGGGTGAAAGCGTCCAACGGCACAGCACTACCAGGCACGGCGATCCTCACAGAAGCCCAGGGGTTTATCCTTCCTTGTTTTCAAAACTGAGCAAACTGAGGTTCTCAGAGTTGAAGTGATCTCCCCAAGAGGACATTGTTTTTCAGTGGCAGAGCACGGATATGTATGCAGACTTCTTGACTTCCAGTTTTAGTTCTTTTCTTTCCAGCTTCATTTCTCACCGCTCTTCCCCCAAAGGCTTTGCCCAGCACTGGCTTTGAACCATATACCTGCCAAACACACCCTGAACGTCATCATCTCCATGTTAATTTCCATGCTAGTTCCTCTCTTTGAAAGTCCTTTTCCCTTTCAGGCAAGTTTGCAACTTGTATTTGTAGACCTAGTTCCCTGATCATCTGGGCTGCTTTTCCCAAAACCCCAAAGTGAAGATATGCATTCCCTGTGTCTGTGCTGGATTTGTGCCTTTTACATTTATTGTTGTAATCTCCCAATGTGTCCCCTTATCTATACTGACATTCTTGAAGGCGTTAGCTAGGTCCTGTTTAGCTCTGCTTCCTTAGAAATTTATACAGGCAAATATTTGTTGAATGAATACATTTGAATTTGTAAATATTCTTCTCGTGACTACCTGCAAAAATGACAGCCATCGTACTAAGCTGCCTCATTCATCACCAGGCATAGACAGTCCTGCCAGTGCCTGATCTCTTGTCCCAATGGTGCTCAGTTGAAAGAGCCAAGATAACAGCTCTCTTTATTATGTTCAAGTGCCACATGATCCTCCCCTTTCCCATTAAGCAGATAGGAAAGGCCCCTCCTACTCTCAGTAAAATTATGCACCCTCTCTACCTTGGGTTGCCATCAGCAGGGTGATGAAGCTGATAGCTCCCGAATGGTATCTTTTTATAAATGAAATATGAATTATCAAGATTTCTCCTGATTTTCTAATAACATGCCCTTGCCTCACAGTCTATCAACCTTAGAACCAAAATGAGATAGGGTGAAAAATAATCTCTAGATTACCAGGAATCACTCTGGGGATTCAGGGTGGCTTCCTAGATGTTGACCTCAAGTCAGGACACTTAGATGCTTGTCTCCGCAGCCAGTGCCTTGCTATGTGACCTTGGACACATCAGTTACCTCCTCGGAGCCTTCATCTCCCTCCCTGTAATATGGGACTAGGTTTGCCCTCACCTCAAGGATCTGCCATGAGATCTAAAAGAGAAGAGGCAGGTAACGGCTGCACGTAGGGCCAGGCACCCACCAAACAAGGGTAGTTATTAGTATGCTGTTTCTATGATACTGCAGTTGGAGCCTGACTTAACCACTGGTGCCACCACTTAACCAGCTGGCTGACCTCTGACAAGTTACCCAGCGCTTCTGAGTCTGCTTCCTGGGTTTCAGAAGGGGATAATAATAATTCCTCCCGCATAGGATTGTTATGAGGATTCACTGTGACAAGAACATGTAAACTAGCACTTAGGATAGTGGCAGAGCCACAGGGAGTGCTCGTGACCCATGGCCACTGCTGCCCTAATCGTTGCCTTGATGAGCTTTTAAATGGTTGCCCCGAGGGAAGCAGGTGTAGCTCAGTGGTTGAGTGCCCGCTTTGCATGCATGGGGTCCTGGGTTCAATCCCTGATACTTCCTAATAAAAGAAAGTTGCCTATGTCTTTCCAGGGCTTAGAATTGAAATCTTACGACTCCTGGGCAGACATTCTTCCTCTTTCTCACCGGTGTAAACTAGACCCAGAGTGGTTGGCTCATATGCTGGAGGTCACAAATCCAAACTGCAGGTAAAACAGCAAGCTCCCTGGCCCCCAGCTTTCCTCTGAGAGCTGCTGGAGAAGGGCAGGGGCAGAAATGGCCTTCCTGCCACTCCCGTCACCACATCCCACCCACAACTTCCAAACCTGGAACCCTGGCCCACTTTTCCTTCTCCAAGCACCAGGAATGGGAGGTTCTGGGGGAGCATTCCTGGCCACCTCAGGGATGCCTTTGTCCCCAGAAAAAAAGTCAAGAAATGAGAAGTGAAGAGAGTGAGCAACTACTGTGAAACTCCCCTGGTTGCTGAACACCTGCAAAAGGCTGTTTAGGAGTATCCCAGGCAAGGCACCTGCCTTCCTAGAAGGCACCTTCTGGATGGGAGATGTTAACAGACACGTCAACACTAAAATCATGATGAAATAGAGGGAAGGGGACAAGGGGCCCTTAGACAAGGAGGTCAGAGAAGACCGCCCCATTGAGCAGTTACACAGAAGGCCCCAGGACCGCATCCAGCTTCCAGACTGATTTTTCCCAGAAGCCCTATAGGTCCATATGCAAATTAGCCCCTAGCGGCAGGCCCAAATAACCCAGAGCTCCTAAAGTGAGTTTGTAGATCAGCTTCCCCCACGGCCCCCAACACGCCACAA
This sequence comes from Dasypus novemcinctus, assembly GCF_030445035.2. Taxonomy (NCBI): domain Eukaryota; kingdom Metazoa; phylum Chordata; class Mammalia; order Cingulata; family Dasypodidae; genus Dasypus; species Dasypus novemcinctus. The sequence continues at coordinate 36,097,976 of NC_080691.1, forward strand.
GCTCCTCGGACAATCCTCCGGCGTTTCTTCTTTTCTGCCTCTCCTAGTGCCATTCTGTCTCTGCATTTGGGCTGATCCCAAGATCAGTGTGTCTGCGTTCAGATCCTGAATCCTCCCACCTCTGCAGTGGGACTTTGGACAATTTACTTCACCTCCCTGAGCCTGGCCTTCCTCATCGCCAATGCGGCTGGTTATGACACCCGTCCCATACCTACTTCACAGGGTTTGTATAGAAAGAGCCTGGTGTGGTTCAAAAACGTCCACCCTTATTGACTCTGCTTTGCTTTGCCCTTTCACTTGCATCTCTTATCCACGTTCCCGCTTCTCTTCTGTTCTCTCCCCTCGCCTTCATCACTTTCCTGTCCCTGTTACCCACTCCCCTCCCGCTCTTCCGCCGCCTCGCCTCGCCTCTTCTTTCTTGACTCTTCCTGCTCCTGCTCTAGGGAAATATCAGAACAGATTTCACCTGAGCAGGGCACAGGACGCGCATGCCCTCAGACGATCTCCCGGTGGCCACGGCAAAGGAACACGGTGTGCGCCGGTGAGCACAGCCAGCAGTGAGGGCGTCTGCCCACCAGCTGCCCGGTGGTCGGTGTCGGAGGGCTCCTCACTCCACTTCCTAGGCACCGAGATTGTGACTGAATCCGCCTCCCTTCTCGCCAGCCACGCGGTGGATAAATACATTACAGGGCCACATCGGGGCATCGTGGGGCGGGGCTTGGGGTTTCCTTGCAAAAGCTGGAAACAAAGGCATATTGCTTCTAACTTATTTGAGGCAGTTTCCAGTACTGGAATTTTCAGTTCACTTTGTCATCAAAAGCCACGCGTGTTCTTCCCCCTTTCCTCCCCGTCGAAGAGGTGAAAGAAGATCTGGGCTGTGCTGGTGGTTGGGTATTCTTTTTTCCTTTTCTCTTTTCTCCCTCTCTCTCTTTTTTTTATCCCCACTAATTTCTCCATGCTGTGGAGAATTTGTCACACGCACGGGTCTGTTTGATTTCATTAAACAGAATATTTAAGCATAAAAATTGTTTAATCGCCTTGTGTCATTATGAGATGAATTTCATTTTGCATACATTTGCATATTTCATCAGAATTAAGGCTGCTAATATGCAAATGAGGGACAGGTTGTGGCTGAGGTGTTTATTGTAATAGCTGCAGGCTGTTCCACTTGGACAGCTTTCTAGGTGGTGGGGCAGGAGGGGGAGGGAGGGCTCGGGTGGCTGGGAACACTTCAGGAAGCCCACAAGTCTCTGGGGTGCCTGCCTCGGAGGAGACAAGATGGGGGGGCGTGGCCCGCCTTCCTGCCCTGGGAGCCTGGCCAATCAGAGCAGGCCCGGTGGGGAGGCGGAGGAAGCCCAGCTGTCTGGCCCAAAGGCTGCTGGGAGCCGGCGGGTACCAGAGCCGGGATGAGGGGCCGGGCGAGGCTGGTCTGCCCAAGCGCCCCCTGAGCAGGGCGGGTGGCGTTCTTCTCGTTCGTGCCGCCGCGTCCTCCGCCTGCATTTGTTTCTTCCTCTTTGTTTCCTCCTTGGCTTTGTCTCAAGCCCCCCTTATTCCTTCTTACCCTTTATGTCTTCCTCCTCTTTGTTGCTCCTTTGCGTTGTTTCCTCCCCTGCTCTGCTCCCAGCCTGAACGGGCTGGGCCTCCTCGCCCCCCCTTTGTTCTCTTTCCCAGCCTGCCCTGCTCGCTCTCTTCCTCTCCTCTGCTCCTGCCTCAGCTTCCTGGTGTCCCGTGGCCCCCTCGCCCACCCGGGGCCCCACTCCCCCCCGTGGATATCCGCAGCCAGGGGCGACTCTCGGTGAGGACAGAATTCGGCGAGGTCCCCCTGGCGCAGCCTCCCCGCCCCTCCATCTGAGACCCTTGATTAGTCCCTGTCCTTGCTGGAAGGTCAGGGATTAGACACATATCATTTTCCTCTCAAGGGCCGGTGCCGGTCCCGGGAAAGCCGGCTCGAGCTACCCGCGGGGCGCGGGCCGAGAGGACACCAGCTCTGGACATAATGAAGCGGCTGCCAGGCCGCGGAGGGGGGCCCAGCTCAGGAGGGGTCTCGCGTAGAGCGACTTTCCAAAGACGGTATCCCAGCTGCGCTCCACCCTCCTGTTCCGTCCAGTCCACGCAAAGTCCCACCACCCTGCGTCGGCGAGCGAAGGAGATTTGGAAAAGGACGTTTTGCCTGGCGCCAAGGTGGAAGGTGGCTTGAGCCGGGTGCTGGCCTGGACAAACGAAATCCCTTCTCCGGGCCTCAGTTTCTCCATCTACCTTCCACGATTCTCCGGAGACTTCTTGAGCCATTGCAGGAAGGAGACCACTTGGAAAGGGCAGGATCTGTTCATGTTACCAGCCCTGATGTACTGAGCGCGCACCGGACGCCAGGCCCCGGGCCAGCCTCGGATCCAGCACGAGCAGCAGCCTGCCCTCAGGGAGCTGGCTGGCTTCCGGGTGGGAGAGGCGGACCACAGCTGGAACTAAACAACGGAAGCCGCAAAGGGAGGTGTGGGTGGTTACTAGGCCCCACCTCTGTCCTTTCTAGAACTCTCTTTGGCTCTTGATCGGGGCCAGTTTTCTGGGTCGTATCCCAATGGCTGGCTACCCCTCCCTTCCAGAATGCTCAGGAGTCTCTCCAGAGAATCCCTTTTTCTTCAGACTCCCTGACGATACCCCGAGCTGCTAGAGCAGCATCTGCCAGGCTAACCACCCCCCGCCCCCTCCAGGGTGGCTCTTCAGGACTGCAGTCGAGAGCCTGAGCAATTAAAGCAGAATTAATTGGCTAGTAGACAATCACCTCCCGATCCGAGCAGGGAGCCAGCAGGCGGGCCTGTTTTGCCGAGTCGGCAAATTGAGCCCATCGACCAGGACCGGTGGGGGGCGGCAAGGCGGGCTGGCGGGAATTAGAGGCACCCCCCCACCCCCACCAGCCCAGTCCAAGGGCCAGCCACTGGGATCCGAGCAACTCTGCAGGGGAATCCATCTTCAATGGTGCGGAACTTTCTGGGATAGAACTTTGCCTTCGCAACGCGGAAATGTCTAACCCAGGGTTGCTTTTAAGGTGATTTAATTTTTAATATCTTTATTCTTGTCTCTGTAGCAAAAGCAATACGTTTCCTATTGATTTTTAAAAATCAAACGTTACAAATGAGTATGGCTTAGGAAGCCCCATAAAATTATACCTCTGCCTACACATTAGCATCTGAGGGGGGTGGTCGGGCGAATCTCAAGAATATACAGCAACTGTCAACAGCAGTCAGCCCTGGTTTGTGTGGAAGGAAGGATTAAAGGGGACTCGGTTACTTGCAGTACATTTAAAGGAAAACTTGATGGGTGCCAACCCAGACGAGTCACGGTCCTCGTGCTGTCATTGTGCTTATGTGGTTTTGTCTTCAGTGTTACAAAAACCAACCCTGCTCATGGTGCAGAAAAACTGACAGAAATCCGCAGAAGACCCCGGAACTCCCAGCCTCCCTTTCCCCCTTGCAAGCGGGAACCCAGAAGTAGAACAACGTGGTGAAGAAGCACACGCTCCTGGGCCGGAACTCAGCCTCCTCTGCTTGCCAGCTTTGGGACCTGGTCCAAGTCATTCGTCCACTCGGAACCTCGGTTTCTTCATCTGTCGAAGCATCGACATAGTACCTCCCTCAACCTGAGAAGACTGCATGTAAAGAAGTTAGCAGGGTGCGTGCTTCATAAATGGGGTAGTTCCGTTCCCAGGATTCCCAACTTCAAAAGAACTCAGGAGGAGCCAGAGACTCAGCAAGAATTGTTAAAGATAGGGCCCAGTCCGGAATCCAGAACAGAGGAGGGAGGTGACGGGAGAGTGGGCGCAGACAAACATGGAATGGCATCGAAATGGAGATGTACAGGGAGCCAAAAGGTCAAGCTTGGTTCCTGGCCTTGCCACTACCCGCCTCGCGGGTTTGGGCAGATCCCTTTCCCTCTCCCAGCCCCCGGTGGCCCCATCTGAGACAAGGAGCGAGGACGAATAGCTAGTCTAGCTTGTTTCAGCTGCTGGAAAATTAGTTTGCATTTATATCTTTTAAAAAATTTTTTTATTTTATTTTAATGAACTTGCGTATCCAGTCGTCAGTTCAGAGGGAGTCGGGGAGGGGCAGCAGGGATGGGAATGGAAGCAGCTAAGTTTGGGGGTTCAAGAGTGACCCTCGGGGGCCCACGGAATGCTGGACGGCAGGCGGGTTGCCGGGCGGCGCGTATCTCTGCTGGAAGCTGGTGGCAGGGTGGAAAGCCCGCGTGCCAGGAAGTCGCCGGCCCGAAAGGCGTGTTTGTGTAAGGAGCCGGGGCGGGGCCGGAGGTGGGGGCGGCCGTGATCGCCGAGGAGGCGGCGAAACCTGAGCGCGGCGCGCCAGCAGTCAGACGGGGTCACCAAACTCAGACTAAATAGTCTGGCCGGCCGGGCCCTGGGCTGTCTGGAAACCGATCCCGGGATGGGAGAGGGTGGGGGCGGGTACCGTCCACCCCGACGCCGGTATCAGCGGCGGGCGGAGGCCACCTCCCCAAGGCGGAGCCTGAACAGGAGCCAGAGGGTGTTTTGGCTTTTTCATTTCAGTTTCCTCTTCTCAGTGGGAGAGGGAGAGGCCCGGGGCCCTCCTCCTGCTTGCCTGTTCACAGGGAGGCCAGGCCCACACCCCAAAGGGGCCCCAGTGCCACTGTGTGATCCCGGATCAGTTAATCAGCTTCTCTGTGCCTCTCTTCCAGCCCTCATTTGCCCAGCGAGGATCAGCCGGTGTTGACTGGGGCTGTTTTTGTGTGGTTGGGACAAAGGCGCCCCTCTGGGCAGATGCTGCCCGCTGGAGGCTGCTTGCAAGTCGGATGTCTGAACCAGGTGCCCTTGAGCAGCAGACAACATGCACAACCGCACGCGGAATCCCTGGGCGTGAGCCTGAGGGGAGGAAGATCTCGTGGATTACAGGGGCCCTCGCCGCTCTAAGCCTCACATCAACATGGGTGTTGAAGGGTGTTCTTTCCCGCTTCTTCAAGATGAGGAAGTCGAGGCTCAGAGAGGTCAAGTGACTCACAGAAGGTCACACAGCCGCTAAGTGACAGCACCAGCGCTGGAGCCCAGGCCTCGCCTTATAGCCCTGCTCCCACACTGCACTGCAATTTAATACTGCCTTCTGAAGCTTTAGGATTTGGTGTATCCATCACCTCTCTGGGGAGGCCTCTGTGACGCCCCACTCTGCCCCCAGGTGAGGCTGCTCCCACAGAGCCCTCGGCTCCCCCTTCCCCACCCAGCAAACAGGGGTTTCATTACCCCCGGCTTCCTCTCCCCACCTCCGCCTCCATCCCTGCCGTGTCCCCCGGGGCCAGCCCAGCGCCTGCACCCAACAAGCACCCGGGGAGTAACTGCTGGATGACTAGCAGCAGCCGCAGATACACGATAATGCTGTTTATTTAAATAGCGGATCAGGAAAGGGTTTTCCCCGGAGCTTCTAAAAATCAGATTTGCGGGAGACTCGCTGGAAAGGTCCCAGTCCCCGAGGGCTCTGTGGGACTTGCCTGGAGGGTGAAGCACTAGCCTTCGGTTTCTTTGAGAAGTCTAGGAGAAGCCCCTGCATGTCCCCTCCTGGCCTCTGCACCCACCGAGCTGGAGCACCGTGTCCAGGGGCCAGTGAGCAGGCTCGGCTCCCCCGGTCTGAACAGTGGGGCCTTCCAAGAACTCGGGCTCCGGGCTCGGTCTCTGCTCTGGGTGGACCAAGCAGAATATCCCTAAAGCTGGTGGGGAGGGAGCACGGTGACATGACGCCTGCCACCCCTCCCCGTGCCCGCCCTTAGCGCGTTCCTTCCAGGGCTGGTAGCACCACTCTCCTCTCCGGCTGCTTTTTGCGCCTCCTACAGAAAACTGAGAGGTACCAGGGGATGGGAGCCCATTTCAGAGAAGGCACAACCGAGATCTGCAGACCTCAGCTCCGCATGACCACCGGCAGGTCACCCCGTTCTCTCCGTTTCCTCCTCTCTCAAATGGGAGGCGTCAGGGCCTGGGAGGATTAGCGCAGAAAGGTGCTGAGAAGACGCCCGGGTGCAGAGTGGCGCTCCTGCAGTGTTAGCGCTGTTCACAGTGCACAGGAAGTCGGTGCGCTTGTCTCCGTTTTGAAGGTGAGAGCCGGGAGGCTTTCAAAGGAAGTAACTCGCTGCAGGGTTCTCAGACGGAAGTCGGTAGAACTGGGATTTGAACCCAGGTCCTGAGCATCTCGCACTTCTGCATCTGACCTAAACCATAAGGGAAAGTGATTCCAGACCAAGGGACCCGGTTTCAAGCTGGAAAATGGTGTGAAACCCTCCTCTTTCTGGGCCCAGCTGGCTTTGGCAGGATGACCGCAGAAGTAGTTGAACCACTTGCTTTTCCAGAATTGGAGTTGCCAGGGCAGGACTGTGGACTCTGGAGGCAGAAAGCCATAGGAACAAACCTGGTTGAGTGGCCTTGGACAAGGCGCAAACATCTCTGAGCCTCAGTTTACCCATCCATGAAGCGAGGCAGCTGGCTCACTCAAGCCCAAGGAAACTTCCGGCACTAATGTGACCTCTTAAGTAATGAGAGTCTGTGAATCTAGGTCAGAGGAAGGAAATGGTGTCTCCCTGAGACTTCTTCTGATGCTCTGTGTGACCTTGGGCAGGCCACCTAACCTCTCTGAGCCTCAGAAGAGTAAAATTAGAGGTGCCCTGCCTACCGCTCAGAGTTCCTGCATGCAAAGAACTCACCTGTGGAGCCCGGTGACCTTGAGGACGGCTGCCAGATCGGCTCTTCCTAGCAGATGCCTTCGAGCAAGTCTGCGTCTTAGAATCCTGTTCTCTACCACGAACAATTTTGCAGGTCTTTTTGCAAGAATCAGAGTTAGCACACACTTAGCATCTGGCGCATAGTAGGCACATAATTAACAAGAAATGATTTCACCAACAAGAGCTAATCCTTTGCCCAGCCAAGTGCTGAGCTGCTGGCCTTCCGTCCTCATGTCATCGGTCAGCCAGTGTCCACGAGGCTGCTTCATAAACGGCCAGGTTTATAACGACGGCCCGAGCAGAGCCGGCGGGCGTCCCCCGGGGCCTCCTCTGAGCAGAGACCCTGAACTTGGAGAGCTGGTGGACACCAGAGGATGACCACTCACGGCCCGCCTCTCACCCTGAAATTGCTCCTGTACCGGAATGCGAGACCCTCACGGCTCAGGCAAGGCCTGCGCGGCGGCCCACCCCGGCGCTCAGCCCGCCCCTCCCGCCACGCGGCCACGAGGCGCCCGTGGCGCTCCTTTCAAGTCCCCAGTGCTCGTAGTGACGGCCCTTTCCTCCACTCATAAACCACATATGGAATTAATAGCACCGGCATCAAACCAGACGCGGCTGGGTTTATTCACCAGAAACAATGAGACGTTAAAAGAAGCGGGGCAGGAGAGGTGGAGAGCGCTTTAACAAGCTCCTAGGTGGGATTTTTATCTGCCCCCCCCCCTCGCTTTTCACTTTATTGAATCTGGTCCTTGCTGATTTGGTTACAGCGTGTGATTTCAGTTTATGATTCAATAACCCATTTGAAAGCTTGTAAATAGCACAGTTCTGCTATCTGCTTCCTTCTCCCCAAGGGGGTTGCCACGGAGCAGAGAGGGGGAGCTCGCGCCGCGCTCTGGCGGCACGGTGGGCAGCCCTGGGAGAGGGGGGTGGCCTGAGGGTTGGGTCTCAGAGCAGGGTGCACCTGGGCTCGGGGATGGCCTGGCAGGCAGGCCCCTCGCGGGGACAAGCTGGACCCAGCTCCCACGGCACCTGGACGAGCAGGGCCCTGCCAGCCCCGGGGAGGACTTCGCCGTTCCCGACGGCGTCCTGCCTGGGTGTTCCGGGTCGTCCCCACGTGACCTGGGCCGAGGACACGCCGCAAGCCCCGGCCGGCCCCGCTCGGACCCCCAGGCTCTGTTCACCGCCCCGATGAATCGTCCAGCCAGATGTCTCGAGCGCCGCCCGCCCTCTCTCCGCCACTCCCGTCACCTCCCATCCACTCCGCAGCCCACTGCGACGGGCTCGGACGCGGACCCAGCGGGAACCACCCCCTGCCCAGGGCCTCAGGGACGCCTGGTGGCCAAATCCCAGACCCATGTTTCAAAACGTGTGTTTCCAGATCTCTTTTTTGGAGTCCCTCGCGAGGGACGAGGTGAAGCCTTCCCGCCGCTGAAACGTGAGCGCAGCCGCAGGGCTGGCCCCGGTGAACCGAAAGAGGCCAAGGGACAGGTTCTGAGCCCCGACCCCCAGGGGCAGGGAGGGTGTCCCCTCTGCCATCGCCATGAGGAGGGCAAGCCCAGGCCAGCCTGCCGGCCCCGAGAGGAGGCCGCATGGCACACGAGGCAAGACCCTAACCCGCAGGTAGGCCCAGGCCAGAGCAGGGCCTTGGGTTGACCCGCGGATGTGGGAGTCCAGCCAAGACCAGCCCCGGGCAAATGCCAGATCAAGAAGCTATTGCTGGGAGCAGAGGAATCTCAAGTCGTTGAGCAACTGCTTCCCACGCATGAGGTCCCAGGTTCGATTCTCCGGTACCTCCTAAAAACAAACAAACAAACAAAAGAATAAATCGTCTCATTGGAGCGTGGCTATAGCTTGGTGGTTGAGGGCCTGCTTCCCATGTACCAGGCCCTGGGTTCAATCCCCGGTACCTCCTAAAAAATAAGAGAAATACGTTATTGTTTACGCAAGTCTCTGAGCCTGGGGTGGTTTGGTTCATAGCAACGACTAGCTGAATCGATCTCTGCCGGGTACTTTTCAACCTTGTTAACCAAATGACTGACTGAATGAATGATGCCGCAGATCTCTAGGTCTGTGCTTTGCAAAGGTCTCACCTATGGGATTCTCTGCTTCTGTGTCTCTGTGGCTTTCATGCCCAGAATAGAACTGAAGGCATAGCTGGCTGGGGAAATGGGGAGGGGGTCAGCGTGGTCTGTGCAGAAAGTTCCATGCTGCTCTTGGCCCCATCCCATGTTACCCTTCGATCCCCCTGGGAGCAGCGTGGCGCCAGGCAGCTGGGTGTAAGGGGAGTCATGGGAAGTGGGGCATGACCACGTCTTCACAGCCCCGCTGCCCCCAGGGGCAGCCCAGGTGCTCCGGCCTGCACGGGCAGGGCCTTTGGGCTTTGACTCTACAGCCACCTCCCGGCCTCATTGGCTGCCGCTGCAGCCCCCCACTCCCTCAGTCTGCTAAGTGGTTTCCAGACACACTGTGCTTTTTCACGGTACCCTGCTCTTGTTTTGCCGTCTTTCCTACCCAGAATGCCCTTCTTCCTCTTAGCCACGTAACGAACTCCTACTCGTACTGCCAAACCTAGCCGACGGAGCCTTACTGCAAATCCTCCCCACACTCAAGTCAAACGCTCTTTCCAGGATACTGAAATATTTAATGACCTGTCAGTCGCACCCTACCTCCCAGCTACAGGAACTCCTCCCGAGCATGCTCGGTGAAACCGAAAAGAATGGGTGAATGCGGGAGTGAGCGGCCAGTTTGGGCACTTTGCCAAGGCAAGAGGATTTGGCACCCTTACCACAGGTGTCAAAGGCAAGCGATTCTGGGTTCAAATCCAGACAGGTGTCACTCTGGAGGAGCAGCCTGGTTCTAGTGCTCTCAGGCCTCAGTTTCCCCATCTGAGAAGCGGGACCGCGGAGTGAGGACATGACAGAACGCCATCCCCAAGGGGACTCCTTCCCTTCCCTCCACCCGGGAGTCGCCGCCTGGCTCGGCAGCGCCGAGGAGCCTTAGCGGCCCGGCCCTGGCCTGGGCGTGCCTCCTTCCATCGCCAGCCCCCGCGCCTGGCCGCTCTGACCCTCCCCGGCCTCCTCCCTGAACCGCGCCCGGCGGGAGTTCCCAGGGGCGGGGAGACGGTGAGAGGCTGCCCCTCAGGCTTCTCTGAAGCTCCCTTCTTGTGAGGAGGGCCCCGTGAGCAAATCGACACCAGCGGCCTGTTAATAATCGCTCCTTCATGGGACACCAGTTAGACCTTTCCATTCATTATCTCACCACAGCCCCTGGCGTGGGTGCCCTTTTTATCCCCATTTTAAAGACGAGGATGCTTTCATCAGCCCCTCTCCCACCCATCATTTCCTTCCTGGTCCCAGCATCTTTTATCTTTGACCCTGTCTCTCTGTGTAATTGGTTATGGGGACACCATTTTTTTTTTTTTTAATCAGGCATGACCTCAGTGTGTCCCTTGTTTGGGTTTCCTGGCCTCCAGGATCTGCTCCCACACATGGGATGAGGCGCAGTCCCGGCGAGCCCCATGGGGTATATGGGATGGCCTTAGCAAGGTGTTTATGCATATAACATCTGGAAAGATTATCCCCACTTCCTAAATTCCTGCACTTTGACAGACATTTTTTTCAGCACCTAATATACCAGGCTCTGTTCGAACAGGAGAAGTTGCTGAAATAAATGGCATATTCATACCCTCAGGAGTTTCCCAATCTGATGGCAGAGGCAGCCGGGTAGACAAGCTTCTGGAGGCCATTTATGCAGAGCTGATAGTTAATGACACTTGAGAGTGAGAACGCTTTCAGGTGTCCTCTTGGTGCCAACTCCAGTCGATTGCTCATGGCTGCCAGGAGGTTTTGGGGCTCCGAAAGAAAGAATGCGCTGATTGATTAGCGATGTCTGCCATGTGCACGGATACAAGAGCTCTGGCTCGTGTGCCAATTAGCTGTCACCCCTGCATGAGCGAATGCCACTCTTACCTGCACAGGTGATCTGGTCCTCTCTGGGACTCATTCCTCTCCCCTTCCAAGGGCGACAATGCAAGTATAAAATGAGAAGCATGGGTGTCGGAGTTCACAGCCAGCAGGGATGGAGAGACTCCCAAAACGGGGGGAGGGAGGGGAGAGTCCTTCTCTTGGGAGATTCTAGAAGTCTCCCCAGAGGTACTGACAAGTGAGCTGCACTTGAAGGGTAAGGATAAATAAGATTTCAGCATTTATACACGGGTCCAATTGACATGTGTTGAGCCCCTACTGTATCCCATATATTTTCCGGTGGAGAAGATGACAGAGGGAGAGCTTGCCAGATCAGCCAAGTGGAGGCACAGAAGGACACCAGCGCAGCATGCCCAGGAATATGGAGTGGACAGGATGACCAGAGAAAGGAGAATGAGGACAACAGGGGTGAGAAGAGGCAGCTCCAGACGGCTCTAGAATTTCGCTTTTGTCCCAGGGAACTCGAGAGCAATGGAAAGCCTCACACTGGAGAGCAATCTCTCTGGCTCCTTGCGGAGGGGGTGCCAGCGAGGGGGTGGCTGCTGGGTGAGGAATCTTCTCCCCAGGCGTTCTGGGCCGGGGGAAAGGCGCTCCCACAGCCGGCGAGGATGCGCTGCTATTTTAAGCCGCCTGCCAACAGCCTGCCTGCCTCCCCCGCCGCTGCCTTGACACGTGGCTCCTGACAGCGAGCCCGGAGTCACCCAGCAGACAGCACTGGGCAGGTGACAGCTGTGCGGGCCCTGAGGTCCCTGGACTTCCAGCCCCCCTCCCATCCCGCTCAGACACCTGGCAGGTAGATCTGGAAGCTCGTCCCTGCCTCATGTTTCCTCGCCTGTGAGCCTGGCAAGGCACATCTGCTCGCAGAGCCTTGGTTCCTCATCTGTAAAATGGGTATGATGAGGTACCGGCGGAAACCTACTTCCCAGGGCCACTGGGGGGCTCTTTGTGTAAGGAGGTTGACCCAGTGCCTGGCACAGAGCAGGCACTGATGAGAGGGAGAGCATCAGCAGTAACCGCTGTGCCCCATCATCACTTTCCTCCCCCTTACCCCTTTATTTCCCAGCACCTGCCATTATATTAGAGACACGTCGGAGTCCGGGGACAGCACCCCGAACAATGCCGGGCATATAGTAGGTGCTCACTAAATAAAGGACGTCCAATAAAAGGCAACGATCCTTGTTAAATTGCTGACCTTCTCTAAGCCTCAGCAAGGGGCATTCATTCATTCCCTTGCCTGCATTCATTCAGTAACCAGTGCCTGAGCCCCCCCCTCCTGTGTGCCAAGCGCTGCGTGAAGCTCGGAGAATTCACTGCTGAATTCACTTCGGCCCGTCTCAAGCATGTATTCGTCGAGTTAAAGATTAAACTCCTAAGTGTAAAGATGAACCAAATTATGGGTCGTATGACCTCCAAACGGGTGGATTTGTACCCAGGCTCATCAGCCTTCTGAAAAGAAGTGCCAGCTTTACCCCGTGGCCACCACCAGATCTGGTTAGGGAGGACGGAAAGAAGGAAGGCTCGTGGTGATCACCTCTCCCAGCAGGGTGGAGGGAAGGCTTAACGGTGGACAGCCAGGCACTGTCCCAGAGGAGCCAGGGTCCACCTGCCTTTTGGGAGAAGGTCGCAAGTTCCACCAGTAGATCCCAGAACATGGTACGCATTGGCCAGGAGTCCTGACATTTCAGGTTGATCCAGAGAGAGAGCCACAAATCTCTGCTCCCAGGCAGGGCTTAGTGAGAGTGGCACTCCTCAAGAGTGGCCAGACCCTTAGGGTCTCATCTGACCCTGCCCGGTTATAGTGCTCAAAGCTAGCTGCTCTCGGACATTTCAAACACAAGCATCTCCATCCAAACTCCAAACATTTGCCTTGTCGGTTTCACTTAGAGTGGATCAGAGCTGCTGAGCCACTGTAATTGCCTGGGTTCAAATCGTCCCTCAGCCCCTTACAAGCTGTGTGACCTCAGGCAAATTGCCTAATCTCTCTGTGCCTGTTTTCTCATCCATAAAAGAGGCCATAAGAAACGCCTACTTCATTGAGGCAATAATGTGAAGCACTGAGATGAGTACTTGGGACTGTAAGCACTGGGTAAGGATTTGCTATTTTGATTAGCATCACCATTTAATCTGTAGACATCTGGCATCATTAAATGAAGAGTCCAGTCTGGCAACCAAAGGGAATAAGTCTTTTTGCAAAAGTTTTAGTTGCCTAAGGCAGTGTGTGTGTGTGTGTGCGCGTGTGTGTTTGGGAATTCCCCAAAGGGATTATTCTGGGGGTTCCCTGTTGATACCCCGATAGCGGTATGAGACAGTCACACCCTTACCATGGGCTCACGGTGGGTGGAGCTTGCTTCCCCCGACCTCAACCCCAGACTTGGCCATGTGACTCACTTTGACAATGGGATATTTGCAGACATGATGCCAGCAGAGGCTGGAAATGCCCCTTCAGCCCAGAATGACACACTTAGGGCAGATCAAAACCAGACTCGCAGCCTGCAGCCAAGCCTGGCTGAGCACAAGCCAGGTCAGCACAAGACCGACCGACCTGCAGAACCCTGAACAAGAAAAATAAAGACTTATTAGGGTCAACAGCTGAAACGTTGAGGCCGTTTGTTACGCAGCATTGTTATGGCAATAGCTAACCGCTAGCATCTGCCAGCGCATCGCCATCAAGGGGTTCTTGTGGCAATTAAACAAGGTAATGCACGGAAAGGGCCAAGCACGATGCTGGTAACTGGTAAGCCCTGGGCTGGCCTTCGCTATTTTATCATGACTATTACTACTATTTTTGTTGTTGCTGTTGTTCTCGTCCTTCTCATCATACCCGTTCCCCACAGCCGGACCTCCTAACTTGAGGTCAAGTGCCCTCCAAGGGCCAAGCACGTACACCCCCTCTCCCTTTCCACCCTGCCTTTCCTTGATGTTCTGAAGAAATGAGAAAGAAGTGTTAAATTTGTTCTTGGCTACTTTTCCTTGCAACTCCCAGAGGCCCTGCTTACAAACTGAATCAGTTATCAGCTAGTTAGGCTGGCGGGCCCCGGAGGTGCCGCTTGAATACAGATAGGGACCATGCATTATTCAGTGAGAAGACGGGGAGAAATGAGCAATGCGTCCAAAGCCAGAACAGCAGTGGCAGTAAGGGAATAATTAGCGAGCTGTCACTTGTCCCTGTCACTGTTTCCTCCCTTAACACAGGAGGGAAAATAAAAAAATAAAAATTTTTTTTTTAAAGAAGGAAGAAAAAGAAGGAAAAAAAAAAAAGGCAGGGTCGATCATCTTGCTTCTCGAAGCAGCTGCTAGGTTAAAATGTGACATGAAAGGAGCTTGAAGCAAGGGCTCTGGCTCAGCTCACAAAAGCCACGGCCCGAGGATGCCCCCACCTATATTTTATCGAAGCCCCCTTCCTGCCTGATGATTCCCCAGCGCCGCCCCAGCATTCCATTCAGATTTTCTGCACGTTTCCATAGCACTGGGAATTAATTTCTCCCCTCTAAAGAGGAGTGGGGGGGGGGGATCGTGGGAGGGGAGGAAAACGTGGGGGGCAGAGCCGCCCGTGGCTGGAAAGGTTCGAGGTGACCTTCCAGGAGGAAACCAGAACGGGGTTGACAAGAGCTGCGCCTGGCTCGTTTGGGACTGTGCAATTTGATTATTCATGAGTTTACGCGCACAGAAAGAAATCATTTTGTTGCGTGACTCCTCGTCGTTTCTGGTGGAAGCTATTTTTATTTATCTATTAATGTCTTGTTAAAAAAATTTTTTTTTTTTTTTTTGGTAGCAGCGTGTGCTGGTTTGCCGCTTGGGGTGTTGAGCCAGACGTTTGACACGGCCAGGGATGTGCTGAAGGTGAGGTCCCTTTTTCACTCAGAAAAACAGCAAAGGGGTGGGGGAGAGGGTGGGCAGGTCGGGAGTGTTTGGTTGTCTGGTTCATCCCCCCGGTTGCCTTTTAACACGAGCTGGTTCCCGTCAGGTAGGACAGGTCCTGCAGTTCTGACTGCTGTGACACTTGGCTGGATGGAATAGAGAAAATGCTTTGCATTATGAAGAGTCAGAAAGAGGTCACAGGCGGACGCAGGGCTCCAGGAGGGCCACGAGGCTAGATGGCCCTGACCAGGGCCCACAGGGGAGGCAAGGTTGTCCTATATGAATCCCAACAGATAGACAAGTTCACGCTTCTTCGTAAAAACATCTCAGGCTTCCTTCCTGCGTGATGGAAGTCACTCAGGAATGGAGATTTCATCCTGAGAGCCCAGAGATCAATGGACTTCTATCAGGGGCTCATTAACCCAGACTCAGAGTCCCTGGCAGGCACACCACTGCTCCTTCACCCAGTGCCCAGGGCAGACATGAGTAATCGATCCCAGAACACTGCCCAGCTAGACTGCAGCCACCTAAGCATCCCAGGCAGCCACTAGCAAGCAATCAGAGTGGTCACCTCTGGAGCTGAAGCAATCAGAACTCTGGCTGACACGTCCTGGGTATGGGGAAGGGGTGGAACCTGTAAGGGAGGAAGGCAAAAGACGAAAAGGAACGAGTCCATCTGTGTACTGAGAAGATCACAAGTCCCAGGTTGTAGCGACGTGAATGTGAATCCCAGTGGCGCACATAGCGGCTGCCTGAACTCAGGAAAGTTTCTACTATGGCTGGGGACTCAGTTTCAACATCTAGGAAATAGGTATAGTAAAACAAATTCCCTTGGCAGGTGGGAGGAGCCACTGAGATGCAGCTCACCAAACATGGGGCTCGATGACCCCTGAGCTTCCCCAACTCACCTCACCCCTTTGAACTCCAGATCTTTGTCCATGCCATTCCAACCAGGAACATCCCTTCTCCCTGGTCCTAAAGCCACCTACCCCACGCAGCCTTCAGAGACTAACTCTCACAAGTCTCTGGGGAGTAAATTACTTTCCCATCAAACTTCCTCTCTACCGTATTTTCACATTGGCTGTGCATTTTCAGAAACGAATAGTGCCGTTTAATTTCATAGCTCTCTTTCTTACTAAATTAGAATTCCAGGGGATAAGTTGGAAGATTTAATCGCCTCTGTCCTCAGTAGCACACAGCATGGCACATGGAAGGGAAAAAGTTTGTTGAATGAAGGAATGAATGGCTGAATGAATGATTTGCTGTGCATCTCTGGGCAAACCTAGTCCCTCTCTGGGCCTGATTTCTAGCATCCAGCCCAAGCTTAGACTTAGAGGTGACCAGACTGTGTGCAAGGGGGTTGCAGAAGTCTAGGGTCACAGGCAAGGGACACCACCCCATCAGCCTCCTCCTTGGCTCTGGTACCAGTTTCTGGCCTTATAACCCTGATGCTGGAGTGAGCAGGGACAAGCTGACAGAGGAGACTGGTCTTTCTCTACAGCTGTTGCCTTGGGAGGTCCAGGATCTGTGGCCAGGAGTGGTCAGGGTTGAGGATGGAACCCCCTGTGCTAATGAGTCCAGAGAAAAGTCCTTGGGCCACGTATCAGCTGAAAAATGTCCTCTAGAGGTCCCTGGAAACTGTAAATATTACCTGGTCTTTGCAGGTGAATTAAGCTAAGGATCTTGAGATGGAAAGACTCTCCTGGATTATCGGGACGGGCCCTAAGGGCGATCACAATTGTCTAGTCCACAGTTGGCCTTGTGGAGTTGGGACAGACTGGGGTCCTGCGGCCACAAGCCAAGGAATGCTGGAGGCCACGGGAAGCTGGGAGGGGCAAGGAAGGCTTTCTCCCCAGAGCTCCAGAGGGAGCGTGACACTGCCGTCACCTGGATTTCAGCACAGCGATACCCAAGTCAGACTTCTGGCCTTCAGAACTGTGACAGAATACGTTTCTGTGGTCTTAAGCCACCACGTTTGTGATCATCTGTTATGCCAGCCACAGGAACCTAATACAGGATGGAATCAGGCTGACGAAGGAGAGAAAACGGGAAGAAGGAGGGTGCTGAGCTTGTCGGACAGTGGCTCCCTGTGTCCCCCGCCCCACCCCACTGTTTGCATGTAGTACCAGATGTTAACCCCCACTGCAGCAATGTCCCACCACCAGAGCTGGGCAGGGGGTAACCGCAGGATCAAACACAGAGGTCAAGGACACTGAAGTCAGGCTTTTCTGGGTTCAAATCCCTGCTCTGCCACTTTCTGACTGTGGAGCCATGGGTGAGTCACTTAACCTCTCTGACCCTCAGTTTCCTCTTCTGTAAACTGGAGGTAATAAAGAGCAACTATTTCACATAGTGTCTGTAAAGATGACTGACGTGGGGTTGATGCTCAATAAAATGCTAAATACTATTAGTTCTAATCGTGATGTGCTCAACAAACATTTATTCAACATCTACTAGGCGTCAGGGATTCAGCTAGATCCTGGGCATACAACTGTGAGGAGAAATTTAGAAAAGGGGCAGGGACAATCTCTTTTCTGTCCCTCACGTTGCATTTGGCCGTTGTCTTTATGTGCCTTGGATTTTTCCTTAAATGGTCTCTTCACTGATTTTCCTACCAAGACTCTTGGCCCACAAGAGGAGTTTGGGGACTTCCATGGGACAACCCAATTATTTTATTTAATCTTTTCATTTTTATCTGAACAGTTGTACCACACATTGGGGTTTGCCTGTCTTTGATGCCTGCGATCCCCATCTTCGTGACAGCTACAGGGGTAGGTGTTTGTATTCCCATTTTGGAAAGGGGCAGATAGAGGCTTGAAGAGCTGGAACGCTTTCGGCAGTGTAGAGGGACGCGGTGCAGATGGATCTGCCGTGCGACCTTGGGTGAAGGACTTCCCCTCTCCAGCTCTTGGTTTTCCCATCTCTAGGATGGGCAGCAGGTTCAAATCCGGGCCCTCCTGCGAGGCGACACGGCGAGGTCCTTTCCTCTCTGTGCCCCGCGGCCGTGCAGTGTAACCGAGGGTACATTTCCATCATCCTTCAGCCGCATCCAGGGCGCGCGGGGCCCCGGCGAGCCCCTGCACCTTGGGGGGGGCGGCCTCTCCACATCCTACCAGTAGGACAGAGCCCCCGCGGGCTGAGTTCTGTGTGCTTTTAGGGTGGGGAGTACATTTTGAAGCACTGCTATAGGTTCCCATTGCAGTTTGCACTCTCCCCTAGAACATCCAGTGGGTTATGGCAGGATATATAATGTCCAGCATCTGTCCCTGCAATATCATTGAGGACAGCTCCAAGTCCCGAAAATGCCCCCACCTCACACCTCTTCCTCCCTCTCCCCGCCCTCAGCAACTCCCGCGGCCACTGTCTCCACATCGATGCTACAATTTGCGTGTGCGCCGCCCACGTCATCACCCATCTCCAGGATCCTCCAGGCCCCTCCCAGGTCACCCCTGCCCGCCTCTGACCTCGGTCACTTCCACCCCATTCCACGCGCCCCCTGTGAATGGAATCATCCAGCACACCCTCTCTGGTGTCACGCTGTCACCTATGTTTTAGCTGCGAGGCTCAGCAGGCTGTTGGAGGTACCCGCAGTTTGCACTCTGGCGGTGCTGAGGGGCCTCCAGTGCCTGAGGGTGTCACAAGGCGCTTATCCCTTCCACTGTCCAAGGACGTTTGAGCTGCCCAAATGAACTTGCCAAGATCATTCTACCGCCTATCTTTTCATGATTATGAGCTTTCATCCTGCCCCGTAGCTTATCTAACCAGGAGTGAAACTGCTGGGCCGAAGCATGTGTGTGTGTTTAGCTCTGGGAGGCATTGCCGTGTTTTTGCGGCTACATACCTTATATATATGGTAGGTGTATATGTGCATCTGAGTTCCTTCTGGAACTCTGGATCTTCCTCCCTCTCTCTGCCTTTTCTGTCACTACCTTCTATTTCTGTCTTTCTGTTTCTCTCTTCCTCTTTCTTGCATGTATATGTGTGCGTGTGTATAAATGCAGTGATTCCAGGCATATTTTACTACTTAGCATGAGGATGATAAAATGACCACCAGGGTGGCAGGGGTGGCAAAACCTTGAAGATGGTGTGGAAATGGCTGATGTTTGGGGGACCTTGGAGAGCAATTATTTATTCAACGTATTTTTCAAATTGTTGGATGCATACTTATTTGCTTCCACTTCCTCATCTGTAAAGTGGGGATAATCAAAGCACTGCCCTCCTAGAGTTTAGCAGGGATTGAAGGAGTTGACGAGCGTCCCATGGCAGGGTAAGTACAAAATAATGTTAGCTATTGTTGATGTTGTGTATTCAACAGGAGATCCTTCAGAGCATGCTTTTCCTTCCGGCACTCTGGCCAGCAAAATTTTTGAGAAGGTGGCTTCCCGGTAGCTTGACACCCAACTAATTCAGATGAGCAGAGTCCCTTGCTGATCTGGAATGAATACGCAGCATGAGTAAGAAAAAAGCCTTTGCTGTTTCAAGCCACTGGGATGTGGGGGCTGTTTGTTACTGTAGTGTAACCTGTTCTATCCTGACCAATACATATAAGATTCTTGTTTCTTTTTCTGACTCCAGATCAAGCAATCCAAATTGGGCTTCCAGTGCTGTTGAGAACTGCTTCAGTTGTGCAGTGGGCAAGAAGGAATCCAAACAGTAGAGAAAATTGGAATAAGAGGGTCTAGAGTTCATGTGGCTATTTAAAAATGAAGTACAAGTAAAATTCCGTTCCTCTTTCACACAAACCACATTTCGATGCTAAAGGGCCACCCAAGGCTAGTAGCTGAACCAATATAGAGTATTTCCATTGTTGTGGATAGTTTTATTGGCCAGCACTGGTCTAGAGTCTTGGAAGTTGTATCTAGAAGTCTAGAGACTGGGAATGGTGGGCTCTTAGAAAGACAAGAGTACGGAACCTTAGAATGTTGTTATCTTAGAACCGTTGACTCCTGAGAAAGGCTTGGGCTCCGAAGTGGAACAGCACTCCCCACACCGGCTGGAAATGCCAGATGCCCCATCAGACCATGGTACCTCAGGAGAGGCTTGGGACTCACAGAGCCGCACACTGTGCAGGAGCCAAACCCAGATGAGGAGGCGGGCGAGAGGCGGCGCGTCGTACCCTGGCTCACCTTCAGGCCCGCCTGCATCCGCATCCGTCGGGTTTCATCACAAGACGCGGTGCCCAGAGCCGGTCAGGAGGCCTCAAGCAGGCTTTGAAGGTGCCATGCCCAGGACTGAGAGGAGTCTCGTGAGGGAGGGATGTGAAGGAGGGCAAGGGCAGGACTGCTAACGGGGACTCTGCAGCCGCCCTCACTGGGCCATCTTGGGAAGGCTGCTCTGCCATCCTGAGCCTCGATGTCCTCATCTGTGAAACGGCAAGAAGAGGCTGTGTTTACGGAACTCTTAGTCCTGCTGGGAGACATGCCAAGGATGTCATGTGTTTCAACTCCTTTTGTCCTAACAATAAGCCCAGGAAGCAGATTCTAAAATTAATTTATGTTCCCTCTCTCTCTTAAAGACTGACCCTGCTTCTCCAAGTCGAGTGTAAACTGCTGGAGGCAAAGCAGTGTTCTATCGCCCCTTAATCCCCAGCACCAGGTAGAAAGCAGATAACAACAGTCTCATCCTCTTACCTTCGGGGTGAAGGCGGGACACATCGACGATGAGTCTGCGTCAGGTGCCGACCGATCCCCTCTCTCGAGGCAGACATCACTATTCCTCCCTGAAATTTCCAGGCCTCCTCTCCTTCAGGGAACATGGGAGGATTTCTTGGGGTCTGTACAGCCACATGAGCTACCTTGGTCGATGGAAAGCAAGCAGAAAGAGTGAGCATCGCTTCTGGGCAGTAGCAGTTAAGAGGCAGGACAATCCTCCGTTCTTTCTTTTCCTGCCATGGAAGCTAGCGTGTTGAGTTGCCATAAGAGGGACACTTCTGGGGTCATTCACTTGCTGGGTAAAGGACAGCTGCCCTAGAAAGTCACGCAGACCCACCGTGCACTTGGCGAAAGTGAGAAGTGAGCACCTGCTTTGTGAGATCACTGTGGTTCTGGGGGCTGGTTGTTACTGCAGCATAACTTGACCTGATCTACCTAATACAACCAACCTTGAGTCCCGCTCACCATCCCCTAAGCCCCACGGTGCCCTGGGCTGCCACATCAAACCTTCAGTGCAGGACACCTGATACTTGAGGCCAACAGGGGTCCTAGGGGGTCTACGCGGGGCCATCCAACGGACACGACAAAGCATGGACCCCTGGGAGGGACGCCGACTCTCTTCACTTCCCTCTGAAGTGAATGGGTGATGGACTCCCATTTCTTCTGGAGTTCCTGAGTCAAACACTAATTATTGTTTAAATTTTCGCATGTTCTTTATGAGGAGAATAAGGCGGTTTCCCAGAGGACGTGTCTTTCTGAAGCCACAACCTCCCTCCTGACGAGTGGAGAGGGCAGAAAAGCCTCCGTGTGTCCATGTGCTGTGGACATGGGCTGGTTCTGTCCCAGCCCTTCTCCTTTCCCAGAAAACCCTGGTTCCTCCGTGGGGACATGTATGCTCCCCAAAGCACGGTGCAGGGACACACGACGTCACCCAGGAGCCTCTCAACACCCCCCCCCCCCCCGCTGACCACAGAGGGTGGGCCAGCGGTGGACCTGGGAGCCGAGCTGTCCAATCAGCGCAGCTCAGGGCGTCAGGGACTGGGCTGAGATTAAGGTCCTCCTTCGTCTTCCATGCTGGGCAGGGACAAGAAAGTCTGTGGTCATGAGCAGTGCAAGGAGCCGTCCTGCAGGCATGCAAGGACGCAGCCTGAGAGTGAAGCTGGCCACTGGAGACCTACCGACGGGGAGACAGAAAATGGTGGTGTTGTTGAGTGACATCACTGAGCTGCCGGACCAAGTCTCTCCTGAAAGCTACTAACGTTTCTGTTACATGAACTCAGAGCCTTTATTTTTAAGCTAATTGGAGTCAGGTGTTCTTTTTTTAAATTATTTTTAAAAAATGTATCCCCCCGCCCCCCAGATGGTTCTTTCGTCTGTCTGCTCATTGTTTGCTCGCCTTCTCCAGGAGGCACCAGGAACTGAGCCTGGTACCTCCACCTGGGAGGCGAGTGCCCGAAGGCCTGAGCCACCTCTGCTCTCCATGGGCTGTGGCTTGTGGCATCTTCTTATTTAGGCATCTAGCTCGTTGCAGCAGGTGTGGATGTCTAGCTCATTGCAGCAGTACAGGCATCTGCTCCTCTTCTCTAGGAGGCACTGGACCCAAACCTGGGACCTCCCGTGGGGTCGGCAGGTGCCCAACTGGTTGAGCCACATCCACTTCCCAAGAGTCAGGTTTTCTTTAACTCACACTATAAATTGTGCTAACTGAAATACAACATGTATCAAGCCCATCCTCCTCCCAGTCTGCTAGATTAGAGACCTCTAGAGGCATGAGTTATGCTGTCCATTTTACAGATGAGGGGCCAAGGTTTAGAGAGGGGGCAGGATGTGTCCAACTTCACTCAGGGAGTTCTTGGCAGTTCCTGGCTTCTGACTCTCTGCCCAGAAGGAGACTCATGTTGGGTATGAGCATACCTGCAGAGAGAAAGAGCGAGAGAGAGATGCTCCTTTTGCAGATGTGAGCGTTAGCTGCCAGCAGCATAAACACATGCAAATTTATTCAGAGTAGCTCTGCATGGCATGGGCAGATAGAAGCAAAGTGAGGAGGAAAATTCATCTCAGTCTCAGGGATTTTACCTCTGATAGGGTGCTCCCGAGACGCCTGTGAAACCCTCATTATCCACCCGCCTCTTCTCTCCAATTGGTCCCAAGTCCAGGCCGACTCTCCTTAACTAACCATCTCTCAAACCCGCCCCTTCTTTGCAGCCCTGCGCTAGTGCACCGGTCCTGCCTCATTCACTCTCCGGGGAGCTAGTTCTCCAGTCCCTGCCCTGGGCACCCCTCTCCATTTGTGCTCCACGGGGCAGCGCTGTGCGCTTCCTAACATACCAAGTGGATGGCCCCGTGCCCTTGACTCAACCTTTCCAGTGGCTGCCCATCACGCCCAGGATAAAACCCAGGCTCCTCGTCCCAATAGTCAAAGCCCTTGAGATCGGCCTCCTCCCATTCCCGGGGCCCAGCCCTCACCTTCTGTTGAGTCCTTGGCTGCAGGCTCGCGCCACCAGATTTTGTAGATTCTATTCCTTCCACTGGGGAGGCCCTTTACCCTCCTGCACCTGAGAACTCTTCCCTCTTCTGCAAATCCAGCTCAGAAGTAGTTTTTCTCTAGCATCTCCTCTCATCTTCTCAAGGCGACACAACTGTTCCCTCCACCTAAAATCCTACCTTTAATGTCATAACGATAATACTAGCAGTGATAGAAGAAGAGAGTTTAGGAAGTGCCGATTATGGCCCTGGTATTTTTCTAAACATTTTCTAGGGTTATCTCAACAAATCCTCCCAGGAAGATTATTATTATGACCCTTCTCCCCATTCTACAGATGAGGAAACCGAGGCTTGGTGAGATGAGGTCATCTGCAAGTGACGCGACAGTTAAGTGGACTGAGCCAGAGCCCAGGGATATAACCCGTTACACTACTCCACGTGTATGGTATATACTTCTAAAATGCTGTACAGTTGAGGGAGCGCTTTTACACCAATTAGTTTGAGCTTCTCAGTGACGCTGAGAGCCCTATGATGGTACGAATGTGTTGGATGAAGGGATGGAAGGACGGACGGATGGATGGATGGATGGACGGATGGATGGATGGATGGATGGATATGTGAGTGGATGGATGGATTGAGGGAGGGAAGCATAGAGGGAGAGCTGCAGGAATGAACCAAAGAACAAATGGCCTGACAGCTGAAGCAGTAAACCCCCACGAAACTCCCCGCTGTCGGCGACAATACGTCTTCGAATCCAGGCACCGCATGAACCACAAGAGTTAGGGGACGAGCCAACAGCCCTCGAGCCTCCATTCCCCCAGCACCTGCCGTCTTCTCCACGCTCCTCCGCCAGAGCCCCACGCACTTCAGGGAAGGGAACACGCTCCATTTACAAGGCTGCCCTCCAGCCGCCGTCTCCGTGCAGCCCTGGGCCCGGGACCTGTGCGTCTGCACACGCCGGCGCATCGGATCCACGGAGGGCGACACTGAACCAGCAGGCAGGGGCCGGGCATGCATCGAATGCCGCCCGGGGCCAGCGGCCATCCCATGCCACGCCGCACTCCGCCGTCGTCCGCTTTCCAAATAAACCCCGAGACAGAGCCGTGTGGGGTTATAAATCAGCCGGAAATCAAATGCTAACATGTAAATAAATTGCAAATCAGCTGAGAAATTGGTTTCATTTTGAGACGATAAAGCACATTTCTCCCGCGCTGATTTTGTAAGGCGCCCCTCAAGAATTGTAATATTTCCGTGTGGTAATGATAAACATTAGTGAGTTGCTTTAGAAATGAAAAAATAGACAGCCTCTGGGGATTTGAAAAACATATGCACTTCAAATTTGAAAATCCAATTTAACTGTCCATTATAAGGAGAATAAAAAGGTAAGGATAGGATAATTTTGCAGTTACACAGCATTTGACTAAATCTGATTCCGCGATGACAGCCACACTTTAAAAGCTACACGTCTGAATGCAAGGAGACAGCAAATCATTTATTTATGATTGTAATCTAGCTGCTGTCTAACAAGTTAGCGACCGCGCGGCTTGCGCCCTGGTTGTGGACGCCACATGTACACTTGTCAGTTAGCGCTCTTAAAAGCCCTTCTCGTGGAATTTCTGGGTTCGAGGGGAAAAAAATAAAATAAAGGAAGGAGAAGACAAAAGAGAGAATCCTTGTCAAATTTACTTGAACAGGCAGATGCCGAAACTGCAAAAGTTTAGGAGGAAACGATTCTCTTTTTTTCCCCTCAGTGTTTGCTGAAAGTGACTTTGGAAGTGTGTGTTTGCGTGTGGGCACACCCACACACTTTGAACACGTTGCTGAACACACACGCCCAGTTCACCTGCAGCCGGAAAAGTTCACGTCGCAGCCGTGCAACCCAAAGGTCCGTTTCCCCTTGATGTCTGAACCCAGAAGCATGTCTTCTCAAAGCATGCCAGGGTGTCCCCAGCAACACACTAGGAAGGCTCTGGAATGAATGACATGGAGAGGAAGGTCAGAGAAGCTGAGTTGGCGTGCAAATGTAGAATCTTTAAGCCCCAACGCCCTTAGCCGCCAGATCCAGATTTCAACGGTTGCTGAGTAAAGTTCCAGTATTAATTCTGACCACAGAATAAGAGTCATCAGCCATGTCTGACTCTTCCCCAAGCCGGCCACTGGGCTAAACCCCCTGTGCGGCTGGTTCTCTACAGTTTCATAGTGTGCCATGATGTACAGTGACTGCCCTTTATACAGATGGGGAAACTGAGGCTTGCTGGTGTTTCAGTTGCCCAAAACTGGTGCGTGGTAGAGCCTAGAGTTTACCTGTCATCTGTCTGAATTCTGAACCCGTCCTATGCTCATTTATTCATTCAACTAAGTAAGCATTTGTTGAGCACCTACTGCATGCCAGAGGCTGCTGTGGACAGTGAGGATGCAGCAATGGGTAACCTTATAAGCCAGTGAATGGAAGGAGACAGAAGGGAAATACATAAGGAAAGAAATAAGATCGTTTCAAACAATGCTAAGTGCTATGGGAAAAAAATGAAATGGGAGTAAAGAAGAGATAATTTGGTGAAGGGCAGTTACTCCTGATCGAGGGTCAGGAAAGGCTCTCTGACGAGGCAGCAGGCCACACCAGGCAGATCCATGAAGACCTGGGGGCAGGAAGAAGGGCATTCCAGACAGGGAACAGCAAGTGTGGCAGCCCAGAGGACGGCAGGAGCTCAGTTTGTTTAAAAAATAGCTACAAGTCCAAGGCAGCTGGAAGAGAGGGGCAAGAGGGAGGTGGCAGGAGAGGGCTGGAGAGGTGGACTGTGTCAGACCACTCAGGGCGTGGCACGATGCTGCAGGAAGCTGCCAGAGAGTTTTAAGCCAGGGAATAGTATTGGCCTGACTTCATCTTTAGAACTAGGCTCAGCATCAAACTTAACTAAACTTAACCTGTAATCACTGCCATAAACTGGACCGCGTCCACCGGGGCTGAGAAGCGGGAGGCAGGCCAACCCCACTCCTTGTCCCAAATCAGATTTTCTCTTATACCCGGCCTGGGGCACCCTGATTCAGCCCAGGCGCACGACAGTGGGAATTTCAGAGGCGCACATATTAGCCAGAATGTCATTCAATCCCCTAGTAGGAGAAGGGGAGAAAGGCAGGCTGTTTTCCGTCCTGGCAAAGGGGCACGGGTGGAAGAATAGCTCAGTAGGCAAATGGAGACTTGGACGCCCTTTGGTTTGTGCGGGAGGTATGTCCTCTCTGTCTGGGGCACAGTGATTAAACCCACACCCACAAAGCCCCTCCCGAGCATCTGTCAGCAGCCACGTCGCAAATGGACTTTCCAGCAAGGCCACCTCTACCTGTGTTCAAAAACCCTGAGAAAGCAGTCATGCTGGGAATAGTTACCATTCAAACTTTTTGGATAACTGCAATCTTAAAAACAATATTCATCGACCCACCTGCGCTAGTACCACTGAGGCTTCTATTTTTGCTCTTTTACTCCTCTCGTGCCGATTGGTACTGGGTGGGAAATCTACACCCACCATTTCAAATATCATCAGAGAGGAACGTTTCTGCAGCTGTCTTCACGGCCTCCGTTTCCTCCCTGAGACCCTGGCGGACGCAGGACCCTTAATAATTGTTTCAAGGCCCCTGCCCCGGGGCTGCCTCCATCAGCCCTAACTCGAAGCTTATGCAGGGGGGCTCCAAAAGGTTTGGAAACCGGTTAAAGAGCAGAGAGCCTACCCTGAATTCCAACCCAGCCCGGCCGGCTCCAGCGTTGGGCTCTTTCCAAACCACGCTCGCGTCCCTCCTGGCGACAAGGCCCCGTTTTGGGTTTTGTTTTTGACACTCTCGGAGATGCTTTGCTATAAATACGTGTACAGTTGTTGGGAACATCTGGCAGCCCTTGGCATAACAAAATCCCCCTCGCAGGTCGTGCTGCCGTTGTAAGTATCAGTTCTGACCCATTAGAATCTGTAGACTCCGGTGGTGATTTCAGCTATGTTCCATCTCTGCCTGTCACCCGGGAAGTTTACACGAGATTTGATCAGAATTTCACAAAACCAGGCAGAGCTTGTGTGGAGCTGTCAGATGAAATAATTTGCCAGTGATGATTGTGTGAATTCGTAAATATTTATGAATTCACAAGTTATAAATGTGCAGCTTTCGGGCGGGTGGAATTCGATGCTCACCAAGTCACAGATTACAATGAATATTTACAGAAACCCCAATCTGCTAATATTAGTTCTTTGTGCTTACGAAAAAGCTCTGCTTGGGATTGTAACCCTTTCGGGGCAAAGTGTCTGAGGGAGAAGAAGTGTTGCTAAAGGAATAATCCCCGCAATAAAAAGATAAATAAAACCACGACACATTGCATTTGCGTAGCGTTTACAATTCTCCGTCTTCTCAAACGCGGTAAGCCTCTTGCTAGTCTTTTTTAAAGGTATTTGTTGAGTGTCCTGGAACTGAATTGGAGTGAAAAGGCTCAAGATGGCAGATGGTCAAAAGACCAATTTTTTTTTTCCTTCTTTTAGCTCTCGTTGCGCGATCTGCTTGTTTTGAGGCCTTGAGCAAGGCTCTGAATCCCTCAGAATTGGTTTCTATAGAGAGGAGCTTCTCCCAAATTGAGTCATGGACATTCCACCTTAATAGCACTTCCTGTTAAACACACGGTGGTGACCGGGGAGGCACTCAGCCTGAGGCCTGCACTCTACGTTAAAAATATTAGTAAGCATCAGAGAGGTGTTAAATTCAGACTAACAGCAAGGGGAGACGCTCTCCTTGATCAAGTCAGAAGAAAGCCAAAGGGGAGTGAAAAGGCAGCTCCTCGGTCCCCAGAGGCCGCGGGCGCGGGGCGTCAGGAGCAGCGGGACCCACGCTGCTGGCTGTGTCCGACCTCGGGCCGAGGCCCCGCTTCTCAGAGTCTCTGCCCACGAAGCTGCGAAATGCGGGTAACAACAGATCCTGCTTGAAAGGGCAGCTCTGAAGAGGGAGACACGGGTTCCCACCCGGAAAGCACCTTGCACCTGCAGCTGTGGCTGGTGAGCTGCCTCGAGCACGACGAGGACGGGCTGGGAACCCTGGGCTGTGAGCCCCGGGTGTCTGCGCGCTCCAGCGGCACGGCCCCAGCTTGTCTCTTCCCCCACCGTAAAATGGGGTGGAGTGGGGGGATCGGACGACACGAGCTCCTCTCTTTTCGGGTTCTCCCAGCAGCCTGGAGCTTGAGTAGACCACGTTCTCCCGACCCGGGTCTCCAGCAGGACCCTCTGGGAAGCTGCCCGGATCCCGGCCCACCAGCCCAGCTGCAAATCCCTTTCCCGTCCTCTCAGGAGACCAGGAATTGGAAAATCAAGGCTCCATCAAGCCCTGTGATGGACCCTTCCTCCCAGAGCGCTGGGGCGTTCTAAGACACCCCACCCTCCTCATTGGAGATAATCTTCCAAACTCTATCGCAGATCCGTGCGGCTCTGCTTCTTTCGAAGAGCTGGCTATGGGCCATCAAGCCTCAGTTTCCCTATCTGCAAAACAGGGGCAGAAGATTATTACCGATACCTAACGTCGGTACCCTTTATCCGCCTGTTTGTCACCTGCAAGAGCTGGTGCTGATACACAGCCCCCTGTCCCTGCGCACCCAGTCCACGCACAGAGGAACCCACAGAGCTGTCCCAGGGCTCGGCACCTCTGGAAAAGCTCTGCCGAAAGATGCCTGTGGGAGAGGGAAGGATCGTTACTGCCACCCCCGAGGCAGCACCCTGTTCCGTGAGCTGGGGTCAGGGGGTTGAGAGGGAGATGGCAACAGATATCAATCAATAATCTTCTGTCCTCCTGAAAAATAAAGGAAGGCAGAATAATATTTCATTGCGTGGAGATACCACATTTGGTTCATCCATTCATCGGCTCATGGACTTTTGAGTTGTTTCCACCTCTTGGCTATTGTGGATAATGCAGTGATGAATATCCATGCACAAGTTTGTACTGGATATTTATTTTCATTTCTTTGGGGTATACACCTGGGAGTGGAATTGTTGAGACAGAAAGCCGGTTGAGCTCGCCAGGGCCTGGGGGAGGAGGATTGCGGGGTGATCGCTTGGTGGGTACTGGGTTCCCTCTGGGGTGATGAAAAAGACAGTGGCGACGGCTGCATAACATGGTAAATGAACTTAATGCCACAGAATCACACACTTTGAAATGGTTCAAATGGTCGTTTCTGTTATGTCTATTTTCCAGCGATAAAAAATAAAGGTTATTACACTCTCTGAAACTCTTACCATGCCATTTCCCCCTTCCAATTCCCCGTCTCTTCATTTCATAGAAATTATTGCCCCCATTTTGCAGATGGAGAAAATGAGGCTGGAGAGCTGTTGTGCGAAACCAGAGCCACGCAGATCACGGCCCTTTTGACCCCTGGCGAATACGTATGGAGCCAGGGAATTTTCCACACCGTTTGTATGTGCTGTCTCGTTTTATCTTCACAACAGCTGTTATCAGGTGGGTACTTTTTCACCCCCAGCTTACAGGCCGGGGTTCAGAGAGGTCCAGGGTCACAAAACTAGAAAGTGGGGGACTCAGGATTAAACTGAGGAGGATGATGGTGGTCCCCAGACCTTAAGAGAACACCATTGGTGCGTGCGGGCCAGCCAGTGAGGTCACGGGGTTGGGACCACTCTGACAAGCCCGCATCCAACACCGAGCCTGGCACAGACTGTGCACTTTGCAAATATTTGTAAAATGAGTTTTTAAAATGCACCAGCCTTCCTGATCCTTGAAAAATCTCATCTTATAAACAGATATGTCAGGGAGCAATTATTCGCATTACTCAAGATGTCTTCATTTTATAAAAAGGATTTACATCAGGGTTCCTTTAAATAGCAAGGCCCCCTCGTGCATTTAAAAATACGATTCAATTTATAGCTTGGAATTACGCACAGGCTTTCAGGAGCCCTCTCTTGAGTAAAGGAAGCTGGCACGAATGTCATTCATTCATCTATTTTTTCACCAAGCAATTATTTAGCACCTACTATGTACTGGGTGCCTTTTTAGGATCTGGGGATTCAAAGATAGATGTCATGGCCCCTGCCATCCAAGAGTACACAGTTCAATGGGAAAGGCAGAAGAATAAACAGAAGAGTTTTCCAATTTAGAAATAGGTTAATGCTTTGGGCAAACAAAGAAACGAGCGCCTGGCCTTCACTCTAGGCACGTTGGGTAGAGAGACTTCCCTGAAGAGGGGCATGATGAGCTGGGCCTTGTGGGATGCATAGGAGTTCACCAGTTGGCAACTGCCCAAATATTTTTCCCATAATTAGAACATTAAATATGTGTGGATATTTAATATTTATCAAATTCCATAAGCAGTATCATTTCTAGGCAAACGGGCTTATGTTTCATACTCATGTCACACTTGGAACTTTTGCAAGTATTTTCATACAATCTATCTCAGTCGATTCTCAGAACAATATTGTAAGAGGAGGAGGGCATGGAGTTTTTTCTGCGAGTTTTAAAAATTATTATTATTACAGAAGTAATGTATGCTTACTCTGAAAAACACAGACAACCAAAAGCAAGGCATAAACATGACTTATAATCCCCATTCCCCAGCATATCTAAAGCTCAGCCTATACTCTTCCAATCCCTTCTCTCCCTGAATGTGTATTGTTTAGTTGCAAAAAAAAAAAAATGTAGTCGGAAGTTTCATGATTTACAACCAGCTCTTTTAAAAAGACAACACAACAAGGAGCCTATCTATTCGTGCCATTCGGTCTTTTTCTACAGTAAGTTTTACAGGACCATGCGCTTCTCCATTTTCTGCCTTTACTGGAGCAATTCCCCAGTGCGGGATGAGCAGGCTGTTTCCAGGGGCTCCTCCTGATCTAAACGAGGCCGTGGGGAACATCCCTGCAGCCCCTCGCTGTGCATGTTCGGGTTTAGTCTCTCCCGCCGTCCTCTGACGCACGTCGCGGAAGCCAGGCTGAAGGAGCTGAGGCAGGAGGCAGGGTGCCCCCTCTAGGGAGGGTCCCCAGAGCCCAAGCCTGCTCCCCGCCACCCAGCCCCCAGCGTCTCTTGGCCACCAGAGAAAAACCAAGTCCCGCATCCCCAGGAGGGATGTTGGGCGGGAAGGGAAAGCGATATGAACTGCGGCTGGGGGATTTTATTTTTCCTTCCTTTTGGATCCTATTTAGGGGCCTTGGGAGGCAAGTCCAGAGGGCCGGGCCAAACCGAGGCAAGCCCCTGCAGCGTCTCGCGCGGACATGCCTTCCCGTCGGGGGTCTCCTGGCAATCGAGGCTGTGAGGCCAGAGCTTCGCTCCCCAGACACAGAGGCTGGGTCCCCCCGGGCGATCAGCTGGAGCATGTCACCCCGACTTACGACGGCCGTGCCCGGAGGAGGCGCGGCAGGCGCAGCTGGGTCACAAGCACCTCCTGAGACCGTGCGGAGGGGAGGAGGAGGCTCCGACCCTGCTCGAGACCGCGGGTTTCCCGTCTTGGGTGGAGGGCAGAGCAGGGCACGGGTGCTGCACGGCAGCTGGGGGGCCTGGTGGTGCAGCGTACCTGGCTGGGGTCCTAATCCCAGCTGGGAGGCCTTGAGAAAGCAGCTCGACCTCTCTGAGCCGCCTTCGGCCAGCAGAGGCTGGAGCCCACCCCCGCCCTGTGCTGGACGGGCTACAGGAGAGAGCTCTCCAGAGCAGACCTCTTTCCCTGCTGCTCACCTCCCGGCGTGGTGGGGGGACACGGACAGTGGACAGACGGCCACCAAGCAAATGACCACGCAGAGGCACTTCAAACGGGGTCAGTGCCGGGAAGAACGGAGACCCGGGGGTGCGGGGGACGACCGGGGGCCAGGACAGCGCCAGGCTGGGGGCTCAGCTTTAGAGAGGGGTCTCCCCGGGGGCCACAGTGTTCGAGATGAAACCGAGATAAATGAAAAAGCACCAGAAGGTGATGGAGGGCAGAGGCTGTCCATTCCCGCTGCAGGCAGCAGGCAGCCGGGAGCTTCGGAAATGCCGCTGCAGCAAGTCCGAGTCAAGTGGTCCAGGGCAGGGCCCAGGAATCAGCATTTTTAAAAACTAAGACGGTTCCGGTCTGGGGCAAGGCCCAGGAACCGGTATTTTTAAAGCTAAGAAGGTTCCAGTCTGGGGCAGGGCCCAGGAATCAGCACTTTTAAGCTAAGCCGGTTCTAACGTGCACCCAGCGGGGAGAGTCCGTGGCTTCCGGGCCAGCTCCCAGGCGGAGGGAGACGCAGGTCTCGCCAAGACGGGGAGGCGAGGCTGTGTGTCCTGTCCCCGGGACACGAAGGGAAATCTCGGCTGCGCAGGGCTGAGGGCCGGGCGGGGCCGGGGCCGGGCGTGGAGCGTGTGCGCAGGGGGAGAGCCAGACAGAGCCTCGGGCGGCTCATCGGTGAACCGCGCTCCGGGCTGCCCACCTCACCGCGTCACGCACACGGCAGGGGACCGTGTGTCATCGCCCCTGGGGAAGCGGAGGTGGGGCCCCGGGGCTGGACTGTGCAGGCGCGGTGGCGGCAAGTCCCAGCACCCCACTCTCGTGGCCCCCATCTGAACCACCCAGCGCGCGTGCCCTGGAAGGCGTGCCCCTCCAGATGCTTCCTCAACGCGGGCCTTCCCAAGGTCCCGCTGTTCCCAGCACGGGGCGTATCTGTGCCTTAAATGCTCTGACAAGTCCTGCAACCTAGAGCCTCCTGGGATCTGCTCAGACCCATCGGCAAGGGCAGGGCCGGCCGCAGCTCCCCAGGCAGGAGGCAGCTGAGAGGTCACCACTGCGGAGAGGCCTGCCGGGCCTTCCCAAGGGGCGCCCCTGCGCCCCTCCCTGCTCTGACACCCCCGGGCCTTGTGTGTTTACCTGTCTCACCACTTCTCCTTAATGCAAGCACGTGGTCTGTCTTACGACTGCCTGGGTGCTGATAATTACTTGTTGAATGAAGACATGGAAGGGAGAAAGGGAAGAAAGGAGGGAGGGAAGAGGGGGAGGGAGGAGGGAAGGAGGGAGGTTGAGAGGGAGGGGGAGAGAGAGGTGGAAGGGAGGGGGAGAGAGGGAGGAAAGGAAGGGAGGGGGAAGAGGAGGGGAAGGGAGGGAGGGAGGGATGAAGGAAGGGAGGAAGGAAGGAAGGAAAAGGGAGGGAGGGAGGGAGGAAAGAAAATTAGGAGCCTAGTATTTCCCCTACTCTGGCCACAGAACTTTCTTTTTGCCCGGTACACCTGTTTACAACACAAAAATACAGCTTGGGGAAGAAAACAGAACCTGCTGGCAGCCCGAGCCCGTGGCGGAGGGACGGGGCAGGCGGTCACAGCCCCGGATTCCGTGCCCCTTTATTTACTTAGTCTGATGTTTTCGGGTCTTACCTCTACCCCCCGCCCCCAGCGACAGCCTGACCCCCGGCGCGGGGCGCAGCCTCGGCTCGGCCCAGAGCCCGCCGTCGGCGCCTCGACCCCACGCGCGCAGCTGCTCGGCCCGTCTGGCCCTGGCGAGCCGGGGGTCCCGGGAGCCGGGCGGCACAGCCCGGCGGGGCCGCGAGGCCCGCGTCGCCCCCGCCGCCGAGGGAAACTCCATTGAACGGAAGCATATGGCTGCGAGAGTGCGGGAGCCGGCCGCATTTAAACTGCATCAAGCCCTTCCCTTGCCTCGAGAGCTCTCCATTTTTCAAAGCCGTCGCAGGATGCCAGGCTGCAGTTCGCCTTTCCCTGTTCACCTGCCTTCAGAGCGCCGAAAAATAATGAACCTCGTCCCGCGCCCCCCCTCCAGCCTGCAAAAGGAGGAAGCAAAACAAGCAGCTACCTTCTTCCTCACCATTTAACATGTCTTGACGCCTTCTCTTCCCCCAAAGAAGGAATTGGCAGTTTTCTTTATTCCTCCTTTTGCAAGAAGTGTTTGCACTATGCAGATCAAACCCCTTTATTCCCAGTTTCTTGTAGGCTCTTGTGTTTGGAACTTCAGATAGGGAAGGCAAGGCGGGCGCCCGTGGAAAACAGAAGGCGGCCCTGGCTGGCAGATGACAAGGTTTTCATTCAATCCATTCATTCATTCATTCATTCATTCATTCATTCATTCATTCATTCATCTATTCATTCGCCCAGCAAACACTGGGCACTCACACTGAGCCAGGAACTGTCATTCATTCATTCACTGCTCATTCATTCATTTGTTTATTCATGAACTCATTCATTCATTCATTCACTGCTCATTCATTCATTTGTTTATTCATGAACTCATTCATTCATTCATTCACTGCTCATTCATTCATTCGTTTATTCATGAACTCATTCATTCATTCATTCCCCGAGTCCCCATTATGGTTGGCACATCAGGAACACAGCAGCAGTCTCCATGAAACCTCTTTCAAAAAGACCTCAGTCCAGGGAGAGAGTGTCAACTGCAATGTAAACTATAATCCAGGCTGTGTAGCAGTGCTCCAAAATGTATTCACCAAATGCAATGAAAGTGCCACGATGATGAAAGAGGTTGTTGATGTGGGAGGGGTTCGGGGGAGGGGAGTGGGATATATGGGAACCTCATATTTTTTAATGTAACATTTTGTGTGATCTATGTAACTTTTAAAAATAAATTAAAAGTATGTATTTTTTAAAATGACCGTAGTTCGATGATCGGTTGCAAGGCAGACTTTATTTTTAGCAGGAAAGCTAAATTAGCAAAGACTGTCACAAGGGGAAAATCGTAGGCAAGACCTGGGAGGGATGTGCGGGGAGGAGCCAGGCCCAGAAGCAGCGGGCGCATTTCACGCAGGCCTCCTCGGCACCCTGCAGGTAGGCACGGATGCCCCCTTTTATGGGATCTGCGGATGGGGAAACTGAGGCTCCGAGAGGAAAAGAGGCAGGGCCGAGCTCACACCGTGGGAAGGTGGGCACAGAGCTCCGTGTGGTTGGTGGACATCCAGGAGCGCAATAATAATGCTAGTCCCCAACGGGACAGGGTGGGGGCCGTGGTGACGCAGAGGTCCCCAGCCTCATCCCATTTTACCCCCTCCGCCCCGCTGCAGTGGAGTGGGTGTTATACAGCCTGTGTTCTGCGGATGAGGAGACCTAGGCTCAGAGAAGCTAGCTGGCGTGCCGGAGGTCACACAGCGGTTAAGTCCGAGAACCAGGATTGATTTTGTTGCCCTGGCCCCTGTGCTCCACCGCCCGGGGCGCACACACACGGCGCAGCCAGAATCCGCCCCCGGCATCCCAAAGACTCTTGGAAGGAACCCTGAGTGTGGCTCTTCCCGGACAAAGCCTCCACTTAATGATGGGGAAGAGGCTCCCCTGCCATTTCTAGATCCTTCTGAGAAAAAGCAAATAATTCTCTGGCCGACAGTGGGGTGAGGAGACGGAGGGGAGGGCGGGTGGTTTTGCCATGGCCCTGGAGAGGACGGACACATTTCCCACGGCTAACGGGGTCCAGACCAGCACCCCCAGGTGCAGCCAGGCCAGGGGCCAGGGCTGGAGCCCGCACGAGGGCCCCAGCTCGCCTTGCGTCCCTCGGATCCCATTACTTTTTCATTAGAGCGACAGTGCCTTGCTCAGATAAGGCGAAGGGGGCAATAGTCTAAGAAGGGAGGCCTATTTTAAAGCCACAGGGACTTTTCTCCCCTCCCTAGATGGGGAAAAACACAAAATCAGATCGTCTCCGGGGATGGTGGGCTCCTGGACGGGCTCGGCGAAGGCGTCTGGCGTCGCGCGGGGAAGCCCAGCTCGTTCATTTCACCCCGGGTCGTCACCACTTGTCATCCGCCCTGTCCTCTGCTCCTCTGCTACCTGAAACGATGTTATTTTTGTTTTAAATGGAGATTATTATCCTTCAAACAGAAATATTGCCTTCGATTGTAGAGTAAGCGGATAATGAGACCTCGCTGGTAATTTCACACTGATGACAAGGGACGCATCTCCGTGACTGATTGACAACTGCTGGGAGGAAACCGCACGCCTCCCTCCCTCCCGGGCTGGCTGGAGAGGGGAGGGGGCGGCGGCCAGGAGCTGGGGCGGGGGGCGGGGGCGGGGAGGCCTACTGGCCCCGTCGCCCCTGCCTGCAATCTGTGGGGTCTTCGCCACCTCGTCAGGCATCCGAGCTGACAACTGTGCGAAATTGAAATTGTGGAGTTGATTAAATGATGTATTTAAGGCTTCATCAAAGGCGGAGGTGGGGATGGGGGTGGGGGAGTGAGGAAGGGAAGAGAGCAGAGGAGATGGAGGGAAGGGGGGAGAGCGGGAGAGAGGGAAAGAGAGAGGGGTGAAGAGGGGGCGGGAGAGGGAGAGGAAAGGGCGAAAGTAAGAAAGGGAAAGGGGGATGAGAGAGGAGAATCCAGAAGGAGGAAGGGAAGAAAGGGCAGGAAAGAAGAAAGGCAAGCAACGACAGGGAAAAGAAGACGAGGTGGGAGAAAAGGCTGAGAGGCAGACATAATGGGGAGCAGAAAAGAGGAAGGAAAAACGGAGAATGGAAGAAGGAAGCAGAGCGAGAAAGAGAAAAGAGAGCAGGGCGCACAGAGAGTGATGAAGAGAGAGAAGGAGGCTGAGCGGGGGCAGAGAGGAAGGGGGGCTGCTGGGGGCACGCAGGTGGGGGAGCCCCACCGTGGCCCCCTCCCCGCCGGGCCCCCGCCCTGCTTCTCTCCCCTGTAACGTGGGGAGGGTTTATCTCGCCAGGAGCAGCAGGCTCAGTCACTGATCTAATCAAATTATTCAGCATTAAAAAACTGCCAAGGCATTCCAGTACTTCAGCTTCCAGAGGCCCAGCTGGGATCAAATGCTAATCAACATCGCCGGGATATTTATTCCCACCGCCGGGCTGCCGCGTGTTTGCTTTCCGCCGGCTGCATACTAAACCCGAGGGCGCACGACGAGTCGGCCGGGGGCACGGGGTCGGGAGCTGGGCCGCGTCCCCGAGGAGGGCGGGCAGGGGCGGGGGCCCACCGCGGTGCCCGCGGAGCCCGGGCTGCTGGCCCCTAAACTCGTCTCCGCCGGGACCCCTGCCACTCCTCCAGCGTCCTTCTCCTCCCCGTTTCCACTCTCAGGAGTCTCATTCCAGGGCAAGCCAGGCGCAGGCTGGGACTCGGTGAGGCCCGCCTTTGAACCTGGGCTCTGTGACTGCAGGCGGGTGGCCTGCGCTCCCCTGAGCTCCTGCGTCCTCCCCTGTGGCTTCAAGGAGAGGGAGGACCTGTGCGTGCCTACCAGGTGGATTCGGGTCTGAGCCTTGGCTGTGTGACTTTGTGCGAGTTACTTAACCTCTCTGTGTCTCCGTTTCCTCCTCTGCGAAATGCAGACAGTAATAGCACCCATCCCAGGGGGTTACCTGCTGTGACCTTTAAATGAACTCGTTCAGGGAAAGCCTAGAGAAAGCATCAGGACCATTAGCACTAATCATTAGCTCTTGCCACTGCAAAGGCTGGATGAAAAAGACGCACGTAAACTGTTTCGCAGGGAACAGTACCGGATGAGCCAGAAGGAGGAGGAGGATTCGAGGACTTGGGCCGGGTGCGGGCCTAGCAGCGCGTCGCTGCACAGTCGCCTGAAGCTGCTGACCTTCTGCCCACGGCTCCGCCTCGCGCCTGTCCCCAGCCCAGGCAAAGGGGGCCGCTTCCGGGAAGGCCGCCGCCCCGCCCCCTCCCCGCGGGGGGGCACCGAGGCAGACCCCAGGCTCCCCGGCTCCCTGAAGGTCAGGGCGCCCCGCAGGGGGAGAGCCTAATTAATTTCCTTTGTTTTTCAGAGTTTCATTTTTTAAATTACAGCCTTCCCTCCTCTCTAATAAATACTCAACAATTAAAGCTTTTTTTCCCAAAGTGTGATTTCAACATTTCAATGTCCCTCCCCTCCTGTCACCTTCGCTGCCATAAACAGATTCGTAAAAACTGCTTTTGACGCCCCAGCTGCCATTAGCCACTTAAAATCCCGTAATTATCATCCTATCATGGGCCTGTTAACGAGCAGTAAAAATAAGGCCATTGAATATGGTAATTTATTCGTAAATTAGCCTAATGAGAATAGGTTTCAGACGCTGTTTACTTGCGGGCTGCCTGTGCCCCCCGGCCGTGGCAGTGGCGACAGGAGGGCCCGCCGGGGAGGGCGGCGTGGCAGGGCGGCCGATGCCCCCTCCCCGCGGGCTCCGCGCCCACCGCTTTGCCTCTTGTCCCTCTGCCGGGACGATGCGGGGCTCCCGTGGGCCCCCGGGCGGACCCCGCCTTTGAAAGCCGGCCAGGGCCTGCGGCCTGCGGAGCCGCGCTGGGAGAAACGCTGGGGTGACCCTGGGCACGCCGCCCTGCGGCCCTCGGGGTGCCCATCTGTAAAACGGGGTAATTGTACCCACCTCATGCAGTCGCTTTCAAGAATGGGTGCATAGATGTGATGGCTTAGAGCAGTGCCTGGCACAGAGTAGGTGCTTTATGCATATTATCACCATCCTTTTGTTATTAGACCGTGGCTCCAGCAGACGTAACCTGGGGCCGACTCAGTTGCTCTCAGAACAAATCCCCCACTCCCGACGAGATCCAGTGCAGGGCTCATTTATTCACGCGCCCAGATATGTGTCTTGTCGGCCCAGTACATGCCAGGCCCAGCGCTGGGGGCATCCGGCAGTGAGCACGGCCAAGGCTGTCTCAGAGACAAGCATTCGAATGCAAATGTGCAACGTCAAGTGAGCAAGGTAAGGCGGGGAGCAGAGCAGCGGGGCTGGGAGTCAGACCCCACAGGGCTCCGGCGGTGTGGTCCCATGACAGCGCCTTGGTGCAGGAACTGAGGATGCTGGGAATGCTATTTTAGACAAGGGCCGGGGAAGGCCTCTGTGAGCCGTGCAGGTACCGGGGAGGAGAGGGCCAGGCAAGGGATGGGCAGGCACAGAGGCCTGAGGCTGGAGCAGGGCTGTGTTCCCAGGGCAGCCTGGAGGCCAGCCGGGAGCCTGAGGGACGGTGGGAGGAGAGGAGGCAGGGAAGGGGGCTGGAGGCCAACCTGGGAGGGCTTTGGCTTCAACTCTGAGAAGTAGGGAGCCATGGAGAGGGTTGGAGAGAGGGCGGTGAGATCTGACTTGTATTTAGAACTGTCTTTCTGGCTACAGGTGATGACCTGCCCGGGGGAAGAAGGGGGGAAGCTGGGAACCAGTGAAGAGCCAGGGACACCCAGATGCCTGGCAGAGGGGGCCTGGACGGGCAGGTGGGGATGCCGGTGAGAAAGATCAGGTTCGGCTGCAGTTGGAGGTTACGGCAGATGGGATTTGCAGGCAGATTGGGGGCGGAGGGTGGAGCATAACAGAAAGAGAGGAGTCAAGGGCGACGGCAAGATTCCAGCCTGAGAGCCCGGAGGACGGAGAGGATTTTCTGTGTGATTTGGCTTTGGCTGAAATTTGGGCCCAGGGAGAGCCTGGGGTCTGAGTGGGTCTCTGCCATGCCCTAGCTGGCCTCTAACGGCCAGTTAAGCTCCAGGAGGGCAGGGACTCTGCCCACCCTGCTCAGGCCGTGTCCCCAAGCCCCAGCCTGGCGTGTGGTGCGCTGAGTCCTCACCGCATGCCAGGCACTTTGCTTCCAGGCCATCTGGCCAGACCTGCCCTGCCCTCCGGAGCACCAGGCTGCTGAGAGCAGCGGGCGTGAGAAGCACAAGCCCCCGCTTGTGGGCCGGCTGTCTGAGCCAGCCCAGCCCATGCCCCGCTGCCTCCCGCTGATCTGGTCTCATCACCGCCCTGTTTCGACATCTGTCCCAAAGCCTGCCCAGCCCCGGACGCAGTGATGGCCGAACCCAGCCCACACCCAGGCAGTCTTCTGGGAGCCCCAGGGCCCCTGCAGCTGAGCTCCAAGCTCCCTCCCCAAGCTGGAGCTTGGAAGGAAGGAGTGCTGGATTCCAGTCGTGGCTCTGCCATTATTAATGCCTGCTGTGTGACCTCAGGTAAGCAGCTCGCCCTCTCTGGTCCTCTGTTTCCATCAGCAAAGGTGATGGACCTAAATTGTAAGCTGTAGCATTGTTATGAGAAAAGCTAATGCTCAACAGGAATTTATCCCAACAGTGATGGAGGGTTTAATTTGGAGGGAGGGCTACGTAAGAAAAAAGTGTATGGAAAAAGGTGGGAGGGGCTACACACAGCAGCAACGAGATTTGTTGTGAGGCTGTTTCCCTCTCGGTGCAGAAGGAATGAATCAAGGGAGGGAGGAAGCAAGGACCGCCAAGTACAGCAGCTCAGGTTGTGGACTGCCCAAGGAAGGGCCTTGCAGAGCCGGAGGCCCTGGGGCGCGCGGGGTGCTTTCTTCCACCTCCCCCAGTAGTAAGTACAATGTGCGCCTGTGTCTTCCATGACACTAGCAGCCCACAGCCCCACCCCGGGTCCAGGACCCAGCGCTGGAGCTACTGGAGATGGACTCTGCCCGCCTGGGCGGGCGTCCGTGCCCCTGCCCTGCCCCCTCGCCCGAGGAACCCTGGCCCCTGGCTCCAGCCCTGAGGGAGGAAGCCGGCCTCGGCCCAGCTCACGGGGAAGCAGGCCCGCTTCGGGGCCTCCTCTGCGTCGTGCGGCTCTGATGACTCGCGGGGTGTGCCCCCGTGATAAGTTCTATGACGAGGAGGAGAGACACCTGCCCGTCTCTGTGTCTCTCTCGCTGCCTTCTCTGCTTCTGCCTCTCGTCTCATTCTTTCTTGTCTTCCTCTCCCTTCCCCACACCGTAACCTTCCCTGACTCAGGCTCAGGTCTGCCTGCCTTGGCCGGCACCTTCACTCCGCCGGGACCCACGCCAGGCCCCTGCACACCCACCTTCCCAGGGACTCCTCGCTGCAGCCCCAATCCTCCCATTTTCACCAAGGAGGGCAAGGAAGCTCAGAGAGGCCCGGTGACTACCCTGAGGTCACACAGCCGGGAGCACTCAGACATCTGGCTCAGCCCCGGTCTGCGCGGGCCGTTTCCAGGGCTTTCCCTCTCACCGTGGCCGTCGGGCAGAGGCGCACCCCGCCGGCTGGCAGTGCAACCGCGGGCGGTCGTCTTCAGCCTGTGTAAGAGCGGGGCGGCCCCGCCTCCGGTTTCCAGCGGCTCCCGGAGGTGCGTGCTCCGGCTCAGGCCCTGCCCGCACCTTGGCCAAGGAAAGAGCCTCGCGGGCTGGAGCCAAAGCAGGATTGGAACCTGGATCAGCGATCTCCTCAAAACCAGAGGAGGCAGGCGCGGGACTCTCGCCTCTCAGACCCACAGCTGGAAGCACCATATCGTAGTTTACACTGTTTGGACCCACGGGCATCCTTTTTGAAATACCCCGCCACCTCTGCCCAAGGCCGTCCCCGTAACGAGCCCCCTGGCTCCGTCTCCTCGACACCTGCTGGGGACCTGGCCCGTTCCTTCCACCTCCTGACAGAGGCCGCGAGTTTTCGGGGGCCACGGCGACGACGAGGTTTCCAACCGACTTTTGACCAAACGGATTTCCAACTGCCTTTGAAAAGGAGACTATCTTTCCAATGTACCAAATAATGAAAGATGACGGGCGAGTTTATAACTGTTGATTTAGCCACCGCGCTCCCCCAAGCCCTGGCTTGAGTTCTCTGGAGGTTTCCGTCGGGCATTAATTCACTCTCTTTCTCCGTGCGCGAGGCAATAGGCCCCCCCGAAGCCATTCTGCGGTGCATTAGCTTCAAGGCCCGTTGGAAACGGTTTAGCCTCTGCTCTTAATAGACCCCGCCACGTAGGGGGTGGGCGAGGGCGGGGACGGGCGCTGGCGGCGTGGGGGACCCAGCAGCGAATCGCGGGGCGGAGGCCGCCTGAGCAGCCGCTGCGGCACGTGGCGAGGGAGCTGGTTTTCGAGGGGCCTGAGAGGCCTCACGATCCCGTGAAGTCTCAGAGAAGGTCGAGGCGGGGAGCCGCAGGCGAAGGCTGGCTGGAGCCTCCCCGGCCTTGCCGCACGCAGGGAGCACGTGGGGAGCCTTTTAAAACCCCACAGCCCCGATCAGTTACATCAGCATCTCAGAAGCTGGGGCCTGGGCATTGGCGTTTCTCTGAATATTCAAGGTGACCCCGATACGGGGCCAAGGCTGCTAGACCAGTGGTTCTCAAAGTGGGTTCCCCAGGCAGCAACGTCGGCATCATCCAAGACCTTGTCAGAAATGCACGTTCTCAGGCCCCACCCCAGACCTGCCGAGTCAGACACTCCAGGGTGGGGACTGGTGCTCCGTGTGGTAACAAGCTCTCCGGGAGATTCTGATGCTCGCTCAAGCTTGGGAGCCCCTGAGCTACCCCTCCCAGGGTAAAAACGTTGCATGTTCGTTCTCTCGGCCATGCGTCCACCCATTCATTCATTCGGTCACTCACTCACCCAGTTGCTCAGGTATCCAGCAGGTGTGCCCTCCCCCTCCGAGCCAAGCCCTGGGTGCCTGACGTTGGGCAAATGGTCATGAGTCGGGCGTGAATTTTGCACTCACGGAGCATCCAGTCTCCACACGGAATGTTCCAGACCATAGAGTCAAGGTGAAGGTCATCAGAGCCAGGGAAGGGTTCGGCTTAAGGTTTCCGATAATGGCTTTGGTCTCGCTCTTTTCTTTGCCTCTGTGGGTCCAGTTGGAGCAGCCTGCGCTGCCCCGGTGTCATTCAAGGGTGCCTCTCTTACTCCCTCGACGTTCCTTCTACAAACACTTCATGAAGCAGCCACAGGATTCCGGGCTCAGCGCTGGACAGAGGCCTGAGCCAGGAAGATGGGCCTAAAACGAGCCCCAGAGGTGAAAAGCGAGCAGGACAAGCGACAAGACCGGAGGGCCTGGAGCAGACAGTTCCTGATGGACGCTCACCCCGGGGCCACGGACATCACGCGCCTTCTCCAGCTGGCTGGAGTATCAGGTGGTGCCCTTCCCTCTCAGAAGAAGAAGGCAGTGGCTAAGCCTGCGGGTTCCGGCCTCAGCAGCACAGGTTGGCATCTAGCTCTTAGACTCGCTAGCCGGATGGCCTTGAACTAGTCCCCTCGTTTCTCTATGCCTCACTTTCGTGATCTATAACATGGGAGTAAAACCGGTGCCTGCCCCCAGGGAATTGTTCCAAGAAGTCAACGATGCTTTGCAATGTGCTTAGGTTGGTGCCTGGCACATAAGTTCTATCCAGCGCTTGTTCACTGATTCACAACATGCCCTTGTAACGTGTGCTCTGCTCGGAATGACTTTATATTTTAAAACCAGATTGCTTCTCACCATTATTGGAGACCTTGCTTATCTGATGATAACTAGAGGGCATTCATTTTATAAAGGGAATACTTTGGTTGCATTTGCTTCAAGTGAGGTAGTCATGTCACCTCCTTGGGACAGTGGCAGAGAAGGAGCTTTCCTAGAAAACCTGGCGGGATTATCGTGAAACCTCTGCGGAGGGCCAGGCAGTTCCTGGAACTCCTCCCCTTTACC
Organism: Dasypus novemcinctus; assembly: GCF_030445035.2. NCBI lineage: Eukaryota > Metazoa > Chordata > Mammalia > Cingulata > Dasypodidae > Dasypus > Dasypus novemcinctus. Next base: position 36,140,979 of record NC_080691.1, read on the forward strand.
TCCTGACCAGGCCACCTTCTTTCCTTCCTCAGCCCTGAAAGTGCCTCCACTAGCAGGAGGGGAGATGGTGTTTTAACTGAAAGCTTGTAAGAGATGACACGTCCTCCCTTCTTAACCTCTCAGGTTGGAAACTCTTAAGAAACTCAACAAATCCACAAGCAGCCCTTGTCTGGAAAATGGCCTCCCTGTGCACTTCCTGTGAAACAGGAAGTGGTCACCTCCTGCCTTGTAGGCTTCTTAGCCGAGGTGCCGTGCCCCAAACTGCTCCCCTCAGCAGGGCCCTGGGCGCAGACTCCCCATCGCCGCCCGGCACACAGCGACCCAGGACCGCCAAGGAGGGTCAGGGCGTGGCGGATGATCTCAAGCCTTTCGCAGTTATTACAGGTGTGGACAGGAAGAAAGCAAAGCCAGAAGCTGTTCTGAGAGCCAGCCGTCAAGATCTGAAAGGAGCGTTCTGTTTGCTGGCCCTTCTCGCCAAGGATGATCTCAGATTCGTCTGTTCCCATTCACAGAGGGCAAAGGGCTTGATTTTAATAAGGGGGCCGTTCCGTTCCCTCCTCTTCTGTTCCTGAAACTCGGCGGGGTGGGGACGCTGATGATCAGAACTGGGGCGAATCCAGAGAAAGTGTCCTAGCCTGGGCAGCCCGTGCAGTCGGCTACCTACGAGCTCCTTGGAGCTCGTTCTCCCGCAGTTAGCGCTCTGCTGTGAGCCTCTGCCTGCCCCATCTCCATGGATTCATTCACTTACTTATTTTTAAGGCTGAACATTTATTCTGGGAGTACAGAGTTGGAGAAGACACAGCTCTCTCATGGAGCACGGAGGTGGAAGGCAGGATGGGGACAAGTGGACAAATAAACAGGCAGTTAGACAGTCGTGAGAGGCACTGGACATCGGGGTGCTGGAGAGAATGGTGGAGGAAGCATGAGGCCCAGTCTGGGAAATCGGGGTTTGGGGGGTGTTCTAAGAGCAAAGGGCACCCCAGCAGAGGAGGGTCTGTGTGGCACCTTTTGGAACCTGCCTGCATCCCTTGGACCTTATCAATTCCATGTGCTCAGCTGCAGGTATGTGAATCTTGGGTCTCTTTCGAGATATCCACAGGGTAGAGTGAGAGCACCAGTGGATTCACAAGCCTGCCCCAGGGCATCTCTGCCCCCACGCCTCCAGCGAGATGGAGCGTCAGTACCCCAGCTCCCTCACCTCTTGGAGGGGAAGGCTCTGACACTTGCATTCTACGCATTTCCTAGAGTTCCTGCAGAATTAACCTCCCATCCCCTGTAGGGATAACTGGCCATCAGTTACCTTCTTCTCCTTTCTCTCCCGCTCTCCTCCTGAGGCTTCCCGGGATCTCCTCCCAAAAATACTGCGTGCCCCTGAACCCTTATCTCAAAGTCTGCTTCGGGCTGGGGAGACGCTGTCTGCGGTCGTGCTCAAGAAGGAGGACTTTGGGTTCCTGAAGGTCCGCTCTTCCTGTCAGTGTGCCGAGATGAGGGTCAACGCGGGGCACACGCTCTGCGCTGCACACCCATGTCTCCGGGTGCCACCGGGGAGGTAAGGCAGAGCTCTGTGATATCCCCACAGGGCTGGGACGTGGCCTGTCCTGCCAGGCCAGGGAAGGCTAGCAGCCTCCAGGACCACCGCCCCGGCCCGCCTGAAGCCACCTTCCGGCCACACGCACATTGAACCCCTGCCTGGAGGCCGTGCAGTCCACCTCACCCATGTGCTCCATAGGAAGAGAGCAGGAAAGCACGCCGCCAGCTGGACAGGGTCCTGGGGTAGGCGCAGCTTGCCGAGGGGTGGCAGGGAGCGCATCTCGTAGACCATCAGAGTTGTGCCTGTGGCTGCTTTTGAAATGTTAAGTCCAGCCGGATTGAGCCTTCTGGCTATAGGGGCTGGAGACAACCGGACTTGGCTTTGCAGGAAGGAGGAAGTGCAGCTGCTCCAGGCCCTGCTGGTCCACAGGGCTCGCCTCTCCTCCTGGAAACCTCCAGATGGGAGCCCTGAGGGCCGGGCAGAGATGGGTCCTGGCCCCCCAGGGGCTCTGCTGTCATGTGGCAGAGGCAGGATGTGATGCCAGCGCGATCCCGTCCCAGGCACCTGGTCTGCCATGATTTTGAGGTGGGAACGGAAGCCCAGAGGAGGCGGTGGTTTTCCCTGGAGACTCCTGGCCCAGGGCTCTTCAGAGCATGGTGTTTGCTGAGCGCCTGCTGTGTACACAGTCCCAGCAGGCTGCTTCCCTGGCTGAAATGACCAGCCGGCCCCTCGGGTGTCCTTTTCAGGGGCGCTTGCCCTGGTGCATTTCGTGATTTGAAAGGAAAAGTCTGCAGTTAGTAGAGAGGAGGAATGAGAGAAGAAGGGAGGAAGGGAGGGAGAAAGAAGGAAAGGAAAAAAGGAAGGAGGGAGGGAGGGAGAGAAGATAAGGAGGGGAGGACAAACATGCAGCCTGAGGAGACAGGAGGGAAAGAGGGAGGGAGAAAGGAAAAGAGAGGGAGGTGGACTGCGGAGCGGATTCCTCGCCTGGGCCCCACGCCTGAGAGCTGCACAGCTGGGCCGCGCGTTTCTCCACATCTCAGAGCCTCAGGTTCCTTATTCGCTCAGTGAACTTCTGGTTAATCCATTCCTCTGTTGGGTTCAACACAGAACACCAACAACATCGACGAGAACATAATAGTAACAGGTTTCGTTAGCCCTTGCCAGGGCCTGGCCACCTCCCAAGTCTCTGATGTCCTTTTTTTAATCCTTAAACAACCCCACAGGAGGGCACTCATCCTCCCTCTTGTCTTACAGATGGGGAAACGGAGGCACAAGGCACGGTGTCAGGAAACTCGAGAGGGGCCCAGGGCTGGGGGCTCGGGGGGCAGCGCTGGAATGGACCATAGGCTCCCCGTGCGCAGCCACTGGGCCGCGCTCCTCTGCGGTCCGAGGAGGCCACACTCAGCCGGGAGGACGTGAGTGGAGGCACTCGGCCGATGCCGAGCACACAGTAGGGCTGGCACCGCGGCTCGCCCGGCCGCCTGCTTCAGCCCGAGGGCCGGCCTCTTGAACCCAGGACCCCCGGCCCGCTCCTGGGCATTCCCTTCCCGTCTCCACAGCCTCGCCCGCCCCTGTCGGGACGGTCCCTCTGGACAGGGACTCCGGGCCAGGCCTGGGCCACCTCGCCAGGGCCCAGCACCCCATCACCCCTCCGCCGCCTTCCAGCGGAAATTATAAGCACTTTGTGTCAAGCCACGGCGGGCGCGCGGCAGGAAAGCGATTGAGGTCAGGCAAGGCAGACAGCCTACCCATCACGCCCACCGCAGCCATTCCTCACGCGGTGACATGCAATCTCCCGCGGAGGGTCACCTCTGGGGAAGCGATTCCTCCAAGCCCAGAGCAAGTGCCAAATTGCAGCTTTGCCGAATCATCGTGTGGAACACATTGAAAATAGCTGCCTCTGTAATAAATGGTTAACCAAAGCAGCGCCTTGCCCCCGGCCTAGCCGGGACCGGGACGCCGGCTGCCTGCAAATGCGTCAACCTGTCCGTGCAGGACCCCGTGGCCCCGAGATCCCGCCCTGTGGGCCACGACCCCCCGCCAGGCTGGGAAGGAACGAGCGGGGAGCAGGGGGTGCAGCTTTGGCAAAGGGGGTGAGCAAGACTTTTCCGGCATCACATAGAACGCCCCGTCGGAGGCAGAAGAGGTGAGAGGGGGACTCCAGCTGCACCCTGGTCGTTGCTTCGGGGCCCCCCGGAATCTGTGACAGGAGCCCTGCCCGGCCGGGAGGCCTTTGACCAGGCAGTGCTCCTGCTCCCTGGGCCGGCAGCTGGGAACGCCAGAGGCTGGGGTTGGGGCGACGGGGAGAGAATCGAGGGGCAGGGGAGAGAAGAGTGAGGGGGAGGCAGAAAGATGAATGCGAAACGGAGGGGGAAAAAAGAGAAGGACGGTCCAGAGCCTGAGAGAAAGAGAAAGCAAGCTAGCCTGGGAAAAAAGCAACAATATGGCAAGAGAACGTGCTGAAGACGACAGAGATGGAGATGGAGAGAGAGGGAGACGGAGAGGGTGTAAATCTGCCTTTGGAAAGCTGGGTTTTGTCTTCACTGAGAAGAAAAAAATGTTCTTTGCTGTCGAAAGCCTTGAATGACACCTGTGGCTCCCCCACATCCCCCCCCAACACCCGACACTCAGCTGGTGCACACACACGTGCACCCCCCACGGCCATCCCGCCCCCACCCTCATCACGGCATAAAGAAGGAGCTGCAGGGTCCCCGCCAAAGGAAGCAGAGACCGAGGCAGACGTGGGGGTGGACATGGGGGGAGGAGGGCAGAAGGCAGGGAAGAGGTGGCCCTGGTCAGGGGCACGGAGGGGACCCAAAACACAACTGGGATGGAAAAGAATCTTGGAGGCCCGCCCTGGGGCCATCGGAGGCCTGCTTGGGCGCCGCAGCCCCCCACCCCCCAGGCAGGGGCCTCCGCTCCTCTCCGTCAGCAAGACGCATTCTGAACGCAGTCAAGAAATCCCAGCAAAGAGGGGCCAGTGTCTGACAGATCAAAGAGCAAAGCTGCCACTTCCCTCTCCCCTCCCGCTTGCAGCACCCCCCTCCCACCTTGTGAAGTGGGTGGACAGTTTCCGGCAAACTTTTAGCCCGGCTCTCTGAGGCCAGCCCTGCTAACTCCCAATAATTTGCCAAAATTAACGGCTTTACGGCCGCGCACTGGTTTGGATCAGCCTTTTCATCTGCGCCCTGCGAGGGGAAAGCATGTTCTTCCCGGACCTGCCTTTGGCCTGTGCACAGGCCCCCGTTAGCTGGTGCTTGATGGCTGTTCCCGTTTTCGCTGTCCGTAGAGAATGTTATTCCTGTGATTAAGGGTGCCAGGGTGCTTGCGAGTACAAACACACCAAAGTCCTAAAAAGGGCAATTAATTCTTAAAAAAAAAAAATGCAGGAGAGTGGGAGAGAATGGCCGCTCTGTTTACGGGGACGCGAGAAAGAAAACAGCTAGTTCTACGAGGTGTCCTGGCCAGGCAGTAACGTCTCCTGGAACTATAGAAAAAGAAAATGACGAAACGCAGATGTCCGTGGAAAATGTGGTCCGGCAGACGTTCGGTCATCGACGAGCGTGCGTTCACTGTTTATTCATCTGCTCGGTTCTGGGCCGGTCACCAGAGGAAGCCACAGGGTGTGGGCGAGTTGGACACACTGGACTCAGCCCCCCTCCGGGCCTCAGTTTCCCCATCTGCCAAATGGGAGGCTGAACCCCCAAGGGTGGCTGTCAGAATTCAAGGGGAAAGTTGTATACCCAGGATTTAGCTCAGGGCCTGGCATGTGGTGGGTGGACATATAACTCCCCTGGTTCCTCATTCATTCATTAACAAACATTCATCCAGGAATATTTATGGAGTGTCCTTTCTGGGCCAGGCTAGCTCCTCAGGGTCCAGAGGTGAAGGAGATGGTGAGTCTCTGCTCCCGGGTAGATTTGGGAGGCAGAAGCCAAACTAGAACATTAACATGCCCGGAGTAATAAGTGGGTGGGCAGAAGGCATGGCTGGGACAGTCAGGAGGCAGAGACCCAAGTGGGGTGACGGGGTGAGTCTTGTTGATGTCGTCCCCTGTCCCCTGCATCTTTCCTAGACTGAATGGCCAAGAGAGCACGCATGCACAGACAAGAGCTGCACGTTGCAAGGACTGTTGCATGGGTATACCCAGTGCATGTTTTCTGTCCCCCCGCAAATTGTTCTAAGCCCCTACTATGTGCCAGGACTGCCCGAGACTGTAGGGAGGCAACCGGGACGAAAATCAGATGAGATCCCTGCCTCCGGGTACTTCAAGGCTAGAGAGGCAAATAGACTATAAATGAGCACAGACACTGTACTTATTCCATCACAGACTCTGGCAGGTGCTACGAGGAAGGAGCCCCCAGACCTGCAGCAGGGGCCGGCGGAGCAGATGCCCGGGAAGGAGGCTGTGAGCCAGCGACGGTGGAGCTGAGCTCTGAGAGTGAATCAGAGGTCAGGAGGCGAAGCGGGTGGTGAGAGAGGGAAGAGTGCTTCCAGCAGAAGGAACAGCATGTGCTAGGACCAGGCTAGCGGGAAACTCAGAGGCTCTGGGTTCAAATCCCGCCTCTACTGCCTCCCGCCTGTGTGACCTTGGGCCGGGTGACTGGTCACCCAGCCTCAAGATTCTCATCTGTGATGTGGGGTCCCTGAAACGCACTGCCTACCCTGCTGTGAGGCCCTGAGTGAGGGACGTGCTCAGCCGAGGAAGTTCTAAACCAAGGTGCAGTTCTTGTAGAATTGCCAGGGTGGGCGCTGGGACACCTGGCTTCTAGCCCCTGTTGTCACCCTCAGAGCCTGTCTTCCCTGTGCCCATAAAGCGAAAGGGTCCCATTCCTTGTTTTGTTTTTTTAACTTTTTTTTTGAGCATTTATATTTTTTATTGTATTTCTTTGCAGATACGCAGATCGCAAAAAAAGTTACAGTACAGAACACAAGAGGTTCCCACACCCCCCCACACCCCCCACTCCTCCCACGTCCCCCGCGGTGAGCGGGAGTGCATGCCGAGGGCCTCGTGCGTGCCCACTGTGGGACGTGGGGGCGAGGGTGATGGCGGGGAGCTGAGCCCAGCTGGCGCCTGTTGGGTAAGAGAGGCGGGCTGGCGCCTGTTGGGTAAGAGAGGTCCTCGGCCGGGCCTCCCGCGGCCCCCGCGCTGTCCGGGCCTCCTGGGCTGCGTGGGGGGGCCTCTTCTCCCCGACTCCCTGCTCGCCTCCCTGCTCTCCCAACACCGCCTCCCCGCGGGCCTGTCCCCGCTCTTGGCTTTCAAAGCCGTCTGTGCTGCCGGCCCCCAAGGCCCCCTCCTGAGCCCAGGCTCCCACGCCCAGCTGCCCCCTCCACATCTCCGCTTGGACATCTCCGTGGCACCCGAACGTGGCACGATCTAAACTGAAATCCTGATCGCCCCCCAGACCTGTCCCACCCTCGAAGGCTTCTCCACTCTGGGAGAAGGCAGCGCCCCGCTTCCACTCAGGCAGGGCAGCTCCCGGAAGCCGCCCTGGCCCCCTCTCTTCTGCTCACGCCCTGCGTTCTGCGAAGGCTGTGGGTTCCAACTGCATCATCTACCCAGCATCGGGCACCTGCCGGCACCTCTGCGTGACCCCCCAAGTGCGTGCGGTCGTCATCTCCAGCGGGGTTGTTGCAGCCGCCTCCAAAACGGTCTCTGTGCTTTTCGCCTGCTCCCCCCCAGCCAGAGGGATGCAGCTACAGGGGACATCAGGGCGTGCCATTTCTCCGCTCGAGACCCCCACTCGCTCAATGCCCAAGTCCTCACCGCTCCCTCCACCACAGCCTCTCTGTCGCGGCCTGCCTCAGGACCTTTGCACTTGCTGATCCTCCCCCACCCATGGCTCAGGGGTCTTCGGGTGTCACGGCTGCGGGAGCTTGCCTGAGCAAAGTTACACCGCTCCCCGTCTCCTCCTCCAGCCTTCCTGACCTTCGGAGCACTTTGCACCTTCTGATGTCCTATGTATTTACTCATTCTCCCTCTCTTTTTCCATCCCACTTTCCCTGCACTAGAAGACAGGCTCCCGCGGGGCGAGGATCTTTGTCTTGTTCACGTGGGGGGGATGCTCAGTAAGTTTTTGTGACTCAAGCCATGAGTCAAGTCGCTGGCTTTTCCGACCTGACCTTTGAAAGCGGCAAAGGACCACCTTCTGGAGACACCTAGAGTGCCCACCCATGGGATGCCTGGTCTTCCTAGAGCTGGGGGGCGGGGGGGGACGCCGCCTCGTGGTGAGCTCCCCACAGGCTGATGGGAGAAGAGAAGGTGGTGGAGAAGTGTGGTTAAGACGATCCAGCTGGAATCCCCGCGCTAACTCTTAGGCACTACAACCCTCCTTCCACGTTCCCAGCACACGGTTTTCTCACCCACAACTCGGAACAGCGTCCCCTACTCTCCCTGAGGACTGCTTGATGTCCAGCGGGCTCTGGAGACGTCCCAGGACGCCCCCCGGTCACCTCCTGTGAAAGGAAGGAAGCAGACAAGGAGAACGTGAACCGCCTCGCCGGATCTTCTGTGTGGCCGTAGGCCTCGTCTCGTCCCCGGAATCTGGGCACACGAGGAGCCCCGCGGGGCCGCCAGCCCTCCACCTGCGCGGAGATCAGAAGCCCGGCCTTGGAGTTCTCCAAAGCACGCGCGAACCTCCGCCTCCGACACTCGCAGCCAGCAGCTGCTCGTCCCGGAGGGCCTGGCAGACCCGCAGCCAGTGTCCCCCGGGGGCCCCCGAGGCAGCCCGGCCGTGCTCCCCGCCTGCTCCCACTTAACGGGGGCCCCTGCCATTTGGACCCAAGAGCTAATTGCGCCGGCTTCGTCTTCAAGGAAACCACAAACACGCTCTTGCGCCCACGTTTTACGACTTTATAACTCACCAAATAAACCTGATTCCTATAACCATAAAACAAAGCCGAAACGAGTTGGACATGGATGGCGAGGAGAGGCAGGAGGGGGGCGGAAATCGCCGGAGGGTCCCTCAGCTGCCGAGGCGCTCTGCGCGGATTTCGGCGCCGCGGTCTTGCAGAAACTTAATATTCCAATCAGCACCCAAGCAAGGCATTAGAAGCCAAGGAGTGCATGAGTGCCCCCATAGCTGGGGGAATATTACTCACCAGGTCATGGTCGGCTGCGTAAAATACAACCCTCATATATCATTATAACTGCCAGCCAACGACAGTTATAATTGAGACGGCAATAACTAGGAGAGAGTTCTTTAATTTAACATCCAATTATTACAAGTTATCACTTCTTAATAAATGTAATATAACAGACAATCAATGTTGCATGCGACGGCCCAGACTGCAATGGGATGGGAAATTTATATCCTGGGGAAAAAAATATACTCTGTGTAGAGCGTGCGCGTGTGCGCGTGCGTGCGTGTGTGTGTGTGTGTGTGTGTGTTTCGGCTTTCCAAAGTCTGCAGCGGCTGTGATAAGTGTTGCAAGACTCGGGCTATAAATAGCTGAGCCTGCCTCAATAGCTGACATCTCCACATTTGCATATGTACAATAGCTCCAGGCCAAGGGAGAGGAAGGAATGAGAAAGGGAAAAAAAGGTTTCTTCTCCCTGGCACAGGTTCTGAGGGATAGCAAGAGACGGCACAAGCCCGCCTGCCCAGCCCGGCCGCTGGCGAAATCGCCCTACTCCTAACCCGGAGGGACAATATTCTCTTTTCTTTTTTCAAAAGTAAAAAAAAATGTTTCGATGGGCGACAAGTATTTAGAAAAGTGAAGGCACCCGAAGTATGCAGCTCGATGGCTTTTCTGCAGAGTGGACACGCCATGGACCCAGCCCCCGGGTAAACGATAGAAACAACCGGCGCCCTGGACGACCGTCCCCTGCCCCTTCTCAGCAGCGTCCCCTCCTTGCTCGTCCAAGGCAACTGCTGTCCCCGTTTCTGCTTCTGTCAGTTAGCTTGGCTGGTTTCTGAGCTTTATGTTCATGGAATCATACCGTACATCCTCTCTTGTGTCTAGCTTCTTTCGCTCTATATTATGCTTCCGAGATTTATGCTGTTGCATGCAGAAGTGGTTCGTTTGTTTTTATTTCTAGATACTCTTCAACTGCACGAGTACTCCACAGTTTCTCCATTCTACAGTTGGTGGGCATTTTTTAATCTATAGAACTATAACAAATAGTGCTGCTATAAACATTTGTGTGCATTTCTCCGGTCAACATATATAGACAGTGCTGTCAGGCGTGTACCCAGGAGGGCAACCACTGGGCTATGAGGTAGCTGTCGATTCAGCTCTAGTGGGCACTGCCACAGAGACCTCCGAAGAGGCTCTGCCATTTTGCACTCCCAGCAGCGGTCTACAAGAGTTCCAGTTGCTCCACAAATTTCACCAACACTTGATATTATTGGTTTTATCGATTTTAGTCATGCTGGTGGGTGTGTAGGGGAATTCCATAGTGCTTTAATTTGCATTTTCGGACCACTAAGGAAGTTCTTCACCTTTCCATACATTTATTGTGTGTCCTTTTTGGAGAAGTCCCCATTCAAGTGTTTTGTGCATTTTTCTACTGCGTTCTTTTTCTTCCTCTGGATGCAAATCTTAGGCAGTTCTGTGTATCGCAAGTATATTTTTCCATGCTATGTCTTGCCTTTTCACTCTCTTACTGATGAAGAGACACTCTAACTGTTAACACCGTCCAGTTTGAAAATCCGTATTTTAGTGCATTTTCTGTGCAGGACAGAATTTTGATCCCCTTTAAAAAAAAAAAAATCTGCTCAAGAATGGGTTTTCATTAAGCTTCCAGGAGAACATTATTGGTTGAGAGGGTATTTCTGTTTGTTTGTTATTTTGACCACCTATTTGTATGCAACTCATTGTACGTAGATTCAGTGGGTAGAATAAAATGAATTTTCATTCACTGCTCATCCATCTATCCATTTGTTCATTTATTGAGTTGCATAAGCCAGGCTCTGTACTAAGAACTAGAGACACAGAAAGGAATGACAGGCGCAGTTTATGACCTCAAGAAATAAAACTTCTAGAAGAAATCATAGTAGGAAATTCTTGGTGACCTTGAATTTGGTAAAGATTTCTTAAATAAAAGACATGAAGAAGCACAAAAGAAACATGAACTCTAAAGCAAAAACAATAACTAAATATTAGATGTTATAAAAATTAAACAATTTTGCTTTTCAGAAAATACCCACCAGAGTGACTAATATTAATACAATAATAATAACAAGTGCTGGTGAAAACGGGGCGCAGCCGGCACTCCTGTAGCCTGACGGTGGGAATGGAAAATGGTCCAGCTGCTCTGGAGAACTATTAGAGAATATCTAATAAATACTGTAGAAAGGCTGAAAAATAATTATAATAAAAAATACAAGGATGTGCCTGGGGCTTTATAACACGATTTCAAGCTCTAGTCACCCTTCCAGTTGTCCACTCATTTAGTCATCCATTCTCTAAATATCTATTTATTGAGTGTCCTGACCATACACTCTGTAGCAAAGGGATTGTGCCCGTTCCTGGAGAACCACAGTAGCCTCAAGGCGCTGGAGGAGAAGGGGCAGGCAGACACATCGGTGGCCATGGTGTGACAATAGGGTGTGGAAGAGATACGTGAGCGGGAGGTGGGGACAATGGGGAGAAAGCCTGGAAATCTTCCTTGAGGAGGTGATGTTGGAACTGGGGCTTGAAGGATGAATAGCAGAGAGCAGCCAAGGGCTCATGGGCAGGAAAGTAGTGGCAGGCCGCAGGACCTGGAAGGCATCTTGAGATGAGGTCGGGGCACCAAACGCATGAGGTGAGCCTTCCGAGCAGGCTGCCGTGACATCAGCCTGCAGGATCCGAACGCCCTGAGGAGGATGTGGAGTTGATGGTGCAGGCACGGGGGACCTGGGGGAAGATGGGGGCATCCTTTGGTTGGGTAAAAAGCTGGCACATTGGAAACAAGGAGAAGGTGGTAGTTCAGAGCAGAGCCTTGGAGTTGACCAGCCAGGTCCAAATTCGTAGCCGCCCTGAGCTTTTGTTTCTTCGTCTACAAAACAGAGAGCTGTGTGGAGCAATCACTGCACCCATTCTACAGATGAGAAAACAGGTCACCCAGCCAGTAAGCGGCAAAACCAGAATGCAAGCCCTGGGTCATCTGGCTCAAGCGTCAGGGTCCCTCACCATTGCATGCACTGTCTGATGGCGAGGCTGGCCTCCCAGGCCGGCAGTAATGATAAACTGAGGCAGTGCATGGAAAATCAAATCCAAGCACGACGCCGGACTCTGGGTTCGGGCTGCCTAAGTGCTGGCTGGCATTAACAAGGAGCTCAGACCGGGGGTCTTTCACCCGGGGCAGCCGTAGAGCCCACAGCGTGCTGGTCTCCTCCTTCTCACACAGCCCTGCTGAGTGTTCAAACGCTGTGCACGCACGACATCTGCCCAGAGCCCCAGCCCTTCAGCCCTGGAGCCGTCACGCCCCTCTCACAGATGGGGGCATGGAGGTCCGTAAGCTTTGCGCCCATGCTCGCGGGGTGCCCAGGGCGCCTGGGCTTTGGGGCCCTGCCCACGTGCGTGTCTCAGTCCCGTGAGCTCGCTCATCCCACCAGGGCAGGGGAGCCCTGCGGGGCCTGGCATCCGGGAGGTGCCTCAGGATGTCCGTGGAGATCCATCAGGAGACCCACCACGGTGCTCCCAGCAAAGGCGTTTCATGGAAATCTTCTAATGGCGTAGAAGGGTGGAGAGAATGAAAGCAGAGAGGAAGGAAAGGGGAACCGAAGGAGCAGTGAGGAAAAGAGGAGGAGGAGGAAATAAGTAGGGGAAAAAAAGATGAGAAAAGAGGCCAGGCAGCTTTCTCCGTCACTCGCTGGGGAGGCTCTCCACTCTCAGAAACTGCTCGTCTGGGACTTTTGGAACAACTGGGAACTTTTTACCAGCAAAAGATGGAATGTGAATACACACAAAAAACTCTATTCAGAACTCACAAATAAAAGCCCTTGGATATCAGAAATGTAGAATGAACAAAAATCCTAATTGTTTTCTCTGGCATGCCCTCTGGAGCCAAATATCTCTGTTTTCAATTTAGAAACACACACGCCAGAAGAGGAGAGTCCCCTGCCTCGGGTCACACAGCCGGACTCCAGCCCTAGTCTTCTGTCCCTCCTGCAATGTTCCTTTCTCAGAGGTGGCAAGGGGCAGTGGGACATGGCAGATACGACCAGGATCAGAAAACAAAAGGGAAGAACCAAGAGGTGAGATGGGACAAGGTTCGGAGTCTAACTAAGTAATGAGGTCTTAGGCCTGGAGAAGCAACCAGGGTGGAGCTATCCAATGAGCTAGGGACTCTTTGGACGCAGAGGAGGCAGACAGCTGTGCAGGTTGCGCACTGCACAAGACCCCTAAGGACACGTGGTCGAAACTGAGCTCCCACTCCACAACAGGTACGTGCCCTGACTACCTGGAGGAACGGGCAGGCTTCTAATTTTCAGAAAGGCAACCCGTAGGCTGGCAGAGGCCTTTCGAGGGAATGAAGGCTTATGGGACACTTATTTATGTGCTGGAACCATGCAGAGATCCCATGTAGAATATCTCAGTTAATCACCCACCACTACCCCTGCAACAAGGATTAGGTATTTTCATAACAAAAAGGGGGAACTGAGGCCCAGAGTGACGAAGAGGCTTTGCAGGGAGCCACCAGCGTATAACTTCCTACCCAGAGCCGGGACTCACTGAGGCTCAGAGGGGAAAAGATTTGCCCCAGGCCACATCCGCGCACAGGGTCTGCAGGCAGCCGAGGAGAGTCTGCTCTTAGTCCGGGGACTCCCGGACTTTGGAGGGCAGCGGCCCCTCATCTCCTCCGACCCTCCCTCCTCTGCCTGGTGTCCTCTCGGGCTGCCCTACGTGGGTGGGCACGACGCCCACCTTCCCCAGACAAAGTCCCCACGTGCTCTCGATCTGGGAGTGTCAGTTCCCCATAGCTCAAACGCAGCCCCAACCCCACCTCCTCCTGGGGGGGCAGGGGTGCGATGTGGAGGGGCTGGGGGCCTGGGTGGGGGGGTGGGGGAGGGTCGCACTGCAGTTGCTGCTCGGGCTCGGCAGCCGGACGGGCAGACTGAGGGGCGCGCTGCCAAGGGAGGTGCGATCTCCCCCCCTCGGCGTCCTGGAGTGTGAACTGCAAACGCCCGATTCCCAGCATTTGGCCGTATTTTTTTTCCCTTCCCCACAGCAAATCCGGCTGGGCCGAGGCTCCCAGCGCGGGGCTGGGATGCAGTTGGCTGTCTGCAGACGGAGGGGCTGCTCGGGAGGAGGGTTCAGGCCGGGAGGACCTGGAGGGGGGTGCGTAGAGTGATCGCCAACCTTGGGATGGGCCATCGGTGCTGGATGGACAGACAGAGGCGTTAGCAAATCCTAACACGGAGCAGACAGACCGGGCAGGGCGGGGCCAAGGTGACCCCTTCTCCACCCCCCACTCCCCCCACCCCCGTCCTCATTATTTCACTCCCCTCCCCGCGGGGGACGCCTCCCACCCTGAGCCTTGCCAGGCTCTGTGTGGCCCTTGCTGAGTCCAGGGTCCAGCACGGACTGGGTGACTCCCATCCCAGGTAAGGGAGCAAGGAAAGCAGGGAAAGAGGAAGGACGGGACGGGGAAGAGAAGGGTGCTTGATCTCTACAGAAATAACACGGCCTCCTACACACAAGGAAAAGAACAAAGGACTCTGCGTATGTGCATGAGTTTCACAGACACACTGCGAAGCAAAGGAGGGACTCTCTTTGGTGTGCACAAAAGAGAGTCAACAGGAAAATCCCATTTACACAAATCCGAAACACGAAACTAAGCTATGTGACAAGAGCCGATGCAGTTCAGGGGTTGAGTGCCTGCCTCCCACAGGCGGGGTCCAGAGTTCAATCCCCAGTACCTTCTTTTTTAAAAAAACCAACAACATGGGAAACAAACGTGGCTCAACTGATAGAGCGTCCGCCTACCATATAGGAGGTCCAGGGTTCAAACCCAGGGCCTCCTGACCCATGTGGTGAGCTGGCCCAAGCGCAGTGCTGATGCGTACAAGGAGTGCTGTGCCACGCAGGGGTGTCCCCCGTGTAGGGGAGCCCCACGCTCAAGGAGTGCACCCCATAAGGAGAGCCTCCCCATGCGAAAAAAGCACAGCCCGCCCAGGAATGGTGCCACACACACGGAGAGCTGACACAGAAAGATGATGCAACAAATAAGAGACACAGATTCCCAGTGCTGCTGACAAGAATGCAAGCAGATACAGAAGAACACACAGCGAATGGACACAGAGAGCGACAACGGCAGTGGGGAGTTGGGGGGGAAGGGAAGAAATAAATAAATAAATAAATAAAAGCAACAACAATGACAAAAACCTAAGCTGTGTGAGAGGGGCCAGAAGAACGGGTACCTCTGGGAGGTATTGGGGCAACTGGAGAGTGCCTTCTGGGGAGTTGGAGATGCTGTCAATCTTGATCTGATATGAAAGTTCATCAAGCTCTATACTGGAGGTCGGTGTACTCTGGACAGTTTCCTGTATGTAAGTTTATAGCTCAATGATTTTTTTTTAGGTAGATAGTATGACAGAAAATGGATGGCTGGATGGCTGGACGGATGGGTGGAGGACAGACACTCGTGCAGGGGATGTTTCTAGACACTTGCTGTGTGCCTCGCCCTGTGCTGGCCTTCGGACATAAATAGACAAATGCCCCAGCTTGTGCTTCCAAGGAACTCACAGTCAGGCGCGGAACACAGGTGCACATGGACATTGTAACAAAGCAGCGAGAGCACCATGGTGGAAAAGGAGTGGGCTGGACTCAGAGGAGAAAACACTAGAGAGTATCATATGGGTTGAAGGGAATGAAAACAGGGAAATAGATTGAAATCAGGACAGTGCAACAGAAAGATGTGAACAATAGAGGTAGATGAAGGATGGATGGACGGCCAGATGGGTTGGTAGGTTGGATGGGTGGGTGGATGGACGGATGGATGGATGGAAGGATGGATAATTGGATGAATAATTGGATAGATGAACAGAAGGATGGATAAAGATTTTATTTTACTCCTGGAGTAAAATAACATAAAAATTGCCTTGCATGTAGTAAGTGCTTAATCGCATGTTGAATGAATGAATGAATAAATTTAATAGGTTCTAATTTCTCTAGCATGTCTGATAGCAAAGACAATCATGCAAGGGTCTTAGATTGAGATTCTTTGGTCTGGTGGTTTCCGCCTGGAACCAGCCTACAGAAATGATCAGGGATGCAGGGGCACCCTCGGGACGCAGGTCCTCGCTGTGGCGTTATTTATATGGCGAAGGCTAGGGGACAGCCCTCAAAAGGCAACAACAGGGGGCCTGGTGCGCCACATGGGGACCTTACACGGCTCTACATATGATGGTAAGAAAGCATTCTTGACGACGTGAGAAAGTGTTTAGGAGGGAAAGTAAAGGCAAAATTAAACATATACATAATATGTAAAATTATGCATGCAATACGAATTCGACAATGTTTTTTAAAAAGTGCCTTGAACAAAGGACCAGAAGATAGCATGTGGGGACATTTCTGTAGCTCTCGTAAGGAGCCAGACATTTTTGTTTTCTGCTTTATTCCGTATTCTGCATTCACTAACCATTCTTCATCGAGGATAGAGTGCTCCAATTATCAGGCAAAGAGAGGCCATCCTGCTTTGCCAACTTCAAGGAAAAAGAAAAGGGGGTTCACTCTTAAAATAATGATGACGCCCATGATGGAACAACGACAACCGACGCCGAGACACGCTCATCTGGAGGCCACCCTTCCTCGGGTCCCGGGAACTGACACGGCCCTCGGAGGACTGCTGTGTTTGAAGGCTCCGAGGCTCAGACCCCATTGTCCTTGTAAACAGTCCTGTTATTCCTGCAGCACCTGCTGTGCCAGGTGTGTGCCAGGGAAGTCCCGTGCTGGAGCGAGCGTTTTGTTAGACGTCAAGCCTGGGTTAGCTGAACTGTCACCTTTACCCTTCCAAACAGGTGACAAGAAGAAGGGCTGGCATCTAGGGGGTCCTAACTTCACACCAGGGCTCACCGTGCATCACTGACTCTAACCGCATTGCAGCCTGATGAGATAAGCTCTGTCTGCCATGTACAGACGAGGAAACTGAAGCTCAGAGAGGCCTCGTGACCTGCCCAAGATCACACAGCTAGGACGAAGCAGACCTCGGGCTCATGGCTTGCAGCCACAGGGCCAACCTCCCTCTCTGACACCTTCTCCAACCCAGGGCCTCCATCACTGTCCAACAAGTGGAAGACGAATGGGTCATCCCTGCTATCTGAGGATTCATGTCCTGGGCTAAGAAGCCAGCAGACCAGATGCCCAGCACATGGACGCACCCAAAATCTGGAAATCCTGGGCCTGCTGGTGGGAGGAGGCTACAGCCCCCTCCAGGCTTGCACCAGATCACTGTTCCTCATAGAGGTCTGCTTGTCACTTCCTTCTGGAAGGAAACACAGCAAATGGGAAAGGGGCAGGGGATTTGGAGTTCTGTGGGTCTGCATTCGAATCCTGGCCGGAAAGCGTCATGAAGTCAGTCTGCCTCTCTGGGTCCCATTTTCATCTGATGTGGGACATGGAGCAGGCTCCAGAGGCCTGGCTTCCCACCCCAGCGGTGCCGTACCTGCTGTGGGACTGGGCTCAGTCCTTTTTCCTCCTGGGACCTCCGTTTTCCGATCCCTACGGTGAGGCAGCTGGAGTGGACTTTCTCCGAGGAGTCTCCCAGCTCTGGAGAATGATGATGTGGACTCGGTTTTCTCCACCTGACACAGCTGACATTTGAAACTGGATTGTTGGGAGGTGGGGGGGGGGGCTGTCCCCTGCATCCTGGGATGTTTAGCGGCATCTCTGGCCTCTAGTGTCGTCGGAGACTTGTAGCACCTCCTCTACCCATCATAACAACCGGAAATGCCTCCAGACATTCTAAATGGCCCTTGGAGGACAAAATCGCCCTGGCTGAGAACATCCCGTCATGAAAAGAACAAAATAGCCCAAAAAAGTTACGCCCGGGCCCTTAGGGACTGTAGAAGTTGACTATGGAAAGTGTGGCGGGACACAGGGAACTCCAGTTCTGGTGCTCCAGGTAGCAATGTTTCGCTTAGTAGGACTGCACTAAGGACCTACTATGCACCTGGTATAGTGTTAGTGCTGAGGGTACACCTGTGAGCCAGAGACACCCTGTCCCTGGCTACATACTGAGACACGAAGGAGAAAGAGGTCCACCTGTTCCTGTCCGCGTGGAGCGCACAGTGAAAGCGTTGCAATGTGCGTTTTGGTAACCTTGGCTCTCTTACCAAACGTGCTGCCCATGATCCTGAGAAATGCATGCCCTTGGACTTCATTAAGCTTTTCCCAAGAAGGTTCTAGCATTCTCTCTTGACAGAGGAGGAAACTAAGGCACAGGGGGATGCAGGGACCCGGCAGAGCCGGGACACAAAACCTCGCTCTGCTGAATGTCTCCATGGAAATCTCCTCCCTTATTCAATGGATGCACCTAAGACTCGGAAGGAAAAACAGAGGTTCCCTGGAAGATACCCCTCTCTCCCCGAAAAAACTCTCGTGCCAATTTCTCAGGTTAGGGGTGCACCAGGAAACCCTAGTCTTCCTTGCCTCCCACAGAAGGGGGAGCCTGAGCCCAAGAGCCAGGCCACTTTGCTCTCAGTTTAATGTATTCTCGACTAAATTAAAGTCATACCTCATTTTAAATGAAGGAGATTTTTTTTTAAAGTAAAATATCTACAACATCTAAATACCATTAGTAATTACATTTTATTTTATTTTGAGCTGGTGGGAAACATTTTATTTCTAATTAGGTACATTTGTTTCTAATATCCAGTTTACGGAACGGGAGGACCTTGCAGGGATGAATGGAGAAGGGGGGGAGGCGCTTGCTGGCTCCGTCACGGGAGCCCGGGAGCCGGGGCTAGCCCGGGAAGGCGTCTGGGGCACCTGCCGTGGAGATCAGAAAGCTCCTGGCCACAGGCACTGCCCCTTTGCAATCCTCAGCTCTGCGGCCCGCGTTTCCTTACATCATCAGAGGAGCACCAAGTGGGAAAATGCAGAGGTGGACAGCGGTCGAAACGGGTAATAATAATTATGAAGACTTTTTTTTTTAGCACGTACTGTGTCTGAGGCACTTGGGCTAAGCGTTTTACTCCCCGGAACGCCAGTGCTAGCGATAATCATCCACGAACGTTTGCTGAGTCGTTACCGTATGCCGAGCACTTGGGCTGGATTTTCTTTAAGCCTCACAAGAAACTTTTTAGTAGGTTCGATGCCGCGTTCTCCGGTCTCTAATCCACAGAGCTCGCATTTGGCAGCAAATCCTGACCCTACCTGACCTGAGGCTCCCGGGGGCCTTTGGGGACCCAGGTAACAGAAGCTGGGCTGCAGAAACTGCAGAGATTTCTCCTCTGAAATCTGAAACCGGCCAGGCCTGGAGAGATTTGGAGGAGGCATGATTCTCCTGTTCTCCTGTTTTATGGGTGAGGAAATGGGCTGGATGGTGAAATAACTCATCCCAGGGCCATAGAGCTTGGAACACGGTGCGCGGATTCAGATCCAGATCTTTTTGCTGCGCAGTTCGGGAAACTAAGTGTCTGCCCCGGTGGCCTCCGGATATGCTCGTTTCTTGTCCCCTCGGTCCTGCGGCAAGGCTGGGTGCTCCTAGTAGGATCAGGACCCAGGACTCTGGTTTGATTGCCCCATCCCTGCCCCTGTTCCTCTAACTGGCCAGTGTTTCTTGACTGACTAAGTGACCTCACCATCTTCACCTTGAAGAGAGGGACCTGGAGTTGGCAGGGACCTCAAAAATTACAGAATCCTTACAGTTAAAAACCTGGGGAAGTTCGAATATAAAAAGCAGATGTGTGAGCCCCGCCCAGGATCAGAATCCTGATTCCTGTGGAATCAGAATCTCCTGGAGTATGGCCTGGTAAAATCTGCATTTGCAAGAGTCTCTCCCCATCATGATCTGAGGATGAGCAGCTCAAATCCTGGGCTGACAGTCTGAGGCCTAAGCATCTCATTCCCCTTCCTCTTCCACCTGCTGTATTCATCTTCTTTGCAGCCTCCCTGTCACAACTCCCCTTGCATACCTCCAGTGATGGGGAGTTCACTCTCTCATAGCTATTAAACCCAAATCTGAACCTTTAAAACATCCCGATGCTGATCTCTGGAGCCTTGTCAAAGGAGCATTTGCTTCTACAAAGGTTATCTTGACCGGGGGCCTATTAGATGTGCGAGTGTGTGTGTCTGAGTGTGCACACACGCCAGGGCTGGAGAGGTGGCCCAGGCCATCCTCTGAATCAGGCTTGCTGAACCTTTTCTGTGCCACGGACCCCTCTGCCAGTCAGGTGAAAACCAAGGACCCCTTACTAAGTCCACACTACACCATGTATTATTTAATAAATATTTCACACCTGCACCAACATGTCCCCACCAAAAGAATGTGTTTTTTTTTTCATTTAAACTGCAGTCCACGGGCCCCTGGTTAAGAACCCCTGCCCTGAAGCATTTGGAAAGTCTCCTTTGAGTGAAGGAACAGTGATAGGGTCTCAACAACTGATGCATTGTGTATCAGTCAGCCCCGGGGGTGCTGATGCAAAATACCAGAAATGGGTTGGTTTTTATAAACGGTATTTATTTGGGGTAGGAGCTTACAGATACCAGGCCATAAAGCATAAGCTACTTCCCTCACCAAAGTCTATTTCCATGCGTTGGATCAAGGTGGCTGCCGACGTCTGCCAGGGTTCAGGCTTCCTGGGTTCCTCCCTTCCAGGGTCTTCCTTCTTCCTGGGCTCAGGGTTCCTCTCTTCCTGGGGCTGGCTTCTCTTTCCTGTGAGCTTACTTCCTGGGGCTCCAGCTTAAGGCTTCAGCATCAAACTCCAACATCAAAACTTCAACATCAAAAAAATGTCCTTTGCCACATCTTTTATCTGTGAGTCCCCACCCACCATTAGGCCATGCCCTAATAACATGGTCCAGTCAAAGCCCTAATCATAACTTCATGCCCAGGTACAGACCAGATTACAAACATAATCCAGTATCTATTTTGGAATTTATAACCATATTAAACTGCTATACTCCACCCTCTGAATTTCAAAAAGACATTACAATATTCGAAAAAAACCTTAAATCAGTAACAATGCAAGTACTAATTCATATCACAATCAATTTAAAGAAATACAGTTTGTCTTGGGGCAAAGTCCTGTCTGCGATAGACCTCTGAAACTTACAGAATAATTGATCTGTTTCCAATAAACAAATAGACAGACAAAGGATAAACATTTTCATTACAATAAGGAGAAGTTGGGAGGGAATGGTGAGACACGGGTCCTCTGCAGTTCAGGAAACCTGCAGGGCATCCTCCATGCAATTTCAGTCTGAGAGTCATTATTAAGATGATGGTTTCTTCTCCCTGGTGCCTTATGGGAACCCACCCTTTCCACATGGTTGCCCAATGGCCATTTTCTTGGTTCTACCCTCATCAAGCATCTGGGTGTCAACCAAGCTCCAGACCTCTCCCTCCAAGAGTGTTGGGGTGATTGCCGCTCCTTACCCAATCTTTGGGTTAGAGTCTTAACCCCTCTTGTACAGTGACGTGAAGACAACTTTCTCCCTATCCTTTGGCAAACAGGCTCAACCCTCTCAGAGCAATGAGTTGACCACCTGGCCTTCCCTAACCTTTGGGGGACAGGTCCACCTCTCTCAGACCTGTGAGGTGCTGACCTTAACTGCTCAAATCCTTGGGGAATGTGCTCCATCCTCTTGTACCCTGGGGCAGCAAAACTCTCCCATAACATTGGGTGGGAACATCCACCCTCTTCAGCTGCTGGGGCAAACTCACCCTCTCTGTACACGTGGGTGGGGTTCCTCTCTTGGCCCAAATTGTCTTAATTCAAGATCTCAGCTTCCATGGTTTTCCTCTTGAAGTCAGTTCTCTTTCAATCTTTCCTTTCAATGTCCCTTTTATTCCAAGTTGACAGTAGTTTTGTTCATACAGCTCTCTCAAAAAGTCTGTTGGTTTAGCATGCAGGAAGCAAGGGCCCAAGCCGTCAGACAGTAAGATTTTCCACAGGTCTTTCTGACATAACTGCATCGTCAATCCTGATTTACAAATTCCAAGTTTAGTTAAGTTCTCCAATGGGGCACTTCCATCTGGGAGCTTGATTTCCAGAGGCTTGGAATTTCCAGAATCAGTTTCTGTTTTCCTTGTGCCTGATAGTTCAGTCTTGAGCATATCTCTGTCATCTAGCATTTTGCTGTAAGTTGCAAGCAGAAGCCAAGTTGCATTCTCTGAGTTTATGCTGGAAACTTCTTCAGCTAAATGCCCAGTCTTTCCATTTTCAAATTTTGCCCTCCATAAAACACCAGGAGTTAATCTTGCTAAGTTCTCTGCAACTTTAAAGCACAGATCGCCTTTCCTCCAGTTCCCAATAATAGTTTCATCATTTTCTTCTAAGGCATCATAAAAAGTCTCTTTAGCATCCATATTGTGTCAACAGTCTCTTCAAAGCACTGTAGGTCTTTTCTTCCAAGCATCTCACAATTCCTCAAAAAAAAATATCCCTTACCCATTTATAAAACCGTTCCAGCATTTTGATATTTGCAAAAGCACTACCCCACTTCTGGTACTAAATTCTGTATTAGTCAGGGAAGCGGACATGTCTCAACTGATAGAGCACCTGCCTACCATATGGAGGGTCCAGGGTTCGATCCCCAGGGCCTCCTGACCCATGTGGTGAGCTGGCCCACACGCAATGCAGCCGCGCGCAAGGAGTGCCATGCCATGAAGGAGCACCCCCGTGTAGGGGTGCCCCTGTGTAAGGAGTGCACCCTGCAAGGAGAGCTGCCCCACGTGAAAAAAGCACAGCCCACCCAGGAGTGGTGCTGCACACATGGAGAGCTGAGAGAGCAAGATGATGCAACAAAAAAGAGATGCAGTTTCCCAGTGCCGCTGGATAATGCAAGCAGCAAATGGACACAGAGAGCGGACAATAGCGGGGGTGGGGGAAGGGGAGAGAAATAAATAAAAAATTAAAATCTTTTTTAAAAATTCTGTATTAGTCAGCCAAAGGGGTGCTGATGCAAAATACCAGAAATGGGTTGGTTTTTATAAAGGGTATTTATTTGGGGTAGGAGCTTACAGATACCAGGCCATAATGCATAAGTTACTTCCCTCACCAAAGTCTATTTTCATGTGTTGGAGCAAGATGACTGCCGACGTCTGCGAGGGTTCAGGCTTCCCAGGTTCCTCCCTTCCTGGGGCTGGCTTCTCTCCTCTATGAACTTACTTCCTGGGGCTCCAGCTTAAGGCTTCAGCATCAAACTTCAACATCAATTCCAAAAATAGATATTGGATTGTGTTTGTAATCTGGTCTGAACCTGGGCAAGATTAAGTTATGAGTAGGGCTTTGATTGGGCCACGTCATTAGGGCGCTGAGACCCCACCCCTTGGTAGGTGGGGCCTCACAGACAAAAGATGTGGCAAAGGACAGAGTTGAGAGTTTGATGTTGGAGTTTTGGTGAATTCATAACCATAGCAAACTGCTACACATTGTCACATGGGCATTTCAGAAAAGCCAAGCTGAGGTCACACTACCCGTGGCTGGTGAGTTCAGTGAGATCAGACGAAGTTCACTAAATTGTCAGCCAGGAGACTCTGGCTCTGCCCAAACTTCCTTTACGACTTCGTGCAATTTACCCAAGTGGTCTGAGCCTCAGCTTTCTCTTCTGTACAATAGGACAAGCCGTCACCGCCTCCCAGGATGTATCATACAGACAGCGTCTCTGCAGGAAAGAGAGGGCATGTTTCAAATTGACGGCCCCGTTTAATAAGGGATGACACGTGGGGACGATGGCAGTGGGGAGCTGTTCCCACCCGCAGGTCTGGAGGGGAAGTAGGGAGAGATGAGTGGTCCCCAGAGCTAAGTGGAGAGGGCCTGTGGACAACCCCTCCAGAGGACGGGAGGGCGGTAAACACCGTGACCTCTCTCTCGGTCCAGCCTTGGCTCCCTATTGGCCATACACAGCCAGCGGCAGGCAGGAGGTTGAGACTGCTGACGCAGCCCCGGGAGGAGGCAGGGTCCTGGGGCACAGAACGCGAGGGACAACTGGGTGGTATGGAGCACATCTGCACTGAATATTTACCGAGGGAGTGGCCTTCCAAGGCAGCTGCGGTCCCGGCCTTCCCAGCAGCCTCGCCCTGCTGCCTTTGACCTTGACCAACCCCCGCACAGAAGAGCCAGCGGGAGCCCTGAGGACGGTGAGGCTCCCCCCACCCCGCCCCGAGCGGCCAGTGCCCGGCGCTGCCCGAATGGAGCCCAGGCAGGCCCTGACGCGGGGCGCGGGTGCTAGGGGCTGGCTGTGAACTCCGAGCCACGCGTGGCTGCGAGCTGTCCAAATCCAGAGGCTGACATTCCACACGCGGCAGCTCCCAGTGATGGATAAATATTCAACCCAGCACGACCGACAGGACTAAGTAAATATCTATTAGTCTCCGGGATGGAGTCTGCAGGCACGAGACGCGGATGCCCTAATTGTTCACCCTTCTCATAATATTAAATAATCATCCCACTAGACCGCAGCCAGAGGAGGCGCTGGCTTGGTGCTCTCTCGCTGTTTAGTTTCTCTCTCTCATTGGAATTATATTCGGCTGAACCATCGTAAATTTTCCGAGGCCAGACAAAAGAAAGAAAAAATAGCGTAGGGTAAAACCAAGCGTTTGTGTGATCTTCCTTCAAAGACAAGAATAGAAGGTAAAATGGCAGGAGACCTTAAACATGGTCTCATCCTACCCTTCGATTTATAGATGCCAACAACAACCGAAAGAGTGGCTGAGCAGGAGGGGGTGGCAAAAGTCACCTCTGAGGGCAGGCCTAGCAATAGTCTCTTGACCCTCTACTTTGCTTGGAAGGTCTAATTCTCTATCTTATATACGTATGTATATAAATTTCCATACGCACATCTTGGTAATGAGCTGCAGGGCCCAGGATGAGCTAATGCATTCAGTTAGCCAACAGTCTTCCCTATCTACCTACTACCCTGAGCTAGGATGACAAACAAGATAGCGTGGGTCGCCACCTGTATTGTTACTTACTGCCGCGTAACAAATCACCACGCGCTTAGCAGCTTCGGTCCATGCCCACTGATGGCCTCGCAGCTTCTGTGGGCCAGGCGTCCAGTCACAGTTTGGTGGGGCCCTGTGCTTCGGGATCTCCCTCGAGGCAGAAGCAAGGTGTCGTCCACGGCTGCAGTCTCAGCCGAAGGCTCAACTGCACAAGGGCCCGTTTCCAAACTCCCACGATCGTCGGCAGAATTCCCTTCCTTGAGGGCTGCAGGAAGGAGGGCCTCAGCGTTTTGCCGGGTGTTGGCCGGAGGCTGCCCTCAGTGCCTGGCCACACAGCCCTCTCACTAGGATGGCTCAGACCACGGCCACTTGTTCCATCCAAGTCAGCAAGGGAACTTCCGGCAGTGTGGGCATTACGAGCGCGTGGACCATGATTGCAGAAGAGGCCCCCATCACCTGCACCACAGTGTACTGGCCCTGCTCATACCTGAGGGGAGGGCATCACACAGGGGGGCAAATATTGGGGTCATGGAGGCCACTTTAGAGTCTCTCCATGACATTGTCCAATGAAGCTTCCATTCCAGCACGTGAGTAGAGAAAGAAAACCATCACTAATATGCTAGGAAGGAAATCAGCAGGATAGTTTAATGGTGAGGGCCAGTTCGGGGAATGGGAAACAGGAGGCACGACTCTAGAGTGGCGCCAGAGATCGCCTCTCAGGGAGAGAACGTTTTAATAGAGACTTTTAGAAGGAGGACTCGAGCTTGCTCTGGAGAAAGGGCCTTCCCAGGAAAGGAAATAGCCAGAGCAAATGTCCAGAGGCAGGAAGAGGTTGTTGGTGTGAAGGCTGGAAGGAAGCCAGTGTGGCTAAGGGCAGAGAGGTCAGGAGGTGGGCGGGGGCGGGCGGTGGAGGGACTCACAGACCCCGGGGAGGCACTTCTTAGGACGCTTCTTAGTGGCAAGGAAGGGGGTTTGCAAAGAGGGCGTAGGGCCCCTGGAGGTGCTGCCGTCCTCTGGGAGGGTGGGGCGTGGCGTCTCCCGGCTGTGACCTCCTGCTGTGACCGGGTGGGTGCCGTCTGGAGGGAGGACGGGAATAGCAGGGGGAAGGGCGGGGGCTCCCGCTCTGGAAGGCCTTGGAGGTGGCGTCAGGGCCGGTCCTCCTGCGGTCCTCCTGCCAGGGACGTGGAGTGCGAGGGATGGGCGTGAGCGAGTCTGGTGTCCAGGAGGAGCTCCGGGAGCCAGGGTGCGATTTCCAGGCTCGCATGGCCTTTGCTCCACTGACAGTGAAGTTCCAAGCCCTGAAGTCTCCGCTGGCCGGGACTCCCGAGCAGGTGCAGCCTCGCGGGCGTGCGGCCTGCGCGCGCTCACGGCATCCCGCCTTAGAAGGACCCTGGGGTTGATTTAACGCTCCTCGCCATGTCTGAGCAAGGGGCCCGCCTTTTCATTTTGCTCTGCGTCCTGCAAATGGTAGGTGGTCCGGCGCCTGAGTGAGATCAGAGCTGAGCAGAGCCTCGGCCGGCCCCACGGGGAGCGTGTGACACAAGGAAAAAGGAAACTGCCGCTGTCTTGAGCCACTGAGATTAGGGGGCTGTTTTGTTACTGCTGCGTGGCTCGGCCCAACCTAACTGTTCAGGGAGGCAGAGGCAGGGCCAAGGGCTTCAAGACAGGAGAGAAAGGAGGCTGGAAGGACGAGAACTGAGGCTTGTGAGAGCCTCTCCAACTGGAATTCCACGCCCTGGGCTGAGCCCGCGCGATACCTGGTGGGGAGGACTTTTGGTTCTTTTCCCATCCATGGCCATGTTCCTACATGGCCCCCGCTGTGGGGTGCGAAGTGAAAAGCTCTCAGCATTGGGGTTGAACCGACCTGGGTTCTGCGATGGGCTGTGTGACCCTGGACAGGTGGCTCGGGTTTCTCACCTGTAAAATGGGAATGGCCATGGCCCTCCTGATAGAGCTGCTGTGATGCTCCAAAGAGATAAGCTTTGCATACGATCATGTCCCGAATTCCTGTTCTTGCCAAGGAGAGCACGGGGTTGACGGAGAGCAGGAAAGCAGGAGCTGGAGAGCAGAGGGCTACCCCAAGCCAGCTTCTGGGTCTACTCTTTCTAAATCTCACCCGTGAGACTGGAGCGACTCGGTCTGGAGACTTGAAGCATTTGGAAAAGGGAACCCAGCGGGGAAGGAGTGTGGCCACAAACCAAGGGGAGCAGAGCCAGGCATCTCAGGGAAGGACCCTGAGCTGGGGCCCAGCACCTGCGAGGCAGGTGCTGCTATCGCTGCTGTGCAGCCGAGGGATGACCAGAGAGGGCATAGCTCCAGCTAGGTCACACCGCAGTGAGCCGCAGACCCAGGCTTCACACTGAACCTTTCTGAAGCCGCGACCTGGTCTCCTGACCACACCACAGTGTGGCCTTCTGCAAAGCTGCTCTTGATGGATTTGTCCTCTTCGTTATTCTGTGTAACTAACACGGTAAATTCCCATGCAAGTTTATTTCGAGGTTAACATCTGTCTTTGTAGATGACTTTCTCGGCTGCGCTCATCAGAAATCCCTAACCATTCAAGGCAAGCCTGCATGGCAGGGAGTTTAGATCACAAATTGGTGTTCCTGGGCCTGAAGTCATCCATCCTTTCTGTCCCACCTCTTCTCTCCTCCAGAATCTTACTTTGCACTCTATCTTGCCCTAGAAGTGGTGGCAAGTCCCCTAGTCGGTGAGCAGAATCAACATGTTTACAAGTGTTCATGGCAACTGTCGTCTTAGACTATGCCCTGGCCTGCATGGGTCACTACAAAAGGTCCTGCCATTGGCAGACAGTGAGATTCTGAACAGATCGGTTCACTGTCAAGTGGTGTATCAGCTAGCTATTGACACAACGCTGCTGCATAACAAATATCCACAAATCCTCAGTGGTGTGCAGCAGTAAGCCGGCGTTGTTCACACACGTGTCTTGGCATGTCTGGGCTTGGCTGGCTGTCAGCTAATCTAGACTGGCCTCAGCTGGGACATCTCAGGTCTCCATCACTTGTCTCTCACCCTCCAATGGGCTAGTCAGTGCGTTCTACGCATGCACTTCCAGCTTCCGTGTGTCCATGCTTTTGCTGTGCCCTCCCATGCTGACTGGGTCACCCAGCTGGCGTGCTTTGACCAACGGTGACTCACTTTGACTCACGCTGACATCCCGTTGGTCCAAGCACGCCAGCTGGGTGACCCAGTCAGCCTGGGAGGGCACAGCAAAAGCATGGACACACGGAGGGATGAAGAACTGGGGCCCCTACGCTAATCTCTCCCCGTGGCACCCAGCTCAGGCCCCACTGCCGTCTAACGGGAGAGCAAGTCAGATCTTGGCTGGCTGAGGTCTAACACAAAATGCTCCCTTCGACAGATGTGCTCTGGTCGGAGCATCTGCTATTAATTCACAAAGTACCATGTCCAGAAGTCACCCCGCAGGTACGAGTTTATCCTAAACAAGTCCCTGGGCAGTGGATAAAGATGCATGCGCAAGGATGCGCCTCGTGACCAAGGGTGGGAAACCTCCTAAAGCCATCACTAAAAAGACCAGGAACTGGGAGCAGATGCCGCTCCGGCCGTTGAGCACCCGCCTTCCACACAGGAGGTCCTGGGTTTGGATCCCAGCACCTCCCGAAAACACAAAGACAAACAACAAGCAAAACAAATGGGAAAAAACAACTCAGGAAAGCCGATGTGGCTCAGCGGTTAAGCGCTGGTGAGGTCCCAGGTTCAGTCTCTGGTTGCTGGAACCTCGAACAAAACAAAAAGAAAAAACAAGACCAGTATGGAAATTATGGTACCTTTATGCACCGGCCAAAGCAAGTCAGGAGGGGAAATGAAATGGAAGCTGTGTTGTCCTAGAAGGAAGTAAGTGTTATGGAAGAAATAAGGCGGGGGAGCGGGGCAGGTATGGGGAGTCCTCCAGCAGCCTTGGTCTCCTGCACTGCCCCCTACCCAGTTCTTCAGCTGACACCCCACCCCCCACCTTCTTGCATCCTCTCAGTTAGGTCACATGGATTTCCATGGTTGCAATTGGATTCCAAAAATAGCCTCCTTATTTGCCCTGCTTGAGCTATTACAGAGAGGCCACCTTGGCTGCCCAAGGGACATTCCATTTTTCCCGAGACAAGCCGCGAGGTCTGAGAGCAGAGGGGCTGCAGCCGCGCAGACCTGCCGGAGTAGCTCTATTACAGGGCGCTAACCAGCGTTTCCACTAAGGAGTGTGGCGGGACGGAAGGAAACAGCTTGACGGCATCAGGAGGCAGCCCGGGGCGCAGGGGACCGGGCAGGCTTTGAAGGCGTATTGCGCTTTCACCCAACCCCACCATTTGCAACCTGGGGCAAAGCAGGGGGACGGAGCCAGGCCCTTTGAGCCTCAGTTTCCCCCTGTAACAAGAAGGATGCAAAGCTGCCAAGGTCGTAAAGAGTCCAGGGCACGCACAGTTCACAGCACCTTGCGTGTGCTCGACAAGTCGTTATCGCGACCGCTGCTTTCCCGGTCCCCTCCTGGAACAAAACCGTCTCGGACGGTCGGTAGCCAGCGGCGCCCGAGCTCCCGTCAGCACGCAGCAGCCTGTGTTTTCTCCAAACCCTCTTCTGAATTTTAGATTATAGGTTTGATTAAGGATTCACGATATTAGAATATAAGACCACAAGTAACAGCCTCTGGTTCCTGCTGAGCACGGAGGTTTTCGGCTCCCATCCTTCTCTTCCGGGTGGCGCCCCGCGCGCGGGTGGGCTGGCCCGGGCTGCACGCCCACTGAGGCAGACCGGAGCGACCCCTGCCAGGTCGGGGGGGAGGGCGGTGGGGCAATCTGCGCCTGGGTAAATCGAGGCCTGCCTTCCTTTGGGCATTCGTTTGCTAAGCACGGACTCGTCCTTGACCACACGCAGGCAGGGTGCTGGGCATAGTGCGGGCAGGGGAGAGAGCAGTGGGCAAGAGCCTGCCCTCAAAAGCTCACTGCCCCAAATAACTCAATGACCACGCCAAAAGCTCTTGATCAAACACTTGCTCCAAGCGCTGTCGACGTAATTTCTCATTGCTTTCTCATAACTAACCGATCCCCCGCCACCTGCCCTCACGGCCCCAGATCTAGGTCACTGGAGAGTCTGGGCACCCAAGGAGAGAAGGGGGCTTTTCCAAAGAAAAGCAAAAGTGCCACGGGATGGCCACACTGAACCTCCCTGGAGAGGGCCATGTGCTCAGAGAGGCGTGGGTTGAAACGGCTGCTGCCCGGGACGGCAGGCTGGGGCAGAGGCTCTGGGACTTGGGACGTGGTCTCTGGTCACCGCAGAGGCGCTGGGCCGGGGGGGAGATGACAATGGTTTTCACTTGGGGCCAGGGAGGCAGAGACTGAGAGTCGCGGCCTTCCGCAGGCCTCTGGAAGCCGAGGCCCGTGCCCCGTGGGGCGACCGTGCGAGCTGAGCCTGCAGAATCACCCAGGTGGCGGTCAACTTTGGGGGTGTCTGCACGTGTCCCGACGTTCCAGGAGAGGAACTGAGACTCGGAGAAGTTAAATAACCCGGCAAGCGCGGGGCCGTGAGCTCAGACCTCGCAGAGTTAAGGTCCAGGGCCTTAACCACTGAGCCACGCTGTCTCCGCTGTGCCACGGGCGGCTGGGTCTGACGGACACGGAATTGGGGCGGTCCCTGAGCTGACGGAGGATTCAAGTTAGCAGGAGCCTGTGATCGTGTTTTCTTTGTCGATTCTTTTTTATTTCATTGGTTTTGACATTTGCCTACTCCTGTGAAACCAGCTCCAGACTCAAGATAATGAATATACCAATCTCCCCCCCAAGTCTCCCTGCGCCCCTTGGTGATCCCACTGCCCAACTCCAGGCCCCGGATTTGCTGTCTGTCTCTGTAGATCAGTTTGCCTTTCTAGAATTTTATATGCATGCCATTTGTTGAGCACGTCATCTTCGGTGTCGCTTCTTTCATTCAACATAGTGTCCTTGAGTTTCACCTGTGTTACAGCAGGTATGGAAAGTTCATTCCTTATTACTGCTAAGTAGTACTCCGCCGTATGGACGTACCGTCGTCTGCCGATCCATTCACCTGCTTGTCAACATTTAAAGTGCTTGCAGGTTTTGGCTGTTACAGAGAAAGCTACTTTGAATATTGGTATACAGACAGATGCTTTCCATTGCTTGGGGTAAGTACCTAGGAGCAGAATGGCTGGATTGAAAGATAGGTGTGTGTTTCAATATGTTTAAAAACTGCCAACTGTTTTCCAAATAGGCCATCCCATTTGGTTTTCCCAACATTAGGGTATAAAAGTTACAGCTTTTCCATATCCTCACGAATACCAGATATGAACAAGCTTTTTTTTTTTTAAGATTTGTTTACTTATTTCTCCCCCCTCCCTCCATTGTCTGCGCTCTGTGCCATTTGCTGTGTGTTCTTCTGTGTCTGCCTGTATTCTCATTAGGCAGCTCCGGAAACCGATCCCGGGACCTTCTGGAGCGGGAGAGAGGCGGTCATTCTCTTGCACCACCTCAGCTCCCTGGTCCGCTAAGACCTCTCTCTCCTCTGTGTCTCCTTTTGTTGCATCCCCTTGCTGCATCAGCTCTCCACATTGGCTGGCACTCCTACGTGGACGGCACTCTGCGTGGACCAGCTCGCCACGCGGGCCAGCTCGCCTTCACCAGGAGGCCCTGGGAATCAAACCCTGGACCTCCTATATGGTAGACAGGAGCCCAATTGCTTGAGCCACGTCTGCTTCCCAGGAACAGTCTTTTATATTTTGGACTTTCAAAGACAAGTACAGTGGTATCTCATCATGATTTCAATTTGCGTTTTCTTAATGATAAATGACATGGAGCATCGTATTGTGTACTTATTTGTCATCTTTGCATCATCTGTGGTGAAGTGTCTAAACTTTTTACCCATTTTTATTAGACTCTTTGTTTTGAGATCATTGTTGCATCAATTTTGAGCAGGCACTTGTGTGCCCATTTTTTCATCAGGGTGTTTGTTTCCTTATTGGAGAGTTCTCTCCTTGTACTGAATAAAAGTACGTATCAGATATATGATGTGCAAATATTTCCTCCTAGGATGCCCGTCTTACCTTCCATTAACCATGTCTTTCAAAGAGCAGAAGTTTTCAATTTTTATGAAATCCAATTTATCCATATTTTCTTCCATGAATTATTATTTTGGTGTCATATTAAATAAGCTTTTGCTTAACCCAAGGTCCTAAATTATTTCTCCTATGTTTCTTTTGGAAGTTTTATAATGTTAGAACTTGCATTTTGGTCTTTGGTTAATTTTCAATTAATTTTTTAAAATACCATGAGGTATGGGTCAAAGCTAATTCTTTTACTTATAGATGTACAATTATTCCAGCATCATTTGTTGAAAAGACCATTATTTTTCCACCGAGTCGTCTCTGTGCCTTTGTTGAAAATCAATGGATCATAAATGTGAGGGTATATTTCTAGACCCACGATTCTGTTCCATTGATCTAGTGTCTAGCTTTTTATGGTTATAGTAACTTTTGAAATCAGATGGGTGTAAGTCTTCTTCCAACTTTGTCCTTATTTTTTTTAATAGTTTTGGCTTTTCTAGATCCTTCTCTTTTCCGTATGGATTTTAGAACCATCTTGTCAATTTCTATCAAAAAGAAAAAGAAAAAGCCTGCTGGGATTTTGACTGGGATTATGCTGAATCTCTAGATGAATTTAAAGATAATCGGCACCTTGACAATACTGAGTTTTTGTTCCGGCACAGTATACGTCTCCGTTTATTTAGAGGTTCTTTAATTTCTTTATCTCCTCTCGGATGCTCTGCAAACTGCAGCTGCCTTGGTTTCCCTGGACACCAGCTGCATCTCCTCACCTGAGGAATAGCCCCAATACCTGTCAGGTTTCCCCTCCAATCCCGTGCTCTGGAGTCTCTCCGAGCAGTAAACTGGGGTAATTGTAGGGCTCACCCCCTTCATTTACCAGCCCTCTGGGATTGCTATTCTTTGTTGCCTGATGTCCAGTGTGTTTCTTTTCTTCTCTTTTTTTCAGTTATTTCCAGCAGGAGGGTAAATCCAGGCCCTGTTATTCCATTCTATTCCAGTTTAGCCAAAAGCAAAATCCCCATATGATAAAGTTTTGATCAAAAAAAAAAAAAAAAATAGAACATGAAGAGGTGCCCTGAAACTTGGGGTATCTAGGCATGGGTTTGGTACCAGGTCCTCCAAACCGCTTTTTTCCAGGGATCTTCTCCAGGGGCTTTCTCTCCAATGCCCAGGAGTGGTAAAATTATTCTATTTTTACAGGATTTCAGAGGAACGAGCCAAGGTGACCACAGAACACGATTGTCTGTTAATACGTGCCCCCCTACCTCACCACCTTACCTGTTCCCTCCCCCCACCGAGAGCCAGCCAGAACAGATGAATGAATGAATGGACGACATGGGTGGTGGGAGGAGGTGAGAGAGCACATATATATGTAAGTGTTTACCGTACCTCCCCATCTGCCCGTCTCAGGCATTGTAAAAACGATCCAGGGCTGGGCGGGAACACCGATGGGTCACCTTGACCCACCTGAGGCTCAAGGAAGGCGAGGAATCTCCCTAAGGCAGCTCGCCAGTGCCTCCCACCCCACGGCTCTGTTGACCGCTTCCGGAACTGGCCCTGGAAAACAAAATTTTTAAAAAATCTCCTCTTCTCCTGTTCTTTTTTTTTTTTCGTTTGAGGCTAGCAAAGCAAGAACAGCATTCCAATAACATATATGTGGCTTTTCATATATAAATATAATATTCGACTCTGAAGATGTATTCAGATCTGTCTCTTTCACCCAAGCCCACAAACGGTCGGGTTTTATTTGAACAAATTAGGTTTGAGGACATAGCGGAGCTCTAGGTGAAGGGAGAGAGGTCAGAGCTAACGAGGAGAAATAAAGCAGGGATGTTCGGTTAGGCTGTGTCGGGGCTCATTTAGAAAACATTCTCAGTCCACATCCCTCTGCAACTGGTAACTTAATCTGCAAGGCTCCCCTCCCTGGCTCACTCCCGCTGCGCTTGCTCTGCCGAAGCCTGAGACTGTTTTCTTAGAGAATCAGGTTGGAAGCAAAACCATTAAAAATGACTTGCATTACGGGGCCTTTCAATTCAGGCTGAGAGGGGTCTGGAAATGAAGACGAGTTTGAAAAGCGATAAATTCTAAGCTGGGCTCCAACAGTGTATTAGTGTAGGAATTAGGACTCTTTCTGTTGCAAACGATAAAAGCCCAAGTCAAACTATATGTGACACAATATATGTAACATGTGTCTATCACATAGGTACATATTCACATGTATGTATAGGTATGTCTGTTCATAAAGTTGGGAACTCTGAGGATGGATGGCTTTCAGGTACAGCAGAGTTCAGCTGCTTTTCTTCTCATTTGAAATAATCCTATTAACCTCATTAATGAATGACTCCATGGTCATTTGAGAAAAAGCTTTAAAAAATATATTAAAAATGGGACAAACATAAAAATCATCCAAAATCTTTCATCCAGAGATAATCAGCCTTTTTTTTTTTTGCTGAGGTTTGTTTAAACAACCTTAAGAGTGATAGGTGTGTAAATTTCATAAATTCTGAGGTTTGTCTTTTTTTTTCTTATTCTAAAATCAATAAACACTCAGGTCGAACATTTAGGAAACAGAAAAGGAAGGCGTGGAAATAAGTAACCAGAATCCAACCAATAGACAGATTGTTTCTGTTAAATTTGTAGGGTTTGGTTTTTAATGTTTCACTGTCTTTCTTTGTGTGTGATATACACTGTGTGTACCCATCATAATATATGATATATGATATGATGAGATATGATAATATATAATACAATATACTCAATATTCATGATATATATTCAAACTAAGTAACATTAATACTTAGTTTTATTTAAGGATCCCAGAAGGTAACCGGTGGCCAACTTTGATGTCATCTTATATTTACCACTGGGCGACTAATATGTCCTTCCCAATTAAGAAAAAAAAAAAAGCCCAGAGGACCTGGTCACTCAATGCCAGTTTTAAAGATTCAGAAAGCCATTTCCCAAGTTCCTGAGTAGTAAGAGTAGCCCTTGTGCCGCTGTCGGATGCTCTTGCATTCGTGGACCTAGATGGGTTATTTGGTTTCCATCTCTTCTCCTACCGCTCCAACGGGTGCCCCGGCCACCGCCAGCACCTTGATGTAAATAGTTGCACCTTGGCTGGCAAAGGCCGAGACCTCACCACTAAGTGGGACTCGAGACTCCCGCTCCAGTGCTCTGCTCATGCCAGCACCAGCCCCCAAATCTTCCTTGACCCTGGACTTCTTTACTGACACCATTAAAGAAAATCATATTCCTGTGGACTTGGAGACAATCATCTGGACTGTGTTGGACAAATTCAGCTTGGCAGTGAAGCCAGCCCTACCGTGCACTGTTCTTTTAAAGACTGTTGTTGGAAGGGAGCTTGTTTAAGGATTGTATATATCACTGCTTCCCCCTAGGCGTGTAAGAGCTGCTTCCAGGACGTAAACAGACAAAGCTTTAAATAGCCCTGACTGCTGGAATGAGATAGTCCTTCCACAAATCCCTTTCAATCTTTCTGATTATATCTTACTTGGTGCCACTTTGCTTTTAACGCCTCTCTAGCACTTGCTAATCTCTCTCTCTCTTTTTTTTTTTAAGCAACAAGCAGTTCTCAAACACAGAACTTTCAGCAAGAAATAGTATCTGGCCAGTTGCATCTAAGTGTTATCCTTGATACTTCACCTAATCTAAGAGGTCGTGATTGCAAAGTATGCTATATTTTATTTTTGTGTACCTCTAAGAATGGAAAGGAAATCTTCTGTTTAATTAAAAAAGACAAGTCATGCTAGGTTACATTCCTAATTCAAAGTTACTAAAATGTAAAAAAAAAAAAAAATTAAAGGGAAACAAAGCAAAAAAAAAAACACCTGACTAACAAAAGAAACCTGTACATCCTATTAATGATGAAATTCTCTGTTTTCCCTGTTTTTATATTTGTGGTTGCCTTCTATGTATGGTTTGTGTTTTGTTTTTTTACAGTGGTTACAAAAACTAGCTTTTAAAATAAATGTGTTTTTAAAAGTCGAGTAGATTAATTTAAAGAAAAGTCTTTCTTTATCTGTAAGTCTGTTACAGATACTGCAAGTAGGCTTATGGACAATTAAAAATTGTGAAAATCTACTCCCAATGATTTGGCAAGGGTTCGTGCTATGCAATCTCCAAACCTTCTCCCCCATGGAGAATCAGTCTCCTGTGACTGAAGAGCCCGTTTTGTCCATTTCAGTATTTCTGTTTGGTAAGGCCTAGAAAGAGGGAGAAAAGTTTAAAAAGTTTATGGAGTTTGGATCCAACCTCAGGAATCCAGCTGGATTATGCTTTACTAGCTCAATGTTCCAGGTCAAGGGAAAAGTCAGCAATGGAGAATTCCCTACAATTGTGTCTTTTCTTCTCCCCTGCCTTTCCCAGGACCAGATTCTAAGCCACATGCTACGTTGTCCAGCTGGAATCCCTTGCTGGGTCCAAACTAAGAAAGGGTCAGTGTGTAAATCTTTTCTTACCATCATTTAGCCATTCCTGAGTTCTGGAATTTGATTTCTTAATTTGCTGGTTGGACTACATCAACAACTAATTTTCTTAAGGGTATATGAGAATATGTTTGTTTGTTTATTAATCCTCAAACGTGTAAGTCCTCTTCTGTTGCCTTCATGCATTAAAAAACAGTTTGGCTGGGTATAAAATTGGGGGGGGTCACAATTTTATTACTTTAATATTTCTTTTTTGATCCATTTCTGGTTGCAGAAGAGAAATCTTAGTCTTTCGAAGGTAAAATGACCCTTTTAGTATTTAATTTTTCCTATCAAGATCCTTGTATGGTTTTAAGTTTATCTTTGGAATTCAAAGCCAGATTTCATCTAGTCATGTTCATCTCTTTATTATCGTGTCTATAAAAAGCTAACATTTTTCTAGATGCATTCTCAAAAAATTATTATATTTATTCATAAATTGGTATTTCCCATGATTATTTGCATGAGATCCCTGGTGTTAGGTCCTAGATAGGACATTTTACAATCTGCCTGGAACACATTAGATGCCTCCAACTCAATGAAAGAAGCTTTGAGATCTGATCCATATCTCTAGGAAAGCACCAACTTGTTCATTTCATACAAATTGATACCAGACTCTCACGAAACATCTTTAATACAGAGACATGCATTCTGAACTTTCAGTGAAGGAGAAGGCATGAAAATTCAACAACTGATAAATTCCTTCTACAAGTGCAATTAGGCTTGCTAAGCAAATGTAAACAGCATAAAAGAGTATCTCTTAAGAGAGGAAGAACTTTTCTCAAGCAGTTATTCAAGACCCATCCACAAATTGCTTATAGGTTAATTATAAATCAAGTACTCTAGAAATGCCCATTGATAAATGATTTGATGCAAATTATAATTCACTCAAGAGAGCTCATTCACAAAATGATTTGTGCACTGTGAAGGTTAGGTTAATGTGTCAACTCAGCCAGGTGATTGTGCCCAGTTGTTTGGTCAAGCAAGCACTGGGCTAACTGTAAGACAAGGGCATTTATGGACGTTAGTCCCATTGACTTTACCGCAGTGGTAAATCATAGACAGCTGCTTATAATTACATTGACCAGGGAGATTGTCATCAGCAATGAGTGACGTTTTATCCAATTAGTTGAATGCTTTAAAAGGGGAAGTGATTCCAGCATTGAGTGAGAATTTCCCA
Source organism: Dasypus novemcinctus (assembly GCF_030445035.2). Lineage (NCBI taxonomy): Eukaryota > Metazoa > Chordata > Mammalia > Cingulata > Dasypodidae > Dasypus > Dasypus novemcinctus. The sequence continues at coordinate 36,178,293 of NC_080691.1, forward strand.
GCTCCTCTTTGGACAGCCATCATCTCCCAGTTCTCATCAAGAACCTTCACTGGACTGTCCTTGGAACCCCTGGTTGCAGCCTGTCTGTGGAACCTGGACTTGTGCAGCCCCACAGTCATGTGAGAGACTCATAAAATCGCATCATACTATTGACAGATATTTCCTGTTGATTCTGTTTCCCTGAGAACCCTGACTAATACATGCACTAATTACAAATCAAGTAATTTACGCATACACATATACAACTGGTATATGTGCTAATTACAAAAGGCACTTTAGAGATTCATTTACAAATTAAATATGTTTATTGATCACTAAATAATTTTAAAATTCCATGCCCCAATGATTTTATGCTAATTACAAAGCAAATAATTTGAAATAGATATTTGCAAATAATCTATGTGCTAATTACACAACAAACACTTTAAAAACACTAATGTACAAATGATTTATGTGCTAAGGACATACCAAATACCTTAGAAACACCTAAATTCCAATGATTTATATCCAATTACACACCAGACACTTCAAGAACACCCATGTGCAAATGATTTATGTGCTAATTACACCAACACTTAATTTCAAAAATATCTAACAACAAATTACTTATATGTTAATCACAAATCCAAACACTTACTTGCAATTGATTTATGTCCCAATTATTAGCTGTTCTTATCTATTTCTTTTAAGGACCACTGTCACTGACAGATTGACAGCTTTCTTCTGGTTGGTACTTACTTTGAATATAAGTAAAATGTTCAGAATCCAAAGGTTTTAGGGTCTTCTCTTTACCCTTCCCCCACCCCCAAACCTGCCAAATTATCCTAGTCTGTTTACATTTGAAGATGCTCTGACTGGGAGAACCAATCTCTTAGAGCAGGTTCAGAAGGTATTATCTGGGGTGGAATGTTTGGAACCACCGAAAGAAATGAATGAAGAAGAGGCACCTATTAGCCATTCAGCCTATGGAACACTCTCTCATAGTCAAGCTGGTTAGTGCTGTCCTCAGGTTTTTATACCTAAGTTTCATTATTTTCTCTACCACGATCAGCCGTACTTCTTTAAGCCTCCTCTGGCCCAGGATAGATTACCAAGGGTTTGCACATTGATTTTCTTATTGGACTTGCATCTCCTAAAAAAAAAAGAAGGAACCAAGAACAGAGATTAGAAGTCCCAGTTTTGCAGATGGGAAAACTGAGGCTCTGGGTAGCAAAGTTATCATTTGGAACTAGCTCCGAAATCTGCCAAACTCCGCAGCTAGTGGTCCTCCTTCCACCCGCTCAGCAGCCGTCATCTCTTTTGCAGGGGAGCCTCCAACTCTGTCACCCTCCCGGAAGCTTCTGGAACCCAAACCCCAGCAGTGCCCACAGACACGCCTTCTCCCCACAGCTTCCTGACCTCTCCCTCCACGCCACGGCTTTCCAAGCCAGACTGGGGACCTGGCATGCTTCTCACCTCTTTAAGAGTGAAAATGTATATCCCAGAGATGGTGGCTTAATTGACTGATTAATAACAGAAAACCTAATTGAATGCTCCCAGCTTGTATGTGCGATGTCTTAATGGTAGAGCCTTGGGAATAAACGCGCAGCGGGGAAGTCTGAACTGCAGCACAAGCTCTAGCACTTCGATTTAAGAGTCAATCTCATTATACAAGAAGCTGCTCCCTGCATCCCCCTGGAAAAGCTCGAGTGCTCTCCCTGGGTCCCCTGGTACCAGCCGCTGCGGCTTGGTGCTGTCTGAGGGAGAGGCAAGGGGCACGGTGGGCCCCTCGCCCTCCTCCAGTCTCTCTCCATCTCCTTCTCTCTCCCTCACTCTCTCTGCTCTCCCTCTCCCTTTTCCTCTCTCTCATTCTCTCTCTCTGCTCTCCCTCTCTTTCCCTCTCTCTCCCCCATCTCTCTACTCTCTCCTTCAGGTTTTCTCTGCTCTCTCCCTTTCCCTCTCTCTTTTCCCCTCTCAATCTCTCTCTCTGTGCTCTCTCCCTCTTTTTCCCTTTCTCTCTCTTTCCCTCTCTTTCCTTCTCCTGCTCTCTAAATCCCCACCCCCCCTTATTATTTCTTCTCCTCACTGCAGGGCTGAGCAGCTCTCCCGAGGTCTGTGAGGAGCACAGGTATGGGCCCTCCCAGGTGACGTGGAATTTGCCTCGGGGGCACGAGACCCCTCTGAGTCAGGCCTCGGGCTGCAGCCTGCTCCTCTCGGTTCCTCGTACCAGCCAGCCTGACCGGAAGTCTTCCAGAGCTCAGAGAGCCGAGGTGGGTGCTCTGGGCTGGGCTACAGGGATGAGGGAGGGGCTGGCGAGGACCCCTGGGGACCTGGGCTGGACCCCCCGACCTGCTAGACACAGCGTCTCGCAGGCTGTCCTTGGGGCCACCTGGGCACCTCTGCTCGGACATGTCCAAGATGCCGCAATACGTCCAAACTCAGTCTCCCAAACCCGGCATCTCGACCACCTGTAAAACCCAGGGCACTTTGCGTGCTGTAACTCGTGACCTCTGGTCAAGACAGTGACCTATGGGGTGACCCTTGCAGCGGAGCTCATCATCCTCATCACAATTGTCATTATTTTATTTTTATTGAGAGAAGCAGCCCATCATGGCTCTGGGTGAGCACCGAAAGCCACCTTGAGGCAAACTTCTGGGTGTTAGAAGAGTCCCAAACGTGGTCCCTCTAGTTAAGTAAGGTTTGTGGACACCTGTTGTTCAGGGGAAAACTGGAGCCAAACCACTGACGCATAACTGCCCCCTTCCCCCATATTTCTCAGTGAGAAAGGATAAGCTTGTATAATGGCAAAGGAGCCTTCTGGGATGAGAAGAATCGAGACCTGGACTCATTTCCTTTCCAGAGTCCATATTTTGAGAATTTCTCTGCAGGATGGAGGAGGTCTCCGCGGAAGCCCGTGGGCTGGTGGGAACATGCAGCCCCCGGAGGCTCTGGTCTACTGATGCAGCCCCCCAGGAGCAGCTCGTTGCTTGGGGAAGGGGGCCTGGCTGAATCGAGCAGATGCTCTGGTTGCAGCCACCTTCTTTGCTTTTTTCCTAAAGCACAACCACCAACAGTGTGTGCTCCGTGGCTGAGTGGGTGGACGTGACCTCTAAGCGACCTTATCTGGCACCTCGAGCCTGGACTAACCCTGCAACCAGAGCATCCTCAGAGCAAAGTGATGCACCCGACTGCGCCAGGTTCATGTTCAACAGCGCCCTCTTGTGGTGGCCAAAAAGTAGCTCATCCGTATACCATCGTTCTGTTTTTTTTCAAAGGTTTATTTATTTTAAAAAATTTATTTCTCTCCCCTCCCCCACCCCAGCTGTCTGCTCTCTGTGTCCATTCACTGTGTGTTCTTCTGTGACCACTTCTATCCTTATGAGTGGCACCGGGAATCCATGTTTCTTTCTGTTGCATCATCTTGCTGTGTCAGCTCTCCGTGTGTGTGGCGCCATTCCTGGGCAGGCTGCACTTTCTTTCGTGTTGGGCGGCTCTCCTTACGGGGCGCACTCCTTGCACGGTGCACTCCTTGTGCATGGGGCTTCCCTATGTGAGGGACACCCCTGCGTGGCACGGCACTCCTTGCGTGCATCAGCACTGCGCATGGGCCAGCTCCACATGGGTGAGGGAGGGCCGGGGTTTGAACCTTGGACCTCCCATGTGGTAGGCGGACGCCCTAACCACTGGGCCAAGTCAGCTTCCCTGTCGGATCTATTTTTAAGGTTTTTTCTCTGCCTGACCCTTTCAGACCAGACAATTCACTGGCAGAAGATGAGACCTCAAGAGGGAGAAGATGGACTTCCAGGTAAATTTGGCGGGTTGGGGTTTGATGGATAAATATGAATATTTAAAATAAAAGAAGCATGGTTTCACAAAAGAAGATGTCCAAATGTTCAGTGAACACGTGACAATTGTGCGATGCCATGCATATCAGAGAAATGCAAATTAAAACCGCAACGACTTTACCACGCTCCAGAGTGGTTGACATAAAAGAACCCAAAATATAAAATGTTGGAAAGACAAGGAGCAACTAGACCTCTTATATCCACCAGCAGGAATGTAAATTGGTTCAACCACTTTGGAAAAGAGTTTGACAATACCTGCTGCATATACTAGAACACAGTGCCACATTTTCACCAAAGGATTTGCACAAAAATATTCATAGCAGCACGACTTGTAATAGCCCTGAACTGGAAACTACCAAAAGCCCATCGATGGGCAAAAAGGTCAGCAAATTGTGGTAACCGCTAGGACGGATGAAAAAGAAGAAGCAGAAGAAGGAGAAAGAGGAGGAGCTCCTGATGCATGTGGCAACGTGGAAGCATCTCACAGTTATAACGCTGAGTGGGGGACGACGCGTAAAGCAAGCGCATTCATTGTGTGATTCTGTTTCTATGCAGTTCAAGTACTGCCCAGACTAACAGATGGTGCTGGAAGTCAGGGAATGGGGCCGCCGTTAAGAGAGGGAGCGTTGGCCACACAGTGAGGCGCGGGAGATGGTGGAGGCACCTCCAACGGTCTTATCTGGATCTGGGTGAGAGTTGTGTGGGCGTGTGCCTACACAGAACCGCATCCCGAAGCATGCACTCTGTCCTCTATGCAAGTTACATCCCCCCAAATAAGAAAATGGCGCCATGATGCATGGCCAGGGGGGCAGAGCAGGGCACAAAATCCGGGGCGGTTTGGTGACCCTGGCTGAGTGTGCCCTCTGCCAAACACTGTGCTTGCAGTGGGATGATGCTGCAGGGCCCGGGCAGGGAGCCACAACACGCTGGGTCCCCCCTGTGATGGGCAGAATCCAGGTCATGTAAACACCAAAGGGCCCCCTAGCACAGCCCAGGATACCGAGAGGACGGTGATTCTGAGCCAGGATTTCAGGAGTGAATCAAAGGGGCCCGGGAAAACCACACCCGGAGGCTCTAAGCCCTCGCTGCTCCAAGTATGGTCCGCAGACCAGTAGCATCCACTTCACCCGGGAGCTTGTAAGAAATGCAGACTTGTTTCCTAAAAACGCAGCATCTGCATTTTTAACAAGCTCCCTTGGGAAAAGCGTTTTATGCTGGGAAGCTACCTGTCTAGGTGGGGATCCCCAGAGGCCCCCTGGAGTGCCTGTATCTCATCTTTCTATCCCGGTTGTATGCACTTCTCTACGTTCAGCTCAGGACTTCCCTTTAAACCCCAAGGAGCCTACACTTACGTCCTGGATGCCACAGGCCTGCCCCGAACAGGTGCAGGAGGCTGGGCTCTGGCAATCAGAGCAGCTGATCGGAAAACGGGCTTTGTACCGGCGACAAAAGAAGACTTCTCTCTCCACGGAGGCCTTGGACAAAGCAGGCGTCCAGGGTAGCTACCTGCCTGATAGGTGGGAATCCTATCACGTACCTGGCCTTTTAGCTCAGTTAATAAAGCAATTTACCTTGGCCTTTTCTCCCCCTCTTGTTGTGATTTCTTGGCCAACACACGTTTTACAAAACGCGGACGTTTTACAAAGCCTGCTTCACCCAGAGTGCAGCGACTAGGACAGAGGAAGGCAAGCACCTGGAGCTCGCCGAGCAAATCGCTGGGTCGGCGGGCCAAGGCCCCCGGGAAGAGGCAGGGGACCCCTGATCTCCAGTCCGAACATCCAGGCACCCCCTTCTTAGCTGCGTATCCTCAGCACGTTGCTAATTAACAGCCTCTCTGTGCCTCAGCTTTCTCCTCTGGAGCTAAGGGAAGAATTGCAGCTACTCTGTAGGTTGTCCTAAGAACTCATTTAAGTAGGATCATATCTGTTAAAGGAGCTTAGTAAAATCTAAAGTGCTGTGTAAATGATCGTAGTCATTTTCCTAGGCCAGATCATTGAAATTTAACAAGGGCATTTTTATCTCAACATAAATGCACTCCATCGACGAGAGTGAGCAAGTTTACCTGGAATCGAGGGAGTTCTTGGGAAGCAGGACTTCCACTGATAAAACCAGGGCAGCTCTGGGCAAACCGGGACGGTGGTCACACTTGTAACGCTCCTGGACGTGGCCGGGTTCCAGGCGCTGGGTGGACAGCCGGGAATGGCTCCAGCCCTCTCCTCATGGGGGTAAGGGTCTTGGGGGAGGAGGGAGAGGAAAAGAAAGAGGTAAACAAAGTAGTTACCTGTGATAAGCCTTAGGCGGAAACAAAGAAATCACTGCAAAAGCGTGGCCCTGGAAGATGAAAAGGGTCAGCCATTTGGAGGGCTGTGTACAAGGTGGTTGGTGGAGAGAGGTGGGGGCTCCAAGGAGATGCAGCAGCAAGTGCAAAGGCCCCGAGGCAGGGCAGCAGCTGATCCATGGAAGAAGCCGCAAAGAGGCTGGTGTAGCTGGAGGGCGCACGTGCGCATCTGCCGGGAGGTGCGGGGAAGGGGGCAGCGAGAGGAGAGGAGCCTGAAGAGGTGAGCAGGCAAGGCTGTGCGGGCCTCATGCCACCTGGCAGGAGTCAACACTTAACCCTCAGTGCGAGGGAAGGCACGGCAGGGCTGACACTGCTGTTCGTTTCTTCCAACTTCTCAGGTCAAGTACTTGGTTCCTTACCTCTCGGCCTCCCCTCCTTTACAATAAATGTATTTAAGTCTATCCGTCCACCCCTGAGCACAGCTATAGCTGCGTCACATACATTGCGGCATTTGTTTTCATAGTCATTCAGGACTAAATAGATGGCAAATTCCATTACGATGTCTTCTTTGATGAGTGAATTATTTAGAAGAGTTTTAATTTCTAAACATATGGTAGGAAGGAAGATGTCTATCTTTTTTCCTGTTTTGCATGATGATCAAAGACCCAGATCTGTATGATGTAGTTTCTTTAAAATATCCGGAGACTTGTGCTGTGGCCCGGTATATGGTAAGTATTCCACGTGTGGTTGAAAGTGTTCTGTATTCTCTACTCATTTAGGGCAAGCATCTGCAACGTCAAGTTCACAAGTTACGTTGTTCAAATTTCCTGTGTCCTCATTAACTGTTCGTCTCCTTGATCTACCGTTTTCCGAGAGCTATGCTAAACATTTCTCATGGTGATTATGGGATTTGCCTATTGTTTCAGTCAGCCTTTAAGAATATATTTTGAAGTTTTGTTACAAAGGCCTAATAGGTTCAGAATTGTTATCTTGCCAGCACATTTCACTCTCTAAATTTATGTTGTGACCCTCTTCACAACTAATTTCTCTGTGTTATCTGATATCAATATTGCTTCATTTCTTTTAAGTTAGAATTTACTTGGTTTGTCATATATATCCTTACTTTCAATCATTGGTTTCCTTTGGTCTTAGGAGTGTCTCATAAGTAGTATAGAGGTGGATTTTTAAAAAAATTCAGTCTAAGAATCTCTTTAATAAATGATTTAAATAAATGTGTATTCATGCACATATCCCCTCATCCATCCTGATTTGGAAGTAGTTCTGTTTTATTTTTTTGGTGGCTACCCATAATCTTGGTTTTATTCCATAGACACACTATTTTTTAATTAATTAATTTTTTAATTAGAGAATTGTAGGCTTATAGAAAAGTCATGCAGAAAGTACAGATTTCTCATATACCGCCCCCCACGCACACACAGTTTTCCCTGTTACCAACACTTTGCTTTAGTGTGGCACTTCTGTTAAAATCAATTAAAAGACACCGTTATAATTAGACTATTAACTGCAGTCTGTAGTTTACATTAGCGTTCCCAGTTTGTGTGGTATGGTTTTATGGCTTTTAAAAAATTTTTATTCTGATAACATTTACTCAACCTAAAATTTCCCATTTTGACCACTTTCAAACATACAATTCAGTGGTGTTCATTGCATTCACAATGTTGTGCTAACATCACCACCACCTATTACCAAACTTTTGCACCAACCTGTACAGAAAATCACAACCCCAAATTTTTGTGCCATGCAAACTTGTCTTAAATTCTAAGGTTAATCATTGTTGCTTCCGCCTTCCCAAGCTATGCAGGAACTTTAGAATTCCATGCCCCTTCTTCCATATCGAATACTTTAATTCCATTTTTTTAAAAATCTTACTAAAGGTAGACATTATATTTTCTATACATTGTGCCAACTTGGATTTTTTCACATATTTACTAATTCCTTTGCTTATCATTGCTTCTTCTATTCCTTACCTCTACATTCCAATTTCTTTTTAAATTCTTTGGTAATTCTTCCAGTGATGGTCCATAATAAGTAAGCTTTCCCCATTTTTGTTTGAGAGTATCTCTATCAGTCACCATTCTTGGATAATAGTTCAGCTATGTAAAAAATACAGAAGAAAATTAACTGTACAGTCATTTTTGCTTTAAACTTTGAAAATGGTATTTATGACCTCCTGGCATGTAGTGGTACTGAAGAGAAGTCTGTTGTCAGTCAGATTCTTGTTCCTTTGCAGATAATTGTACCTTCCTTTCTGGTAGCTTCTAAGTCTTTCTCTCTCTCTCTCTCTCTCTCTCTCTCTCTTTTTTTTTTGGTGTTCTGTAATTTTACCATGATTAGTCTAGGTAAAGGCATTTAGTTAATTATGCATTCATTTATTTATTGGGGGAGGGCTCTGTATGATTATTCCATCTGAAAGCGTATCTTTCTTCAGTTCTGACAATGCTCAGCCATAATCCCTTTGACTTAAGACTCTCTCTCATCACCATTTTTCTCTCCTTTTGGATGTTCTGTCATGCTCAGATGAATTGATTCATTCTGTCCTACATCTGTTTCAATTGCTTTTCCTGTGCTCCATCTCTTTATTTCACTCTGCTACACCCAGGATAGTTCCTTAAAGTGTATCTTCCCATTCACTAATTCTCTCTTCCCCTTTACCACCCACTGCTGGTCCTGTCCGTTGGGTCTTAACTGCAGTGATTAGATGCTGTGGTGATGTGAAACCGTATGGACCCCCGGAAAATCATGTTCTTAAAGCTAACCCATTCCTGTGGGTGTGAACCCACGGCAAGCAGGCCCTTTTGGTAAGATTACTGCAGTTAAGGTGTGGCCCAGGGCGGGTCTTAGTACTCTTATTGGGGTTCTTTATAAAGGAATATGGAGAGGGAGAGAGAGGGCGGGAGGGGGAGGAAAGGGGGGAGGGGAAGGGGGGGAGAGAGAGAGAGACAGAGACAGAGACAGAGACAGAGACAGAGAGGACTGCACAAGCCATGGAAGCAAGAACCTGAAAGCGACAAAACCTGGAAGTGAAGGGAGAGCCCAGCAGACACTGCCATTTGCCTTGCCATGTGACAGAGGAGTCCAGGATTGCTGGCAGCCGGTCTTCAGGAAGAAAGCATTGCCTTGATGATGTCTTGATTTGGACATTTTTCTCAACCAAAAAAACTGTAAGCTTGTAAGCTATTAAATTTCTATTGTTAAAGCAAATGCATTTCATGGTATCTGCTTTGAGCATGCTTTGGGCAGCTTAGAAAGCTAAAACAGATTCATGTATATATATATATATATGTATACAAACATAATATAGTTTGAATGAAATACTCCATATATATTTTAGAAGAAGTACTGTGGTTCTTTTTCAAATCTGACTTTCCTAACACACTGTTTTTCATTATATTTTCATGTACCACTTGTATATTTTTCACCATTTTGAATATCACTGATTTGTGCTCTCCTCCAGAATGTTCTATAATATTTGAGCTCCCATGGTACTAATTTTTCCCTAATTGCTCCTGCCATTGGCCTTCCCTCCGGGTGACTGGTTTCCTCTGCTGATCTGTAGTTTTTTGAGAGCTCATTTTCAGCAGAGGTGATTGTCGTGAGGGGTTCCAGCGTGTCCTGAGTTATAGTCTAATCCACAGAAGGTGGTTTTTGTCTTCCTCCTACCTGCAGCCTGGGAGGTTTCCATTATCCAGGGCCAGTTTTTATGTTACCATCTCAGTTTTAGTCTTCATTCTACCTAGGGAGTAGAATGCATGCCTTGGACGGAATAAGGGTTTCATTGGGGGAAATTTCTTTTTCCTTTATGCACCTTTGCCACTCGTAGCCAGGCTCCTACCTGCTGCTCTGGGGAGACAGGTGATTTTTTTTTTGTAAGTTTCTGAGCTCTTGGGGCATTTCTTAGTTCTAGAATTCATGCAGAGGTCAGGCTTGTTTCTGTGCCCTCTACCCATGTACACACTTACATGGGGTGTGTATTTTGAAGTGGACTTGCTGGCTCCTAGGTAAGTGTATGTCCAGATCTGCTTGCTCAGCTGCTCCTCTGCCTCTTGGAAGTATCCATTTTATCGATAAATTTGCCCCCTTCAGTGCCTGGTCCACGTCATCATCTGCTGCTAGTTGTCCTGTGCCTTGCACACAGTAGGCACTTAATAAATGCTCACTGTACAGATGAAGGAACGAACAAGTGAATGTAGAGCTGACAAAGAACCCAGATGGCAGATCCATGCCTGCTTACGGATCTGCCCCCTCCACATTCCACCTGCTCCACCGGGATCTGCAGGTGCCCAGGGCTGGGGGGCGGGGCCGTGGCTGAGCTCCTCCCACGTGGAGCCTCAAGCCCCTCCCAACGCGGTGCCCCACCCCTTCCCAGCCCCCAGCCTCAAAAATCACCAAAACACGTGACCTTCTGCCACACAGGAGCCCCAGCTTCTAGAAAACACAATTAGACGTGTTTCTTTGCCTCGCGCAGGGTGTCAGGGAGCCTGGAAAGGTGTTTTTGTTACCAGTCTTCTATCATTTTCAGAAACGTCGGAGACACTGACAGCCCAGGGAGAGGAGGTAATTCCCCTTCCAGCTAATCAATACGAGAGCCTCAAGGTGCCTCAGGCCGGCGTCAAACATGCGGTTTTCAACATCAAAGTGCTTACAGGACGCCAGCGAGTTCCATTTTCTTTTCTTCTGGTCTGTCACTTTGTTAAGGACACTGGACCTTCAATCTACACCAAAGTCCCTAAGTGCCTGCTTCCTGAGTCCGCTGGGGTGTGCTCCAGGAAGTGTGTGTGTGAATGTGTGTCTGCATCGTGTGCCTGTGAGTGTGTGTCTGAGCTGTGTGACTGCATACAAGTGTGTGTAAGTGTGTGTGACTGCAGACGAGTGTGTGTAAGTGTGTGTGCATACGAGTGTGTGTAAGTGTGTGTGACTGTATTACGTGGGCATGTGTGTGTGTGAGAGAAGAAAAGATATGGCAGGGGAAGGGAGAAGAGAATGAAAGCAAAGGGAATGAAAAACAAGAGGTGAGGAAAGAAAAGGAATAGAGAAGATACTCTTCTATTAAAAGGGTGGGAAGTAAGAGAAGGGGAGGAGAAAAGAGAAAGTATAAAATGAAGGAGAAGGAAGGAGAAAGAAACAAAGGAGAAAAAGTGAAGGAAGTGAGTGAAATAGCTAGAAAAAAAATGAGAAGGGGAAAACAAAGATTGTGAGAAAGAGAGAAGGAAAGAAAAGAAGAGGAAGAAGAAAGGGGAACAAAATTAAGAATTCAGGACAGAGAAAAAGGAGAATGAAAGAGAAGAGTGAGAAACAGAAAGTAACATGAAAAAGAGGAGGGGAATAAAGGGGGAGAGAAAAGGGAGATGCTTCCAGGGCCCTGCCCAGGACACTTAGGGCACTCACATTTTCTCACCACCATGAATACTGACAAATGTCAGGCAGACCCCTGGGGAACTCTGAGACCCAGACATCAAGAGTGCTTAGGCCCCAGTGAATTAGCCCTCTCTGCCCTTTCGAATAGAATTCATACAACTTGAAATCCACGCTGAGCTCCCCGGTGGCCTCAGAGAAGAGCTGAAGCCGTGGGAAGCAAAAGGGACTTGGCGCTTTGCCTCTCTGTGAAATCGTGAGTATGCACGCAAGCTTGTCCTACACCCTCCAAGGCCAGGACCCTTCCCAGGCCGGTCATTCCCCAGGCCCTGGAAGTCAAGGGCACTTCACCACCAGAGCACAGACAGCCGCCCAGCTTCTAGCAGACCCAGTGCTGTTTGCATTCTGCCACGTATGAACTTCAGATTATTTCAGGAACGCATTATGCCCCCATTTGGACAATCTCCCCAAAGAAAGAGTCCCTGTTACAGAAATTGCTGACTGTGTTGTGTAAGGTGAGATGCATAACAATTGTTCATAAAGACCGACTGAACTGAACATGAAAAAGCAAAGAGAAATCTGATTCGTTGTCTTCTGCTTTTAAAAGTAGCATTTGAACCCCCGTGACTTTTGAGGGGAAATGATTTCAGAAACCTCTAAAAATATTCTTAAAAAGAAGAATCAAAGCATAGAAATAACATAATAGGAATTCAAAAGAAAAAAAAATATGACTGAAAAAAAAACAAAGAAAACCAAAGATTTTGGATTTTCTGGCATTGGAAGTAAAATCTTGCTTGGAACTTTCTAGAAGCCCAGGCAAACGTGAAATAAAATAAAAGATTTAGTAAAGAAATTCCTTGTAAGAAAATATTCTTAATGTAGGGCATATATTTCTCTGAACTCTGAAAGAAATTTATCAAATGAGACTTTATTAAGACACTCAAGAAAGAAGAAGTGACAGTCATAGCAGGTTTCCTAAGGAGATCACTTCAGTAAAGACAATTCTGCAGAAAGATGTGCTTCTGTGATCTCATTTTATTCTTTACCGTTCCTTCTCTTTTATTTATTTTTTTATTTTCGCTTTGTTCTTAGTTGCTGAAGAGCTTCCATCTCCCACTTTTGTGATTTTGGAGGGTGTCTGAAGCCAAAAAATCAAGGAACAGAGAGAAAGATACCATTTTATGCCTAGGGGCAACATCCTACTAGGCATTTAAAATATACATAGGTGTGTTGTGTGATTTAAGGTTGCAACTACCTGTTCATTATAAGCAGCTCAATGTTGAAAAAGGAAAAGTCTGTGAGGGAAGTGGATTTGGCTCAACTGATAAGAGTGTCCACCTACCACATGGGAGGTCCAGGGTTTAAACTCAGGGCCTCCTGACCCACGTGACGGACTGGCCCAAGCACAGTTCTGATGCGCGCAAGGAGTGCCGTGCCATGCAGGGGTGTCCCCTGCTTAGGGGAGCCCCACACACAAGGAGTGTGCCCCGTAAGGAGAGCTGCCCTCTGCGATAAAAGCACAGCCTGCCCAGAAGTGGTGCCACACACAGGGAGAGCTGATGCAGCAAGATGACACAACAAAAAAGAGACGCCACTGACAATGCAAGCAGACAAGAAGAACACACAGCGAATGGACAGAGAGAGCAGACAACGGGGGGGTGGGGAAGGGGAGAGAAATAAATAAATAATAAATCTAAAAAAAAAATCTATGGAAAAGTGATTTAACCCTTCAGTAACTGCATAATGACAAAGCCCTTTGTCTGGGCGGACCACCCACGCCAGGCAGGCCCCCTCCCCTGGCACTCGTTGCAATGACCCCAGGGCCAGAAGACCAGGGAGGTGGCAGCAGTTTGCTGAATGTCTGTGGCAGGTGCCTTACCTTTAATAACTGCGTGATGTCACGTGGCAGGAATTTGTCCAAGCTCTGTTACAAACTACATTCAGCAAGTACATGCAAAATACAGAATTCAGCAAAATGTACAAAATAACATTCAGCATTTACCCAATTGGGGGAGGGAAAGGCGGGATGGGTGAAAAGCGGATTCTAATCTCATGAGCTTTACTCTTTGTCCCAGAATGCCTTACAGAGAAATGGGGTGGGTTGGTGGCCAATGGTGCTGCCCCGCGGGGGGCTTTGTAGCGTTCCTCATTTAGTCCTCATGACACCCCTCGGTGGCAGGCATCTCCCCCACGCTGCAGGGATGAGAAAACAGGCTCAGAGTTTGCGGCAATCACCCCAGGTCACTCAGGCTGTGCAAGCAGGATGGGAAGCTCGGTGTGTTTGCGCAGGAAGCCGGGGGATTTGGCAGGTCACCAGGTTATCTATAAGCGCCCAGGGCAAAACGGCCCCACCTCTCGTCGTCACCTCCTGGGAGCTAAAGTCAAACACAGCGCTTTCAAAGACCTCTTCTCCATCCAGGTTCCCCGGGCTTGCTGCGGCTCAGTCCCTAAACTGCGATCCCAGTTTTCCAGAGTTTCCGGAGGCAGGAGGCTGGGGGATGTGAGGCTGGAAGTCAGAGGGCCTCCCAGCCGCGAGAGGCCGTGAAACACTCAAGCAACCGCAAGGACTTTCATAAAAAGGCAATTTCGGCTGCACGGAGGGGGGGATAAAAGCCACACTATTTTCCCATTCTTTTCCTTCAGAAGTTGATGAAAACATAAGACCATCCACAGGCAGGAAGCAGAAAATGATCATTTCCCAGCATGCGGCAGCTGCGCCCGAACACTGCGCAGCGCTGCGCGGCGACGGGGGTATCCGGGCCGGTGCGCCGAGGGACAGTCTGCTCGCCGTGGCCCAGTGGGGTCCCCCCTCCCTGGGCTTTGCTGCCCCCTCGAGGCGTCCCCCCCCAAGGCCCTCCAGGCTCTGGTGGCCTCAGCAAGTCCACGTCGTCCAGGGGGGCTTTACGGGTCCAGGGGAGCCTTGCCCTCGGCTGTGACCTCAGTTCCACGGGCGGCACTGAGAGGTCAAGGGCGTCATTGCCCGCAGACTGGAGTTGTTGAGTCCACGGCCGTTCTGCCACTTACCACCTCTTTGAACTTGGGAAAGGCCCTGTGTCTTAGGAAAGAGCCTTCCTCCCCCACCGGGCGCCTCTGGGGGTGAAGGCAGGGGGCTCGGGCACCCATCCCCACGTCAGGCAAATCCCGGGGGCATCTGTGTTGCTGGGAAAGTGGGTGTCTGCAAGAGATGATTTTGACGAAAGATGACAGCCCGGAAGCCACGGAAAGGGCGGGGTGGGGAGCCACGCTCTGTGTGAGCCCCGCCTCTTGGAAGCCCGGGTCTCCCCGATTTCCTCCCGTGCGCACTGGAACGGGAACATCATCCGGCCGCTGGAGAAACACAGCGCAAACCCGGACACGGCGCGGGGCCAGGCGGGCCACCCACTCCCGTTCGTGCGGGTTGCATAAGCTCAGGGGCATTGCCCGGGTCGCCCTGCTTTGCTCAGGCGGTGGAGAGGGCTCCCCTGGGGCAGCCGCAAGTCTCCGCGGGCTCGGCTTCCCGGGCGTGGGATCCGCACAGCGGAGCAGGGCTGCACAGCAGGGAGGCGGCTCCCCCGGCGAGGCTCCCGGTTCCTCTCCTGAAGACCTTCCAGGGCGGAGCTGACCTCTTTCCCGCACCTGCAGTGGTGCTCGGCACTAAACCACAGGCGTTTAACGCGCCAAGGCGTCTTGGACTCGATGCCAAATGTCCACCCGGAGAACAGGGAGAAGTCAGGTCCCCAGGATTCAGGTCCAGGCAGCCCAGGGTTCAAATCCTTAGCCCTCCGCTCGCCCGTCTTGGCACCTGGAGGCATACCCCTACACCTTGACCTGGCGTCTTTGTCCCTGAAGTAGAGGTGAAAACCAAATCTCCCTTCCAGGTTGTTGGGGCCCTAGAGAGAC
Source organism: Dasypus novemcinctus (assembly GCF_030445035.2). NCBI lineage: Eukaryota > Metazoa > Chordata > Mammalia > Cingulata > Dasypodidae > Dasypus > Dasypus novemcinctus. Next base: position 36,193,647 of record NC_080691.1, read on the forward strand.
GGAGCCTGTCAATCACCGCGCCAGGCGCTCTTTCCACAGCAGCCGTGAAATCTCATTCATTCATTTACTAACTGAGCATCTACTAGATGCCAGGCTCTCAGCACACAGTGGTGGACAAGACGACGCAGCCCTGACCCTTAGGAGAGTCACAGTCCAGGCAGGAAGGCAGAAAAGCGCAAAGGAACAGGCCAGTGCTGTGGGGTAAGGCCAGATGGCAACAAGAGCCAGAATGCGGACTCGGCCTGGCACAAGGTTTCTGGTCATATTAAGAGGAAGTCAGACTCTTTCTGAGCTAGCGCCTAGATTTCAGCTCCTCCCCTGCCCCCAGGCTACCACTCCTGGGGGCAGCTGCTGCGTCTCTCCTACCTCCATGAAAGCAGAAGACCCTGAGAAGACCCCAAACGAACCCCTGCCCCACCCTCGGAGCCCACCTGAGGGCTGGTGAGCGCGAAGGACAAATAAAAAGGGAAATGAACAAATTATCCTGATAATTTGTTTAAGAAAAGGGGGGGGGTGGGAAATGCACCCGAGAAAAATGATATCCAGCAAGACGGCGGGTTCCTAATGAATGTGCGGGTAATGAAATAAACCCGCTTAGGCCACGCTTGGCCCTGATCTTCCCAGGCCCAGATTAAAAAATGGAACATCTGTGATGATTTAATTTACATCTTAATAACAAACAGGCCTCGAGAAACCCGCGGATAAATGCCTTTTATTGCCGGCGTATCTTTTGCACTGCAGCTTGGATGAAAACTCTGGTAATTAATTGTTTTAAGCGATTCTATTAAAAAGTGTCTGCGAGTGTTGCGTGCCGAATGTTTATGCGGACCGGGCCGGCGCCTGGAATACAGACAAGCCCCGAGAGCGGGCGCGGGATGAGGGGCCTTATGAGGGTTTGTTTTGTTGGTTTGTTGTTTTCTTGTTTTTTTTTTCCCTTTTCACCGACTTAAAGACAGGGTCCTTTTATTTATTTATTTATTTATTATTTATTTATTTTCACCAGGGAGAGGTGCCGGGTCTGGTTGCTTCTCTTCTGTTTTTTCCACATCTCTGTTATCAGGCTCGGAACTGACGAATGGGCGCTCCGCCCCCGCTACTCCCGCCCCCAGGATTTACTTGCTGTTCTCCTCTATGGGACTGTGACCAAAGCTGCTTCCTATTTCCAACCCTCTGGTTCCTCATCTGGAAAATGGGGGCTCCCCTGATCCCCCGCGGGCCCCGCCGGCCACGGCCGTTGCGCAGTTGGTTCAGGTGTGAGCGCGGGGGACCTCGTGTTGGAAAGTCGCTCCCCGCTTAGGCATTAAGCATTTCCAAGGTGCCGGGCACGGTACTAGCCCCCGAGGGCAGAGCTGGGGCACCCACACCCGGTTCCCGCCGTCTGTGACCCCCACATACAAGGGGGGAGACGGTCACAGTCAATAAATGAGTGAGAACGAGGCACCTCGGCCCCCCGTGGTCCCCGATGCTGGCCGCACGTTAGAATCCCCTGGGGGGCTTTGAAAACACAGCCGGGCCCCCAGCCACCCTCAGAGGGGCTGGTTTAACATAGCAGGGAGCAGAGCCTCAGCACTTGTTTATTGAGAATCAATGGCATAGGATCAAGGACGTTTCCAAGGCTCCTCGGTGCCATCGAGGAAGAAAAACGGGGTCTCGGGAGGGAGAGTGGGAGCAGCAGTCGGGGGGGACTTCCTGGAGGCGGTGACGTTCATGCCGACCTGTGTGCAGATCTGGGAAAGAGCGTTCCAAGCTGAGGAAGAGCCTGTGCGAAGCGTGCGGGTGTTGGAGGGACGGCAAAGTGGATCTTCCCAAAGTGAGGCGAGGAAGGGCTGTGGGAGGGAGCAGGAGCAGCAGGAGTCCAAGAGGCCCCGGGGAGCGGCTGGATTCTGGCCTGGGGCAGGGGGCTCGGCAGGGGTGGGAGGTGGTGCCACGCTGGCTGCTGAGTTGGGCAGGGGTGGGGCTGGAGAGCGGTGCGTGCGAGAGCACCGAGGCCGAGGCCGGTGAGAAGGCCGCCAGGGCGGGCGGTGGAGGAGGGCCTGGGCCAGGTGCTGGGAGAGGTCGGGCAGACCCCCCGCCTGGGGCAGCAGCTGCTCTCGTACCCCCCACCCCTGTGGATCTGGGAGGACCAGAACCCAGCTGGGGAAGCCTCTGGATTGTGGGTGGGCCGGGCGTGTCACATCCCCTTAGGAGGCGTTGAGAGCCATCTCCGTGCAGGGACCCCTGCCCACACTGGAGCCTCGCCACCCCCTGCTCCTCCCTGGGCCGCGACGCAGAAGCACGCGATGCGTCTGCAGACGCCGAGGAAGCCGGGAAGCCGGCGAGGCGACCTGCGGCGCGCTCAGGCCCCTTCCCTGGTCTCTAGCCAGGAGGTGCCACCGGGGCCATCTCCATCCCTTGCCTCTGCACAGTTGTCAAGTTCTAGTTTAAATGCAGGGATATCCCTCCCAGAAACAGATACTTTACAAAAGTGGGAATGTATCTGGGTACCCAACAGATGGGGGAAAGTAAGGCCAGGAGCTCCCCGTCGCCTCCTCAGAAGAGACCTTGTTCTGTTCTTGTTTTCGTGGAGGTGACTGCCAGTGAGCTCCGGGGTGGTGTGAGAAGGGCGCCCTCGTGTCCCAATGGGGGCCTCGGGACCCGGGCCGGCCTGCCTTTGAAGCAACGCGGCTTTCCCTGCCGAGGCTTTTGCCAAGGGACACGCCCTGCTCCCGCGCCTCCACCTTCAGAGCTGCCTTAAATCCCGACAGGAAATGAGGGGCTACAATGATGCTCTCTGAAGCATTATACATGAGCCCCCAAACGGGCAGTGACCCAAGGAAAAAGGAAAAAGGAAAAAGGAAGGATGGTGTACGTCTAGAGGAGAAAGAGTATGCAGCCATTCAAATGTGTACCAAAGGGAATCACAGCGTGGAATTGTAGCATTATAGGAACAGAAAAGGGGGGGAAAGATACAGTTACACAGAGAATATGATGCCAAGTACCGAAACGAATAATAGTAGGCACGGGACAAAGACTCTAACCACAAAGTGGTAGCATGGTCTCTGGTTCCGGTGAAGGCAGTGGAAATCAAGGCACTGCGTCTGTTCGGAGGGTTTCCACATGACAGCCCGTTCTTCTGTTCCTTGGAAGAAAGTATGATTCCAACCCCCGCCTCCTCCCCATAATCTCTCCCCTTTCCACGTAGAGAGTGGGAGGGGAAAGCTCACTCTCGGGAGGGCAACAGGCTGGACGGGCTTAAATCCTGGTTGCTCCTGTCACCAGCCACGGGGCTTTCGACCGAGGGCCTCGAGCTCTGAGTGTCCACCTCACCATCTGTAAAATGGGCCTGAATGGGCCCTTTAAGTCACCGCGGGGAATTCAGGAGAGAGGGTGGTGTAAGGTCCTCGCAGCAGCCCAGGCATGGCCAGCGCCCAGTGTACAGCAGCTTTGTTCTCAGTTCCATTAGGGTTAGCCGTTTCCTGCCGGAGGCCATTCGGGCTTAGTGCACAGAAAGACGCAAACCTTTCTTCAGCGTCCATCGTGGCCTCTCAGCCTGGGCCAAAGACGGACAAAGGCAAGTCACGTTCGAATCCAAGGGTTTCTCCTTCCACGTTTGTCAGGGCTGCCCCTCGTGGTCCAGGAGGGCCCCACCCGTGGCCACGGGGATGTCTCAAGAAAGCCCCATGGGTGCCGGGGTTGGGGGCAGGGAGACGGAGCAGGTGGGAAGAACCAGGCAGAGCTGGGTCGAGATTCAGAGACCTAGGTCCTCGGTTTCCTCATCTGAGGAATGGGTGGGCGGGTCTAAACCGGCTCTTCGCAGCAGGTATTCTCCAGGTTGGAGTCCTATGCCCACGCCCTCCCGGAAGAAACTGGCATATTATGAAATGTACCTGACAGGGGAAATGGCCCCACGACTGTGCCATAGTTTTGCAGCTGAATCACACTCACCAGCCTGCAAACCGCTTTCAGGCAGTGTTCAGGCAGATAAAACCTGTTGATCCCCCCCCCCAAAATAAACAAAACTAACACCTTGAATAGTTAAATTGCAGAGTTTGATAGAAGGTGGTAAATGCTACAGGAAAAAAAAAACAAGGAAAGGAGAAGAGAAGCACGGGGGCCATGGGTGGGTCGTGGTCTGGGAAGGTGCTATTTGAGCAAACAACTTGAAGGCAAACATAGATAAAGGCAGCAGGAGAGCGTCCCAGGCCCAGGAAGAGCCAGGGCAAAGGCCCTGGGGCAGGGGCATGCCTGACTGGTAAGAGGCCAGGGGAGCTGGAGCCGAGCAAGCGAGGGGAGAATGAAGGGGCAAGCTAGAGGTACCAGGGACACTGGAAGGACTTGCCTGACACACCACATGTTTTCAGCCCAAGATCTCCGGACGGCGCGCCCCATGCCTCCTTTTCACGCCCTGTGTGTGTCGTGAAGCACAAGCCTGCCAAAGCTGAGCGGGCGAGCAGGCTCCCTCGCTGCACGGCACCTCAGACCTCCTCGCCACTCTCACGCCCTGCAGGTCTCCCTGTTCCCTGTTTACAGAGCTGTAAACTGAGACTTGGAGAGGCTCTTACCACGCGGCCGCACCCGGGGGATGCAGGAAGCGTGAGCAAACTCAGGGCTGGGTGGTTCGTGTCCGGCTCAGATCAGCTGCATCGTGCACCCTCTGGTAGGGAGGCTGGGGCTCCACGGTGGGGCGGGCAGGTGAGGGAGAAGGGGAATAAACTTCTTTCACTTACATCTCCTGAGAACACTTAAAGGCATTTTAGGAAAAATTAAAGCGCTCTAGTGCTTTACTCAGTGGGAAGTAAACGTGTGAGACTCATTACCCCGAGAGGTGGTGCAGGCTAAAAATACACGGTGGTTCACCCAGGGTTTCGCTTAGAAGTGGGGACGCGGGGTGCAGAGTGCGTTATGAAGGAGAGCCAGGTAAGGGGGCAGGCCTGGAAGGAGTTGAGGCAGGGCAGGTGGACCAGTTTTAATCCCCTCCTCTCAAAGAGCATTCGGGAAGCAGCCCAGAGGAGGGGCTTGCAGAACCCTGGAGCCACGCAAGTGAAGGTCGGAACCCCAGTTCCAATGCCTACGTGCCAGACGTGTTCCTGGACGGAGCTCCTACCTCTCTGACCTCAGGCTCTTCTTCTGTGCAGTGGGGAGAGTGGTAAGCCCCACCACACAGAGCTGATGTGATGTGACGATTAGATGGGATAATGCACGGACTCAACCAGCAGAGGGGTCTTTTATTTTTTAAGATACATTTTTATTTATTTCTCCCCACCCCCTCATTGTTTGCACTTGCTGTGTCTGTCTGTCTTCCTTGTTTCTTTTGGAGACACCGGGAACTGAACCAGGGACCTCCCAGGTGGTAGGCGGGAGCTGAGTCACTTGAGCCACATCCACTTCGCCAGCACGGGCTCTTTGAGCAGGGCAGGTGTTAAGGTAGTTCGATGCCTGCCTCCGCGGCTGGAATGGTTGCCTCCACGGGAGAGCCCACGTCTGCTCACTGGGTGTCTGGCTCAAAGGACACTCGGAGCATGTATGTCGACCAACCTGTCAGCTTCCTGCTGGCTGAGAGTATCTGGGCTCCAGCCCAACTCATTCCGCTTCTCAGGCTACTGCAGTAGTCCTAGCAAAGGCAGGCCAGCCCGGAGAACCAACGGGCCAGGCCCCATCTCCACCAGGGATCTTGTCCATCCGCCACAGGGGGCGCTGACACCGACACTGCAGGCCTGAGCTGTTCCAAATCCTTCCATTCTGAAGGTTTTCTCTACACTAAGAGAACAGTCAAAAGTCAAAAACCACCACAAACAAGGTGCCTTCAATTAGCCGGGCAGTCAGGCTGGCCAAATGCTTCCTTGGTGCCAGGGAAAGTCCCGAAGTTCTAGAGCAGCCCCGTCCAAGGGCAACGTAACGCGAGCCACATACATCGTTTAGAATTTTCTGGAAGCCACATTTTTAAAAAGTAAAGAGAAAGAGTGACGAGACGGCATTTCAACACGCAACCCGTGTTCAAAATGTTAGATCGGGAGTTGACAGGCGAATTCTTGGTACGAAGTCTTCGAATTCCGGTGTGTCATTTTTACTCACAGCACATCTCAATGCAGACGCCGCAGCTGGAAATGCAGATTCACGTGCCCAAGTAGCTCAAAACATGCCTGAAAGCGTCCCAAGTAATAAAATTGAATATCGGCTTTTAAATTTTAAAAGTTAACCTTAAGTAAAATTTAAATCGCAAGTCCTCGGTCCCGCTGGACCTGTGCCCAGTGCTCAGTAGCCTCACTTGACAAGCAGCAACCCCGAGGATTTCTCTGGAACAACGGTGGCCTGGCCCCTCCGCCCCCAGTCTTGCTTTCCTTGCCCTCAGGGCCCCAAAAGGTCGCAGCCGCAGTCCTGGAGAGGTTCCAGCACCGATGACCTCTAGCAGGAGGGGGTTAGGGGGGCCGCTGCCCCCGGCCTGGCCTGAGAACAGCCGCTCAGCAGCCAGCCTCCAGCCAGCCCTGCGGGGCCCCGCCTGCACCTGCCTCTCCTGGGCTCAGCCTAGAACCCCCGGGGGATTTAGAGGGTCCCTTAGCAGGGCCGAGCAGGCGGCTCCTTGCCCCCACCCACGAGCCTTTTCCCTCCCTCCAGCGAGCCTTCCCTCTCGCCTCCCTCCTCCCTGCAGGGGCCTCTGGCTCTTGCCGGGCTGCCTAGCTCCCCGGGGATGGACACGCGGGTCTTCTCTTGCTGAAAGGGTTGGGGGAGGTGGGGTCTGCAAGAAAAGGCAGGAGGAGGGAAGCTGCTTTCCAGGGCGGGGGTCAAGGACAGATAAGAGAAGAAGAAAGGTGAAGAGAAACAGACAGAGAGAAACAGAAAAAGGCCGAAGGAATCCTCGAGAGGAAAAGGCCCAAGAGCTAAGGTGGCCAACTGGCCCCATGTGCCCAGAACGAAGGAGTTCCTGGGACTTCGGGGCTAACACTGGCAAAGTCGGGGATCACCCTGCAAAGAACCATGGACCCCAAGAGCTAAAGACTGAGAAATGCGGGGGTTGGAAGGGAGAGGGGCAGGAGAGGGTCGGACAGGGGCTGGCGGTGCCCCTCCCCCAGGCCAGGCCAGCAGCCCTGCGTGGGGGCTGCTTTGGGGACCTGGGACCTCCAACCCCAGAGGCCTCAATGAGGCTCAAAGAGCCCCCCAAACACATGTGTACCTGCTAGTCCTTTCTTTGGACAGAGGCAGGAAGGGGGTACCTGTCCCACCCACGGCCAAGTCCCCTCATCTCACCAGGCGCTTTCAGGCAATGAAGCCCTGGGTATTTCTCCCCGCGGCCCTTAGGGAGCATCAGGGGCCCCATCCCTCAGTCCCCTGGCTCCCCCATCCTGGTTCCCCTCTCTCAAGCCCCTTCCCAGGAATTCCCGCAGCTCCCCAGCCGGAGCTGGCAGCACTCCAAGGCCCCAAGTCGAAGTAGATGGCGCAGTGGAAGGATGTCATCTGCCCGCCACACGCCCTCTGTTTGTACAGGTAAGGAACATGCATGACTTTGGGCCAGCAACCTGACCTCTGCGAGCTGCAGCTTCCCGGGAGCAGACTTGTCGATTGCATACCTGCCCTCATCTTATTCAGCCTCCCCCATCACCCCCCAGAGGGCAGAACCATTGCTAGCACTCACGTAGTGGAGATGGGGAAACTGAGGCAAGGAGAGCCTGGGAGGTGTGTTCAAGTCAGGCAGCTCACACTTGGCGGAGCCGAGATTTGAACCCAGCTCCACCCAGGTGAGTCCGGAGCTGCAGCTTTCAGCCACAGTCCTACAGGGCGACCTCCCCAGAAGGCTGCTCCTGGCCGTTCCTCTCTCTGACAGCCACTTCAAATCCCACGTCGCAGCTGGGCCCCAAGGCGCTACCTGGGAGGGCTGCGCCCGTGGCGCCTCTGCCGTCCTGGAGCCACCTATTCCCAGCCCACAGCAGCCCCCCGCCCCCACCCAAGCCACTCGCTCCGTGTCCCACCCCTTGACATCCCCCCAGGTCAGGCTGCCTCATTGTCCATCTTCAGCTGGTTGAGCTGTCACCATCCGCAGCCTGAAATATCCCCGGGTCTAGGTGCCCGGTGATTTTTTCCCCCCCTTTCTTCCCTTTGCTTTAAAATGTTAACTGCGAATGGATTTATTTCAAACCAAATCACCTTTCCCTGTTACCCGGGGAAAGTGTGACAGTTTGCAAGGCCTGTAATTCTTCTTTCCCGAGTTAAGCTTTGCTCGAGAGAAATGATTTTCCCCACATCACACAAAGAATGCAGAGAAAAGAGGCGGGGGGCATCCAAAAAAAAAAAAGAAAGAAAGAAAGAAAAGAAAGGCATTTGTCAGGTTTGGAGTGTGTGTGTGTGCGTTCCCGGAAGTTGGTCGATATTCCGCATAACTTTGTTTTCACTAGTTAGTACCATTAAAATCACGAGGAGAAGCCGGGAATAAATCAAAGTTCCTTTAAATTTCACCGGAAAGATGTACATATGACCGCCTTTGCTCAGCATGCAAATATGCGGTCGCCTTTGGCAGGAGAGGCAGAAATAAGCAATTTAGGATCTTAAAAAGATAAAAGATAATAAAAGTAATTAAGATAATTAACCACCCTGAAGAGAGAAGAATTTACTGCTGTAAATTTTGTATTTTGTTTCGCTTGGCAATATCACAGCTGCCACTCTGCTTAATATACAGCACATCAAGTATCCAAGAGTCTTTCCCTGTCAAAAAAAAAAAAAAGAATATATATAATTTTTTTTTAAAGAGGAAAGGAAGGAGGTGGGGAGAAGGACAAGGACTGCAATTGCAACTTTTTAAAAACCTGGTTAATTGAGTTTGGAGTCAGGCGGGACCCACGACGAGGTGGCTTCTTGGTCTCCCTCGGCGTCTTGCAGAACTAGGAATTCTGGTTTCTCCGTGCAGGAATTGCACCTGCAGCTCCACGGTAGCCCAAGCCTCCCGTCCGGTCCCCACGTCAGCTCTGGGCCCAGCCCTGATAACCTCTGTCCTGGGCTCTCAGCCTTTCTTGCTCCCACAGCCGATTCCACGAGCACCGAAGAGATCGTCCTAAAATCCCCGTACAGCCGGGTCCCTCTCCTGGGCGCCACCTCCTTGTTTCTCTCCAGCGCTCTGGGTTTACATCCTAACTCCTGACGCCCGGGGCTCCCCGAGGTCGGGCTGCCCCCTTAGCCCCAGGCCCCGCACCCTTCCAACTCTCTCCCACTCTGTTGACCCCGACCGGCCTCACGCCCTCATGAGCGAGGCGTTGTTTCTCTCCGCTGGATCCTTGCAAAAGCCGTCCCTGCCATCATCTGCTCAGTCTTCATCAGAAAAGAAAAGCCCCCGCCCCGGGAAAGTCCTGACCTGCCAGGACTCCCCAGGCACACACCCACACTCCTGGGACACTCGAACCATAGTTACATAATACTTACTCTGGGCATCATTACCTAGTCACTTGACCCCATGTTTAGTTGAACAACTACTTAGTCCCCACAGTGTGCCAGCTGCTCTTGCAGCTGTTGGACAGCACAAGGTTCGTTCACTCATTCATTCAAAATCGTCTTTATTCCATTCCCACTATGTTCCAGTCACTATTCCGGGTTCTGAAAGCACAGCAGTGAAAGAGATCACTTCGTGGAGCTCATATTCTGGTAGGGGAGACAATGATCAGGAAAGAAAGATGCGTGTGAGAGGTGCTAGAAGGGCTAAGAAGAAAAATAAAGGAGAGAAGAGAAAAAGCGAGCTGAGAGTGAAGCAGACGCGTGGCAAGAGGCGAGGGGGCGAGGCAGGCATTTAGCCAGGGGGTGGCATTCCTGGCAGGAGACTTGGGGAGAGCAAGGCCGACAGGGGTTTGGGGGAGGGCGAGGAGACCCGCCTGGCCGGCGAGGGCGGGGAGCAGGAGGTCAAACCCCGCGGGATTTGGAGCGCTTTCTAGGAGCTTGGCTTCTCCACTGAGAGTGGCCGCAGGAGGAAGGGAGCAGAGGGCGACGGGCTCTGCCTGCCTCTGCAGCAGCTCACGCTGGGCTGCCGTGCGGGGGAGAAGGCGGGAGACCAGCGAGGAGGGTGTTGCAGGCAGCCAGGCTGGAAGGACCGCGAGCTTCTGGCACCCGCCTGGGACCCGGGCGGCTTTCAGGGTTGGTGCGTGTGCACACGTGCCTTGCACATGCACACACATGCATGCACACCCACATGCAAACGCCTACACAAGCCGCACCTGTACAGGCTGGGACTCAAGTGACCTGGAGATAGGACTCTTGAGTTCTTGCAACAAATACCTCTCGTGCTCCATCTGTTTGTCGAGCACAAAGTTTAATAAGAAAGTCTCATCCCTTGAATCTTTGTATCAAACTCTGAGGCATCGTGAGTACTCCTGGTCTCTTTATTGAATGAATGAATGATTGAATGAGACTAGTGGAGGAGAGAGACGTGTGAACAAACAGATATCATGAGATAGCCACAAACGGGAAATGAAACGGAAGCATAGCAGGTGTCAGTGCTGCAGGAACCCTCCGGAAGATTCGGGGGGCTGCGGGAGGAGGTAGAGCCGCCCTGGCCCAGCGGCCGCCCTGGGCACACCCCATCCAAGTCACCCCCCTGGCAATTCACGCCCAAACCCCTCCCTTCTGAGTCCCACCAGCTGCCCTCGCGTCTGCGTCTCCAGGGAAACGCCTGCCCGAGGAGCCCACCCAGCCTCATGTAAATCTGGACCCAAATGAGGCGGGCGCCTCAGATTTCTCCATAATTAGACTTCAAGTGCCCCCCATAACTCAGCAGCTAATTACCTCACCAGCGCCGTCAGCGGCGCCCTCCGAGGGACCCGGCCCATTTCCCTGGCAGAGTGGCCCATAAAAATCCCTGAAAGCACATGGATTTACTGTATTTATTTATTGGGATTTGGAGAAATATACCTGATACCCAGGGCCTTGGGATGTGGGGACATAATTTTGAAATGCAGATCATTAAAAGGAGGGAGAATTATAAGAAAGAACCAGCAGCCTCCTGTTCTCCCAGGTAGCAGAAAAGATGCCACTGGTAACTAGTTACTGGATTTAACGTGACGGAAACCATGTGAAGATGTCCCAAATGCCCCTGAGATCCAGTTCCATTTCCCCAGCGGGTTAAACTCATCTCAGGGCCTTTGCCCATTCTGTTCCCTCTGTCTGGAACTCTGTTCCCTGCACACGTTGGCAGGGTGGCTCATCACATCACTTAGTGAGGCCTCAGCTCAAACGGTGCCTCCCCGGGGGCGCCCTTTAACCTCAAGGCACAGCCCAGGGCGGGCACGTAGTAGGAGCTCAGCTTATAGTGAATAGACGGTCACTCTGGCAGGGGAAGGTGGCTGGCTCTTGCCTCTCAGGTCCCTCTGCCAGGAGTCTCCCGTCCAGCGAGCTTTATCCCACTTGATTTCACACTGACCCAGGGAGGCACGTGCCCTTTTAATCCCCCTTTTGCAGGGCAGGAAAACAGGAAGAGGTTGAGCACTTTCTCTGGAGTTGCTCGGGCAGGGAGGGACAGCGGGGGAAATCGAAGCGGGTGTGACTGTCTCTGCAACCTCTCCGGGGAGTCATTGTTTCGGGGGGCGGGGTTCAGTGCCGAGCTCAGAGGGTCACATGGGGTCTCAGCCTCCCGACATTCCATGGGCATGTGCCAAATGAGTGCCGTTCACACTCAGAGCAGAGCCACGCCTAGAAATCATTTAGTGCGCCCCCTCGTGGGACATATGGGGAAACTGAGGCCCAGGGACTCACCAGCGGCCACACTGTGTGCTTGTGGAAGAATTCCACGTGGTGGAATTGCAACTTGTGAATAGCAGCCGTGTCCCTCGCATCCCCTGGCCCCCTACAGCATGCCACACAGCGGCAGACAGGTTCTCCTCCCCGGGCATGTGACCCCAGGGAACCCCTGACCTCTCAGAGACCCCATCTCCTCACCTGTAAAGTGCGCAGAGGTGTGGCCGCCTCAGAGGACTAACAATGAGAGGACACCTGTTGGGCGTTTTCCCGATGCCAGACCCTGTGCTAAGCACTTTATAGGTAGCGTCTCATTTCCTCCTCGCACCAGGTGTGAGGTAGGCACCAAGTTTACAGAGAGGGATGCAAGTTCAGAGGCAGTAAGTCTCTTGTCGGCGTTTGCACAGCCAGCCAGTGAGAGTCAGGATTTGAATCCAGCTCCATCTCAATCTGAGCTCTCTGTCATTCTGCCTAGAACTGTGGTTCCCTCGTGTATAAGACAGGAAGAGCCAGGCCAGTGGTCATCCTGCTAACCATTGTTGTGTGCTGGACAGAGAGCGGGGGTGGGGCAACGGATGGGTGAGTGGCTGGTTGCCTAGGAGATGGACAGTTGGATGGATGGGGATGAGTGGTTGGGCAGACGAATGGATGGATGGAATGAAGGAGAGGTAGATGGATAAAGATGGATGGATGGATGGATGGATGGATGGATGGATGGATGGATGGATGGATGGATGGATGGAAGATTGAGTAGATGGGAGGGTGGGAGGATGGATAGATGGGTAGGTAGACATGTGGGACGGTGGAGGGTGACCAGGTAGGTGAGTAGAAGGGTAGTGGTGTATAGATGGTTGGTTAGTTGGATGGATGGATGGATGGACAGATGGATGGATGGATGAACGTGTGGGTGGGTGGACAAGTAGGTGAGTGAAGAGATGGATAGGAGAAAAAGAGGGAGGGAGGGAGGGAAGGAAGGAAGTGGATGGATGGGTGGATGGATGGATGGATAGATGAGTAGACAGTGGGTGGATAGGCAGGTGAGTAGATGGATAGGTTGTGGAAAGAAGGAAGGTAGGTAAAAAAGTTGGACGGACGGGCAGACGGATGGATGGATGGGTGGGTGAACAGGTGAATGAGTGGATAGGTGAGTGAGTGTATGAATGGATGGATTAGAGGAAGAGAGGGAGGGAGGAAGGGAGGGAAGTGGATGGATGGATGGAAGGATGGATGGAGGAGTGGATGGCGAGTGCATGGTGAGTGGATGGTGAGTGGGTGGCAGGTGAGTAGATGGACAGGTTGTGGAAGGAAGGAGGGTAGATAGGAAAGTTGGATGGAGGGATGGATGGATGGGTGAGTAGATGGGTAGAAGGAAGGAAGGGTAGATGAACCTTAAAATGTCCCCCCTAGCCACAAGTGTCACTTCTCGTTTGAACTGCCGATCCTACCTGTGGCTACAACTCCCTTCCGCTCCTGGGCTGTGGGTGCCCTAAGCCACAGGTGCAGTCAGGGTCTCAGGACTGCTGTGGGGCCCCTGGGGCAGCCTCTCCTCCCTCTCCCCCCACAGCGGCACAAAGGCACCTCCCCAAATGCTCTGGGAGCCGAGAGCCCCAGGGGGTGGCCTCCTGGGCCTCTCCTATTAGCATTTCAATGTAGGCCCAGAGAAGAGGGACTGGAGAGGGGATTTTGCCAGGCAAATCATTCATTCCACAGTTTGCCTCCCCCAACCAGCCTTAAAGGGGAGGGGGGAGTTTAGTCTATTTTTTTGTGCTTTGTGTCAAGAAAAAGGGTCTCCCCTGAGCTCCTCTTACTGTCTGTTGAAGTCCTTCTCCTCCTCCTCCGGGGGCAGGCTCCTGCGGCCACCCAGAGTGTCTCCGGGTCAAGGGGTGTGGCCCCTGGAATCCCCTCTGGGGCAGCCGCGTCACCCCAGACCTCACACTCCCCTCCCTGCGCCTCAGTTTCTACCCTGGGCTCCAGGGCTAAAAGGTCTTCTCCAGCGGGGCTTGTTCAATCAACAGATACTTGCTGAGCACCTACTGGGTGCCTGGCCTAGGGTGTCAGCAGGGGCGTCGGCAGAGTCTGCCCCCCTGGAGCTGGGGTGCAGCCGAGGCAGCCGTGAGAATTAAATGAGAAAGCAAGGGCCAAGCCATCCACACGGGGCCCGGCAGATCACAAGTGCTCAGGAAATCGTCATCTTGAAAATCCTGGTGACGAGAACAGATGCCTCCTGCGGGAAATGGGGAAAATAACGGCCCTAGCCCGAACCAGGCCACAGCTTGGAGCCGCTCAGTTCCTCTGGGTAATTTTCCTAGAAGACCCTGTGGTTTTCAGGACAAAATGAAATCTGGTAGAAAGGGTTCCAGGCAACCTGGTCTTTGTTCCCATCTTTCCGGTCACTTACTGTGTGACCTGAGGCAAATACTCACCCTCTCTGGGCCGTAATCACAAGACCTATAAATGCATACATTGACTCAGGCTAATACTTCTCCACCCTCACAAACAGACTCGAGTCTTTCTTTGGAATTTCTTTTACCCTGAGAGGTAACAATCTCAATATCCCCATTTTACAAGTCGCAAAATCGAGGCCAGAGAGTTGACATCCATAGAGCGAGTCCAATGGCCCGTGGGCCTGGGCCACACTCCAACTCTGACCGCCTGACCACAGGGCCTGTGCCGCTGACACCTCCCTTCACTGCACACTCGCTCATAAACATAGGCTGGCTGCAGGACTGCGGTTACCCCAGAAGCAAGTTTTGCAACTTGCCTCCCAATTCTCTGATACATCCTGGGTGTCGCTGCATGCCAGGCTGCTCCGTGCGCTGTCGCCGGCAGAATCGGGTTCCAGGGTGCAAGTGGCGCTCGTCCGTCCTCTCTTGCTGGGCATCTAAGCTGTGTCCGAAGGGAAATCGTCGATCGTTTTTTAAGGCCGAACGAGGGGGGGGCACCTCCCAAGGGGGATGCCGTCCTCTTAGAGTCTGCGTTTGGAGACCCTGAATGATGACAGCAGCGGCTGGGTACCGACCAAGCGGTGATGACAGGGGGCGTCCCGTAAGCCCCAGGCGTACCTGCTTTCATCGCCCAAACAATCGGCAGGGATGTGGGGAGCACAGAGAGGCGGGGGTTCCGTGGGAGACGGTGGAGAGCAAACGGACGCGGCATCCTGCTTCTCCCTCTCCTGCTCCTCTTTGCCCCCCTGGATCCCCGGAAGCCGGTGCCTGGCCCGGGCCACCCCCTCCCAGGCGGGAGCAGCAGCCCTGCTTCAGTCCCCAGTCCGCGGGGGGGGTTTGGCCTCCCGGATGGGGCTCTGACGCCAGCCACAGCCCCTTCCGTGGTCTCTGGCATATCCACCTCGTGGGAGAGGGGCCGCAGCAAAGAAAACTGGGCCCAGTGCCCAGCGCCCAGCACGTGGGAACCTAGAGTTTACACGCTCCGTAACCTTGAGCACGTGGCTTCGTACTTGGGACGCCCGGTCTCCTCTTCTGTAAAATGGGGGTACTAATAACTTTGATCAATAACTGCCCTTCCTGGAACCCCAGGGCCGTGCAGCTCGGCTTCTCAGCTCAGCTTATTCAACTGCCACGTGGGTTCGTGGTGGCCGTGTGTCTCGTGGGGTCATTTTGAGCCTTCGCTGCAGGGATAGGCACCAGCGGTCAGCAGATGTCTCCTAGAAAGGGCCAGCTATTTTGGGCTGCGTAGGCCAGACGAACTCGCTTGCGGCCACTCAACCCTGCGGTCACAGCATGACACACTTTGCCTTAGACAAAATGTACACTCGTGGGTGCAGCGACGTTCCAATACAGCTGGATTTACGATCATCGAAATTTGAATTTCCTGTCCTGTTCACGTAGTATGGAATATTCTGCTTTTTCCCCATTATTCAGACACGTAAGACTTCCTGTTAGCCCACAGGTCACTCAAAAACGGCCGATGGACCCTATTGCACCGAGCCCCGATCCCACCCCAGGTAGCGCCCTGCCTGCACACAGGAAACACTGGGAACTGTTCATTTTCCCTCTCTACTTCCACCGAAACTTGACTTTTAGAAAGAACTGGTGAGATCATTTGTCCAATATGATTTCCACTTCTAGAAGTCCGTCCATCAGACCCAGGAGAGCCGGCTGCCAGCTTTCTGGATATAAATTTTCCAGGATGGGACATGCTTTCAGGCCCAAACTCACTGTTCCATCTGTGGTCAGTCTATGAGAAAGGGGCTCTACAATCAAATAATTACTAAGAGGGTTCAAAGCATATGTCACGATCTTTACCTCCTTAAATGCTGACAACATCCCCCTGAGACAGCCCCTATTACTTTTCCATTTTTCTCAGGTGAGAAAAGTGAGACCAGAGAGGTGGAGTGATTAGCCCTAAGCAGCCCAGCTGGGCTACATAGCAGAACCAGGAATCCAACCCTAGCAGTCCAGACACGATGAAAGGGCTCTGGGGTGGCTAAGGTCTCTCCCGTTCTGTCAGCATGGGGGGCAGTACGGTGCTCTCCCCCTCTCGGTGCCCATCTCCAACCCCAACCCCAGTGGGCTGCTCCCAGCCGTCACCACAGATGCCGATTCTCCAGTCCAGCTGAGCTGCCTTCCTGGCAAGAGCATTACTCTCACGGGGAGGCGCGGTGCTGGCGTTGGCAGGGCGGGCGCTGGCAGGCAAGGAATCAGCACATGAACAATTAAGGCGAACGCGATGTTTAAGTAAGTCCATCTACGCGCTGCGTCCTCGCGCACGCGGGGCTCCCGGGGCCGGGCTGCGGCGGGAACAGGGGCCTCCTCGGCTAAGTGAACGCCGCCGCCCTGGGCGTCGCGCCGGCGGTGGAGAGGGGCGCGGGGGCCATCCATCTCGCCTGGCAGGCTGGTGGGGAGGGGGGCGAAGGGAGCAGGCAGAGAGCCTCCGACAAGACTCATCTCTCCGCAGTCCGTGGAGCGGGAAGCCGCAGCCCCATCGTTTGTTTTTTGGGAATTTTTTTTTCCCCATATACGACTGACATGGCAGTTTTCCCCCTGATTTTTCAAAGTCACACTAATTTACCACTCTTTGTGTATCTTTAGAGAAACGTGACCCTAGCCTGGATCGCAGAGCTGATGGGTGAGCTCGGAAAATGGAATTATCCTATCTTTAAAGACATCACGTTCTATGTTTTATAGTAACATGCAGTTATTTTAAAAAAAAAAAAGTCTAACTGCATGGAAGGACATAAAATTAAAAGGCCAGGTGCCTCTCCCCTCATCACTGGCAAATATTTATGGAGCACCTACTGTGCGCTGGACAATCTGCTCGGCTCAGGGGATACAGAGATTATACCCAACAGCAAAATCCCTGCTTTGGTGGTTCTCACCAGAGGTAAATAACATTAACAGTTTATTTCCTTCCAGAAATTGTCTGTGCGTAATCATGTGTATATATGCTTAACAGGTACAATGCTCTGATCTTGGGGTGATTTTTAAAAATTTATTTAAAAATATATTCATGGCAGTTCTCTCCATTTTAACAAAGAAAAACATCTTTGTCATCTTTTCTAAATCGCTGCATGATACCTTCAGGAACATTTAATTAATCCCCTCTCATTGGACATGTTGGTTGCTTCCAGCTTTAGGCCAATGCTGCAGTGAACAGACCTGAGAAAAAATTGCTTTCTTAAATGTGGAGGGGAACTCAGAGAAGACCTATGTGATGGTCAGTCATGCTGCCCACCTGATAGGTTTCTTCTTCTTGGGGGGGTTGTTTGTTACTGCAGCATAACCCAGTTTATCCTGACAGATACAAGCTACTACATTTCTTCCTTTTTATAGACAGGAAAGTGGAGGCTATATTTATTGCCTCTAAATACTCGGATTCAAAACTTTAAATGGCTCCCCACCTCCCACAGCTTAGAACTCAGGTTCCCTGGCATGTTATTCAAGGCATTGGTTATTTTATTACAACCCACCAACCATTTCAATCTTATGACTGTGCCCCAGTCACACAGAAGATTCTCCATATCTTCAGATACCCCAACTTGAGTTGAGGCCTGAACTGTCCTTCCCTGTCTTGGCCTCAGGAGGAACTCCTATTCATCCTTCAATACCCAGCTCAAAAAACCTCCATCTGTGAAGACTTGCTTGGCCCTCCCAGAAAGCTGCTCCCTCCTGAGTGTTCCCCTGACACCTTAAATAGCTTCCAGATGAGAACACATCCCACTGTTTCCCGATCGCCTATTCATGTTTTTGTCTCCCCAGCCCCAGACTGTAAATCCCTCAAGGGCCTGACTGTACCTTGTTCATCTCTCCACAGTGTCCAGCACAGGGCCTGGCCAATGAATTAGTGAATGATAAATGAAGGACTAAGTGATTCACGCCCTGCTGCACCGGCCTCTTCTCCTACAACCCTTCCAACATCTCCTTGCTGAATGACTAGCACAGGGGTCCAGGGTACCCCCCGCCCAGCCTCAGCCATCCAGGCGCAGGACAACAACACCCAGAGGAGGGTCTCAGCTCCCAAGGCGAGGCCTTTGAACACAGCAGCGGGGGCTGCCCAGGCCAGCGCTAAGGCAGCCGGGCTTCCCGGCTCCCGGGCTGCGGCCTGGCTGGCTGAAGGCTGCGCAGGGCAGGGGTCCGAGTGTGCCGAGGCACGGGGCGACCGGGCCACAGGATTCTAACGGGGTGATGCCTCCAAGAGGAGAGAAATGAGATGCAGGGTCTTCGGGGGCTGGATTGCCTGGCGGGGGGAGGGCGGCAAGGAGACAGAGCCAGGGAATCGGGGAGAAACATCCAGAACCCCAGAAAGAGGGAGCGAGCGACGAGGAGAAACTCAGAAACAGGGAAGAGGCGGGCGGAGGGAGGGATCTTGGATGAATTAAGTAAGGCAGGAGGACTCCCCGCTGGGTGACAGGAGAATAAGGAGCTGAGAAAAAATAAGCAGAGAATCAGTTATTTTCCTACCGGTGACAATTCCATCCCACGGGCCCATCGAGACCTTTGCGTGGGGCCTGGGGGAGGGAGGCGTCTCCCTGGTCTCCCCTCGGGAGGAGAGAGGCCAGGTGCCGCGGGCCGCATGCGCCCAGGCCGCGCCCACCCCCCCTGCGCCACACTGACCTTGTCTGTAAATTGCGGCTAATTGTGTTTTCCAAAGAGGGCAACAGCGCTGTTTCCAGAAGCTCGCCGGTCCCCCACCAAGAAACGCAGTCTAACTGCCCTTCCTTTGAGATTGGGTGGGCTTTTATGATGGCCTGGACAAACGTCTGCCGTGGAAGGGACACCACGTGACTGCAAGACTAGGGAACAGAAGGTGACAGCCGCCACGTTGGGAGGAAGCGCAGCACATGGAGAGGTCCCGCGTGGAGCTTCTCCCGGCAGCGCAGCTAGCGTCCCAGCCCACTGCCGGCCTCAAGCTCCAGGGGTGCGCGTTCTGGGCACTGCAGTTGATGCCACACACAGCAGGGCCAAATCACAGGGCCGTGAACAAAATAAGTAGCACTGTTTTAAGCCTCCGAGTTTTGCGATGGTCTGTTGTGTAGCAGCAGGTAATAGGAACAACAGACTTCCCGACACATCTCCATCGATCCCGGGAGGTTTGCTGCTGATGCTCTCAAAGGGCCTTTCTTCATCTATCACTAACCCATTTTACAGATGGGAAAACCGAGTTCTAAGAGTTAGTGCCTCACCAGGGCCCACAGCCAGCAGATAATGAGCATCCTACTTCTCCAGGATGGCCACATGCACTGGGCCTGAAAGTAGCTATAGTAGATAAGGGGTGACTGCCAAGTGCCCCAGGCTGCACCCAGGGCAGACATTGCCAATCCACCCCAGTACTCTCTCACCCAGCCCAGACATTGCCAATCCATCCCAGCACTCTCTCACCCAACCCAGACATTGCCAGTCCATCCCAGCACTCTCTCACCCAACCCAGGCATTGCCAATCCACCCCAGCACTCTCTCACCCAGCCCAGACATTGCCAATCTACCCCAGCACTCTCTTACCTAACCCAGACATTGCCAATCCATCCTAGCCCTCTTTCCCCCTGCCCAGACATGGCCTCCTTCTCTTTCTCCAGCCATGCAGGCCCATGGGCCTGACAGCACCGTCCCAAATAAAACCTGGCTTCAAAGGGTGTTATTATGGTAGAAATATTACTGGAGGGCACCCCTCTGGTTAACCTGTTAGCACCGTTGTCCCACTGGAATCTGTGAAACAAGCCAGGACTCCACAAAGGAGCTCGCCCAGGCTCCACTGTGACCCCCGGGAGCAGGGCTGGGCCCACAGAGGGAAAATGATTGATGAGTGTTGTCACGCAAAGGAACCGGCCACCCCGCAGAGCAGTCCAGGAACGTTTAGCAAAACCCAGGCTTGGAAGCTGAGAGAGCCCCATGCTACCCTGTAGAATCGCCCAGGAGATTAAAAAATTCCTGGGGCCAGCCTCACCCTCAGAGGAGGGTCCACGTGCAGGCTTTTCTTAAAAGCTCTCTGGTGATTTTCTCCTAGGGCTGAGGACCCCTGGCATAAGTGCCAGTGCCTGCTGGAATCGGGAGGGGGCAGGAGGTCCCAGGTTGGAGCACAACCATAGGCCTCCTTTCAGTCCCAGTGGGGTGAGCTTGTTCCCACCACAGGACCTTTGCACAGTCTGTTCACTCGGCCTCCACACATTCTCCCCACTCTTTGTAGACTCCTCATTCTCCCTCAGGCCTTGGCTTTCATGCTACCTCCTCCAGGCTGCCCTCCCTGATTTCCCTACCCTCTTTTCCATTTTCTCTCACTCTTCCTGTTTCCTTTCCTTCAAACCTCTTGTGATGTTTTCCAGCTTTGCCTTTGCTGATGTTTTCTTTGGTTAATGCATCTCCCACCACTAAACCATGAGCCCATGTGAGCCGTGACTACACCTGTGCGTTCACCGTTGGACCCTTGGGGCCGTGTACAGTGCCTGGCACAAAGTAGGTGCTAATAAATATATCATGAAGGAACTTAGTAACAAAAAAAGAGAAGCAATTTTCCTCTCCAAGCCTCACTTGGGGTTTCCACCTCCACAGGGTCATTTTCAGGACTAAATGAGTTAATTTCTGAAAAGTGCTTAGAAAAAAAACTACCTCCTGTCGATTCAGTGAGATGGTGCAGATCATAAGCTTAGCACAGGCCCAGCCTAGACGAAACGCTCTTTCCTGGCGAGCAGGTACTGTTATCCCCGTCCCTGTTGTGTGCAGAGCAGGTACCTGACCAAATGGTGAACTACCAAGATGATGCAGCCTCGGGCTCCTTAGATGGTAAGAAAAACACGACTCAGAGAGGGCAAGGTGCCGACCCAAGGTTACCCAGCAAATCGGAAGCAGTTCCAGGGCGGCACCCAGAACTCCGAACCTTCCCCTCCACTCACGGAGGTGTGCCCTTGGGCAGGTCTCTTCCCCTCGGCCCTGGTTCCTTCCGCGTAATGGGACTGGGGGCTCAGGTGGGGTCAGACAGGTCAGACCCGCGCCCCCCACCCCCAGACCCAGACCTTGAGCCTGCCCCGCGGTGACCCGGGCGGCCACTTGGTGGCACTGTGGAGTCGCCGCCGACTGGCAGCCACCCCAGGAGCTGGAGCCCCTCCTGCCTTGACCGAGAGACCCCGGAGGAGGCAGCACCCAGGCGGACGGGGCCCTCTGCGCTGACGGCATCCCACCCCGCTCGTTTTCCAGACGAGAACGCCGAGACCCGGGGTGGGGTGACACACGCCTAGTCCGCGGAGGAAGGGGCGACGGCGGCGGACGCAACACGTGCTGCGCTCCCGGCCCCGCGGTCTGCAGCGATCCCACCCAGCCCTCACAACCGCCCCCTGGCGTGAGCAATCTCCCGCCCACTTTCCAGATGGGGAAGCTGAGGCCCGGAGCACGTACGTGGACGTTCAGGAACGAAGGTGACAGCAGATGATATTTACTGTGCGCGGCGCAGGTAAACAAGGGCGGTGCGGCGGTCTCACCCATTTTAAGTTGTTTTTTATTAAAGTAGCAGTGAGTGCACAGAAAATAATATGCAAATAATACTTAGTTCCCATACCCCCCCACACACAAACTTTCCCCCATTATTACTATTTCGCCTTGTGTGATGACTTTCTTACAATGCGTGAAATTGTGTTATTATCATTACACTATTACCTGTGATCCATCATTTCTACATAGGTGTTTCACAGAGCTAGACACGGAGGCTTGGAGAGTGGCGGCCACCTGCGGAGGTCGCACAGCCAGGGAGCACCCGCACCCAGGACACCATCTGCCCCGAGGACATGGGGCGGTCCCGGCCCTCTGCCCCCCGTGCCCCCGCCTGGCCAGGCTGCCAGCAGCCGCTCTGGAATAGATCCCCTTCCCGGGGCGGCCCCGGAGCTTGGGGGCTGCAGCAGCCCCTTCCCACTCGGCCCGACAGCCCCCGTCCAGCCACAGGGTCCAGGCAAGAGGAGTCTGCTGCGCGGGGAATGGGCTCTAGGACCCCCAGGAGGGAGGGGACGCAGGGGTGAGGCAAAAGGGGAGGAATGCAGGGGTCACTGCAGAGAAACAGTGGGAGAAGAGACGGAAAGAGAGACAAAGAGATAGACGGACAGAAAAAAAGAAATGGAAACCGTATGGAGAGGCACGGACAGAAGAGAGCAAAAAGAGAAGGAGCGAGAAGAGCAGGGGTGGGGCCCGGGGAGAGGAGTATCAGAGAGGAGCAAAGCAGAAGGGGAGTCCTCAGAGAGCGCAGAACGAGGCAGGTGAGGCGTCCCGGGGCAGGGGAAGACAGTCAGAGGGTGGAGGCAGGGTCAGAGGCCGGGGTCTCCCACCTGGGTGCCACCACCCACCACACCCCCCATCCAGGCACCCCCTGTGCCCAGCAGGAAGGCACAGGCCAGCAGGGTGGGCGCCGGGGGGGCCCCCCAGGCAGGCACCTTCCCTTTCCGCCCACTCAGCAGGCCCCGAGCCTGTCATTTGCATAAAACAATATTCCCGAGGGGGATGCTAATGTGCCCTGCTATTTTTGCCTCTCCTGGATTGTGGTTTGCATACATTTGCATACCCTGGGAGAATTAAGCTGGATCATGTAAATGAGCCCAACAGCTTGGGGTGCGGGGGGGCTCCAGGCTCCCTGCCTCCCAAAGGGCTGTTGAGGCAGCCGCCTTCGGTGAGGGGGAGAGGGGCGCCCTGGGCAGGGCGCAGGCAGGTTTGGGGTAGGCAGAGGGTGCTCGCAAAAGCCCTGCAAGCCTCTCATCTTGCTTTAAATTGCCATGGCCTCCGGGATCTTAGAATAAAGGTCAAAGTGTCCCTGTGGGCACAGGGACCAGCCCAGGAGGCCCCTCCCCACCAGCCTCCAGCCATGTGGCTGTC
This sequence comes from Dasypus novemcinctus, assembly GCF_030445035.2. Lineage (NCBI taxonomy): Eukaryota > Metazoa > Chordata > Mammalia > Cingulata > Dasypodidae > Dasypus > Dasypus novemcinctus. Next base: position 36,216,623 of record NC_080691.1, read on the forward strand.
CTCATCCCAGGGCTCTCCCTCTCCAGACTCCTCACCACCACAGGGCCTTTGCACATGCCCTCCCAGCTGGCTGCCATGCTTTTCCCGCCCCTCCTTGCCTACTTATAAGTGATGCATCCTTCAGCTCCCAGGGACGTTTTCCCTGTCCGCTCGGAACCCCCATTCCCGGGCCATCAGGCCCCCTCCTTGGATGGTTGTAATTACTACCCTGCAGTAACTTCGTTCCTGCCTCTCTCCTCCATGAAACCGTAAGCTCCTCCCTCCATCAGCACCCCCCCTCCCTCAGTACCTAGTGCAGGTTCCCAGTTAATGTTTGTTGAATGAATGAGCGAAGTGGGCAGACCTGCAAACACAGCCTCTGACCTAGAGTCTTCGGGGGCCCTTGTAGGGAGGCACACCAGCCCCCAAGCTCCAGTGACGCACCGGCCTTTATCCGAAAGTGATTTACTGAGCACATCCTACGTGCCGGGCATCAGAGCCAGAGACCCAGAGAGGGCGAGCCACAGGGTCAAGGTCACAGAGTTGGGTGTCCAGGTCAGGTGAGTGTGACCCCAGAGTCCCCAGCCCCTCCCCTGAACATTTCCGCTGACCCCTGTGGGTGACGCTCACCCAGTTCACGGCTAGGGGGGGCGTACTTGCCTTGGCCCATGTCGAGCATGAGCTGCATACACAGCAGGTGCAAAGGCATGTGACGCTTCACCCGCGCGCAGGCGGGCACGCCCGTGTGTCCTCCAGGCCTCGGGCGTGTGGGCCCCCAGGTCAGCCCGCACAAACCCGTGGGCGCAAACACGCACCCATATCTGCACAGACTTTCACTCAGTCATTCAATGAACGCTCCGTGCAGGCCCGCTGCGTGCCAGGCACTGTGCCAGGAGGTGGGGGAATCGTGAGAGCGGAGACATTCAACAGCCTCATGGGCCCCAAGCGGGGACTTGGGGAGACACCCGGGCACGTGAACGAACCCCACGTGCACGCGAAGCTTTGTTCTCTGGGCACGCACCTTTGTGCACACACCGCAGAGTGGAACGCCCGTGGGACGGGAGCACACGGAGAGGGGTCTCGCACCCTCGCGCCCTGGCCGCCCTGGAGGAGAGGCCATCTGCGGCCACCTCCTCAGTTTCCAAAGGGGGAATGGAGAGGGCAAGTGGCTTGTCCAAGGTCACCCAGCCGACCCAGAGAGCACAGCCTCAGAGTGAAACTGTGGACTTGACCCAGCCGGGCGCCGACACGGTGCGCCCTCGACCTCCATTCAGTTTCCCTCCCCACCTGCCCACGTGCCCACGACAGGGCCTTTGGCAGCAGTAGTGGCCGGAACTTGCCCAGCACCGTTCTGCATATGAAAATCCCATGGGATTTTACATATGAGGAAACCAAGGCACATAGAGTTTAAGCAACTCGCCTAGGATCACACAGCTCGAAAGTGGTCCAACTGGGATCTGAACCCAGGCCATCTGGCTTCAGAGATGGCATTCTCCACCCCAGTGTCTCTCACCCCGAAGATGCAACCAGTGGTGGAATGTCAGACACATGGCAAACCCAAGGCAGGTGATGTTTCGGGTGAGGCACAGCCACCACCTGTCCTCAGCAGGTACAAGAAGCTGGCCTCACCTGCGGAACCACTCGGGAGGTGCTCAGGGGAGGCCAGACCGGCTCCTTCCAGCCTGATGCTTGAGCAAAGCGATTCAATTATCTCCACCACGCTGCCTGCATGTGCTCTGATGAGCTGAAAAGGGGGGATCAGGGGCTGCCACTGCGTCCTGTCGGAGATAATTAGAGGTAACATCACTTTTAAGGAAACGAGCCTGTGGCCAATTATTCAAGATTGATTAAGTCACTGGCCGGCGTGGGCATCCCGGGGAAGGGGCACAGGGCTGCCCCGACCACGTCACCCGCGCTTTACAGAGCGGCCTCCACCAGGGGCCCTGGGCCCGGCCGGGTGGCCAGGGCCTCTGTCTGGCAGCCCCCAGCTGACATGCCTCACTCCCCGGGGCTGCTGGGAGATGAGCTAGTGGGGAGTCAGGGATGGGTATGTGGAAGGAGCCACTTGTTCCCCCGGGCAAGGTGAAGACAGATTTCAGGCCTCAGCTGGAGGGCAGGGGCTGGGCGGCCTCGGGGAGGAGAAGGCGTACAAGGGCTTTCATTTCCCAACAGCTGCGGCTTTGTTTTTTGAGCACCTACTTTGTGCTGTGAGGATATAGCGGGCAAGTGTTTTCTGGGCAGAGGGCAGTGTGTGCAAAGGCCCTGAGGCAGAGGCAAGGTGGAGGCATCAAGGCCAGGTGGGGGCTTGAGTTGGGCCAGAGGAGGGTGCTCAGGAGAAGGGAGCATGCAGATGAGGGCTTCCGAGAGCCACCAGCGTTGCCCCCACACCAGACGCTGAGCTGCAGGCACCCCGCTGCGGAGGCGCTGAGACGGATCTCAGACTACAGACAGGAATCTGAAGGTCAGACGGGTGGTCGTTGCCAGGGTCACATGGGGTTAGAACCCAGGCCTGCTTGTGTCCCGAGCGGCTTGCCCGTTCCTTCTCTACCACAGCTTTCCCACAAGCCCGAACCCACGTGCCCCACGTCCGCATCCCCGCGGGCCCCGCCCGCCGCCCCCGAGGCTGGCACGTCCTCCTTGCTCACTGCGCACACGGGGACACTGAGCCCCGGGGGCATGCGCGCATGGCCGTGCTGAGAACCGGGTACGGGGGCTCCCTGCGCAAGCCCCCACGATAAACAGAAACCCCCATGAGAGACTGCTGGGGCAGAACGGACTCACCGGTTTTCAACAACTAACGGGCATTATCCTTTCGACAGTCACCACCTCGGAGCCGCACCCTTAAGAGGAGCCAAAAGGGCATTTCCAAACTGTGTTTTGGACACACAGATGCCCTGGGATGCCTTTTGAAGACACAGGCTTCCACGCTCACTTGAGTTTGGAAAATGCTGCCTAGCAAGCCCTTTTGGAGAGTCACAGGGTGCGATGCCAGATAAAGTCTCTGATAAGTCCAGCAGCAAAGGAGCTTCCTTATATTTCTTTAATCCAGCATGTCCAACATTCACTTGAGTAGGAAATCTTTACGAGTATCATCAGGATTGGGATTTTCCAGGGGAGGTTATGGGACATGCTCATCTCGGGAACGAAGAGAAGCTGAAACTGTCCTCTGACCTTGGAGAAAAGGATTCTGAATACATTTTGGAGGGTGGGTGAGATGACGGAAGTGATGGAAAAATATTAAAAGAGTAAAGGGACTCTCATGTAGAGACAAGAAGACCCAGAATGAGGCATAGGGGCTGCCTTCAAATCCCTGGGAGACTCCAAGGTGGCCCGTGGGCAGCTTTCCTCTCTAGTTCCAGAGAGCTGAGCCAGGACCAGGAAGTGGTGGCTGGTGTGGGGAGGAATTAGAGTTTTCCCATGAGACTGGCCGTCTTGCTAGACAGTGAGTTCCCCGTCACCGGAAGCATGCAAGTAGAACCTGAAAGGCTATTGTACAAGGGCTGCTAACCAACAGACCACCTGTACAATTCGGAAGCTCCAGGAAGAGGAAACGAGGACCCAGGCCAGGTTAAAATCCCCTCTCCACCCGCGACCAGGCAGAGAGAAGCCAGGCATGTCACATCCATCTGACATTAGGAAAATTCTTATAAATAAAATAGTTCCTATAAAAGCTGTATGAGCTCTCTACAGTCCATCTCGTGCCGACAGCAATAAAACCAAGCCCGTAACTCCAGCGTCATCTTGCCATCTACAAGAGGAAACGCTTATTCGAAGATGTATAAAAAGAAAAGTAATTTACAGTCTATTAACATTTTTAAAAGTGTGTTAGCAAGAAGGGGGAATACATTACTGGCTCTAGGAGGGATCCAGAGAGATGGGGAAGTGGAGTCATATAAATTTCCCTCCGTCTCCGCTGTAGCCTGGAGGACGGCAGGCTCGTCCCGCATCGCCTGGCGGGGGTCCCGCGGGCTCGTTGTTTCGCCCCAGCCTTTGCGGAGAAGGTGGGGTGGAGAAGGGGTGGCGGGCGGGGTGGAGTGAGGCGGGCCTGTGGGGTCGTGCAGGGCGAGGCAGGGCCTGGACTTTAGGGCGTCTGATCGGGGTTAACCTGGCTTGGGCTCCGCTGGCTCTGCTTGGAGACAGCCTCGGGTGACTTGTTGGTGGGGACGGGGCCGTTTGCTACAAGCTCCTGTTTGATAGAGACTCTGACATCCAGCAGCACTCGCACCGGCTCCGGACCGAGGGGCGGGAGCGGCCCTGCCAGGTGCTGGGCACACAGTAGGTGCTCAGTAGCCTCCTCCTTTCGCCCAGTGGATGGGCCCACCAGCTGCAGCCCTCGGAGGGGGTGGGGTGGGGAGGGGGATGGGTCACAAACTGCAGACCAGGGGACATCCACTGGACAGGGGTCCGTGATCCTGGCTGCCAGGGGGTCTGTGGAACAAGCCGGGCTACGAACCCCTGGCATGGAAACAACTATGGAAAGGTGGGCTGGAGGGACAGACAAACCGCTTCTCCCTCAGACTAGCATGAGGGTCCCAGGGCAGCCCCGTGGAGAGGCGGCGGCAGGGGGGCAGGCACCCGGGGGGCGCACGTCCACGAGGCCGTCCCTCGGGGCTCGGCAGGCTGCGCCCTGACCAGCACAGCAGACCCTCCTCCAGCGCGCAGCCCCCACCCTGACACACACGCGTGCAATCGCACACGCCGTAGCTGAGCCCCAGCAGAGACCCGAGCAACACCTTCACACGCACGCGGGAGCACACACACCCACGCCTGTGCACATCCACTGAACACACACTCGCACACGCGCCCATAGCGTTTACACGAGCCTGGGCCGACCCAATCACCCCGGTGCAAACGCACACCCTGTAAACACACGTGCCAGCACAGCCACACGTGCACACATCACAACTTATACACAGATGCAGACACAATCATCCAGAGCGCATGCCCGCCAGGCCTCCCGCAGACACGCACGCACTGACGCACTCATACCTGCAGGCATGCGCACACAATTTACACATGTACTCACACCAGCACGACCACACAGGCACACACGTTCCGTACACACACATTCCAACACAACCACACGTGTATGCACACACCCACACCGCACACACGTGTCCATAAGACGCATGTTCAGGCACACACACATGATGCTGGTGTGTACCTAGACACACACACTCCCAGGCATTTACACACTCATGGGCCCCGGGCCCAGCCCATGCCTACGCAGCCGCACACGGCTGAACACGCGCACGCGGGCGTGCCGCACGCACTCACGCCGTACCTTCCCCACCTCCGCTGGCCCACGGTCTCCCAGGAAAGCGTCCGTGGGGCGGAAGCGGAGGGCGGGGGGCTGCCGGACGCCCCCTCGCCCGGGCCCTCCCCCCGGCCCGGGCCTGTGTTTGTGCAGCTGTCCCGGCTCTGCCCAGCTGGGGAGGGGGCGGGAAGGGCAAGCACCCGGGGAGGGGGCAGGCCTCGCCGGCCCTAAGCGAGGATTTCACAGCCCCCGGCCGCGACCGGGCCCGCGCCCGCACCCTCCTGTCCAGGGGGTGGAAGGCCGAAGCGCGCTTTGGGAGCAGGCTCCTGGGGGCTGGGCTCCAAACTCGCCCACCAGAGGGGCTTAGACGCCTGAGGCTGCGTCCCCCCTGCACCAGCCGGATGCCCACACAGGAGCCGGCGGGCACCAAACGGGCCAAGCCCTCCCCTGACCACCCCGTACCCCAGCGTTCTCAGCGGGGGGGATGAGGGGATGGCCGCGGGCCCCAGGCACGTGGCCAGCACCCCGGGGTTCCCAGAGAGGCTGAGCACGTCCGGTTCTACGAGGTGAATCTCGAGAGGCCGATTCCCAAAACGAATCGCCGGCCGTCCTCTCCCGTCTCGCCAGCCCCAACGCCGCCCGGTCTCCCCTCTTGGCCGTTGAATGCCTTTCCTCTCTTCTCAGCATGGACGACTCCTGACAATCATCTTTCAAGCCCGGTGCAGAGGGAAGCGGACTTGGCCCAGTGGTTAGGGCGTCCGTCTACCACATGGGAGGTCCGCGGTTCAAACCCCGGGCCTCCTTGACCCGTGTGGAGCTGGCCCATGCGCAGCGCTGATGCGCGCAAGGAGTGCCGCGCCACACAGGGGTGTCCCCCGTGTAGGGGAGCTCCACGTGCAAGGAGTGCGCCCCGTAAGGAGAGCCGCCCAGAGCGAAAGAAAGTGCGGGAATGGTACCGCACACACGGAGAGCTGACGCAGCAAGATGACGCAACAAAAAGAAACACAGATTCTGAGTGCTGCTGACAAGAATGTGAACAGACACAGAAGAACACACAGCGAATGGACACAGAGAGCAGACAACTGGGGTGGGGGAAGGGGGGAGAAAAAAAGACCAGTGTGGATGCCACTGCCTCCGGGAGGCCCTCCTGGACTCTCTTCCCTCATCTCCTGCAGCTCCCTGTGCCCCACAACTGCCTGCCCACTGTTGTCCTCCAGCCTGGCCCTCTGGTGCTGGGTTGTCCATGCCTTGCTTTCCTGGGGGAGGGAGGGGAGAGGGGTGCCTCCCCCGAGATCATGATCGTCAGAGTCGGGCCTTCCATCCGCCGGTTTCCCAGAATGAATGGGGTCCCTGGTCTCAATTTAAGAGTTAAATAATACCACGTATACATTACAAAAGTTAGGTAAATTTCCCCTTCCCTCCTGTCACTGCCTCGAAAGCTGCCAACTTCTAGATTGTAATTATGTACATGAATAATGAAATTAGCATATCTATCAGCTCACTCCCTGCTCATTAGGTGCAGGCAAGACCGTGAGTTCTGATTCCAAATCACTCTCCTCTGGCCGCTCGCTGGGCCCCGGATCGGGAAAGACCCCGTGGCGAGGGGGCTGCCGGGAGCCCCAGGAGGGCGGGGGGGCGGGGGCTCGGGTCTGGCCACCTTCAGCCGCCACTGATGGGGCAGGAGAGGGCCGTGGGCTGTGCGGCCGCGGCCAGCAGTGCGGGGCGAGGGCAAGGGACTGACCTGAGCGCCAGCTCCCACTTCTGCGGAAAGGCCTCTCTGGGAAGTGGGGGTGACAGTGACGCCCGCTCGGCCGAGGACGGAGGGCCGGCAGGACGTGCTTTGGCTGCGCCCCTGGACACAGGCAGGCTGGGCTGAAGCTCGACTCCGCCCCTCGTCTGCTGGGTGACCTCTCCTCTCTGAGCCTCGGTTTCCCCTTCTGCAGAATGGAAATGCTGGGGTAAGGCTCCGACGCCTTTCCACATACGAGCCTGAGCACTGCGCCCGGCGCGCAGTAGGTGCTCAATCAACATGAGTTATTTGAGCTTGTCTCTGTCAATTTCGCCGTGATCTGGGCTGAAATAACACTGAGACGTCAGAGCTTCTGTTTGCCTCCCTCCTTGGCCTCTCTGCTCAGCTCCTCCCCAGAATTCAAGCCCCAGACCCACCCCCCGCCCAGCCCCGTCTACACTGCCTGCCATGTGGAGATGAAACCTCAGGCAGGTGGGTCGGAGAGGACCAGCCAGGCCCAAGGTGACCCCGGACGTCTGTGCCCTGCCCTTGTCCCCTCCCTCACTGGCTCTTGATCCTGCAAACGCTTGTCTGGGGCTTACTTCGAGGCCATAGGGAGCCAGCGAATGCTTGTGAGCAGGAGAGAGGCTGGCTTTGCAAACAGCACAGTGCTGTGCAAGCTGTAAAGTGCTTTCAAAACTGCAAATGCCAGGTTGCTCTGGGACAGGGGTTCTTCACCTTTTTTTGTTCCACGGACCCCTCTGCCAGTCAGGCAAAAACCACGGACCCCTGACTAAGTCCACACTCTCCTGTGTGTTATTTAATAAGTAGATCGCGCCAGCACCAACACGTCCCCACAAGAAGAGTGTTTTGTGAATTTCAATTCGAGCTCACGGACCCCTGCTTTAGAAGCCCTGCTCTGGGGGACTCTCGGCCCAGATTCTCCTGACCCCACAGAGAAGAGCTCAGGGCCTCACACGGTGACGCGACTTCCCCATTGCTGCAGGGCAGCTGCCCCCCCACCCACCAGCCCCCGACCTCACTGCCCTTTGGGGGTTCCGTGCGGCAGGTGATGGAGGCCCCTCCTGGGGCTGGGACATTTCTGGTGTTTTCACAGCCTCCTCCCTCCATCGCCTTGCACAGGATGGGACACGGCCCATTGTAGAGGCATGCGTGCTAATCACAGAAATAGCACAGTAGAAGCCCTAGTAATAGTAATAGCTACCACCACGATGTGCCAGCCACTGCTCTACGCACTTTACATAAATCCTATCGTTTAATCCTTGCAAAGTACTTAGCACAGTGTCCAGCACATAGTAAGAGCTCAGAGAAGTGTTCATTGAATATATGAATAAATGCATTAAAAATAAAACGCCAAGTCTCTTGCCTTCAGCCCAGTGCCTGGGTTCAAATCCCATATTAACTGTGTGCCCTCGGGCAAGTCACTCACCTTCTCTGAGACTTTATTTCCCCATCTGTAAAATGGGTGAGATACTCTCTACCCAGGACATCGGTGTGAGAATTAAATGAGGCTCAGCATGCACAGAGCTCGGCAGGATGACACCAGGCCCGGGCTCCTCCCGGAGTGCGGACAAAAGGTTTTCGTTCTTGCTGCTGTTGTTGAGAATGAGTCCTTGTTTCCACCATTCACTCAGCTGCAGTTGGGCCTCGGGAAGTTAGAGCCCAGAGGTCCCACATTCACGATCCGGAGGCCTCTTCCAGCTCCCAGATGGGTTTCGTTTGGCTAACACGGTGCTTTGCCAATTTTCTTTTTTTTAAGTTGAATTAATTGCCAACATTTAAAGATCAGGAGATTTCACATAAAGTACAAACTTCTTGGAATTTCAGAGGTTTGGGCCACGTCAGAATCACAGTCATCCGCAGCTTCAATGGGTTGCAGCTGAGATGCGTCTGCCCCTTTAGGAGCGCCCCGGTCTGCCCTGGTCCCCACCCCTCCCTAGTGCCTCACTCCCGACCAGTTCGCCTGCCACTGCCTTGGGGTTGGCACGAGGAAGCCTTGCTGTAGGCTTGCCCTTCTGTGACAACCACCAGGCAAGGTCCAAGTTCGCATTTAACCAGATGGAGTCCAACGAGGAAAAAACACACACCTTGCAGGGATGACGGGGGCTCTTTCGCAGCCTCGCAACCCCAGAAAGGAGTCCTCGCAGCCCCCCGGGCCTCCGCCACGCCCGCTGCTGGGAAGCCCTCCTGGCGCCCGCAGGGGCGCTCAGCCCGCCCCAGGCCTCCGGGAGGGAGGAGGGCGAGCGGGAAAATGGCTCCCATCTGAGCAGGCCGCGCCGCACCTTCTAGACTGTAATTGGGGGCGCGGTAATTAGATGATGGCAGAGCGGACCCGGGGCTCAGCTTTCAGCCCCGGGTCCCACCGACAAACCATCCCGTTTGGAGAGTTCGCCTGACATTCCTGAGCCGGCCGCCTTGCCAAAGAAAACTCGAGCGAGGCTTGTCTTGGCTCTAAGTCAACCCCCAACCCCAGCAGGAAAACCGAAAACATTTACACAGCTGGGCCCGCGACGCCCGCTTCCCTCCAGAGTTTGTCAGGGCTCGGACGGCCCGGCGGAGTCGGGGGGCGCCGCTGAAGGGGCCTGTGTTCCCGAGAGCGGCCAGCACGGCCGGCCAGACAGAGGACGCCGCGGCCACCCCCGGGAGGCGGGAGAGGGCCGGGGCGCCGGGGGGCCGGGGAGGGGCCCATCCACGAGGGCTGCCCCCCCCCCCGCCCCCTCGGCGCAGGGCAGGCCGGCCGGGTCACCCCCACCTGTGCACGTTGGCCGAGGAAGGGCTGGGGGCGCGGGCGCCTGCGGCCCCCACGCTGCCAGCTCTGAGGCGCTGCTCTTCGCCACCCTCTCCTGGCACTCAGTCTCTTTCTTGGCCGCCTCGCCGGGGGTTTTCCCCGATGTCCTCCACCTCCCTTGCCCGGCACCCAGGAGGAGGCCGCTCCGTGCACACGGCCAGCGACTGTGTCGAAGGGGTGCTGGGGGGATAGGAGGGGGGTTTGAAAGCCAAGAGCCCAGGCCCTCGGACGAGCACGTGGCGCTGCCGAATTCCCCGCGCAGTCCCCCGCGAGTGCCTCCGCTTCTCCCCACGCCGCGGTCACCTCCTAGATCCCACGAGCATTGCCGCGCCCGTGGAGTCTGCAGCGGTCTCCTCCCGGGCCTCCCGCCTCCGCTCCTGCCTCCATCAGCCCGTTCTCTGGGCTACGCTGCAGCCAGCGTGACGGTTCCTTTTTTGCCCCCTTCGATTGTAAAAGAGAACTATTTTGCAGAAAATACATTGCTTTGCACCACTGAATGATTAATTATCAAACAAATGCCTACGTAAATGGCGGTCAGGTCAAACAGTACTGAAGGGTCTGCTCGCCCCAACCCAATCCCCTCACCCCTCCCGCTGGCAGCGATGACCGTCCTGGCTTCTGCGATCATCATTTCCTGGAGCTTTCTTGAGACCTGGAGACAACGAGTTCGGATTTTGTCTATTTCTGGATGTTATGTAAATGGGAGAGTAGCAATAGCCATCATGTTGTTATTTTTGTGTCTGGCTTCTTCCCTTCAACATTATACGGTGAGATTCAGCCGTGCTCTTGTGAGTACCTGTGGTTAGTTCATTTCCACGGCTGTATAGTATTCCGAGGCATAGCTATAAAGAGTTTATCTATTTTATCATTGATGGACTTTAGGTCATTTCCAGTTTGGGGCTATTTGAAGGCTATAAATAGTGTGACCTTACGGAACACAATACATGGCACATAGTAGGTTCTAGAATAACAAACAGTTTCCATGATCAAGCACAAGTACAAGGAGAGCTGCATTAGGCAAAACTAAAATTGCCTGTATTCCTGCAGGACTTGTCAGAGCTTTCCAAGCTTTAATGTGTCGAGACACACAATGAGTCTCCGTACGCACTGCCCCTGTGCCAGGCCCAGATGATGCAGGGGTGAAGAAAAGCATAAATAAATCTCATGAGAGGAAAACACTGGCCTTGGATTAAGTTTTTACCTCTTCCTGACTTGCTGAGTGCGCTGCCACCTCTGGGCTTCTGTTTCTTTGTCTGCAAAATGCAAGTTTAGAAATTGTGACACCTGAAGAGTTTTCCCCTCTGACCCTCCCACACCCACTTGCAGTTGCTTTTTTTTTAAATAGTGCAGAAGGTTCTGGTGGAGGGGACACGGGGGACGTGGGCACTCCGTGCAGAGGAGCAGCGTGGGGGCTGGCTGCACATAGCTGCACATGGCTAGTTTGGGGAGTGGAGAGGAGATCGGGGGGACAGCACGGAGGGCTCGTCCAGGGCATGTAAAATAGAAAGGGCCCCTTCATTGCCACTGTCTTGCTAGCCTTGGGGAACCACCTAGACAGGCAGGCCAGACCCGAGAACCTGGAGCATCCATTCTCAACAGGGCTGAGATCTGCCTGTTGGGGGACAAGAAAATCTTCCAGATATACATACAATATATGTATGTATACAGATAGCCAGTATATCTGTGGTCTCCAAATTTCATGGAAGGGGATGGCGACTGGGGAGGAAATGTCTAAAGGGGCTCCTCAGGGAGCAATAATGGGGGGAAAAAAGATTGGCAGCCACTGATCTAAAGGTTGCCAATTCAGATGCTCACAGGGGCCAGGCAGGAACCTTAGGGCATGAAGTAGGCAGGGTGTGAAGCAATAAGGAGTGGTGGGGGCTTGTGGCAAACTGTGGTGTGCCCTGCTGAATGCATTACACCCATGCAGTTGTTGCTGTAGTTAATCACTGTTCAGATTAAACGAAACACATCTACAAGCTGGGTCAGACCTGCCATCCACCAGTCTGTAGCCCCAGAATTAAACAAAGAGTCCAGACCACGTGGACCACGCAAAGGGAGGGCTCAACCCAGCCCAAGGCCCATCAGCGCCGCCACGTGAGGCGCGCTCACCCTCCGCCCAGCACACACCCAGCACCATTGCAGAGGCTTCCTCTGGCAGCATCCTCCCCCAGCGAGGCCCCCAGCCTTCTTCCGCAGCGTACACACATGAATATTATTGGGTTTAATGCCGCATGATGCATAATTAATGAGACTGAATAAATATGCAGATTGGCAATCACCGATTGACTGCTACGATCAGATTCCTGAACACGGGCTAATTGATTGGCTGCCTGTAATCACCCTATTCAACAGTGCTTTCTTCAGCACATGTGCAAACAAATCCCGGAGAAGGGGGGCCCATGGCCTACTGGGGTTCTAAGAGACATGGACCCCACGTCTGAAACTTCTCCCACTGCTCCTGGTAGACACGCTTCACCCAGGGCTGTTATTCATCAGAGACCACCGGGCACTAAGGATGTGCCAGGGTGCACCAGGGCTCGGTTTTGCAGATACACGAGGAGAGATTCAGAGAGGGTGTTTCGCCCAGGCACCCGCAATGAAGGAGGAGGAGCCAGGGTTGACGCTCGGCTGTTGACTCCCAAGTCCTTGCTCTCTCCTTGTTCCCAAGAGTCCCTGATCTCACGAGGCCCACGGAGCAGCAGGGGAGGAAGGGGACTTATTCATCATTCGCTGATGCATCCAGCAGCAGGGGCCCCGGGCCCCGGGCCGGGTGCCGTCGTGCTCCCGGGGAAACGGCAGCCGGTCAGGCAGCTGAGCTCCTGCGCGGGGGCCACCTCCGGCGTCGAGAGGGTTTTCAGAGTCCCTGGGCGTCCGGGGAGAGCCTCTCTCCGTGAGCGCCTCCTGAAGACGGGAGCACGGGAGCAGGATCCCGAGGAAGGCCGAGCCGCCGGGAGGGAGGACGGCACGGGGACTGCTGAGCTGGCGCGAAGGGCAGTGCGGCAACAGGCGTGCGGCGCGAGGGAGGGGAGAGGTGTCGCGCCGGACAGAGGCAGGTGGGCCGTGGGGGCACGGGGGGAGAGGGGGCAGGATGACGGCGAGGAGGAGCTAGGGGCCGTACCACCGGAGCCCCGCACACCGGGAATGAGGGCGGCAAGGCCAGGTCTTTGGCCCCCCAGAATGGAGCTGAATGTGAAATAGCAAGACCCTCTTGGGGCTTTGCAGTGGGTCTCTGCCGGCCGCCTCCCCCCATCTGCACCTCCTTCTCCCACCAACAGCGCCCAGGTTTTCCCTGGGGGGAAACACCTCTCCCCACTCCCACCTCCGCACCCTCCTCCTCCGCCATGTGGCTCGAGGGGACCTGGTTGGATTAAGTCTCTCAACCTCTCCTGGATGTGGAGAGGGGCACAGAGGTCAGGGGATCAGCCCCGGGGCCTAAAAGGAGACCAGGCCGAGGCCACTGGGGCAAGGCTTTTCTCTCCCACGTGAGCGTTCCCAGAGGGCCATCCATTGACTCTTAGACGGTGCAGGTTGAGGAGCCAAGGCCTGCTGAGCCCACGTCCACCACTGTGAACCCTGACCAAGCTGTACCTGAAGCCGACTCTGTATGCAGCCTTTACAGTTACGGAAGCCAGGAATTTCCTTTTGGGAAATCCACTTTGAGTGGGGTTTTCTGGTTTATTATAACCAAAGACATCTAACAGACACCGGGAGGTTTCCCTTCCTAATTTCTCCTGGGGAGATGCATTTAGGAAAAGGTCAGAGCAGGAACACTGGGTGCTCTCTCCATTGTCAGGAGATGGAGAAGGTGGCACGCGGTGTCCCAATCTCAGCTACATCTTTTGGCTCGTTTGGTCGTTCTTCATGCCTTCTCCTTTCTGACCCCCCATCCCCTGCCCCGCACACCATACTCAGAGCCTGACCCTCTTTCTTTTTACCTCAACATCCCTGGAGGGTCTGCTCGAGTGATGAAAACTCATGGTGCATTTTGCCACCTATCTAGTTATTGCAAATGAAGTATATGCGTATTAAGGGCTTAGCACGAGGCCCGGCCCGTGGTCAGCCCCTAACACATGCCTGTTGCTGTAATCCTCATAGACACTTTCAGGGTTTGTATGTATTATAAACCCTCTTGTCTTATAAGAAGAAAACTGAGACCCACTAAGTGTCTGATCTCTCTCCTGCAGGACTTGTCAGTGCCTTTACTAGGCTTGTGTGCACTGACCATCCAGAGAGAGGGCAGGTACGTGACATTTCCAAAAGGTGTTTGCCCACGGAACCCCTAAGGACTGACGCTCTGAGGAAGACAGATTGGAAACAGTGACTCGAGGTGTCCCCTGATAGGAAGCTTTAGTCCAAATCCTGCCCTTCCCCCTGCTAGGTAGTCCCCGGTAGCGAGCCACTTTGCTTTGCCGGACCTCCATTTCCTCCTCTTTCACACGGACAAGTCGCCAAACGTAAACATATCTGGCAAGGGCCAAGCTGAGGCGTGACCGTGGAGGGCGCCGGTGGCTGGGTGGCAGGTGTAAAGTCCAGTCCTGACAGCTCGCTCCCACCTCCGCCCACCTGTGGATTCTATCCCGACAGCCGAGAGCAAAGCAATTAAAGGCGCCTGCGGCGACGGGGTTCCCGGAGGTCCTGACGCGCCTTTCTGGCCCAGGAAGACCCGCAGCCCCCCCACAGCTCAATGGCCCTCGAGCGCCTGCCAGGGAAAGCGCTGGGAAAGGACGTGCGTGGACGGTATCACGTGCGGGGGTGTCCCCAAAGGCCGCTCTCCCCCCGGTTTTCTTCCCCTTATCTCGGTTTTCTGATTAGTCGATAATTGTAAACATGAATAAAGTGCAGATTTGCAGGGACTGAGACACGACTTTGGGAAGCCCGTTGCCCCGGGTCCTGATTCCAGGCGCGTGACCTGGGCAAATGTACATAACTCTGCCAGGTATCTTTTGCAGTGCGGCAAACCACCCCGAAGCAGTGACTTAAAGAGACCCTTTCATGTGGCTCACGGTGTTGTGGGTCAGGAATGCGTGAAGGTCTCCGCTGGGCAATGCCTTTCTGACCTGTGAGTCCTGAGCTGGGGCAGCAGGGACGGGGGTTCCTTCCAGAACAGCCTCTTCCCCCCCCCCGGGCGTGGTGCGGCAGGGCTTTGCCCCTTCCCGCGGGGCGGCTCGGGCTCCAGGGCTCTTGGTGCGACTTGGGCTTCCATACGCGGCGGCGGCGCAGAGCTTCAGGGCCAGAGCTCAAGAGACGCTGCACGGCTTCTTGCAAACCAGCCTCCAAGGTTCCAGAACGTCATCTTGGCTGATTTTCACTGGTTGAGATTCTGAGGACCACGTGGTGGCCACCCCGCGCGGTGGTCTCTTCTCTGACATCCTCACCAGGGTTTGCGAGGCCCCACGGGGTCCAAGCCAGACCGCCTCTCTGTCACTCTCATCAAGCCTTTTACCCCAAAATTGCTGTGCCCCAGCCACCCTGGCCCCTCTCCATTCCTCAAACGTGCCGCCATCTCTCCCATCCCAGTGGGCCCTGGGATGCTCTTCCTCCCACTTCATTCTACCTGGATGACTCTTCATCTTTCTGATCTTGGCAGAAGCATCGCCTCCTCCAGGAAGCTCTCCCTGACTGTCAGAGCAGATTGATTCTTTTGCTAAATCCTCTCCCTCCCCAGGCACAATGACTCGCCCTCGGCACATGGATCATGACTTAAAATCATGCCAGCCTTTGTGTCATTGTCGAATTATGGCCTGTCTCCCCCACGAGACCAGCAGTGTCTTGTTTGCAGCTGTGACCCCAATGCCGAGCACATAGCCTGGCACCTGGCAGGGCCCTATACATGTCTGTTGCAAAGAAGGAGGAAGAGGAAGGGAGAGAGGCAGGGAGAGAGTGAAGAGAGGTTAGTGCAGAGGGTTTTACCATCAGCTCCTCCACCCTCACCCCTGTTCTTTTGGGAACACCTGCCTCCAAGCTGACCACGGCAGCGCTGAGCAGGTCTTCTGCTCCGGGAGGCTGCGTCCACGATGGGGGTGTATATCAGAAAGAGCCCTGCCAGTCTCATGCCCCCCTCGGAGACTTCACACCGTGCCACCTTCACCAGTCCTGGTGCCAGGAGCCAGGGGTGCTGTTTTTACAGAGCCCGGTACAGGCAGCAGCAGGTGACTCTCTGTCCAGTGCAAGGAGGTTGGAACACGTCCTTACACAAAAAAAGTGCCCTTCGCTGTGGTCAGGAGCGTCGTCGAGGCTGCGGCCACCACTGGAGGGGCACCTGTTATGGACCCCAGGTGGGCACAGGGGATATGCCTGGGTTACAGGGGAGGATGCTGAGAGCCAGAGAGCGGGAGGTGACTGGCCCAAGGTCACACGATTTGTAGGTGGGGGAGCCGGAGATGAACTCAGCTCTGCTGGACTGTGCTCTCCATCCTTATGGTCGATGACCTTGGAGGAGGGGCACTGACCTTGAGCCACCATGGGGAGCAGAGATGAATAAAAACAGGAAAATAGCCAACTCCTGAGCCCTCCCTGCATGCCAGATGCTCTCACCCTCCTTCCGAGAGATAACGTGCCTAACTTCGCGAACACCCCACGAGGAAGCTACTACTATTGTGCCCATTTCACAGTTGAGAAAAACCGAGGCTCAGCGAGGTGAAGCAGCACACACGAGGTCGCATGGCTGTGAGCTGAGGAAACGAGGATTAGAACCTGAGCCATTCGGCTCAGGTGGGGGAATCCGGAGAAAACGGGGTGCCTGGATGCTGTTAGCAAGTGACCCAGGGAGAGAAGCACTTTAACTAAAGGCACCCTTGCACGGGAGGACACGCCCACACGTGCACGCACCTTTGCACAACATGTCGACACCCCACCCACATGGGAACGCTCCACAGTCACCCGTGCTCACACACACCCACATTCTGGTGCTCACGCTCAGGCACACGCCCGCTCACGTGCTCACAGCGGCGCGCTCACACACATCCTGGAGTGCACACTCACGCCCGGGCACAAATAGACTCCACACAGTCACGCCCGGGCTCACACGCACTCCCACGTCCACACACTTGCACCAACTTACACACGCGTGTGCTCTCACACACGTTCACACTCCACGTATTTGCACGCCCTCGCACCATCGCGCGTTCACGCTTGCGCCCTCGTTTATGCTCAAGCGCGCGTGCGTTCTGATGCTCACGCTGGCACGTAATTACGCGGCTCCCGAGAGCACCCTCCTTGCAAGCCGGCGGCCTCGGGGTGCGCGGGCGGTGCCGGCTCAGCAGGGGAGCTGCAGTGACCAGCACCCTGCAACCGGGTGCCCCGGCCCGCCCGTGGAGCTGGGGGGTGGGGAAGGGGTCCACCGGCCTTTCGGCCACAGTATCGGGGAACCGGAACAGGCAGCGGCCGCCTGGGGACCCTGCGGCTCCCTCCTCCGGTGGCTCCAGTGCCCTGGGGGCAGGGTGGCCTGGTGGATGGCGCCTGAGCGTCGGCCCCGGCTTCCGGTCTAGACTGTACCACCTCCCCGGGCAAGTTCCTGCCAGCCTGGCCTCCGGGGGCTGTTTGAAGGCCCTCGTGTAAAGTCTTTGGGGTTTGTCTACTCCAAAGCCAGCAGGAGAGAAAATGTCAGGTATTCGCTGTTCATCATCGTCGTTATTTGCATTACTCTTTCTGTCAAAGGCTGGGGAAGATGCCGCCAGGGTCTTCCAAGTCAGGGCTCTGCCCTTAGGAGAAAAGCTAGACCCCACCCACCCCAAACAGCCATAGGAGTTAGAGTCCAACAGGTTACCTGCAGAAATAAACAGCCGCGTTCCCCAGGCGCCTCCCAAGCCTCCGCGGGGTTGTCCTTCAACCGCGTGGAATAGGGAAAGGACAGAAGATGCGATTAAAGCGACGTATGATTCGCCATAAATAATAAATCAATAACCGTCGGTGATTCGCCCATCTCCCTTCGACTTGGTTTTAAAACCAAAAATTAAATATACAACAAAGGAAACTAGAAAGGAAATGCAAGAAACGGCGGGAGATGGGTTTCCCTGCTGTTGCTTGCCTTAAAAAAAAAAAAAGAAAACACCCTCCTAGGGAACCAGGCCTGGTTGAAGGGGGAGGGCGCGGCTCTGCAGAGGCCCTCCCATGGGCACGCCCGGGTAGATACCCCACGGATTTCCGATTTCGCGCTGCACCACAAAGAAGGAAAACCACGCCCGGCGGGGCTGGGGGCTGTGCCGGCGGAAGAGCTAAGATTTGGGGAGCAGTGGTTCCTGGACTCCACGCTCTCCCATTTTTACTGTCCGTGTAGTCTTGGGCGACGCTGAACCTCTGGGGTCTGCAAAATGGGGACCATCTCTCCATCCTCCGGGGAACGTCGGGAGGAAGAAATGAGATCTACCAGAAAGGAGCGGGCAACTCGGGGACCAGATGTGAGGTCAAAGGCCATTCTGGTCTGAAAATGCCCCCCCTTTTCTTTTTTTGTTCAAAGCTGGCCCCGGGGGGGTTTCCTCGTGGGGTGAGGGCCCCTGGTCATGCCTGCACCTACTCACAGTGCAGCCTGGAACCAGGTTTCGCCGGCCAGCCCACAAGGGGCTGCTTCGCCAGCCCACCTGGCTGTGTTCCCTCGACCTGTATTTAGTTGAGCACCTACTACTATGTACATGACAAGCCCCGAAGCCCTCTGAGGTCTGAGGTTTTGTCTCCCACGAGATGGTGGAGGAGAGATGGGAGGTGGAAGGGAGAAGAGGATGGCCGAGGGGGTCCCCTTTGTCACAGCTCCAGTGACTGCCTACGTGCAACGGCCTCGAATCTGCAGATCCGAACGCACGGCGGCACCCCAGTTCACCCATGGGGCCCACCCGCCGACCCCTCCTTGGCGCCAATCCTTCCTCGCCCTCTAAACCCACGCCCTTTGCCCTGTGACTCTGCAGCGCCTCCCCCCTCCGTCCCCGGGGGCTCAGCCGCTTGCCTTGCTGCGTTCGGTGGGATGTCGGCAAACACGATGCCAGCAGAGGCTGGGAAAAATGCTGGCGTGATGGGGCTTTTGCGCCTCTGCCAAGGCCATGAAGACACATTCAGGCTCGTCTGGTGGAGGATGAGGTGGGGGGGGAGGTGAGCCAAGATGCCCCCGTCGTGCCAGGTGGAGCCCGCCTACATCAGCTGGCAGCCAGCCAACCCCAAGATGTGTGAGTGAGTCAAGGTCAGCAGGGCCCAGCCCGCCACGGCTGAGCTCTGTGCTCGAGAGCGCAATAGATGTTCACTGTTCATGTCCACTGAGGTTTCGAGGCTATTTGTCCTGCAGCATTAGTGCTGCCATAGGTAACTGACACACACCACATCCTGGACATGTGCCCCGCTGAGCTCACTTTGTCCCCAAACTGCCCATTGCCGTCCCCTCTCATTGAATGTCCCCACCTCCTGCTCAGCTGCCCGAGCCAGAAATCTGGGTGTTGCCCTCAACTTCCCCCTCTCCAGCACCTTTCTCCCTGGTCACTGGGTGCTGTGCCATAGATTCCACCCCAGGCACCTCTGAACTCAGACTCTTTTTCACCTGATCACCGACTTTGGAAACCTGCCCCTGCCTCTGAACCAGCCTCTCCCATCAGGGCCTGTCCCTGCTAATTGCTTATCCACCCAGACCCCAGAAAGAATTTTCTAAAAGTGAATCAGCTTAACCTCATTCCCCACCATCCAGAAGTACATGCCGGCTCATGACACACCAGTCCGGCTTGCCTCCCCAGCTACACACTCGTACTTTATCCCCTCTAATACCCACCCCAGCACACAAAACGACCACGCCTTCCTCTGAAAAGAATATCCTGGTTCACGCCTCACTGCCTTTGCACACGCTGTCCCCATGACCAGATGCCCTTCCCCACCTCCTTCTGCTCGGCGATTTCTACAAAACGCCCTCAAAAGGGATCGCAAGTAAAGAAATCTATGGACTTGCACGATATAAACAGGAAACCCCAAGTAAAACCATGGACTGTAGCTAATAGTGCAATTATAAACGTGTGCTACGATCAATTGTAAAAAATGTGCCCTACCAAAGCAAGGTGCTGATAATAAGAGCGGTATACAGGAGTCCTGTATTTGATGCTTGACTGTTCTGTAAACCCACAACTTCTCAAATTAAAAAAATAAAAAGCCCCAAGTGCCACCTTTCCCAGGGAGTCATGGGCTGCCCCAAGAAGGGGGTGTAGGGACCCAGGGGAGATGCACTTACCTGGGAGAGATCATTCACCTTCTTCCTGGAACAGAAGGAAAGCTTAGTTGGTGACCTCCCCCCGCCCCCCCATGGACAGCTCGTGGCTCTCGGGGACCCATAGAACTTGCTTCTCACTCCCACTCCTCCCCTCCCTGGCTTGGCCTTCGGTGTCCTCGGCAGTCACCAGTTCGTGATGGAATGTAGGGGCCGTGCAATGCAAGGGGTGCAAGGGCTCCTACCAGGGCAGGACCCCCTGTGCAGGGCAGAAAAAAGGCCGGATGATTTGCCCACGGCACACGCCTCTGGTGCACAAGCGGGAGGTGCAGGCCCCGGGAGTCTTCCCAGAGCAGAGAGCGCGCTGGCCCCAGCGCCCTCCCACCACCATCTTCCCTTCCATTCCACGTCCCACCTCCCCCCAACGCTCTCTCCCCCCTCAGCGGGCCAGTCGCCTCCAATTTCACTCCAGCAGTGGCCCTGACCCGTGTCCCTGGGGCCAGCATTAGATTACAGATAAAGCTCAGCCAGGCAGGCAGGGGGAGGCCCCTGCCCCCACCCATGACCTCTGCCAACGGATGAATGGGGAGGGGGGTGTCGGGAGGCAGAGACGAGGAGGAGATAAGGAAAGCGAGCTGGGGTGGGTAGTGGGGCCAAAGTCGGGAGCCCAGAGGCCAGTCCAGCTCCTCCGATCGCAGGTGGGAAACCCAAGGTCCCCGAGGGAGACCCACCTGCCCCCATCCCGCCCACCGACCAGACTCCAGGGCCAGTGCTCCTCCTGGTGGCAAGAGCAAGCCCCGCCTGCCCTCAGGTGGAGCCCCTCCTTCCCCAAGCACTGCACCGTCACAGGTTTATTTTATTCTGCATACAACCCTGGGAGGTGGGCCCCCTGGGCACGCCTAGCCCCATTTTATAGATGGAGAAACTGAGGCACTGTGCACAGCCACACCCACAGCCTCCCAGGGAGATGCTGGGGGGCTGGATAAAACCCCAGGCTGCCGTCTCCAGTTCTTGGAGCCTGAAGGGGTGGGGGTGCAGCGGGGGCAGGTGGCAGGAAGGAGCTAATGTTTCTTGGCACCTTCATTGTGCTGGACATTGGGTGACAAAGTGAGCAACCCAGGCACGGTCTCTGCCCTTGGGACCTCCCTGCGGGTGGGGTCGGAGCAGAGATGGGGGGCCCAGGGCAGGGCTTGGGGGTTAGAGAAGCTTATCTAGCTGCATGAATCGCGACTCCGTGAGGTAGACCAGATGGCCTTGCCACACCCATTTCACAGGTGGGGTAAGTTGCTTTTTTCATAGACTGGGAAAGTTGCTTAGAGCTCAGAGGGTGACACGGTCTTCCAGCCTGGATGCTTCCACCACCATCCTGCCCTTGTCAGCCTCAGTTTCTTCCTAGGCCTGGATTTGCTGGGTATAAAGTCTGCACCAGCCTCTACCAGCCCCGTGCCTGGCTTGGCCACAGCAGACTGAGGACGCAGACCAGTGTCACCAGCAGCCCCGAGAGCCTAGAGAGGGACTCCTCCAGTGGGGACAAGAGTCACGGCGAGGTGTCACTTATGTGGGGACACACGCGTGTGCACACACACAGTCATATTGGCTTTGGAAGCAGCTAGAATCTGGCTGCTGGATTTCAGGACCAGTACCAAAATAAATACAGAAATCCAACTTGTCTCAAAAGCACTTGCAGCCCAGTCCTGTGGGGCTGAGAAATCTTCCATTTCACATGTTGTGAGAGATGCCGACTCCATGACAAAACAGTGTGCCTTTATTTTGCAAACACCAGTGTGCTCCCCCCACGGCTTCCCTGGAGCTCCTTGCTCTCCCCCGTGCTCCACTCCCCCTGCCCTGGTCCTTTCCTTTCATCATCTCGAGGTTTTCTCCCCCCTCAGCACCCCTGGAGAAGCCTCAAAGAGCACCAAGGCCCATCGAGTGCATTTCACAGATGGGGAAACTGAGGCCCAGAGCGGGGAAGCAACCTGCCCAAGATCAGGCAGCCAGGAAGCTGCAGAGCCAGAATCAAACCCAGACTGTCAGAGGTCAGCCCCCCGGGGTCCCAGCCACCTCCCAGCAGACTTTTCTGGAAAACAGTATCAGGATCCTTCCTCCTTCTCTCTCTCATGCTGAGTTGCCATCCTCCCTTTATCTGTCTTACTTTCTGATTCACTGCCCTACTCCCTTTTTTTTTTACTCTTTCCCTACATCCTCTTTTTCTTGCCCCCTCCTGTATCTTTCTTCTTTTTTTCTTTCTCCTTCCCTCTTTGTCTCTCTCTTTCTCCCTCCTTTTCTCTGTTTTTTTTTTTCCCTTTCCCTGACTTTGTCCACCTTGTTTTTTTCTCAAACACTCCCTCTGTCCTCCTCTCTCCCGACCTCAATTCTCTCCCGCCGTCCTCCTTTTTTCTGCTGAGACTCCCTTCACTCTCCCCCTGCACCGGCCTCTCATATCTCCCCTGCAACAGACTAGGCCCTGGAGGGTACCCCTGGGTCCTACCCCACCCCCGCTGCCATTCCCCGCCCCACCCCACACCCCGGCTCTGCAGCTCATGCCAACCCGGGGCCCCTGGGACCAGCCCGGAGCCCCCCTGGGAGCCCCCGGATCAGGCCCCAGAAGCCCCACGCAGGGTCACACAGCACCTGATGGGGGGCTGGGCAGCGTCCTGACGAGAACTTTTCTTGCAGAAGGCGCGGTCTGCTTTCCGTCCAGCCGAGCCCCCGGCGAGCGGGGCGGGCAGGGGGCGTGCGCGCGCACGTGCGCGGGCCCGGCGGCCCGCAATGGCTTTCGCGTGGGGAAGGGAACCAGCTTCTCCAACCGCAGGCACCGATTTTCCTGTCAAGAGACGCTGGATTTAAAAAGAAGGGGGGGTGGGGAATTATAATCACAAAGCCAAGCGCGGTGCGCTTCGCACAAAAGGACCGGACCCTGTGACGGCAGAGTCTGAAATGGAACCAGAATCTGGAGACAATGGGGAAAGGAAGAAAAGAGGCAGGTCCAGAGGGCCTGTGCAGGGCGGCTGGGCGCAGCCCCCCGCCCAAAGAGGACAGAGGGGTCACCTCCTCCTGTGGTCCCAGACCCGGGTCAACCCTGTCGGTCCGCTCAGCGCCCCCGGCCCCCAAGCTCCCACCTCTTCTGCTTGTCCCCACCCCCCCCCCCCCAGGCGTGGGCATTTGGCTCCGGGATCGAGCGCCACTCATTCACTGACAGCTGTGAGAGAACCCCCCTACCAAGCCTCAGTTTTCTCTTCTGTTCAATGGACAGTCGCCCCTGGGACTGCTGGGAGAATCCGCTGACCGAGGGGTGCACCCCATTTAGTCGTGCCTAGAACGTGGTCCTCCCGCGAGGAGAGCTCTGAGCTGCAAGGCAGCAAACCTGGCCCCATCCTGGCTGTCTCTCATCTGCCGCCTGGGTTACCGTGGGGCCTCGACTTGCCCATCTGCACAAGGGGCAGGCAGGATCCTGCGCCCCCTCACGTCCTCCCAGCTCCCCGACCGCCCTAGAGCCTGGCCCGCAGGGGCGCTCACGGGACCACCACCACTTCTCCCCACCTCAGGCCTTTGCCCCGGGGGTTGCCCCTGCCTGGAACACTCTTCCCTCACCCTCGGGCCCTGGGGGAGATGTCCCACCCGCCTTGGGAAGCCCTCCCTGAGCCGCAGACAGACCAGGGGCCTCAGGTTTTACATCCCTTCCTGACCCTTTACTGTGATTTCTATGAAGACTCACTCAGCGTCCCACCTTCCTGATCCCTCCTAGCCCACAGGCTCCGTGAGGTCAGGGACCCCCGAATGCCATGCCCCCCCACACACTGGTGCCCACAGCACCCAATGCCACGGTGACACATCTGACTCTAGGAAGTTATATATTTATAAGGGACCCACCACGTGCCAGGAAGTGAGGTCACCACAGCGTGTAGGTGGATGGATGAATGGGTGGGTGGGTGGATGGACAGGTGGTTGGATGGATGGATGGGTCGGTGGATGGACAAAAGGATGGATGGATAGGCAGATGGATACATGGGTGGATGGGTGGGTGGATGGGTGGATGGATGGGTAGGTAGAAGTCTAGAAGTAAAAGTACATGCTTATAGAGCACCTGCTCATGCCAAGCATGTACCGAGGTCTTTACATGGATCACTTGTTTAATTTTTACACCAACCCTAGGACGGAGGCACTGTTATTATATATTTATCCCCAATCTACAGATGTGGAAGCTGAAGCCCAGAAGGGTTAGGTAACTTGCCCAAGGCCACACAGCCAATGAAGTAGAGATAGAATTTGATCCCAGGTGATCTAGTTCCAGAGTCCACGGCTCAAACCACTCAGCTGGACAGGCTGAGGGTCGTGGGTAGATATGTCTCTCCCCTCCACCCTATGAGACTGCATGTCCCTGGGGGCAGCCACTTGGGCTGGCTTTATCTCTGCGAAGAGAGGCCCCGACCTAGAATGGGCCCACCTAGGAAGTGGCTGTGAGTCCCCATTTTACAGCAGTGCAGAGTTGTGGAAAAGAGCACGGCCTTGGAACCCCACCTTGTGTGGCAGACACACAAAGGGACCATTTGGCAGCCGGGTGACCTTGGGTCCCATAGCTAGCCCTTCCGAGCCTCAGTTTCCTCATCTGGGCAATGGGGATGGTAAGACAGGTTTGCGGCAAGGACTGGCGCCCTCTCGTGTGACACACACCGCTACCAGAGGAGGACTGGGCACGTCCAGGGGTGGGGAGCGTGTCTGGGGCAGCCGGGGCCTCCGCCGGGCAGGAGCTGCACGCCTCCCGGGCCCCGCCGGCTTCTGGCCTGGGTCCAGCCTGGCCGCAGCAGCCGGTCCTCTGGGCTTCAGATCCTTGGCGGCAGGGCTGGAATAAGCTGCCTTTCAAGAGGGGAGCTTTATTTATACGCCGACGCCAGCCGCACTCCTGCTATTAGAAATTTCATCGGCTCCTTTGATTTAAGGCTTGCCACGAGCTGCCAATCGCGGCCGCCTCCCGGCCCGGCCCTGTGGCTCAGCCAGCCTTGTTCCGGCTCACAGCGGCAGCAAGGAACATTATTTAATTTCCCGCCAGCGGGCAGTGAGCGCTGGAGCTCCCCCTCCCTCTGGATTTATTTATTCAATCCTTTTTGGAAACAGCGTCTGGGGAGGGATCTGATGGGATCTGGCTCATCTCCCTGGCCTGGGCGGGCCGGGCCCTGAGGTCACCGAGGTGGGGCCTGGTGGGAGGATTCTAGGGGGACGCCAATGGCGATCTGCTGCCCTCTGACCCCTGAGGCGTCTTCATTTGGGAGGAGGCAGCCCCTGGCCCTGAGAAGGGGCTCCGGGGCCACTTGATCTGAGAGGGAATCCCGGAAGCATCAGCAGAGGAGGTGCACCTGGAGGGGACAGAATCAGCCTTCCGCTGCGGGTGGTCAGAGCCCAGCCACGCCGGGGACCTCCGGGAGACGCACGCGCCTCAGGGCTGTCCGCCCAGGAGGGGAGGGATCTGGGGTATTCCCATCCCAGCACCCATCTGACATAGATGCGGGTGACTCTGGAGAGGAGGGACTTTAATTCTGCTGCACTTCTCACCTGCCCTGCATTCAGATCGAATACGCCCCTGCTGCCATCTTGTCAGCTCGGGGGGCAGGCACTGACCGTGGGAGGTGGCTGTGGCTGTTGGTCTTCTTTGTTACTGCTCCTCCTCCTCTGGGAAGCCCTCCTTGACCACCCATCACCTCTGG
The DNA here is from genome assembly GCF_030445035.2 of Dasypus novemcinctus. NCBI lineage: Eukaryota > Metazoa > Chordata > Mammalia > Cingulata > Dasypodidae > Dasypus > Dasypus novemcinctus. The sequence continues at coordinate 36,242,267 of NC_080691.1, forward strand.
ATTCCTTCCTAGTACATAGCATGAGCCAGGGTTATCCAGTTACGTATGTGTTTCCCGTCACCCCCTCCAAACTGGAAGCCTCCCGAGGCAGGGGGTTGCATCTATCTTAATCTCTGCTGTAGCACTTGCACACAGTAGGTGCTCAATAAGTGTTTTTGGAATGGGCAGGGACTGCCTGCCTTAGGTAATCTCCCAGGCCCTGTGTCACCCACCCCAGCACTTGGCAGTAAGCTGGAGTCTTCACAAGGACAGGCCCTTGAACCCGGCCACGACTTCCAAGAAGGAACTGGGATGGAGAGATGGACATGCATCCAAGACCACACAGCTGTGGGCACACAACACCCAGACCTTCCTCTACCCTCCCGGCAGCCCCAAAGCTTTTGGGACCCCATTTCCCAGTTGTGAGAGCAGAGGAGCAACTCACACGGGGGCCCTGCCTCCATGGAGCCCATAATATCTTAGGTGCTAGAGGGTATCCGTGGAGAAACATATCAGAAAGGGCAGTGCAACCAGGAAGAACTCCCTGGAGGAGGCAACTCCCCCCCAACACTATAACAAGAAAGAAAACCAGTCCCTTGAGGTCTGAGGAAGGAGGAAATTAAAAATATTTAATGGTCTACCCTATAAATATGTCAGGGGCAGAAAGCCCTGGACACGTAGAGCTGAGATTGTTACGCACTTACCACCTCCAAGACAGAAATCAGAGGTGACTGGGTCCAATTTTTAATATGCAATGATCCCAAATTGCTGAAGCTGGCGGAGCTAATATTGAAAAGTTAAAAATAAAAGGGGAAAGGAGAGAAAAACAAGGCAAGGAGGCCAGGTTGGACAGAGCAAGGTGAGGGGAGGCATTTCCCCCGGGCAATCGATCCAGCGCAGGGCGATTCCAGAGCCTTTGTCTACGGGACCCGGCAGCAGTGGCCGCCGGGGAGTGTTAATCGTCGGCGAGTTCTAATAGGTGTAATATTCTCGCGTGTTACATGTGCATTAATTAAGTAACACTGCATTTAGCTCCAAATCATGCAGAAGGCGTGTGTGGTGTTTGCACAGGCATAAATATCCTCCAGTTAGCGAGCGGCTGGCGCGGTTTTCTCTCTGTCCACTGCCAGTGGAGCCAGCGAGGGGGATGCGAAGCCTCCTTCCTCCCCCAGGACAGGGCGCCTTGCAGCTTCAGGAAGGTGGGGAAAGAGCAATGAAAGATAAGCTGCATTAAATAGTAGAGTCAGACAGACGTGGGTGGGATTCCTTGGAGCTGCTACCGACTTGCTGTGTGACTGGGGCAAGTGGCTTAGCTTCTTTGACCCTCAGTTTCCTCATCTGGAAAAGAGGGATCCTAAATTGGCCCTACCTGAGAGAGTGACAGAGCTGGGTGAGATGTGGCACGGGAAGGGCTTAGCAAAGAGTGCTCGGGAATGTGCAGGGATGATGGCCATGGAGTGGACATGGTCAGCTCATGACTGGATCTGGGATTCGACCCACCGGGACCCGACCCTGGCTGCATGCCCTGTGCCCAGTTTGCTGCAGTATCTCTGAGACCAGAGGCAGCAGAAACCTCCTCCGCTCTCTGGAATGTGCTCCCCAAGCAGTACTGAGCTCTCCGCACGGAGGGAGAAGCAAGCGGCAACACCTAACCAGGTAACCAGGAGAGGGGAGAAGTGTCCTAGAATGAGAGACAGACAGACACACTGTCTAGTCCTGGTTCTGTCTCCTACAGGCCGTAGGATTTTGGCCAAGTCCTTCTCCCATTCTGAGTGGCCGTCTGTGAAATGGGACATCTCAGGCCAGCTCCCTGAGATGAGCCGAGGACATGAAAGCCCTATCGAAATAAGGTGGCTGTGGCTTGTTGTGGGGCAAGGGGGAAGCCCCGGGGGTCCTCTCTGCCCCCCCGAAGGCCCCGGATGGCCAGACCTACCTAGAGCTCAGAAGGTACCCCGACCCGCCCCCTCCCACCTTTGAGCATCGTCAGGCCTGCGCGGTCCTCCCGTTCTGCAGATGGGCAAAACGAGGCCCCAAGCAGGGACATGACTTGCGCAAAGACATCTCAGGGATTGGCGGAATCCCCGGCGCCCGCCAGGACCTTCCACCCCATCCCCCTCCAAACCCACGGCCCGCCCCCCGCCCCCCCACCTCGGCTGACCAAAGCCACGGGGTTGTTGGTCTGTTTTATACACTCATGTCGCAGTGTTTTTTCTTGTTCTTTTTAAGGGCTCGGGATTCAGGAAAACCAACTCAACGTGCATAATTTAGTAATTATTTCTTACGTTCATCCTCACGGCCGCGCCTGCATACAGATATTGGAATTTGCATAAAACAAGCTTGCCACCGGCCCCAAGGCGTCCCTGGAAGGGGCCCAGGCAAGGGGGGTGGGGACGGTGCTCAGGTTGAGCGCACCTGCCCTGCCCTGTCCTCTCGGCCACAAAGGGAAACCGAGGCAGCATGTGGGGGGTGGGGGCTCAGCCCGCTGCACCCCCAAACCAGGAAAGAGAGAGAACGGCGGGATGCAGCAGGGCCCTGGTGGCAGGAAAAACACCCGGCGGCAGCCTGGAACCCTCCCGATTAGTATTCAGCAAGCGTCTCGCTCAGAAAGGATTAATGGAGTCTGATGCTTAATATCCTGGAGAACAATTAATTTGCCCACAGTTTTGTCATGGTTGAAAGTCAAATGCTGGAACCGATCGATGCTCGCACGCGAGCCGGAGCCCAGAAACCTTCGGCAGGAGCAGAATTTTAATTTTCCTGCCCTGGCCCCCCTCCCCCGCTTCCCAGCACACCCACTTTCTAATGGCCCTAAAAGCCACTCCATCCGCGGGCAGCGCTGGTTTCTCCACCACCGAAGCCCGCTGGGAGCCTCGGCTGCAGAACCCATCCCCCCGGACTTCCACGGCGGGACACGGGCTGGCCAGCCCTTGTGGGGGCTCTGACCTCTCATCTCGTCCAGTTGTCCCCCCGTGGGGCCTCCGACGTCCCGTTGTCCCCGAGGCCCCGGAAAAGGCACGGCAGCGAGGGGGCCACGGCGCTGAGCCTCTCTTTGCGGGCCGGGGTTCGCCACCCATGTACTGCGCAGTGCTGGCTCGGCAGAGACGTGGCCGAGGGCGGCCGGTGGGCCCGGGCAAGCGGGAGATCGATAGGCTCTCAGGGAACGCCGGCTTTGTTTCAAAACCGCTTCCAGCCCGGCTGGACGCCGGAGGCGACTTTGGCGATTCGGTCCTGGCCAGGGCCGGGGTCCTGCCTTGTTTGGCAGTTGCAGGTTGGGGGGCTGGGGGGGCTTCCTGGGGATACCGGGTGTCAGCAGGGAGCTGGCTTAGAGGTCATCTCATTTGATCCTCTCACCTTGCAATCAGGAAGCCCGAGGCCCCGAGAGGCCAAAGTCATTGTCCAAGTTTGCACAGCGCTCTGAGGACCAGAAGCCCGTTCTCTTGACACAGGTAAGCGTTTAACGCATCCCTGGGCTGCCATGGACACCCCCATCCTCAAAGTGTGGCCCGGGTGGCGGCGACGGCCTCCCCTGAAGTTTATTGGAAACGCACCATCTCTGGTCGGCCTCTGGGGCCCAGCACCCCAAAGGGCCCCCGGCCTTGGTTGAACGCTCGGCTGTAACTGTCTTGAAGTTGACATTTTACACCCGGCTCTGCAAATGATGTAGCGCATCCTGGAATTGCCGAATCAGAATCCGCATTTTAACAGCAGTCTCCAAGTGATTCCTGTGCACCCTGAAGTAGGGGAAGTGACCAATTTAAAATCCCCCACACCAGTGCCACCATCCAAAAATCACTCCCCTCCCTGCTCCCCAAGGAGGACAAAGCCACCCGGCGGACCTGCCATGACTGCCCATGTTGTCCGTCATTAGGGCAGCAAGAGTTGAGAGATTCTGTAACTTTGGGGAATTTGAAGTTGGCTTCCATCCAAGCTTTCCTTAGAGGCTTCGGGGTGGAGAAGGCGGGGCTTAGAGATGAAAAGACCCCCCCTTTTCAACCTCAGCACTCCCCCCCAACTAAGCAACCCCACCCTCGCCCCCGATAGAGACCGAGCCTCTGGGCCCCCAGTCCAGGCCCAGGAACCCTAGGAACCCCTCAAAAAAGGAGGCTTTCTCTCGTTCGCTTTCTACCAAAGCCCCCCAAAACCAATTTCACTACCCACATTTCTCAGGCGAGAAAACAGGGGTCCAGGACAAGGGGCCAGGCCCCCAGGGCAAGCCAGGTAAAGGGCAGCTCTGCCCGGACCTCGGCGGCTCCCAGGGAGCAGCCCGCGGCCAGGGGCGTCGCTGCCTGCTAGACAGTGCTGGCTGGCGGTGGCAGGGGACACCCGCACGCGCCTCTCCTCCACCTGCGGGATCACACACCCAGCCTGTCACCCCCCAGGAGGATTTGGGGGGAGGGTCACTCGGGCTCCATTCCCCAGAACTCCCTGCAGTGGGCAGCGCGTCCACAAGACCAGGAACGTGCTGATGTGTCCTCGGCCACAAAGCGAAATAAAGGTGGCACGTGGGGGCTTAGCCCTCTGCACCCCACACCAAGCGGGCCTCCGTGGCGGAAAAACACCTCACTCTTTTCTCTGCCTCTGGGCCCGGGGACTATTGAGGAGGGGGAGGAAGAAGAGGAGGGGAGAGGCAGGGGAGAGGAGGTGAGGGATAGGAAAGGGGAAGGGGTTTTCTGAACTATACTCTTCTTCAGGCCATCTTTCTACATTCTCAGAGAATCCACCGGCTGTTCTTGTCCCACTGTGCAAAGGAGGAAACCGAGGCCCACAGAAGCCACCTGCCCCAGGTGACATGGCTGGAAATTGGCCCAAGTGGGCCTGGCCTCCCCCCTGGCGGCCTCCACCAGCCGATTTCCCTAGCCTGCTCCATTTTCATTCTGACAATCACATTTCCCATTATCCAGGGGTGACCGCGTGCCAGGCTCCCTGCTAAGAGCTCTGCGAGCATCGGCTCATCCAACGCACGAGGCAGGCCCTGGGAGTAACGCCATTTCACAGGTGCGGACACTGAGGCGCGGGGTGGGGAAACGCCTTGCTCCAGGTCAGCTGGCTGGGAGTGGCTGAGCGCGGAGTGGGTCTGTCGTCCTGGGCTGGCAAACGCCGTGGGAGACGACCCAGCCAGCCTAGCCAGGTCTCCCTGAGGCCCAGAGAGGGTGAGCGACTCGCTCCAGTCACATAGCGCCTCAGCAGGGACCGCCTGCTCGGCCCAGGGAAGCCAGGCCGGGGGTGACCCTGATGTGCAGGGGGAGGGGGTATGGGGGGCTAGAGGGCAGAGTCAGTGGGAATCCCCCCAGCCCCAGAGGCTGACTCCAGGAGGCCCCTGTAAATCCGCACCCCTGCAACCGTGCTTCCCAGTCTGCGCCGGGCCTCGGGCTGAACCCAGCCACTGCGAGCGCCCCTCCGGGCCCCGTGGGGTCAGCCAAGGAGGTCTTTGGAGTCCAGGGCACAGCTGGGGCCTGCTCCACGGACACCAAACATCTGACTGCCGGCTGCCAGAACCGCATATGGGCCTCAGGGAGGGAGGCCCCTCGAAAATCCCCTGGCCCAGCCTCCTCTCCCCGCAGCCCCCCCAAGCAGGGACCTGGACCCGCTGCACACAGGAGGAAGAACTTTCGCATGAACACAGGCACAAGCCCCCGAGTGGGCTTCTCTGGGAGGCGGCGCCTGGGGTTGGCGACTGCAGGCCCTGACCTTAGGAGCAAGGTGGCCTTGGGGACAGGCTCGCCTCATCTAGGGGAGCCTCAGTCCCCTCATCCACAATTCAGGAACAACAGGGACCTACCCACAGATTCAGATCATGCTGGCGAAGCCCCCCCCAAGAGTCAGTGCTCACTGAATAGTCTTTGCCAGTATTATGGTTTTTAAAATTTTTTTAATTTTTTGAAGGAGGCACTGGGGATTGAACCCGAGACCTCGGACTCGAGAAGCAGGAGCTCCACCACTGAGCTGCACCAGCTCTGCGAGTATTAGGATTTTTCACTAGAAACACAGGACAGATCCCACTGCACAAGCTCCCTGCTCCACTGTGGCAGAGTCCAAGGTCAAGGAAAAACACTCTTCCGGGGTTTAAGCCACTTTAAGAGCGAGGCAGCCCAGCCAGGTCCGGTTCAACTGGACCTGGGTTCAAATCCCCACACTGCCCCTTTGGTCTTGTGTCCTCAAGCAAATTCCTTATGCAAGGGAAACTCAACGTCCTCATCTGTAAAATGGGTACGGCACCGACCTCGCAAGGTTGCCTGATGATCAAACAAGGTGCCCACCTCGGAGCTGAGGATCCTGGGTTCATGTCGGAGTCGGCCACGATTATCAGAACTTTCCTCATCACGGTCCTTGTATTTCAAGGCCAGGCCCCGAGCTGAGGCTGGAATTCGAGGTGCCGCTCGGCCAGTTCTTGGATTCGGCCCCGTCTCCCCCACTGGGCATGGGGAGAATGCCCTGGCCGAGCTCGACGTGCCCGAGACCCCGGGGCCCCCTGGCGAGGGCCGCGTTCGGGAGGAGGCACCTGCGGGCGGGGCGGGCAGGCGGCGCCCACGCGCCTCCGGGCCTGCTCCACGCGCCTGCGCGGCCCTCAGCGCCCAGGGCACTGCGCCCTCACTTCCCAGCTGTCTCCCTCCGCGGCCTCCGGCTGCCCGTTCCAGGAGGCGTCACCGGCAAGGCAGGTGCCTGGGGGACCCGGGGCCGTCCCGGCCGAGGCTGCGCGGGGAGAACGTGGGGGTCCGGGGAGCGGGTCTGGGCGCCAAGGCCAGGCCTGGGTTCAGAGCCCGACCTTGCCACCTCCTCTTTGTGCCTCAGTTTCCTCAGGCTTACGATGAGGCAAGAGTATGGGCTCAGGAAACAGGAAGTGTCATCGTGACGCTGGATCGGCAGGCTCCTGAAGCGCGGCTTCTGCCCCCAGACCAGAACCCACTTTATTTATTTATTGTACTATCTCTTTAGAGTCCGCTTCATTCAGCATCTCAGGGAGTTAGGGGGCGCAGCGTAGCCTGAGCAGCGAGGGGCAGAGGCAGCAATGGGAAGAAGGCATTTTCCAGACCCTGACGGACCCAGGTTCAAATCCCAGCCCGGCCAAGTCACAGCTGTGTGAACTCCGCCCCCTTCATTAACCTCTCTGGGCCTATTTCCCGTCGGTAAAATGGACAGAGCATCCCCGGACCTAGCAGGGTTTGGGGAACATGAAGGAAAACAAATTCTTCCTAAATTGGTGTGAGAACCATCCTGGTACTCCACAGGACCTGCACGTATGTCTTTTTTGATCCCTTCCTGCCAGGGCCAGGCTCTTTATTTTTCATCTGCTAAGGAAAGGTGTGTGTGTCCCTCACACATATCAGCTGGTATTGTACCCATTTCACAAATGTCCCAGGTGGCACCCAAAGGGAGCAGTGTTGGAAGTACACTGCCCAAGGAGTCAGGAGTTCTAGGTTTGGGGGTCCCAGCCCCACCGGGAATTTTGCTCTGTAATCTTGAGTAAGGTGCATCCCCATCGGAGCCTCGGTTTCCCCATATGTGAACCGAGGAGGTGGGAAATGTTAAACATGATCATTCCTGTACTCAAGAGAAGTCCCAAGAAGGTCCCTGTTGCTTTTTCACTGTAGTCCGTGGGCATCTTCGGAATGCCCCATCCCTGGGCCAGGCACTGGGAATCCAGTGGAATAAAGCACTGAGGGATTTGAGGGTCCTTTGTGCAACCCTGCTCAAGCTAGTATAAACGGGAGGGTCTGAATCTGCACTGGAAACAAGGACAGCTGTCACCCTGGGAATCAGACCGCCTTCCTGGTCCTTTCCCGGGATGTAGTGTGAGATGGGGGTCTTGGGATCCAAAGCCACACACCTGTGAAGGCTTGGGAGTGTGCCAGCAGGGGTGTCAGAAACAGAGCAAGGCATGGCTCACTCCTGGAAGGACGATGTGGCCGCCTGGACATGGCGGGGGATCCGCGAGCCTCAGGATCTGCCTGCACACGGCACACTCCACCCCAGCAAGGACGGGTCTTTCTGATTATACCCTCCCTCACAGTCACACATTATCAGACCCAGACGCGCAAGGGAGGTTCATCTCCTGAGGCAACTTTGGCGATCTATTAGTTAGGGCTGCCAGGAACACTGGGTTGAGCTAGATTTTGAGGCAGGATAACCACACACCCTGGTTTTCCTGAGCATGTTGTTCAGAAATAATTATCGATCATGCCCCTTTTTACTCTATCCTGATTCGGGTAGTAAATTATTGGTCACTCTGTGTTGAGACTATGTCCAGCTCAGTGGAAAGAGTTCTGTGCTCGATTAGTAATGTCTGCAAGGAGCACAGAAAGGAGATCAAGGGCATTACTGTCATGCAGCTGTCTCCCTTGTCACCAAAGTCCATGTCCACTCTGGGACGCATTCATACAGGTTCGTGCCCTCAGAGGTAGGTTCTCCATCAACCTGAGTTCACATCTCTAGAGATGTGATGGGGATGAGGCAATGAAAAATAGAAAGCGAGAGAAATAGGGTTAAAAAAAAAAAAAGACAACTTTAACTTCATATCATCTGACTCAGGTTTGAAAAGAAAATTTCTAATTCTGATGCATTTATAAGAGTCTGTGGATGGGAGTGGCTCATTTTCCTCACAAGTGGCCACTGAATGTGAACAGGAAATGCAGAGCCCTACAGAGTATCCACAGTGAAGATGGGCTGTGGGAACCTCCAAGAAATCCTGAAGCCCTTTGGAGAAAGAAGCCTTGGGGTAGAGGGCCATCTGTCCATCTGCCCTCCCCAGAGACCTTGGAATTTGCCCCCTGCCCTGAGCCCCCGCCCTTCTGTTCCCTGACTTCAACCTGACCCTGGAGTTGACCTCTGACCTATGACAAGCCCCCTGGGCCCTGTGCGGGAGTCCTGTGTGCCCACCACGAAAAGTCACCCCTCGGATCTCCTGCTGTGGGGAGGGCAACTGACTGACTGCCCGACCCAGGGGCTGTGCTCTGAATCTACCGCTGCCTTTGCTCCAAGGTCGCATATGCCGCAAGCTTCTCCCAGCCAGGAACGCAGCACGGCAGGGATATTCGGGCAGACCCGTTCCTGCGAGGCAGAGGACTTTTCTGCTGGATGACCTTGGCCTAAGGACGTCCCCATTGGTCTGGCTGAAACTTCCATTGAACTGTGTGGCTGTCTGGGACCCTCCTTCCTTCCGCTTCTCCCGCACAGGGGTCAGAACTGCGTCACGGTCGCACAGCGCACCTGCCTCCTTCGTCTCTCTCTCCTTTCCAATCCCAGCTCGGTATCTGCTCTCAAGGGATAGGGGAGAGAGAATAACAATCCCTCAAAAAGGCCTAATCTCTAGAACCTGTGACTATGTTACCTTACACAACAAAAGAGACTACAGAAAGGGTTAAGCTACAAATTTTGAGATCTATTATCTCGGAAGGCCCCATATAATCATAAAGGTCTTTATGCAAAGGAGACAGGAGAGTCAGAGAAAGAGAGAAGAGAGGCAGAGACCATGGAAGTTGTCCCCCACCCCCAGAGCCACCTGAGGTGACACCCCTTCCCTGGGCAGCCCACAGCCTCTTCTCTTCTTTGCAGGTGGAGAAAGAAGCCAGGAGCCAAGACATGCAAGTGCCTCCTAGAAGAACAGCTCTTGGACACCTCGATTTTAGCCTGGAAGACCCATTTCAGATTTCTGACTTCTAGAACTGTAGGATAATAAATCTGTTTGGTTTTAAGCCCTCGGCTGGGGGTAGGTTGTTACAGCAGCAAGAGGAAGCTAATACAGAAACCGTATACACCTTCTAAAGTTGTATAGCAACCTTGGAGGGTGGCGGTGATGCTCTCTGTACTTTACAATGAGGACATTGAGCCTCAGGGGGAAAGGGTATCTGAGCCCACTTAGCCTGACTTGTTTGGGGCTGGAATTGAGAAGCTCATGCTCAGGATTGCCGAGCTGCACTGGCCCCCAGGCTTGTCTCCGTCCCCGTCCATCCCTGCCACCCTCACGTACCCTGCCTTTTCTCTCTGCTCTTCTTTTGGTCATCTCATTCATGTGTTCTGCAGATGTTTGCAGTACACCTACTACAGGCCAGGCAAGGAATGATTATGACACAGACCCAGACCTCAGAAGAAATAGGTAGAAAATTACAGTCCAGGAAAAAGAGGGATGGCTTCTTCCGGAAGGTGACAGCAGGTTGAGACCTAAGTGCTAAGTGAGAAAGATTGAGATGATGAGTGGAAAGAATATTCCAGGCAGGGGAAGAGCATCGGTGAAGGGTCCATGGAAATAGAAGAAATGAGGTCCTCCTGAACGTTTGCAGTCCCTCATGCTGCCCCCAATGCAGCGCTGATCCATCTAGATTATAATTGTCTGTTTATATCATGGTCATCCCCACTAGACTGGGAGCTCCATACACGCAGCAGTCCTTTCTCAGCCACCTTGGTATGTCCAGTGGCACAGACTAAATGATAGGATGGTTAGGTAAAAGGGAGTATTGTAGGAGCAAGTGGATGTGTGGTTGGTTGGATGGATGGAAAGATGGATGGATGGATGGATGGATGGATGGATGAGTGGTTGAATGGGTGGGTGGATGGATGGATGGATAGAAGGCTGGGTGAGTGGGTGGATGGGTGGGTGGATGCATGGATAGATGGGGGTAGATTGGGGATGAGTAGATGGATGGGTGAGAGGATGAGGGAGTGGATAGATAGGTGGATGGGTAGATGATGGATGGATATAGAATCAATAGTTTAATGGGTAAACGATTAGTTGGGGAATTGAACAAAGAGACAACTAAGTGAATGAGTGAAAGTCCCATTTGCTGGAAGGATTTGAACTCTTGCATCTTCTCTCCAAATCCATTGGAACAACTTGTCCAGGCCCCAGCATAAAGAGCTAAAGCATGAAAAAGCTTGGCGTTCCGCCCATCACTTACATCATCCCACCCCCCACCCCCACCCCACTGCCCGACAGGATGGGAAGCTCCCGTTCTGCTTCCCGTGCCTGCAGACCAGGGCCCCTGAGGCAGATGTTACAGCCATTTAAAACCCGGTGGCTTGGGACGAGGAACTATTTGACTGGTGTTCTCCTGAGCACATCAGAGGCAAACTGCAGAGCTGGGGAACCTCTCAAGGAAATGGGCTTCAAACGCAAGCAGTCTGGTCCTGTGTTCTGGGGTGCACACATCTAGCACAGAGGGGTTTCACCTGAGTCTCATCAGTGATGCCCTGGTCCACCAGCCACACATTCATTCAGTCAGTCACCTATCCCTCTGTCCCATGACCAGTCCATTCATCTATGCACCCATCTATCCATCCAATCATCCACCCACCCATCCACCCACCCACTCATCCACCCATCCACCCACCCACCCATCCACCCATCCATCCATCCATCTATACATACATACGAACATGTAGAGACACATGTTTCACTCATCCAAACCCATCACCCATCCATTTGTTTGATGTTTATTCAGTGCTGCTATGTGCCAGGCGCTGGGTGCCATAGAAATTACATTTGGAACCCCCAAATGCCAAGTCTTTAAGGGTCCATTTCCCAACTCGCTAACTGTACACAATGGGAAAGGGAGGTCCAGAGAGAGGAAGGGAGTGGGGTGCCTGGCTCCCCATCCCCTTTCCGCCAGCATCGCTCCACCCTGCAGCCCAGCAGGGGCTGGCAGAAAGGAGCCCGTTTCCCAAGGCTGATTTGGGCGCTACCCTGAACACTTCGCATCTAGCGTTTAATGCTTTCACCGAGTTCCCACCAAGGTGTGAATGGCTGATAGATTTCTCCTAGCCCCTCAGAGAATTTTCCAGTGAACTTGACAGCTGCTGAATCCCAGAGTCTCTCTGACAGATTGGATTTCAGGCTCAGAAATTTAATTAAGGAAGGATGTGAGGTACGATCTCGGTGGGGGGGCACGATGGGAGGGGCTTAGTTCTGGAAAACCCCCTTTGGGGAAACGGCCTGGAATGGGAGAAGAGAGCACTGGACTGAGAGTCAGAAGTCTCCTGCCCTGTGTTGGCCACGGCTGCCTGCGGCGCATTCTCGAGGGCAGGGCACTGGACAGTGCGCACGACGTGGCTCCGCAGACCCCCACATCCCACCCTACGGAGAAGGAACCGTTCCAAGGCCAAGGAAGAGAAACTCATGCTTAGTGCCTCCTCTGCTCCCAGCAGGTCAGACCTCTGAACCCAAAGGCAGGGAAAGAGGAGGCAGATGGAGGAATGAAGAGTTTCTGAGCGCCCACTATGCGAAGGGCTCCCGGCTACCCGCCGCGGACAGGGCCTTCTGAATTCCCAACGGCTCGGGGTGGGTGGCTGTGTCACGAGCCCCTTTGGGCTCTGAGAAGCGTGAGGTCTGGAGAGGGAAGTGGCTTGTTCAGGTGCCACGGCGAGTCGGTGGTGAGCGCCCAGGCCAGGCCACCCTTATCTCCCGCCGGGTCAGCCTCGGCAGCACCCTCGCTGCTCCCCCTGCACCCTTGCCCCACCCCCATCGTTCTCCACCTGGAAGGAAACCTAGCAACCAGCGATTCACTTTGCAAAGCTGGTGACGTCCCCCCTGAATCTGCAGTGGCTCCCTCTCTCCCCAGGGCCATGGGGCCCCCAAGGGCCCTGCCCCGTCAGTCCCCTTGTGGCCTGCCTTGCCCTCCATCTCCAGGCTCCAGCCATGTGGCCTCCGTGGCTCCCATAAGCATCATACTCCTTCCTGCCTCTGGGGTTTTGCTCGAGCTCTTCTCCCTTTCTCCCTTCCTGGAATGCTCCTTCCTTCCCACCCCACCCGTTGCCTGACTCCGTCTCAGCTCAGATTTTATCGCACGTCTCACTTCCTACAGGAAGCCCACCCTGACTGCCCACCTGACCCTGGCTCCCGCGTTGTACAGGAATTGGAGCTGTCCATGGCTTCGCACACCCCACCCTCCGGACCCACTGCTTTCAGCGAGTCTGTGGCAGGCGCCACCTTGCCCAGCACCCGTCAGGGGGTGTCTCCCCACTCTCCTGCCTCAGGGTTTTCTCAACGCCCTGACGCCTTCTACCCTGCTTCTCAGAAGGTCCGCAGCGGCGGGGGGCCCGCCTGCCCGCAGTGGTCATCAGAGGACAGCGCGGCCTTCGTCTCATGTTCTTCCTTCCCTGCCTCGCTCCCCTTGCTGCCCGGCTCCCGCCTCCTGCGATCGCCTCCAGATAAGCGTTCTGCGCCCAGGTCTGTGTCTCGGGCCCCGCTTTTTGTCTGGGTGGAGGGGACCCACACGGAGGCATTTGGTCAGCCGGCGTGCTCCACCTGGCCATGCTTGCCAGTTCCTGGAGAGCAAAATCCGGGCCCATTTGGGTCATTCCAGCATCGTGGTGCTGAGCCCTGCGCCAGGCACAAGGTTGGAAGTGAGCCAATATTCTGGAGAGGAAGTAAGGGGGGGGAGAGGAGGGATGGGTGAGGGAGGGAAGAAGAGAGGAAGGAAGGAAGGAAAGAAAGAGGGAGGGAGGGAAACTGGAGGCCTGGAACCCAGTTCTGTCGTACCCACAGCCCACATGTGGCCACGTCCTCCCCAGGTACGGCCTGGGTAGACAAAAGCAGCCCATTTGTGGCCATTCTCCCTCATTCAGCATAATTCTAGTTCCCACTTCCCTCGATTCTCTACCTCCTTAGGCACACAATGAATTATATACTCTGGAGGTCCTTCCCGGGTATAAAAAAAGCCCATGACAGAAAACTCTACCGGCCATTCTTTTTCCCTTTTTGTCCCCAAGAGCAGGTGCATGGTGTAATACCCCTGATTTTCAAGATCTGATTGAACTGTCATAGGCACTGCACACTTGCAATAACTCCTCTGCCACGGCGAGGCCCAAATTATTATAGACCCGGGCGCACCCTGAGATGTGGTAGATAAAGGTCTGTCAGCGTTTCCATTACTGGGCCCTGTTTGGGGGGATTTGTTTATTTAAATGGGATGGATTGGGTGCACCAGGGAGCGATGGATGGGCTGGCAATGTGGGTGGTGGCTGGGTGAAGAAAGCATCGGCTGCGTGCTGCCACTTGTTGACGGCGTGCATGTCTCAGGCTCACAGGGCCATGCCCTGATGCCTTATGGCAGATGGAGCCGGGAGAGATAGGTTGGCAGCTGGTGATGCTTGGCCAGGTGGAGTGAGCGGAGCAGCTGCAGGGAGCTGGGGTAAGCTCAGAAGCAAAGTTTTGACCTTGACCTCTGAGACGCCATGTGATGGAGCTGCATCCCTGCCACGGCCCCTCTCCCTCTGAGCCAGCCACCTGGCCTCTCAAGCCCTTAAATATGCCGTGCTTTTGCACCACAGGACCTTTGCACGGCCTAAACCTTCTGCCTGAATGCCCTTGTCACAGCCCTTCCCCAGCCGGCGCCCTCTCACCCTTTAAGTCTCAGTATAAATCACCTCTTCTGAAGGCTGTCCCTGAATGCTCAGCCCCAGGCTTCCCCCCCCACCCCCTCTCTTAGTTAATTTTACAAGCATCCTGTCCTTTGCCAACAGAGGATTTATCACCGTGCATAATTATGTACTTGAGTGTTTGTTTATTTGTTTATTATCTGAGACGACATATGTTGTTTTTATCTTCCCACCCTCCCTCTTTGGAGAAGTCTCAGCCTCTGGCGCCACGTGGTCCGAGCCTGGCTGCCAATCACAGCCCCGGGCCTCTCGCCATTCTCAGAACTGGCCACCTGAACGGACGCTCCATCGCAGCTGGGACAATCGCGACATCCCACCCCCCAGTAAGAGCGAGTTGTCAAGGGCCGCGCGTGACCCGAGCAAGGGCAGTCGGTGCCTTCCCTGGACGTGTTTCAGAAGCTTTGCCACGCTTCTAGAACAGGCGAGCAAAGTCTTTGGCACTGCTCCCAACGAGAGATGGAGCCCGAGTCCTCTCCCCTTTGGTCTGGGTATCGCTCTGTGGCTAGGGCGTGGCCGAAGGGACCCCGTGTGCCTTCCAAGGCTAAATTGCAAAAGGTGATCCAGCTGCCTCCTGGCTCGCCCTCTCGAGACGGTCACCCTTGGAACCCATCCCTAACGTTGTCAGGAAGCACAGGCCACGTGGAGAGGCTACGTGGAAGGTGTTCCGGCTGAACGGCTGGGGTCCCCACCCACCGGCAGGCGTGCGGGTGACCGGCCTCCGGACGCCGCCAGCCCCCGGCTCGAGCCGCCGCGCCGATGCCGGGCGGAGCAGAGCGCAGCCTCCCGCGGCCTCCCGCTCCAACCGCAGTCTGTGGGTAGCATGAACGCTGTTGTTTTACGGCACCGCGTTTTGGGGGTGGCTTATTCCACCCCCCTGGAAGGCCCGCCCAGGATGCTAAACCGGGAGGATGTCATTTGGGGGTTCTGGGCGGCCCCCGTCCCCCGCACATGGAGAGAGCTGCTCTCCAGGCTGACGCCAAGTAGAGATGAGCGGTGATTGGAGGCAGACGGTGAGCCTGGGCCCCAAAGCTTCTCCTGCCATTCCGGGGGGCTGTCCCCCAGTCCTTCCTGGTCAGCACGCCCCCCCTGGGCTCAGGCAGGCTGGAGTGGGCTTCCGTTGCTGGTGTCCACAGCTTCTGAATGGAGTCACTGTCCTTCCGTGCGCTGGACGGGAGCTCGGTGAGGTCAGGGCCGTTTCTGTTCGGTCCTGGCCCCACAGCCAGCTGTGAAAGGTCACCCTGAGGAGAGAAGGAGCTCTTTCATCCCCTCTCCATCCTCTGCCCCGGAGAGAAGTGTTCCGGTGAGGCTCAGAGAAGGGGTGGGTTCCCGAAGTGCCTGGAAGATGCATCCTGGAATTGAAATCCAGGCAGCACCTGGCAGTCAGGCTCGTCCTGGGCCGACTGAGTCAGGCAGGTTGAGAGGCGTCAGGCAGGTGACCCAGACAGGAACCTGGCGGGAAAGACAAGCTCCAGGAGTCTGCGAGAGCTCTGCGGTCAGACCAGGGGCCAAGGCCACGGGCGGGAGCTGGGTGAGGCCTCCCTCGCCCGTGCCAGGTGGCCTCGGGACTCTGGGAAGGGGCCGAGCGTGCAGCGAGGGCTTTGCGTCTAAGCCCCTCCTTGTCAGAGCTGAGGTTCAGGTCCAGCCCGTCCCGTGGTGTGCCGGGTATGTGGCCCAGAGGCAACAGTGCCCCTCTGCCCTCGCCATCCGCTGCCCGCTGATGGCCTTCCAGAGCAAGTTCCTGTGACCCCGGCTGCCCCGATGGGAGTGAGTCCCAGGAGCTCAAAGTGGCGACTGGCTCTTGTGCCCTGCACGGGCCACTTGCCCATATTTGGAGTCTCCTGGGTCACTTCCCAAAAAGAGCACTTGCCCCCTCATCCTTGTCCTGGGATCTGCTTCTAGGGGAGCCCACCCTCGGAAAGTGGGGTTTGACCACCGTGGGTGCAGTGGCAGCTGAAGGGAAGCAGCAGCCTTTTCAGGTTTCGTGTAAACCGTTTGCTCCGTGAAACCTTCCCCGCCTAAGTCAGGTCTCCCTGACATTGCTCCAGGAACTCACAGAGTTTCCCACTTGGATTTGTGATTAGCAGCTTAGCGTTGGACTCTGAGCCCCACAAGGTCAGGCTGCCCCTCTTGTGCATCTTCCTGCCACTGGGACCCCAGCACGTGGCACAGGGCCCGAGAGTGGTGCGGGAAAGATGTGCTGATTGAGACACAAAAGACTCAAGTCTTGAATTCCTCCCAGGCACCAGAGCTGGCACAAATGTTCTCCTCTGGTTCTTGGGCATTGTTATTCCCATTTTACAGACGGGGAGATGGGGATTCAGAAGAGTCAAAGTCGCTTCCCCACGGTCACTGTATTCGTTATCTACGCTGCATAACAAATTACCCCCAGACAGAGTGGTTGGAAGCAGCGACTTTATCCTCTTCCTTTCTGGGAGTCAGCTGTCCCGGCGTGGTTTTCCAGAAGCTTTGCTGTCAGGTGTCGGCTGCAGCTCTTGTCTCATCTCAAGCCTTGGCTGGAGGAGGAGCCTCTTCCCGGCTCACTCGCTCGGTTGTCGGCAGAATTCAATTCAGCGAGGAGCTTGCGCCTCAGTGACTATTGACCAGGGCTGCCCTGTTCCTTGCCATGCATCTCCAACATGGCAGCTCAGCTTATCCAAGTGTGCAAGGTGAGAAGGCAAGAGAGAAGAGCACGGGCAAGCAAGAAGGAAGTCATGGCCTCTGGTAGCCTAATCTCAGAAGGGACAGCTCATCACTTTTGCCGTACTTTTTTTTTAGGAGGTACCAGGGATGGAACCCGGGATCTCGCACATGGGAAGCAGGCGCTCAACCACTCGCGCTCCCTCCGCTCCGCATATTCTACTCTTTAGAAGCGAGCCCCTAAGTCCAGCCCACCCTCAGGGGGAGGAGAGTAGGAGATGGAGAGCTGGGGGCCCGTTCAGAAGCTGCCAGCTGTGGTCACCCAGGAGGAGAAGGGGCTCGGCTGGGGTTTGAACCCCAGCAGGCTGGACTCTCTTGATGTTACCGGATCCCTCTGAAGGAAGGGCACGTGGAGAAAGCTCACAGGGTGAGGAAGGTGCCCCAGGCGGCAGGGAGAAGGAAGAGCCACTTCCTTCTGCCCAAGCTCTCCTCGCGGCACAGAAACAGTGAAAAGTGGGGGATGGAGGGCAGCGGGGGCGAACAAAACAGAGGAACGCCCCCTCCTCTGAGCACCCCAAAGACCAAGCAAGCTGACAGCATTTTGGAGCCGGCAGGGCTGGCAAGGGGCTCCGGCTTTTGGATCTGGAGAGATCGAAATACCAGTCAGCTAATCCAAGGAACATTCTCCTCATCCCGTCCAGCGTCTGCGAGCTGCTCAGGGCCAGGAATGCTCCAGCTGGAGGAAGGGCTGTGTAGACCTGCCAGAGACGGGCTGCTCCCACTCCTCCAGGTCCACCACACTCCCTGGCATGGCTGACTGTGTGCCTGCTCAGGGCCACAGGAGCAGCCCCAAAGTGGGCCAGACAGGCATGGAAGCTTGTGTCCCGGTTAGGTGGGAGCAGTCACCTTACCCTTTTGCTCATGAGGTCTCAGGCCCAGGGCCTTAATTACAACTAAGGTCTACTTCCCCTCTCCGGATTTCTTTTTGCTCATCTCTGCAATGGCATGGACTCATGCTGTAGCACTAGGATCCTCTTAAAGCTTGGCAAAACTCCTACTCATCCCTCAAGACCCTAGCTAAAATGACCTTTCCTCTCTGGCTCCAGATGAAATACACTAGCTTCCTATTCTAGTGCTTCCTCCTATAATAATTACAAAAGCTAATGTGTACTGAGAGTCTCTGTGTGCCAGGCAGTGTTCTAAGTGCATTATGAAATATAAATGATTTGATTCTCGAGTCAACCCATGAGGCAGGCACTACTATTATCTCCATTTAGCAGATGAGGAAATTGAGTCTCAAAGAGGTGACATGATCTGCCTAGGGTTACCCAGTTGGTAAATGGCACAATCAGGATTCGAACCCTGCTCCAGCCCTTGTCTGGCTCATAACCACTCTGCCCTATGCAATCAGGGTTATCCCACCTTGCCTGGGGGTTGGTATTAATATTTGCAGATGGGTGCTCACAGAGAGTGAAGCTGGTCTGATTTAACTCTGGGCTTCATAGCTCTTCTGCAGCAAAAGCCCCCCCACCTACCTACCTACCCCCCTCACTTCCAGGGACTCTGTCCAGCCATTTATCACACTTGCTCTTTTATCAGGCAAAGTCCACATGATGTGGGCCACTCTGACCCTCTGGGCCTCAACTTAGATCCATCAGGGCACAGGCCAGGACCCAGAGAGCAAGTCTCCACCGGCTCTGCAGGACCCAGGCCCTCGGCATGGGGAGGCCGAACAAGCAAGGGCAGAGGAAGTTTCTTCTGTGTGGGTGAGGAGCTCCAGGAGGGCAGGGAAGCGAGGACAGGGAGAAGAACTGAAGGAGAGAAACACAGGGAGAGACACAGAGTAGGGGAGAGACAGACTGAGAAAGGCAGAGACATGGAAGAGAGAGATGTCGAGGGGCAGAGCGGGGAGAGGCAGGACACGGCAGAGACCCGCAGCAGGTGAGAAGGAGGTGGAGGAGGGACAGCTGCGGGGGAGGACGGGACAGCGGCAAGAGGCTCGCGAGACTGAGGACAGACACAGAGGCCTGGGGAGCGAGGGAGACACAGGCAGAAGGAAACAGCAGAGGCTTGGACTCCCCCGAGGGCAGAAAGACCCCAAAGCTGAGGGGGTCTGGAGTGAGCCCACCCCAGGGCAGCAGGGGGGTAGGATGGCGCGGGCGGTGGGCGTCCTCATCCCCTCCAGCTCCTCGCCGCACTCCCCCCTCCTCCACACACACCGCCTCTGTTGGCCAAACAAACCCTGGCGAAGCGGAGTCTCTTGCGTGTGGCAACGGTTGCCATGTGGAGAGAAAACCCGGGCGTTCCCCACGCAGGCACCCCTCCTGGTTCCTGCGCGTGGCAGGCGGGGTGGGGGGGGACGTGCAGCTGTTGGGTCTGGGGGTGCGGGGACAGAAGTCCCACCCGCCCCGACACTGGGAGCCGGTCTGCAAAAATAAAATGCTCCTCTGCCTCTGCCTCTTTTCTTTTTCTTTCAATCATCACAGCCAACCTCATCGCAAGACCCAGGAGATTTTTTTTTTTCCCCTAAGGAGAACAGGTCTTTTGAGACAGAGGTGACCCCGGCGGCGATAAGTGAGGAGGTTGGCGCGAGGGTGTTATCTGCGCGCCGTGGCTGCCCGGGCCGCAGATTTCTCATTTCGATGAGAAGGCCGGCGAAATTGGATGCACCCTGGCTCCCCGTGTCTGATGAGATGCCGCGAGCGGGGCCGCGAGGGCAGCGGCGGGCTGTCGGCGGCAGAGGGGCGGCTGCGGGGCCCCAGGGGCCGCGTCGGCCCCGCAGGCGGCACCACGGCGAGGCAGACGCGGCGAGGGCGCGGGGGAGCCACGCTGCCTCCCTGAGCCCTGCGCTCTCTGAGCCTCCCGCCGTCGCCCGCCCCCCGCCGAGGGACCCTCTGGGGGAGGCGCAGGTGCCCGCCGGGGCCGCAGCGGAATCAGGGCCCCCTCCCGGCGCGGCGGCCTCAAGTCCGTTTTCCCTTCTCACGTTCTCGATCTTTCTTTGGGGATCGGCAAGTGTGTGCCTCTGCAGGGCCCGGGAGTGGACATTCGCAGCTTTGCAGGCCTGGCACCGACCGCGCTGTCGTCGTGGCTGCACGGCGGCTGCCGGTGACCTCGTGAATGAGTGTGGCTGCGTTCCCATAAAACTTTATTTACAGAAATGAGCGGTGGGCCAGCTCTGGCCCCTGGGGCATAGTTAGCTGATCCAGCCTCGGTGCTCCCTACCCGGAGCGTCACCCGTGCACCTGGCCACCGGCGGCCCCCGGGGGCTCGTTGGCAGTCCAGAAGCTCAGGGCCACTCCCAGACCCGTGGCGTCAGCGCCCACGTCTAACCAGTTCCACGGCGATCCGTGCGCACAGCCGAGCCTGAGGGGCGCGGGTCTGCCTAAAGGATGGCCCGCTCTCTTTTGCACATGAGGCACTATTTCCGTGGGGCAGATGGGGAAACTGAGGCACGGAGTAAAGACGGTCGCCCGGAGTCCTGAGCCAGGAGCGGCAGAACCGGGATTTGAGCCCAGGTCGGGGGTCCGTGCTCGTGGCCACCACATTCTAGAGGACGGAAGGAGGTCAGTGCAGGGGGACACAGCCAGGCTCAGGACAGGCGGGACCGCGTCAGGCGCAAGGCCTTTCTGCTCGGCCGCTCTCGCACGAGCCCGTGGCCTCCCACGGGGTCTGGCTGCGCCTCGCGGCGTCTCTCCTTTCCCTGGGTCCCCCGGGGGCTCGGGAGCTTGGCGGGAGCCCGCTGCACGCCCGCTGCCTGCTGGCCAGCGGCTCCTCTGCGTGGCGAGGCGGGCAGGCCTGGCCCCGGCAGGGCCACGCGCGGAGGCCCGGGGCTTGCCCACAGCACCTCCCGGCCGGGCGCCCCTGGCCCAGTGCCTGCCCGGCCCCTCTCCCGCGCCGCCACTTCTCCCCCCATCTCCCCTTGTCCCCTCCCCTCTCCCTCGTTCCTCCCTCTGAGGACTCAGATGCTTGGAGAAGGACCACGTGGTCAGAGCCGCTGAGCGACGGCCGCGTTCCGTCCTGCTCCCCCAGGGACAGGGAGCCCCCTCCTCTCCGAGGTGTGCACCCCAGTGCGGGCAGATCACACTGTCAGAAGGAGCCTCTCTTGCCAGCCACGTGGCTCAAAGAAAGCCCCTCCGTCTCTGGGCCTCGGTTTACGCATCCACGGATGGGGTGGTAGTGCCTACCAAGCACCAAATGTGACCAGTTTATAGATGTTTAAGGACACCAGAAAGTCAGGTTCAAGAATCAGTCAGACCCAGGCTCAGACTGCAACGGGTTAGGCTGCGGGCCTGGGCCAGTCGCCGTCCCTGTCTGGGACTTGGTTTCCCCATCTGGACACGGGGAGCCTCAGCACCCGGCCTCCGACACCGCGAGGCCTGAGTGCCATGGGAAGAGGCCGAGGCCTGGGTGATGGCCCCGCGCTCTGGCCAGGGGCCGCTTCCCAGCTGGAGCACGCGGCGTTCCGGCTCCGCCGGGGGGGGGGGGGGGGGGGGGGGGGAGGGCACAGGCGCGGGGACCGTGGCGCCCCGGGGCCTGTGCGTCTGGAGCGCCGCTGCAGCCCACACCCCTCCCCTGCGGGGCTCCCGTCCTCACCACGCCCGCCGGCCTCCCGCAGCTGAATGCCCACTGGTGGGTGGCCCCCGGGGCCTCGGCCTCTCAGGGAACGCAGGGGTGGGTGGTCGGTGGGCTCTGACCACGGCAGACAGGGCAGGAACGAGGCAGGAGTGGCCTCGCCTCAGAATTACAGACGGGAAAAATGCACTGGACCAGAAAACTCGAGCGGACTTCTGGCATGACCACTCGCTCCTAGGTCTGAGCCTCAGTTTCCCCATCTCTCCCTCCATGAGACCCCCACGGGCTGTTATGAGGGTTAAATCCACAAGAAGTTGCTTGTCCCTGAAACAATAATCATTAAATTGCATGATTATTAATTTCTCCCAAACTATTCAATGGACAGGAAAGCCAAAGCCCAGAGAGGGTAGGGTACGGGCCCAAAGCCACACAGCACGCATGAGCCAGCCTGCGGTACCCCATTTGCAACTCCTATTCAGGGAAAGGAAAGAACCAGCTCCCTCAACGTCAAGACACACCCGGCATGGGGGAAGACCCCGTTTCTATCCCTCCCCAACATTCCCCAAGCCCACTGGGCAGCAGATTAACTTCTCCTTTTGCAAATTATCTCCAACAGAAAACTCCGCCAGAGTCAAGGGAAAATATTTCCCCCAAACCTATTTACTTTTCAAATTTCAGTTGCCATAACAACTCGGCACAACTATTTATGTGAGCTCTTCGCCGTCCAAGTCCTGCCGAGTGCCTCTCTCTGAGACAGTTCAGCTCAGCCCTTTCAATAACAACACATTTTTTCAATCAATTTGGGTCTGGGATTTTTTTTTTCTATAAACACACATAAAATATGTTGTGCAAAACTTTGAAACGCTAACGGGGAAATGCCGCGTTTTATAGACCCATTCCTCTCTAACTGCCCTCGCTCGGTCGTTTCTGGAGCGTGACGGCGACAGCGACAACCGGTTGGGTTGGATTTTCTTTTGAAAACCTCCTTGAACGGTTCCCACCCCTCTGAGGAGGTGGCGTCCTGGCTGGGTCCTGACCACCGGGCAGCTCGGCCTCTGCCCCGATGAGCTGTGTGACCTCAGACAAGTCGGCACAGGTCTCTGGCCCCGAGAAGTATCCGGGATTTGGTGGGTTTCTCCAAACGCTGAGGCATCCTGCGGATGGCATGTCCTGGGCCCCTGACGGCGCGTGTTTGGGTTTTCGGGACGAGCCGTTTCCAGTCTTCTGTTCCAGCCTCCTGGTCAGCCTTCGCACGAGCTGCTCCCTCTGCTTGGAATTTCCCCTTTGTCAACCTGTCAGGCTGACACGGGCGGCACTCGGTCTAATGCTCTGCGCGGCCGTGTCGACATTCCTCGTAATCTTTGCACGAGGAGCCCCGTGTTTCCGTTCTGTTCCGGGCTCCCCAGATTCTGGAGCAGTCCTGGCCGGGATCTCGTCTCGTGTGTTCTTTGTATCATCTCAGTTCATCCCAGACAAACCTTCGAGGCTGGCGCCGTGCCGATCTCCATTTTACAAGGGAGGAAACTGAGTCCCGGGGGGCCAAAGTTCACCTTCATCACCATCACCACAACACAGACCGGCTCTGGGCCCAGCACTTTTTCCGTGTTATCCCATCAAATCCTCGCGACAGTCCTATGAGATGGGAACTGTTAGGATTCTCATTCTCCGGAAGCACAGAGAGGTTGGGTAACACAGCAAGCGAGCGGAGCAGCCGAGCTTTCTGGAAATCTGAAATCTGGCAATCTCTGCCCCGGATGCTGGAGCGACCTCCTCACCAGGGTCCCGGTCTCCAGGCCCCCCCCCCCCCAGCCCATCCTCAGCTATGCAGCCAGAACCAGCTCCCTCAATCCCTCCTGGAAGGGCATATCCCAGTTGCAGATCCTCTCATGGCTCCCAGCGCTCTCAGGATGTAGTCTAACCTCCTTAGCCAGACCATTAGACCCTCAGTGATATGGCCTCTCCCAACCTCCACAGCCTTGGTGCCTGGGTTAGAGCCCAGGCCATACTGGGCGTCATCTGTGACACCGCGTCTCCTTCACTCCCGCCTGTGGGATGCTAACTCCTCAATGTCCCTTGAGCCCAGCTCTTCCTCTCTGTCACCACCAACATGCTGACCAGCCCGACTGCATCATTGTATAAAGAGCACGACTCCTCCCGTCGTGACGGTGTCCCCCTCCTCAGCCCCTCTCCCTTCAACTATGCCATCTCCACTCCATTCTCCAAACTCCAGAGGGCTGCATCTTTTTTTTTTTAAGGAAGTACTGGAGATCGAACCAAGGACCTTGCACGTGAGAAGCAGGAGCTCAACCACTGAGCTACATCCACTCCCTAATGAAAGCTGGTTTTTCGTTTTTTTGCTTCTAGGAGGAACCAGGGATCAAACCTGGGACCTTGTACATGGGAAGCAGGTGCTCAACCATGTGAGCTGCAACCACTCCCCAGGGATAAATCTTTTAAAAACAGAAATCTCACCATTTCCCTCTCTGCTTAGCATGGCCATGCTGTCCTGCCATCCTCCAAATGAAATCTTGAATGCTAGCAAGGCCAGCAGGCCTGCATATGTGACCCCTGATGACCTCACTGTTTACCTCTCTACACCCTTCATCACCCCACTTTCAGGCCTCTGGATCCCCATAAGCCACTCCGCCTGCCTTGGCCGCCCCCCCCCCCCACATACACACCCTCTTCTGCCTCAGCTAAGCGTCTCTTCCTCCAGGAAGCTTTCCCTGACCACCATGTCTCCTCCCATAGCAAATCCAAGCCCCTCCTGAGTGCCAACAGTCCCCACCCTTTCCCGTCAAGGACCACACTGTGTCACCAGCACTGGTCTGCGTGTCTTCCCCTTATCCCCCTCAATAAAGCAGAGTTTCCAAGGGTGAGGGCATATTTTGATCCTCAATGTACTCTCCATGCTTGGAACATAGAAAGTGCTCAATAAATGGACAGAAGGGTGGATGGATAGAGGGATGGATGGACAGATGGAAAGATGGTGGGTGGATGGATGGGCAGGTGAATGGATGGATGGATGGATGGAAGATGGCTAGACCAACAGAAAATGGATGCACGGGGAGGTGGATGAATGATGGATGAGTGGGTGGGTAGATGGAGAGATGGATAATGGGTAGGTGAAATAATGGATGGATGGGTGGGAGGGTGGATGGATGGATAAAAGGGTGGGTAGGGAGGTGGATGGGGCGATGACCTGAAGGATGGGCTTGTAGGTAGATGGCGAGGTAGGTGGCTAGATGGATGGATTTATGGGTGGGTGGATGGGTGCATGGATGGATGGACAAACATATAGACAGAGGAAAGGAAACCCAGGCATCACCCTGAAATGCCATTTGGGTGGCAATATACTCAAAGTCCCCAGTACATAGTAGGCTAGGAATAAATGTTCAATGAGTTAAAGGTCAAAATAATATCACAGAGCCACGGGTCATCCATCCTCCATGAAAATCTGTTTTCCTCTTATTGTACCCACTCTCTTCCACCTCCATCCTCTTCAATCTCCCAGCTTCTGGTGCCCACAGTTACCATGTGCCTCAGAGAGGAGAGTTCCCCACATCCATGCCTGCACATTAATTATTGAGCGATATAATCCGAATTTATCTAATGAATTAATAATAGGCCATAGGGGCATTTTAATAATGAAATACTTAGAGTTGTGTTTTAATAATTACAGCAGGCTTTCATAATTACACCACAGCTATGAAAATAAAATCAAAATCAATTAGGTGGGATGCCATGACACCCCAGGAGTGGCCCCTCAAAGCTGCAGTGGGCAGACCTACCAGGAAGAGGAAGATTAATTTATCTCTGAACCAAGAAGTATCTGGGGGTCAAGATCTTTGCAGGATTGCAGAGCTGGGGAAGAACTCCAGAAAGGACAAGGAGCATCATAGAAAACCATCAGATGTGGGAGCCAGAAAGCGCTTTAAAGGCCAATTGAAGAAGCCTCTGCTTTTACAGATGAGAGGACCGAGGTTCAGAGAAGAACCATGCCTCACAAGTCAGCCTCTAAAGAGTTACAGAGTCTGGACCATTACTCTGCACTCCAAGTCCAGTGCTCTCTTGACCCGGCACCACTCACCAGTCCTCCCTCCCTCAGCCTGAGCCCTGGCCATGCCTCCAGTCTCATTGTTTAACTTCCCCCATATATGCGATCTCACCATGCAGCGTTCATGGACTTAGGCTTCTCCCTGCCTCAATGTCTTTGCTCATGCTGTGCCTTCTATCTGGCAAACTCCTCCCAGCTACGATCATCTCCCCTTCCTGCTGCCCCAAGGGTCCCCCGTATAGGACGATTGCTTGTCTGTCTCCCCTAAAAGACTAGGAGCCCCTTGAAGGCAAGATCAAGCTTTGTTTTTTTTCCCTGGGGCAACTAATAAGTGCACAATGTACATTTATTCAAGGCCAATGGGTGGCAGGAGTGGGATCCAAAAAAGGCAGAAAAGAAAAGAAAGAAAGAAACCAACAAGGAAGGTTCGTTTGAGATTTATATCCAGAATGTGTTTAGCCAAAGTTGCCTAAAGGGCATTTTGGTTTAAAAGTGTTAGTTTGGGGACATCTCACTAAATATTTAAGCAACGGTGAAATTGAGGCATTAAAAGAAAGTCTTTTCGGGAGGACAAAGAATGAACTGGTGAGTGGGGTCAAGTACATGTTAATGATGGTAGGTCTAAGCCACCCCATCACACACACACACACAGCGCTCACCAAGGAGCCGAGCTGTTGACCCCAAGGTCCTTCTCCAGCAAGTGTCCTCAAGGAGGCACTTGAGGGGATTGCGGGAAGAAGGCAGAATCGGAAGGTCCGGAAATCAGTCCCTTCACCAAAACAACTATTGCACTGGCAGGAAATGTCTGATTCGGCTATTTGAAACTCTGGGTTCTAGTGGAACATTGCGCAGCATGCAGAAGAGCTGGAGGAGGAGGCTGACGAGTGGCTGGAAATACTGGTGGGTTTCGCCCTCTGCAGCAGCAACCATCCCAACTGCGTGGGGACTGCAGCCTGGGCTCCTGGTGCCGCTTGCAGGTGCCAGGGTGGGCTCTAAGGACCTAGTCCTCCCAAATCCAGGGGTGCATGGTCTGATCGTCGACCGCTGCTTCTGATCAACGGGGGTCCAGCTCTGAGGATGCTCATTGTTCCAAGCCCCTCAGACAAAAGCAGCAGAGGAGTCTAAAAGAAGCACATTTCTTTTTCTTTTTCTTTTCTCTTTCTATTCCCATTTGGGGGCAAAAATAGTTCAGAAAAGTCACAAACTGAAGGCTCCAACCCTCAACAAAAGCTAGCAATCCTAGGAGAGTAGGAGAACCAGATTTCCTGAGGTATAGCAACAAAATACTCAGAATGCCCAGTTTTCAACAAAAAAAATTACAAAACACCCAAAGAAGCAGGGAAGTGTAGCTAATTCACAGGGGAAAAAAGAATTTGCAAGAAATCATTCCTAAGGTAAGCTCAGGCATTGGAACTACAGTCAAAGACTTTAAATTAACTGTTTATGCATGTTTAGTGAGGCTAAAAGGAATCCACATAGAAAGGACTAAAGAAAAATAGGAAAACATTTTCTGAACACCATAAAGAGATAGAGATTATAAAAGAGGAACCAAACAAAAATTTGGGAGCTGGAAAATACAGTAATTGAAATGAAAACCTCACTAGATGCATTCAACAACAGATTTGAATAGACAGAAGAAAGGGTCAGTGAACTTATAAACAAGACAATAGAAATTAATCTAGTGTGAGGAGCAGAAAGAAAAAATATTAAATAAAAATAAACACAGCCTGAGGGACCGGTGGGACAACATCAAGCACTCAAGCATATGTACCATTTGAGTCCCAGAAAGACAACAGAGTGAAAGGGGCAGAAAAAGTATTTGAAGAAATAATGACCATAAACTTCCCAAATCTGATGAAAAGCATGGCTATTCACATCCAGGAAGCTCAACAAACTTCAAGCAAGATCGGCTCTAAGAGATCTATACCAAGACATATTAGAGTGAAATTTCTCATCAGAAATTATGGAGGCCTGAATACAGTTGGATGCCATATTTAAAGTCCTTCAAGAAAAGAATTGTCAACCAAGAATTCTGGGTCTGATGAAATTATCTTTCAAAAATGAAGGAGAAATTAAGACATTTACATATAAAAAATGTGAAAGACTTCATTACCAGAAGACCTGCTGTATAAGAAATGCTAAAGGGAGTCTTTCAGGATGAAATAAAATGGCACTAGACAATAACTCAAATCCATAAGAAGAAACAAAGAATATTGGTAAAGGTAAATATGTCAGTAAATATAAAACCCTGTATTACTGCACATTTTAACTGCTTTTAACTGCTTTTCCTCCCTGTCTGATCTAAAAGGAAATGTGTAACATTATAAATCTATGTTAATGGGCAGACAATGTAAAAAGATGGAATCTGAGACAATAACAATATAAAGGAGGAGGGACAGAGATAGAAAAAATAGAGAGAAAAGGAAAGAAGGAGGGACTCAGAACAGTACTCTGGAAAAAAGCAACTAAATATTAAAAAGGTCATACTGGAGTACAGTAATTGAGGATCAAAAAACATATATAGAGGAAACAAAAAGCTAAATGGCAAAAGTAACTCCTTCCTCCACAGATGTTACCTTAAATGTCAACAGATTAAACTTCCATATTAAAAGGCAGAGAGATTGGTAGATTGGATGAAAAAACATAATCCATCTATATTCTGTCTACAAAAGACTCACTTTAGGTGCAAAGACACAAGCAGGTAGAGAGTTAGAAAGTATGGGGGGGGAAAGTTCCTTGCAAATAGTAAACAAAAGAGAGCCAGAATGACTATATTACTTTCAGAAAAAAATATACTTTAAGTCAGAAAAGATTACAAGAGACAGAGAAGGATAATTCATATTGATAAAAGCTTCAATCCAGCAAGAAAAAAATGATTGTAAACATATATGCTCCTCCTTAAAAATAAAAATGGCTAAAAATACATGAAACAAAAATGGACAGAATTGAACAGAGATATAAATAGTCCTACAATAATAGCTGGAAACTTCAACAAATCACTTTCAATAATTGATAGAACATCTAAACAAGAGATCAATAATTAAATAGAGGACTTGAACAACATTATTAAATGCTTAGACCTGATGGACATGTGAAGAACACTCCACCCAACAGCAGCAGAATATACCTTCTTCTCAAGTGTACATGGAACATTTTCCAGGATAGACCATCTTAAGAAATGTAAAAATATTGAAATTATAGCAAAGCATTTTATCAGAACACAATGGAATAAAGCTAGAAAATGGTACAAAATGGGGGAAATTGGAAAATTTATAAATATGTGAATATTAAGCAACACACTATTAACAACAAATGGGTAAAAGAAGAAATCACAAGTCAAATTAGGAAATATTTTGAGATAAGTGAAAATGAAAACACAACAAACCAAAATGTATGGGATGCAGCAAATGCAGGGCTCAGAGGGAAATTTATAGCTCTAAATGCCTACATTAAAAGAGAAAAAAGATCATAAATCAATAACCTAACTACACACCTAAAGAAACCAGAACAAGAAAAGCAAACTGAACCCCCAGTTATTAGAAGGAAAGGATAGTAAAGATTAGAACAGAGATAAATAAAATAGAAAATAGAAAAATTGGAAGAGCCAACAAAACCAGAAGTTAATTTTTTGAAAGGATAAACAAACTTTAACCAGACTGACAAAGAAAAAGAAAGAGAAGACAAAAATAACTAAAATCTGGATTGAAAGTGGGGACATTACTACCAACCTTAGTGAAATAAAAAGGATTATAAGGAGGTACCATCAATAATTATATACCAACAAATTAGAAAACCTGGATAAAATGGACAAATTTCCTTGAAACATGCAAATTATCTACTCTGACATAAGAAGAAATAGAAAAGCTCAAAACAGACCTATGATAAGCAAAGAGATCGAATGAATTTAAAACCCCTAATGAAGAAATAATGGTCAAAAATTTCCCAAATCTCATGGAAAAACAAAAACAAAAATGAATATACATATCCAGGAAGCTAAACAAACTTCAAGCAGAATAAACTCTAAAAAATCTATACCAAGACATAGTAGGGTGAAATTTTCAAAATCCAAAGACAAAGAGAGGGTAAGAAAAATTCAAGAGAATGAATGGTTTCACTGTTGGGATCTACCAAATATTTAAAGACAATTTCACACAAATCCTTTTCAAACTATTCCAAAAAATTTTTTTAAAAAGAGGAAATACTTCCTAATTATTCTATGTGGCTAGCATCACCCTGATACCAAAGCCAGATAAAGACAGCATGAGTAAAGAAAGCTATAGACCAATATCCTTTCTGAATATAGACACAAATATCCTCAACAAAATGCTGTCAAGCTGAACCTGACAGTATATTAAAAGGATTATATACCATGGCCAAGTGGAATTTATCTCAGGAATGCAAGGATGGTTCAACATAAGAACAGCAGTCAATATAATATACCATATTAATATAATGAAGGTAAAAAGCCACACGATCATCTCAACTGATAGAGAAAAGGCATTTGACAAAATCCAGCATCCTTTCACGATAAAAAAAACACAAACTCATAAAATTAGAAATAGAAGGAAACTTTCTCAATATGATAAAGTTCATTAATGAAAAACCCACAGCAAATATCATACTCAATGGCAAAAGACTGAAAGTTTTCCCTCTAAGTTCTTCAACATTTGTACTGGAAGTTCTAGCCAGAGGAACCGGGTAAGAGAAAGAAATAAAAGGCATCCAAACTGGAAATGAAGAAATTAGGTTATCCCTATTCACATAAGACATGATTCTATATACAGAAAATCCAAAAAAATCCACAGGGAAACTACTAGAACCAATAAATGAATTTGGTAAAGTTACAGGATACAAGGTAAACAGCAGAAGTTAGTTGGGTTTCTATATATCAGTAATGGACCATATGAAAAGGAGATCAAGAAACTAATTTCATTTACAGTAGCATCTAAAATAATAAAACCCTAGGAATACACTTAACCAAGGAAGTAAAGGGTCTGTACACTAAAAACTTCACAACATTGCTGAAAGAAATTCAAGAAGACCTAAATAAACGGTAAGACCTTCCAGGTTTATGGATTGGCCGACTTAATATGGTTAATATATTGAAGTGGTTTACAAACTCAGTGAAAATCCTATCAAAATTCCAGCAGCCTTTTTTTGCAGAAATGGAACAGATGATCCTTAAATTAATTTGAAATTGCATGGGGCCCTAAATAGCCAAAACCATCCTGAAAAAAAAAACAAAGTTGGAGGACTCACACTTCCTGATTTCAAAACTTACTGCAAAGCTACAGTAATTAAAATATTG
This sequence comes from Dasypus novemcinctus, assembly GCF_030445035.2. Lineage (NCBI taxonomy): Eukaryota > Metazoa > Chordata > Mammalia > Cingulata > Dasypodidae > Dasypus > Dasypus novemcinctus. Next base: position 36,273,187 of record NC_080691.1, read on the forward strand.
TGGTATTGGCATGAAGATAGACATGAAAACCAATGGAATGGAATTGAGAGTCCAAATATAAATCCACACATCTATGGCCAGTTGATCTCAACATGGATGCCAAGTTCATTAGATGGGGAAAAAATAGTCTCTTCAACAACCCATAGTGGGACAACTGGAAATTACATGCAAAAAAGTGAATGTGGACCCTTACCTCTCACCATATACAAAAATTAATTCAAAATGGATCAATGACCTAAATAGAAGAGTGAACACAATAAAATTGTTACAAGAAAGCATAGGGAAATACCTTCAGGAATTCACAGCAAGCAATGCACTTTTAGATTTCACACCTAAAGCGCAAGCAACAAACGAAAAAATAGATAAAATGCACTTAATCAAAATTTAAAACTTTTGTGCATCAAAGGACATTATCAAGAAAGTGAAGATAATATACAAAATGGGAGAACATACTTGGAAACCATATAGTTGATAAGGATTTTAATATCTAGAATATTTAAAGAACTCCTACAACTCACCAACAAAATGACAAACAATCCAACAGTTGCAGTTTGAGATTATTTTATGAATCCCAGAAAGAGGCTTATGTTTTTAAACTAATCTGTTCCTGTAGATGTGATACCCTTTGATGGCACCAAGTTGGGTTTAGGGTCCTTTGATTCGATTTCCTAATAAGATCATTTGGGGCTTTTGACTCGACTACATCAGTGAGGCGTGACTTGGGTTGAGTCTCTGCCCTCTTGCTGGGGCTGATATAAAAGATACACAAAGAAAGATTGACACATTCAGAGGGAAAGGAAGCCGCCATATTTGATCCTGCCATGGGGGGAAAGACTAGAGGATTACTTAAGCGTAAAGCCCCCAAGAGGCCGGGCCCACAGCGCAGCTCAAGAAAATCGAAGCCCTTTGTCTACAGCTGCGGAAAGGTGAAACCTCAGCAAAGATCGGTGGCCGTCTTGCTTCCCCACGTAGTAGCTGACTTCGGTGAGAAAGTACCTGTGATGGGGCCTGACTCTGGACTTGTCACAGCCTTGGAACTCTAAGCTTTTACCCCAAATAAATCCCCTTTAGAAAAGCCAACCCTGTTCTGGTACTTTGCATCAACAGCCCTTTGGCAAACTAAAACACCAACAAAAAATGGGCCAAGGATTTGAACTGACATTTCTCCGAAGAAGATACTCAAATGGCCTAAATCTATATGTGAAAAGATGCTCAACATCATTAGCTATTAGATGTACACAAATTAAAACTCCCGGGAGATCCTACCCACTAGGATGCTCGGGTTTTAAAATAACCAATGTTGGCAAGGATGTGGGGAAATCAGAACCCACATGCAGCGTTGGCTGGAATGTGAAATAGTGCAGCCCACTGCGAAAAATGGTTTGGTGGTTTCTGAGAAAGTTAGACCATATGACCTGGCAATTCCACCCCAAAGAATTGAAAGCAAGGACTCATACAGATATTTGTACACCAATGTTCATTGCAACACTATTCGCAAGAGCCCAAAGATGGAAGCAGCCCAAGTGTTCATCAGGAGACGAACAGATAAACAAAAATATGGTCTATCCACACAATGAAATATTATTCAGCCATAAAGAGAAATGCTGGTACATGCTACAGCATGCATGGGCCTTGAAGACACCATATTGGCTGAAATGTCAGACACAAAAGGACAAATATGGAATAAGTAAATTCATAGAGACGGAAAGCAGAGCAGTGGTTACCGGCTGGGGTGGGAGGGGTGCATGGGGAGTTATTGCTTAATGAGGATGAGTGTTGGTTTGGGAAGTTGCCAATAGTTTGGAAATTGATAGTGGGGAAAGTTACACAGTGTTGTCAGGGCACGGAATGTCAAAGAATTGTCCACTTAGGGTGGTTACAGTGCTTTTTATGTTATACGTGTTTTGCCACAATTAAAATTCAATTAATTAATAAGGAAGGCACTTGAACTTGCCACAAGCATTGCCCCAAATGGGTCCCCAGTTCAGACCTGACAAGCAACAGCTGGGGCCGGAACCATTAGGATTATGATGTGTTTGCGTAGACCCCGTGGTGATCCAGCCGCGAGCCAAGTCAAATTGTAGGTTCTGTCGTCTTTGCATCGGCGTCAACAGTCCTTCTGGGGGAGAGCAGGGAGGGTTTGGTGAAGTTAGAGTATCATCACCTCCTCCCCTCTTCCTCTCCATCTCCACCCCCAAGCAGGATTATTGATTTAAGCTCTAAACTTTGTTTCCAGAGGCAGCAGAACACAGAAACACAGGCTCTGGAGGCAGACTTTTAGGGCTCAAACTCCACCACTGCCACTTAGAAGCTGTGTGACCTTGAGTGAGCCCCTTAGCCTCTCTGGACCTCAGGGTTGTTGGACTAATGAACTAATTTGTCTAAATTGCTGGATTAGGGGACAACTCAAATCCGTTCTCTCTTCTGTTAAGAACACCTTGATTTTCAACCCCTTCCCAGACCCTCAGCCCCATGTGCACTGGACAGCACAGGCCCAGCTCACTAGCTCATGGACTTGGGCGTGTCACCTACAACTAGCCAATCAGCAGAGTCCATGCCTCTGGCTCAATGATTGGTCAGGACAAAGCCCTTGACTGGAGCCTGCCCAATCAGAGCTGAAGAGTCACCTTCCACTGCTAATAGCAAGTGTTATTATGATGTTACTGTGACAAGTGTGGGCCCCCTAAGCGGCCCGGGGTAGGTGATGGAGCTAAAAGACGTTTGGGCATCAGCGCGCAGAGGAGATCCCTGCCCTTCCCCCTACGCCTTCCCCAGCAGGTCCCTGGGTTAGATCCCTTCTCTCTTGGTGCCCCCCAATGTCCCCTGCTTGCTCCTGTTCTGAAATGGAGGAAAACGTGTGATTCTGAACCTGGCCTCTGCTAAAGCTCAGCGGACCTTGTTCAAATCCCAGCTCTTCCTGGTGTGGGACCCTGGCCCTCACCTCCCCCCTCAGTTTTCTCACCTGGAAAACGGGGATGGCAAAGGAACCTGGCCCTCAGAAGCTTCTAGAAATTCAATGAAGCCGCATACGCCGAGGGCCTGGCCTACAGGAGGGGTTCAGGAAGAGATGCAGTCATTGAAAACGTGCCCATCACGCTGCCCTCTCCTGTACCCGGCTGTCACATGCCTGGCTCCTCCTCCACACGGGGCGCCTGGGGCAGGGGTGGCTTATCATCATTGCCTGCCCGCATCACCGGGCGAGGCTAGGCGCAGAGTGGAGGGACGAATGAAGGAGCGAGTGCGTGGATGAATGCGTGGACAGATGGAGAGCCGGAGGAAGGCAGGGAGCAAGAGCACAACTGGAAAGCACAACTGTTCTGGAAGAGGAGACAGAGAAGACCGGCCTCAAGTCTTCACCCTACGGGGACCAGCGCAGGGAAGGGAGGTGACTCCCCCAGGGTCACACAGCAGGGTGAGTCCGGATAGGCCCCAGCAAAGAGCTCCTTCCCTGCCCGAGCCTGTCTCTAGCTCTTGGGCATCTGGGCCCCCTGCACCGCCCAGCCCACCCCCCACCCCCCATGGGGCCTCCTCCTGTCTGGAAACGACATCACCCCCCCAAGCCAGGCGCTCCCCTCAGGTGTCTCTTCCCCAGATGGGCTGGGCCCCATCAGAAAATATCCCGGGGCCTCGGGCAGGAAGGAGGGAGGTGACTCAGATCCAGGTGGAGAGAAGCTGGGGGAGAGCGAAGCGGGGCGGGAGAGCGGGAGTTCTTTGCGAGTGAGTCAGGGAAAGCAGCTCCTCTCCTAATAGCATCAAGATTCTCTTGGCTTGGGTTCAAGTATGCAGGACACAAATGTTAAGTTTCCTGTAACTGAACTTGCAGGCCCGAAGCCTCAGGCCCGGGCTCTCACCCGCCCTGCCCCATCACTGGGCGACCTCGGTGCGCAGCCCCCGCATTCACGTCTCCTCCGACGGCCCCACCTGCAGAGCCCGTCTTTTTGGGGGTCCCAGATCGCCAGTCCTTCCCAAACCCTTGTTCATGTCCAAGGTTCGGAGCCGAACGCTTGGAACTCCTCTCCTGAGCAGCACCCTTGCTTCTTGGGGGTGGTAAGCGCAGAGCGCCTCCCGGCCTGAGGAGGCAGAGGGACCCGGTTGCAGGAATGTTAGCGAGAAGCCTGGTTCATGTTGTAAAGGATGGCCGAGTGGGGCTGCCCCGGAAGCACGCCCTGAGCCTGGAGCCCAGGGCGAGGGGTGTTTGGGGAGGGAAGGGGGTGGCAGCCAAGTAAAGGGTTTGTCATCAAGCTGGATTCCGCTGTGGGCAGCGGTGGCTCGTCCCGCCGGGGACCTCCGAGAGACACTGTGGTTTGTGCCTGGGCGCTGTCCCTCTCAAGGAGCCAGGAGGCTGGGGCACTTGGCCTCTGACCCCCACCTTGTCTGCCACTGACCGGGGGGGTGCTCTCTGGGGAGTTATAACCTCTGGCATTTTATGGAGTAGGGGCTGGCAGGCAGGGGCCCTGGGGTTGGCCTGAGCGGGATGCGGAGCACTGAAGGGCCATGGGTGGGATACAGAGGGGTGGGCAATCCACGCAATGACCCCCGGCCTGTCCACAGAGCTGCTCCATCACCCAGGACCCACCTGTAGCCCCCAGCCTCACCTGTGCCAACGTACTAGTCCCTTAATGAGGAAGTTGGCCTGGGCCAAGGAAATGACTCACCAAGAAGCCCAAAGGGGCCACAAACCCTTTGACCTCTAAATCCAAGAGAACCTGTGTGAGAATTAGCCCTGGTCCTGGGTTCAAATCCTGCCTCTGCCTCCTCGTGGCTTTCATGAGGGTAAGCTTTGGGCTTTACTTCCCTTTCGCCACAGATTCCTCATCCGCAAAATGCTGGGCAAGAGCAAATCCCCTCCCCACCTGCAAAGCTGATGTAAAGATACAAGAAGATCAGGGTACAAAAGCGTTGTGCACGAGCAGAGCGCACATTCGGGCTAGATAATCGTTTCCCTCCATGGACCTAGCTCGGCCGCCAAGGCGCTCTGGGAGGTTGGGCCAGTTCACCATGCACCCGCCAATTTCAGCTTCTGCTGCTGCCGCAGCCACCCGGGGGTACCTGTGAACAAGACCGGCTGAGCCTCACCCAGATAACTTGGTAATGTGTGAAGGGCTGGCTGCCCCGAGGTAGGAGGGTCTGGAGAGCAGAGGGTGGGGAGGGTGGGGGCAGCAGAGGGCGAGCAGGTCCCTGGCAGCCGAGTGGGGAGGCCGGGGAGCAGGCTGGGGTGGAAGCAGTCGTGGGAGGGTTGCAAGCTAGGGGTGGTGGGATCAGAGTCTTGAACCTCCTCGGGCCGCCGGGTGAACGCTCAATCAGCCAGCCAGGGAGGGCCCCCCCAGAGGCTCCCTCCTGTAGACATGAGCCGTGGTGGCAGCCCGACCTGGGCAGTGGCAGTGGTGAGCAGAGGAGGGGACTCTCTGAGAGCTGGCAACTAAGGGGGTCAATCCCCAAACCTTCCCAGCACAGCCAGTGTGTCCTCTGGACATGTCCCTGCCTGGCTGCCCCAACACCCAAAGCTCCCCCGGTGGGACCCCACCCCTGCCGGCCCCTCGATGTTGAGACTAAGGACCTCCGGCCTTCCCTTCTCCCTTCCTCCATCGTCATCTAGAAGAATGGGCTCCACTCATTTTTCCCATCCCCAGACACTGGGACAGTCACCCACTTTCTCGCCCCACCAGGACCTGCTCTGAGGCCCTCCTCCCACCGTGGGCAGCTCAGAAGCCAGGGGAATAAACAGATCCAGGCCCGGAATCCATGCCTGGTGAGAATCCAGATCTTTTTTGGAGAGGCACCCAGCCAGCCCCCAGGCTGGCAGGCAGGGGTCGACCTGGAAGTCGGGGCAGCCCCGGAGACCACCTTCACCGGTGACCTGCCCCCGCCGCTCCTTGTCCTCTCCCGCCTTGTGAGCAGGGGTGACTTTGGACACGGAAGCCAGCCCAAAGGCTTCTTAGCCCCATCAGCAGGGGAGAGTGTGAGCTCTGAGCCATCCTCAAGTCAGAGAGCCTCTCCAGCAAAGAAACACTCAGCTCCAGGGCTGGCTTCAAAAAAACAGGTCAGCAAAAGGGGAGCATCCGAAAGCACTTCAGTGGCTTTTCTTTTTTGTGCTAATTTTTGCCTTTTTGCTGTGTTTTTTTTCCCTTATTTTTTGCAGCTTTATTGAGGGATCCAAGAGGAGAAGCAGAAAGGATTCGTCCACTTGGCAGAAACTTCCAGAGGAGTGGATGGTTTTTCCCAGGAAGGGATCGCCCCAGCCCTCCCCAGAAGCCCAGTGGAGGAGAGGGCACGGCTCGGGAGGCCATGGCAAACCAAGTCCCCAGCCTAAGGCGACAAGGCCCCTGCACTGCGCACAGAGCACCTCCTAGGAGGGGAGGCGCACAGCTGGCGTGAACAGCCAAGGACCTGGCGCATCGGAGCAGGAGGAAAAGGGCCACTGCGCGCTGCAGGGGGGTAAACTGAGGCTCGGGAAGGTTAGGGGACAGCCAAGGATTCAGTTACCTAATTCTCAGCATTTTCTTCCCATTCCTTCTTTAGACTTGGGGTGCAATGGTGGGTAACAGAAAATCAGAGTTGCTGAAATAAGGGCAACAAGATTATCTCATGCAGGAAAAAATAATGAAATGAAATCGTGTGTACTGGACTCCTGTTCTGCGTCAGGTGCGTCGGCATCCATCACCGCCTTCACAACCGGAGACCCTTTTGGGAAGCAGTGGTTACCCCGTTTTGCAGGCGGGAAGTGCCCACAACTTGCCCAAAGCCGAGGTGGCTGAGCCGTCCTCCCAGAGCCCAGCAGCTCCTTGCAGGAGCTGCTGACCCTCCCTGTCAACCAGCAGCAACTGGGCTCCTATCCCGGGAGGGGCCGGGCCCCCAGCCCTGCCTTGTTACACCGTCACCTCTCTGTCTCTCTCCCCAGCTGCATCCCTTCATTTTCCATCTCCCGGCCGTGCCCTGGGGTCAGCCCTGCCTGGCGCCTGCCCTCAGATGCGGGCAGTACTGCTCACCGAGCCAGGGGCTCACGCACGGCCCACGGGCTGGGTGGGCACAACGGTCACCACATTTTCCAGTGAGGCTCAGAGAGGTGGCGCCGCTTGCTGAGGTCACTCCTCCGGTGGCCCGGGATTCCAGCCAGCTGCCCGGGACTGCCCCACGTGCGGCTGACTTTCCAGAGCCTAAAGAGACGGGAGCGGGGCCCGCGGCAGCACCGGGGGACCCTCCCCCGGGACCCCCCCCCCCTCCCGATGCCGACAGGTGATCCTGGAAGGAGCGTCCACCCCTGGGCTCCGCTACCCAGCGGGAAAGCCCTCGGGGGTTGTAACTGGAGAGGCCCCATCTTGGGGCTTGGCTGGGGCAAGAGGGAGAATCACAAAGGGTCCTTTGTCCCGCCCTTTGTTTGGGCTCAAAGCCGCCTGGCTGTGCCCCTTGGACCAGCAAGGGGGATGTGGGGTCTGCAGAGCAGCTGGGTTGTCTCGGGTTCTCCGCGGGGCCTGGATGGACCAGAGGACTCACGAGGGGCGGGGGAGCGGGGATTGGGAAATATTGGGGGCCTAGCAGGTATCAGTCTATGGGAAACCCAACCCCTCCTTTTTAAAAACCAGTCTCTTGGTCTTGATTGAAGACTCATCAGGCACGGGCTCAAGAAAATCAAACAGCACCTTGGGTACGCAATCGGCCGCCCATCTCTGAACCCGGCAGCCGCACGTCCACATCTCCTGTGTATCTTCCCAGAACATTTTCTATGCTGACATGCAAAAACGCATGCACGTGCATGCCTGTTCCTTCTTATACACGAATGGCAACTTTGTGCAACCACCCCCCGTTTCACTGCACGACGCAGGGGCCCTCCTTGCACCCCAGTCCAAGGAGCACATCTGGCCTCTTTCTGACAGCCGTGTAGTATTCCACCTACGGATCGAGTCCGTCGGCGCGGAAGCTGTCCAGCCTTCTGCTTCTACGGATAACACCGGCATAAATGTCTCACACACATGCCCGTCTACACGTGTGTGAGAACGCGGGGTGGGTGAATTCTTAGAAACGGTGTCGTGGGGTCGTGAGTGCAGTTTGCTTTTGATTTTGCATGTGACAATTACAGGTAAATTGCTTCCTGCAGCGGTTGCCAGGGTTTACATTCTCTTGCCCTTCTCTCTTGGCATTGCAGGATATTGTCAGTCCAGGTGTGTTTCTTTACTTTTTACTGAAATGAAATGTACATATAAAAAAGTGCACAGGTTACAAGCCTCCGGCTCCACGGATTTTCACAAAGGCATCGCCCCAGTGGAGCCGGCACCCAAATCAAGACACGAAACTTTCCACCAACCCTGAAATCTGCTCATCACTCCCCTCCCGAGGCAGCCCCCAGCCTTTGTCGGCCTTTTTTATTCTCTGAAATCTCCCTTTTCACCCTGCCCCATCTGCAGTGCCTTGTCTGTGTTAGTGCCAACCCAACCACATGCCAGAAAACTTAACATCGAAAATACCTCTTTTTTTTTTCAGGAAAAATCTGACAGTAAAAATAAATGGCAGCAAACTTCACCACGGGCACCAAGCCCAGGTCACTGCCCATTTCGGTACGGCCCACCAGCTAAGAATTAGAACCATCGTTAGCTATTTTTTTAAAGGTTGGGAAAAAATCCAAAGAAGACTCGTTCTTGTCACGTGAACCTTTTTATGGAATTCTCACACTGGTGTCTATAAATAAATGTTATCAGGACGTGCCCATTTGTTTATGTATTGTCTGGGGATGCTTTTGTGTTCCAGCGACAGAGCTGTGTCTTTGCGAGAGGGACCCTACGGCTGCGAAGCTGAAAATATTTTCTATAGAAAATGACCTATTAGCATCATCACTCACAGAGGAGGGGAGGGACCTCAAAGTTACCTGCTCAGGGCTGGACTCCATTGGGTACCCCGAGTCATCGGGCTCTGAGGCCACGGCAGGGCTGCGGCAGGAGCCCGGGGGGGTAGACGCCACAGGCTGGGCACAGGCAAGTCCGCGAGGATGGGGAGGAGTCAACGAGTGTGAACAAGACTTGGGGTCACACCAGCTGCCACGAGAGTGATGGCTGTGCAGGTGGAAGGAGGGAGGGGGTGGACATGGAGCAAATGGAGCAAGCCCGGACTTGCTCTGGGAGCCTCCATCGGCTCGGAATCGTGCAAATGCCCAGGAGGAAGGGAGAAGAAATTCTACTGGGGATGGCAGGTGGGGGGCGTGTGACGTGAGAGGAGACCCTGCATGCCCAGCACATGGGTGGCCGTTTGCACTGGGCGGTGGCGGGAAAAGCGTCTGGGAAATTTGAAGGTCACTGCGTCCAGCCGCCCATCCCACCCAACAGCGAGCTGACCCTCCGGGATTCGCGCTGCGTGGCGGCAGTGGGAAGCCTCTCCCGAGATTTCAGCTGTGCGTTCTGCTGGCTCCAGGTTGGAGAAGGCGCTTGCAGCCTCCAGATTCTGCTCCGACGGCCCCACTCTGGCACCCTGCCCAGCCTCAGTTTCCCCTCGGCCTAATGGGGCCGTGGTCCCTCCCTTGTACGACAGCCATGGAGAGAAGGTGCCAGCCGGCTGGAGGCCCCCCAGTGCTGGCCGCCTCCTGGGCCGGCTGCTGCAAGGTGGGCCTGGTTGGGGGAATTTTCCCCGCCGAGGCAGGTCTGCGGGAGCGCGGGGGGCGTTCCCGGGGTTTGGGAGACACGCCGGTTATGACTCTGAGTGATGCCGCCTCAAACGCGGATTGTCATAAAGGAAGTTATTCAAACACAATCAATTAGGCGCCCGTATTAGCATATTTTTCATTGTAATACAGCCGCAAAGACGAGCTTCTAGAGACTGTTTATTGCTGTTCTGAGCTAATATTTGTTAAAGTGATTAATATGTTTTTCAAATATGGGCGACAGGCGTGGCACGCGTTATTTATCTCCACCGCCGCCGCCTTCGAGGACGAGGGGTGGCGTCAGTCAAAGGGGGCTGCCAGGCCGTCGCCCCGGGGGGCCTCTGGGGACAGCGGCCTCTTCCAGAGCCCACGGCTGCCCTTCCCGCTGGCAGCTCCCCGCTCCCCACCCCCGTCTCCCCCGCCTTCAGTTTCACCCTCCACCGCCCACCCCAGCCTCATTCTAAGACATCGCGCCTAAAAACATCAACTCTCCCCGGACTGCCCTCTCCGCCAGCTCCTCCCTTGGCCCCTTCTCCTCCAGGTTTCTGCCATGTTCCTCCTTCCTTCTCAAGCCAAACTCTCAAGAATGCTTCATCCTCATTGTCTCCGGTGCGCAAACCTTCAAGACCGTGCGTTAAAAAAAAATCATGACAAGATATTAAAAACCTGCTATAGTGATGTCCACTCCACCTCTACATCGAGAGGGGGCTTAGATGCCTATGGCTGATGGATGCAATCCTCCTGCTTGCAGCTGTAGGCACTCTTGGCTCCCTGGTGTGGTGGTTGACCTTCTTCACCTCCCTGTGAGCTGACCTGGGTAAGTCCAACAAACATCACCTTCCCAGGGTCCACAGGATGGAGGAATAAAATACGGACTAGAGTGGACTCCCTGGTATTCTACTATGGAACTATTGCGACTCTAGCAATGGAAGAAACTGTATCACTGATATGGAGTCAGTGGCCATGGCAGTTGCTGAGGGCAGGGAGAGGGAAGAAGCAGTGCGATGTGGGAGCATTTGGGGGACTTGGAGTTGTCCTATATGATATTGCAGAGACAGACGCTGGACATTATCTATCCTGCCATAACCCACTGAATGGACTGGGGGAGAGTGTAAACTACAATGTAAACTATAATCCATGCGGGGCAGCCATGCTCCAAAATGTATTCACCAAATGCAACGAATGTGCCACAATGATGAAGGAGGTTGTTGATGTGGGAGGAGTAGGGGCGTGGGGTCTGGGGTATATGGGAACCTCTTATTTTTTTTAATGTATTATTTTTTGTGATCTATGTGTCTTTTAAAAAAAGTCAATTAAATTTTTTAAAAATTAAAAATAAATAAATACAAAAAAACCCCACATATCTACTATAATCGTGGCTATATGACATTGCACATTCATCAAATCCTACAGGACCGTACAACACAAAGAGTGGACCCTAATGTAAACTATGGACTTGAGTTATTTTTTTTTTTAATTAAAGAAAACATATGGAACTTTCTAGAGGAATGCTGTCCAAAAGAACTTTATGTGATGGTGGAAATGTTCTACATCTGCTCTGTCCGATAGGGTATTGAGCATTGAAATGTGGCCACTGTGACTAAGAAACTACAGTTTGAATTTTATTTTCATTTAATTAATTTGCATTTAGTTCTAAATAGCCACAGATGGCTAGGGGCTGCCACGTTGAACACTTGAGCTCTAGAGAAGAATTTAATGAACTCCACAGTCCTGCCACCCTCCAGCTTCATCAAATGTCTGCATTTTGTCGTATCTGCTCCAGAGTTTGGTTAAAGTAATAAAATGCCATAGATTTGTATCCCCTTTATCTCTCTGCTAAGTGAATTGCTGCCTTGAAGTTGGTATTTATCTTTCCCATTCGTGTTTCCATGATTTTATTATACACGTATGGGTCCATAAGCAATATATGGTATTATTTTTCAGATTTGAATATTTTATAGACACAATAATCCACTCTGTGCATTACTCAGCGACTTGCTTGTTTCGCTCAGTTGTTTTTCCCAATTGACATCTCTCTGGTTCATTTTCACTGTTGTATTGTATTCCACTGTATGAGCACACCTCAATTTATTTCTTACCCCCCCTACTGAGGAACATTTAGGGTGTTTGTTTCTTTTGACACTGTAATGGACATCTTTGAACATGTCCCCAGTGTCAGCAGGTCAAACTTTCTAGAAGACTTTCACCCAGAAAAGCAACAGTTGGGTCAGGTTGCATGGCTCTGACTTTGCTGGCTGCTCCCAGATGGCTCGCCAACATGGTTGGGCCAACTTACCCTCCCACCAAACAGCGAAGGAGAGGCCCTGCTCTGCCACGGCTGCGCTGACACTTGGTATTGCTGAGCTTTTTAATTTTTGTCAAGCAGCTGGGGGGATATGTTGTGGCTGTTTTGTTTTGTATTTCTTGATCACCAGTGAGGTTAAACGTCTTTCATGACAATCAGCCACTTAGATTTCCTCTTGAGATGTGTCTGGTCGTGTTCATCGACTATTTTTCTACTGGGCAATTGGTGTCTTTCTTATTGATTTGTTAAATCTCTTTACATATTATGGGTATAATCCTTTCTTAATTATGAGTGTTCAAGTATCTTTTCCCAGTACTTTTCTTTTCTTTTGACTTTTTAAGATGGTTTTGGGTCAAAAAGAAGTCAAACGTATCCGTCTTTTTCTGTAGAGTTTATGTTTTTATGCTATGATTAAGTAATCTTCCCTTACCCTGGGGTTATGGACACATTCTGTGTTTCCTTATAGAAATGTTAGTCTTGATGTTGTGTTTAGATCTTTAATGCATCTCGAATTTACCTGTCTGTGTCTGTGTGCTGTATGAGTTTAGCATCTCATGTAATACCGTGTATATTAGTTTTCTATACTGTGCAACAAATCACCGCAATCACAGTTGTTTAAAACAACACACATAGATTATCTCCCAGTTTCTGGGGGTCCTGAGTCTGGGCATAGCTTAAGTAGAGTCTGTGCTTAGGGGGTCACGAGGCGACACTCAAGGTGTGGAGCAGGGCTGGGTTCACCAGCTTCTTCTTCAAAGCCAGCAGTGGAGAGAGAGGATCAGAGAAGGGAGAGAGGGAGGGGCGGAGGGAGAGAGACTTCCGGAAGAAGGCGTCGTGTAGCGTCATAATGAAGAGGGTGACATCCCGTCCCCTTTGCCATTTTCCTTTGGTCGGGAGCACGTCACGGGTCCCACCCGTACCGAGAGGCAGCACCACGCGAAGCGGGACCCCAGGAGGGCGGGCCTTGGGGCGCACCTGCGAGCCTGCCCTCCCTCGAGCACATCGCCCGCCTATGCCGTGGCGCCCTCTTTCCTGCCAGCCTGCCTTCCCTCGAGCACATCGCCCGCCTATGCCGTGGCGCCCTCTTTCCTGCGAGCCTGCCCTCCCTCGAGCACATCGCCCGCCTATGCCGTGGCGCCCTCTTTCCTGCGAGCCTGCCCTCCCTCGAGCACATCGCCCGCCTATGCCGTGGCGCCCTCTTTCCTGCGAGCCTGCCCTCCCTCGAGCGCACTGCCCGCCTATGCCGTGGCGCCCTCTTTCCTGCGAGCCTGCCCTCCCTCGAGCACATCGCCCGCCTATGCCGTGGCGCCCTCTTTCCTGCGAGCCTGCCCTCCCTCCAGCACATCGCCCGCCTATGCCGTGGCGCCCTCTTTCCTGCGAGCCTGCCTTCCCTCGAGCACATCGCCCGCCTATGCCGTGGCGCCCTCTTTCCTGCGAGCCTGCCCTCCCTCGAGCACATCGCCCGCCTATGCCGTGGCGCCCTCTTTCCTGCGAGCCTGCCCTCCCTCGAGCACATCGCCCGCCTATGCCGTGGCGCCCTCTTTCCTGCGAGCCTGCCCTCCCTCGAGCGCACTGCCCGCCTATGCCGTGGCGCCCTCTTTCCTGCGAGCCTGCCCTCCCTCGAGCACATCGCCCGCCTATGCCGTGGCGCCCTCTTTCCTGCGAGCCTGCCCTCCCTCCAGCACATCGCCCGCCTATGCCGTGGCGCCCTCTTTCCTGCGAGCCTGCCCTCCCTCGAGCACATCGCCCGCCTATGCCGTGGCGCCCTCTTTCCTGCGAGCCTGCCCTCCCTCGAGCACATCGCCCGCCTATGCCGTGGCGCCCTCTTTCCTGCGAGCCTGCCTTCCCTCGAGCACATCGCCCGCCTATGCCGTGGCGCCCTCTTTCCTGCGAGCCTGCCCTCCCTCGAGCGCACTGTCCACCTATGCCGTGGCGCCCTCTTTCCTGCGAGCCTGCCCTCCCTCGAGCGCACTGCCCGCCTATGCCGTGGCGCCCTCTTTCCTGCGAGCCTGCCCTCCCTCGAGCACATCGCCCGCCTATGCCGTGGCGCCCTCTTTCCTGCGAGCCTGCCCTCCCTCGAGCGCACTGTCCGCCTATGCCGTGGCGCCCTCTTTCCTGCGAGCCTGCCCTCCCTCGAGCGCACTGTCCACCTATGCCGTGGCGCCCTCTTTCCTGCGAGCCTGCCCTCCCTCGAGCGCACTGCCCGCCTATGCCGTGGCGCCCTCTTTCCTGCGAGCCTGCCCTCCCTCGAGCACATCGCCCGCCTATGCCGTGGCGCCCTCTTTCCTGCGAGCCTGCCTTCCCTCGAGCACATCGCCCGCCTATGCCGTGGCACCCTCTTTCCTGCGAGCCTGCCTTCCCTCGAGCGCACTGTCCGCCTATGCCGTGGCGCCCTCTTTCCTGCGAGCCTGCCCTCCCTCGAGCACATCGCCCGCCTATGCCTTGGCGCCCTCTTTCCTGCGAGCCTGCCTTCCCTCCAGCACATCGCCCGCCTATGCCGTGGCGCCCTCTTTCCTGCGAGCCTGCCTTCCCTCGAGCGCACTGTCCGCCTATGCCGTGGCACCCTCTTTCCTGCGAGCCTGCCCTCCCTCGAGCGCACTGTCCGCCTATGCCGTGGCACCCTCTTTCCTGCGAGCCTGCCTTCCCTCCAGCACATCGCCCGCCTATGCCGTGGCGCCCTCTTTCCTGCGAGCCTGCCCTCCCTCGAGCGCACTGTCCGCCTATGCCGTGGCGCCCTCTTTCCTGCGAGCCTGCCCTCCCTCGAGCGCACTGTCCGCCTATGCCGTGGCGCCCTCTTTAAGTGGCGCGCCCCTCTCCGCAGCCTGGCTCCACCGCCCTGTCATGGACGCGCCTGCATCGGCATGGAAGCCATTTTCTGGAATCTTCCGCCGCTGCTGTAGTTCCCGCCGTCTTCCCGGCCCTGCCACCCCTCTGAATACGCTCCAGCCCGGGTCCCCCTGGCTGCCGTGTGGCTGATTTCCCCCCACTCTTCTCACACCTCGCCCCGCGAGACCCTCCAGAGGTAGGGGGCACGGGGGACGCCTCGCCCCCCTTTGACTTCCTTCTCCCCTCGGGGCTCGAAGCCCCTCCTTGCGGGTCTCCTAGCTCAGCCTCCCCTCCGACCCGGTATGGGGGTCCCTGGCCCCCGCGCTCTTTGCTCCCCGTCTGGGGTAGGGCTCCTCCACGCCCAGGGCTAAGTCATGTCCTCAGCCTGAGGATGCAGGAGCCTCCTGGACGCCACGGGTGTGTCACTGGTCACCTGCTAAACGTCCCTTGGATGACCCAACGTGTCCCAGAGTGTTGATTCCTCCCGGCCCCCCAAAAGGCCCCCGTTCCCCTCTTGCTCATAGCAGTACGTGGGCCCTCCATCCCGCATTGGCTCTAGCCCTCCCCACCCCACCCCGGGGCCCCCACGCCCGCACCATCCCCTCTTCCTGCTGACACCACCCTCTGGCAACCAGTGCTGCCCCCTGCAGGTGATGCTCCCCACGGCAACCGGAGTGATAGTCCTAAAAACATGACTCCTGTCGCTGCAGGCGCCCACCCCCACTTAACACCCTTTCCGCGGCTTCCCACCGCTCTTGGAATAAAATCCAGATTCCCCAACGCGCCCTCAAGAGGGGGGGCGCCACCTCCGCCCCCGCCCCATCCATCACCAGCCCTCCCCCCACGCCTCCCCCTGGCCGGACGGTGCAGATGATCTGATTATTTCTCTAAGTGGGAGACATTGGGGGTGGTCCAAGTGGTCTGGGGGGAAAGGTGCCAAATCCCCCCTCTGAATGGCAGAGCCCTGGCAGGGCGGCGAGCCTCCGGGAGGTCAGGTTAAACGGCACTATTTACTTTAGCCCTCTCCAAAGTGTGTTTTGGTGGCGAGAGAGCGTTATGAATAAGCTCTTAATTCCAGCGAGGGCGTGGGTCAGCGCTCCGACCGCGGCGTTTATTGACACACGCGTCTGCTCCGTTACCCAATGCCCTGAGCCGGGGGCCCTCTCCGTGCGCCGGGGCCGGTGGCCTCAGCTCACCTGGACGTGGCCGGCGCTACCTGCCAGCTCTCTCCAGGCGCCCCTCGGCATCTTTTCCAGCGACACCCGGGGGCTGGGAGTGCCACATGCCTGGGAAAACTGTCCCGAGCAGGGAGACACCCAGGTCCCCGTGCCGAGGAGAGCGCAGAAGCCAGGTGCTGTCCACGGGGTCGGGTGCGCGGGTGGAGGGTCGACAGGGCTGCGGGGAAACCTGTCACCTGGGTGGGCTGTTGGTTTATGTTTTCACGGGGCTGATGGAATCCTGGGGGCTTGCAGGCTCCCTTGCTCGTGGCTGGAACCAAGCTGAGCCTCAGTTTCCCCATCTGCATTACAGTGTCCCGCAAACCCATAGATAAGTACGGCCGAGGGTATCCCACAGCTTCGCCTAGGAGATGTACCGTTTTTGAAGAGGAGGGTTTGAGGACGCTTTCTCAAATGGGAATCAAAAGATCAGAGATGATTACTCAGCCATAAAAAAGAACGACGTTCTGGTGCAGGCTGCGACACGGATGACCCTCGAAGACGTCATGCCAAGCAAAAAAAGCTAGACGCACAAGACCAACAATGCATGAATCACTTACGTGAATATCTAGACTAAGCAAATTCATAGAGACACAAAGTAGATTACGGGGTGCCAGGGCCAGGAGTGGGGACGGGGATGTGTTGCTGGACGGGTACAGCCGTCCTGTTTGGGGTGATGGGTGGTGGTAGCTCAGCAGTGTGAACAGACTTGATGCGGCTGAACTGCACACTTAAAAATGGTTCAAATGGAAACTTTTAGGTTGTGTTTATGTGGCATTCCAATAAATTTTTTATTAAAAGTTCAGAGAGGGCAATGGATGTACCATGCTCGAGATGACAAAGCTGTCGAGATGGAGAACAGTAAGTGGTTGCCTGAAACACAGATGGAGCAGGGAGAGGGGTGCAGATCTAAGGAGGTGACAGGGTTCCTCTGTGGCATTTGGGTGGGGGGGTGAATCTGTACACACACGCAAGCTGCACAGAACCCCGTGCTCACACACACACACAACCCGCCCGTGGGAAAACCGGTGAAGAGGCAGTAAGGCCTATGGACTCAATTCTGTGGTAACAATGTTGATTTCCTGGTTTTGAGGTTGTACCGTGGCTACATCAGATGCTGCCACTGGGGGAAGCTGAGCCAAGGGCCAGGGGACTCTTTGTACTGTTTTTGCCGCTTCTTGTATATCTATAATTATTTTTCTTTTTTATTAAATTGTCTTCTTTTTTTAAAGATACATAGATCACAAACTTTTTATCAAGTTTTTGAAATGTTCTGAAAGGGTAAGTCACATGTCCGAGGTCACACAGCAAAATAAGAACTGAGCTAGATTAATACTGACAGCCAGGTTCTTTCCATAGAAAGAGAGTGAGCAGGACAGACATTCAGCAAATTAGTAGTCGAGTAACAATAGGGGTGGAAGTCATGATAGCCGTAAGAGTGGCAGAAGTCATAGTGGCAGCAGCGAGTGGGGTTGTTATAACACCAGCAGGAGTGACGATGCGCCTGCTGATTGAAGGCTTAGCACCGGGTCAGACATCTGCAGACAGATTTACAGATATTACTCCCACTTCTCATTACAGCCTCTTGGTACAGACGAGGAGACTGAGGCACAGCCCCCAAGGTCACACAAGCAAAACGGTCGAGCTTGGATTTCAGCCTTGTGGCACCGCTACAAGCCCCATCGCCGCAAGCCTTTGCTCTCAGCCACCGTCCTCAAATGAAACCCTTGAGCCAAACCACGCCAACTGGTGCCCAGCCTCAGCTTCTGGGACGTGAAGGCGCTGCCCACCTTTGCTGTCCCTGCTTTGGGGTCTGGGATGGGCAGGCAGGGGTGGCTTTGGCCCTGGGAGGACCCTCCCGCTCCATCGGGACGGAGATACAAGGAGGCGTCCAAATAAAGAAATGCACCAACAACCACACCGTGCCCCCGCAGGAGCTGTCAGGGCAGCAAGGCCATGTGGAGTTAGCCACGGCGGGGCCCGCGTCCCAGGGCCTGCTCGCTGACCAGCCCCTCCAGGTTGGGTGCCCGGCTGGACACACCCTCCCTGGGCGGCAGTTTGGACTCAGAACTCTCTGGGAGGCCTCCCGCACAGCTCCGGCTTCTCAGCGGGCGGGGATGCCCGGCTCCCCGAGGCTTGGCCGACACAGGGGCAGCCAGGATGACCCCCCACCCCGGGCCCTGAATTAGTGCTCTCGGGGGCTGCGGTAACCAACTTCCACACACTGGGTGCCTTAAAACCACAGAATTTATTCTGGAGGCCCGAAGTCCGAGGTCCAGATGTCCTCGGGGCCACGGTCCCGCCAAAGGCCCTGGGGACGCGCCATGCCTTCATTCCTTGGCTTGTGGCCGCATCGCTGCACTCTCTGCCCCTGGGTCTCTCCTCGTGCCTCTCTTCTAAGGACCTTGGCATTGGATTTGGGGCCCTCCGGGTAATCCGCAATGGCCTCAGCGCGAGATCCTTAACTTAATTATACCTGCAACACCCCTTTTTCCCAATCAGGCCCCAGCCAGGTTCTAGAGGTTAGAATGAAACTTAGCTTTGGGGGGACCAGTCCTATTTCATGTCAGAGATGGGGGAGACTGTGATGTCATCGTGCTTCACCCCGCCCTTCGGAGGTCTCCCCCACTCTGGGAGGAAAGCTCATCTCTGCACCCTGGTCCACCGGCCACTGCTTTCCCCCGGCCCCTTTATTTATTGAGTGCCCACGAGGCCACAGGCGCTGTGCCGGCTGCCGTCCCACCTGTCACCGATGCTCTGATGCTCTGTGCTTGGCCCCATTTCACAGATGAGGGAGTGAGGGTCAGTGAGGGAAGGGCTCTGCGAGCAGCCGCTCAGCCAGGGAGGGGCTATTCGGCCAGGCAGCGGTCACTCAGGCGGGAGCGGCCACTTGGCATCGCGGTCACTGAGTCAGAGAGCTGTCGTGTCGTCAAGTAGGGGTCACTCTAGCAGCAGGGCTGGTTCGGGGCAAGTGAAGCCTCACTGCAGGGAGCCCCGGTCCCAGGGTGGCCCCGGCCGCGGCTAACAGGCTCTCTTGGGCCTGGCTTACGGGGCGCCCTGGAAACCACAAACGTCCAAGCCCCGCTGCTGAGGGCCAGGAGGCGGCAAAGGAATGGGTGCACCCCTCCCCCTCAAACGAACACCCAGAAGAAATAATAAGCAGAGACTATCTAGACCTCAGCGCTTGCCATGAAAAAATGGGAAAGCGGGACCACCAGAGAGACTGGGGCATCTTGAGTTGGCTTTGGGTGCGGGAGGCAGAAAAAAAGGAAGGCTGGTGTGAAGATCCAGGGGAGAGAGTGGGCAGCTCACGGGAAGGGAGGAGGCAAGCCAGCCCCTCCCCCAAAGATCCCCACAGTCCCGCTTCTTTCTCTGCACTGGAGCAGCCGCACAGCAGGGACAGCAAAGAGGCAGTGGAGGCGGGGAGGCCCACGTGGGGGTACCCGCAACCAGGCTCCCCAGCTCTGCTCCTCATCTACTGGGTGGCCACAGTCACGTCACTTGCCTCCCTCTCTGAGCCCCGGTTTTCTCATTTTTGGGATGGGACCACAACTGGACCTTCCTCAATGGGCCACCAGGAGAGATGAACAAGTGACCATGCGCTAAAAAAGAGGCCCAGCATTCACTAAGGGCCCCGAAAGAGGGGGGCTGTTTGTGTGTTTAATAAAACCCAGTTTGTTGTCACCTCTGATCCAGGTCTAGCCTGTGATGGGTGTGGGCACCCCAGAAGGGGCTCAGGAGGGTAACAGAGGAGTTTGCAAGAGGGCACAAGAGATGGCTCTTAAGTGTGATGAAGGAAACAAAACAGGGAGATGGGAGTGGCAGGGACAGTGGGATTGGGGGCACCTCAGTTGGGGTGTCCAGGGCAGGCCTCCAGCTGAGAATTGAGTGACAAGAAGGGACCAGCCTAGAGGCAACACATTCACCTTGACCGTGGCCATTTTTGACCCAACCACGCTCACAACTTTGGGTTCACAAGGTGGCAACCTCAGGACCTTCGCCACGGAATCAACCCCAGGAACTGCCAAACCCCGGCCCGTGGTGGGACGTACCCGGCCCCCCACCTGTTTCCACGAATAAAGTTTTATTGGAACACAGCCGCTCTTGCGCAGTTACTTTCTGTCTGTGGCTGCTTTCCTGCTACAACAGCAGAGTGGAATAGTTGCACCTGCAAAACCAAAAACATATCCTCTCCGGCCCTTGGTGAGAGCTTCCCAAGTCCGAATCTAGAGCAAAGGCCATCAGATCCCGGCTTCTCAAGTGACACCCGGAGCGGGGCACCGCTTTGCTGAGGTCCCACGGTGGCAGGGCAGGGATGAAGACACGGGTCCCTCGATTGCCCCTTATGCGTTTAGCCAGCAGAGCCCTCGAGAAACAGTGTCCTGGGGGCGTGGGACTCCGCGCAGAGCTTGACGGTAGGCAGGGAGGCTAAGGTGCCTTCTGAGCGCAGGAGGAGCAGCTCCTCTGGGTGAGCAGAGGCCCGGCTGGGAGATGTTCGCCGCCTTAGCTTTGTGCTACGAATGGCTGTCGGGCAACTCAAGTTCCTTCCTCTCCAGCTCGAGGCCCCTTCCAAGACTTGTGCGTGTTCTAGAGAACTGAGCCGCTGCCCTTCGAAGCCACCGGGGACCTCCAACCCCCCAAGACAGCACCTCTTGCCACCCCTCGGAATATAATGAAAAGTCTGCGAGAAACCCAATCTGGGGCTATCAGGTTGGCGGCTTAGCCCAGCGCCTCTTTTTCCCCAGATGGGCTGGGATCTGTTTCCGTCTGCACAGACGGGGCATTCCTTGCGCCGGTTGGGTCCTCCCAGCTGAAAATAAAAGTCCTTCAAACATTGCAGGGGTTCAGAAGACCAGAAAAAAAAAAGCCCCCCACCCCACCCCCAAACAGCGGCTTTTCAAGCCACACGCAGACAGAATCAAGCTCCATTTGTTTCCCAAAGGCGGAGGGTCAGGGGCTTCGAAAAAAGAACCTTCTCTGAGACTCACGGGGAGGCGAAGGCAGGGTCAGAGGGCACATTCCGATCGCTAAGAAGCATTGACAAGCGCCCCGGCCCCCCTCGGCCTGCAGAGAGGACCTGGAGAAGGGGCGGGGGCCGGGGCAGGGGCACGGGGCCTCCGAAGCGACGGCTCCCCCAGTCGGCCACAAAGAGTCCGAGGGGAACCCCGCACCCTCGCTGGGCCCCCACCTCCTGCAGCTACGCCGAGAAAGGATTCCTGGGTCTTCTGGAAGGAATCGAGCAGGGAAGTGTAGTCAAGATTTTTCTCTTCCTTTCTTTTGGTTCATTTGGTTGGTTTTCGCCCAGAAACTGAAAGCCAAGGGGGCAAGAGAGGAGCAAGGGGGAAACCCAGGAATTTTTCGATATTGGAGCAGGCGTGGGTGTGGGGGTCCCAGTGGGGACTTTGGCTAGGCCGTCACGGGCTGGGTGACCTTGGGCAGCTGTCTTCACCTCTCTGAGCCTCGGTTTCCTCGCCGTGTCAGGGACGCTGGTCCCAGGCTCCTGCGGTTGGCACGATCCACTAAATTGGGGTGGAAGGGTGAGGTGGCCTGTGTGGCAGCTGGCACCCAGGAGGTGCTCCGAGGGGCAAGGTGCTCTGTGACCTTTGTGGAGACCGAAGGTGGAGGTGGGTAGAGGGTCAGCAGGGAGGCTGGCAGTGGCCTGAGTGCCTGGCAACGGGCACCGGCAGAGTGAGGTGAGACCTGATGGCCGTCTGGCAAAGCAAACTTCGCCCATGAGGCGGCCCAATGGGAAGAAACCTGGAGAGCGTCTTGCCGAGACCCCCTTCCCACAGGGGAGGCCGAGGCTCACAGAACCCGCAGTGGGTCGGGGGGCCCCACTCCTGGCCCAGCCTCGAGGCCCAGCCCGCAGCTTCCCCGACTCGCCGTCCCCCGGGGCCGCTTTGCCCAGACGCCTCCCCTTTAAAGGGCTGAGGGCTGAGGGTTTGCTAAAGAGCTGCAGAAAGTGATGCCTTAAGAGACGGGGAGAGAAAGCTTTGCCTTCCTCCCTGCACCAGGCGACACCTCCCAGCCAGCGTGTCTCTGCCTGGGGCTAACGGGAAGTGTGGGAAATTTCACAGGAGGTGACAACCTGCTGTGCGAAGGAAACTCGTGGGCACAGCTGTGGGGTCAGCTGCACCCCTCGTCCTCAACAGGCAGAAAATCCCCACGACCAACTCCTGGATGTACAGGGCGGGGGGGGGATAAAACGGGGCAGGTCTTTGGGGAAGGGCGTGTGGGGGGTGACTTGGAAAGACGCCCACTATGTGCTTGGGGATCTGGCGCGGCCAGGCGGGCACCGGCAGCTTCTGGTTCCGCAGATGAGGGACGCGGCTGTCGTGGGACACGCCGAGCGGGAGGTGGCCTTCTCCATGGCGCGTTCGCGCCGCGGGTCTAGTAACAGAGCCAGCCTCAAGCGTCGCGCGGGCCGGGCCGCGGCCGAGGGGAGCGTCTCTGTCCTTTGCACTCCGGGCATCGGGAGGCTCCCGTGTCCGTGTCCGCGCCGCCTCCTGTCCTCGCGTCCACCTCAGCTCTGCCGGCACACAGCCAGAGTTGCGTCTCTGGGCTCGTGGGAGGTAGTACACAGCCCCGCGCGGGACCCGAAGCCCCACGGGGTGAGCGAATGATCTTATTTCCTCCAGGAACGTTCTCAAGACCGGAAGTGATGAAAAGGCCCTGTGGTAGATAACCTGGGGCCTGTGCTTCCTTCCTGAACATTCCGCAGCGGCGACGCCGGGCGGGCTGTGTGCGTGTCCCACAGGCTGCTGGCCAGGCGTCATCGGCTCCCCGGTGCTTAGAGCGGAGGCCCGTGCCTCCAGCTGCCCCAACGGGTCCTTGAACCCACTGCCCTCACCCCCCAACACACCTGCATCCCGATCAAGCCAGCCCGCCTGCCCGCTGGGACACCACGCCCCGCAGGTCCTGCCTGCGCCCCCTCCATCCCTTGTCAAGGCTGACCGGCCAGCAGTCGGGGCCCAGCTCCCCGCGGCCTCTGCCCTCTCCTTCTCGCCATCCCTCCACCGGCCCTGGGCACCCTCTGGACCCCTGATAGGGGCTTATCACATGTGCCACCATCCAGGGGGCTATGACTCCGCTGGGGGTCAGTGCTGTTGAAAGACCCCCTGGGGATTTTGGGGTGGCAGCTCGCTCACGGGCAGGAGGCGCTGGGTGGGGGTGTGGAGGTAATGCCTGGAAACACCCACGCCTGCACACGCAAGTGAGAGGCAAGGCCCACCCCGGCAGGCCCACGGCCCTTTACAGCTTGCAAGATGCCCTCCTTCTGCGGGCGCGCTCCGGCTTTCCCGAGTGCCCGGCGAGGCGGGGAGAGCGGGGACTCTGCTCTCACTTGCCCGGTGAGGACAGTGCGGCCGGAGAGGGCCAGGGCTAGCCGGGAAGGGCATGCGGCAGGGGACGGAAGCACAGGCTCGGGGGCCAGGCTACGGGAAACCGGACCCTGGATCCACGGTCTAGCTGCGTGACCTTTGGCAAGTGGTGCCTCTGTGCCTCAGTTTCCCCATCTGCCGAAAGGGGAAACTGGTAAACTCCTACGTCCTAGAACTTTGGTAAGGAGTAAATGAGTCAACAAACGTAAAGCACTTAGAACAGGGCCTGGCTCGTGGCAAGCACGAAGCTTGTTGGATCTCATCATCATCATCATCACCATCATCATCATCATCATCATCTCAGCCCTGCAGCCAACCAGCAATGAGACCTCAGGTAAGCCCCTTTTCTTCTCTGGGCCTCAGTTTCCCCATTGGCAGAATGACCACGGGGATCTGATGTTCTCTGCGTGTCCAGAAGTCCAGCTTCCACACACAGTGCTCAGGCCCGGGGAGAGAGAGAAGCGGGGTTCATGAAATTCCCATGGAACACCTCCGCTTCCCTCCGCCTGTTTTCCCATTTGCTCCCTGCGGAGGCTGCCCAGGTGGAGCCCCGTGAACCGCAAAGCCCCGTCCTGGCACTACCACCGCACCAGGGACCCAGGAGCCTTCCGGAGCTCTGGGGGAAACCGAGTCACCCTCCTCCCTGGCCCTCCTGCCGATTCCCAGTCCCAAAGCCCGAGCAGGGTGTGAAGGGGTTAACTCCCCGCGGCTAGGTGAAGGGGGCCCCCCGTGGGCTGCCTGCGTTCTGACCCCGCTTTGACAGCCCAAGCCCCCACCCCCGCCCCTGGAGGGAAGAGCCCCCGTGTTTGCGTTGGCAGCCAGGCCAGACAGCGGAGGGAGGACCCGGCAGGGCTCAGCAGGCCTGGAAAAGTCGGCTCATCCTGCCGCCTGGCCGGCCCCGCCAGGGTCCCCGCGCCGCCACCCACCGCCCCATTACCTAAGCCCCACACAGGACATGACCGCACGGCGCAGGGGTGAGGGGCAGCGGGCAGCGCAGACAAGGCCGGGCATTCAACGAGCCGCCCCCGGCCTGGCCGGACCCGGCAGGGAGCGGGGCCTGCAGCTGGGGGCTCCTGCCGCTGGGGTGTCGGGCACGGAGGACGCTGGGGGGGGGGGGGGCGGGGGAGACGGGGCAGGACAGACGTGGCTGGAGGAAACGTGTCTGAGCGGGGCTGTGAGGCCGAGAGTGACTCAGGAGCGCTGGAGAACTGCCTGTCCTCGCCTCAGCCTGTTGGGGGGCCCGGGGAGGGGGACTTCCCTGAAGGAGTCTGGGGGAATCTGAGGCCTGATCCCATTGGGAAGCTTTTCCCAGGTAAAAGAAACAGGCCGGCGGAAGGCTGTGCCGCAGAAAGGACATTTGAACTGCCCTGGAGGACGGGGACCTGTTAGGTGGTGGGCGCACAGCTGAGGCTCCACGTGGGTGTCTGAGCAGGAGGGGAGCCTGGTAGGGGAGTCATCTTCCCTGGTGGGGCAGACACAGCCCCCCTCCTCAGCAGGAGGCTTGGGGTCAGACCTTCCTGAGGTCTGCTCCTCGCCACCTGTGAGACCTCAGGGAGGCCAGCTTGCGTCGGGGCATCGACAAGGTAGACTGTGCCTGGCTCACAGCAGGCCCTCTCCTCCTACAAAATTTTCTTTGCAAGAAGTGCTGGGCGGGTTTAGGAGACCCGGGTTCTCAGGCTGCCACCATCGAGCAGCTCCGTCCGCCTCTCTGACCTTCGGTTTCCTCTTCTGTGAGATGGGATTGTCTTTGCCGCATTCTACCGCCGTCTTCGTGCTCAAGATGAAGCATCCTGAGACCGGAAACCAGAAGGTGCTTTGCCAATGGGCACACTTGTAACTGTGGCCCAAACTGGGGCTCTAGCTTGAGACCAGTCCGGGTTCGAGTCCTCACAGCAAAGCGCGTCCTCCTTCTGAGCCTCAGTTTCCTCATCTGTAAAATCAAGATGGTTGCCGGGTTTGCCTTACGGGATGTTGGGAGGCTGAAACCAGCTAGAGAGCAGGGGTCCTCAAATTTGAAGAAGCACCAGACCCAGTCACGGGGCTCATCAGAACACAGACCGCTGGGACCCACCTCGAGAGTTTTCTTTTCAGAATCTGCGCTGTTACCAAGCTCTCGGGTGGTGCTGATGCTGCTGAGCCGAGGGGGTTGCACTGTGAGGACCACTGGTCTAGTGCCTGCAAAAGCCTCAGCACTACGTCCAGGGGGCCCTGAAAAGTCCAGCTCCGGTCACGTGACTTAAAAAATAATTTAACAGCATCAGCAATAAAAATATTCCTGCTCCAGTGAGAGGGTCTGGCCAAGCCAAATCTGGAATTGAACTCAGAACCTTGTGCCCAGGGTCGTGCCGGTCCCAGACCCCCCACCCAGGCTGGAGATCCCAGCCCTGGGTCAGTAGCTGCAGCCCTTGATCTTCCCAGGACTCCCCCCACCCCACCCCAGCTGGGCCGTGAGTCCCCCGTCCTCCCCCCCCCGCACCCCCCCCTCCCCCCCCCCCCCCCCCCCCCCGCATCCCCTCCTCCGCCCTGACCTCTCAGGCAAGAAGAAGGCAAAACAAATAGCTGCTGGGGACATGTGAGCTGAACTGGGACCCCACCCCCTGCAGCCCAGGGACCTCTGAAAAGAAATCCGAGCTGCCCCTTTTATCTCTCCTTCCCTTTGTCCTCTCAGGGTGGGGCTGTCATTGGAGCCATCTCCAAGCTCCAGACAAGCTCAGAGAGCCTTTCCTGGACCTCCCTCCTTTCCCTAGGAAATGTGCAAACCAGTAAGGAGATTCCAACATCTATTGTCACCTCCAGGGCAGAGTCTGACTCTGGGGCTGCAGACGTCATACTGCAAACTTAGACTGTACAGGGCCAGGCAGGGAAGGTAAATGCATAAAAAGGGCAGAGTGAAATACTCCAGGGAGTGGTGGAGACTGTGGCAAGCTGCAGCCCAGATCCCACCTGTAGGAGGCCACTCAGCTCTAGCTGGTTGTTGCTATGCAGGAATGTGGACCCAGAGTGCCATTTCTTCCTATTTCTTTAAGGAAAGCTGGAAATTTAGTGCTACTTTATTTTCTTTTATTCTAAGCAATAGTTACTGACTTTTAAAACACTGAGAGATGCTAATGAAAAATATCTCAGGACTGGATTTGGTCTGTGAGTCAGTAGTTTGTAACCCTATTCCAGGCCAATTTGTCCCTGGATTTGTCCCCGGTTCCTGATAAATGGCCTATCTGGTCAATACTGCTGGAGCAGCAAGGCCTTCTTAATCTCCTCTGGGGATTAGCATGGCAAAGGCTCTGACAAGGCCTGCAGAAAGAGACCTGATTAACTCTGAAACCCAGGAGGGTATTGGAGCCCCACAGAACCACACTGGGACACAGCCCTTCAGATGGCCATGGCCTTGGCAATGGACTCACCATTGAAGAGGAACAAAGAAGAAGGTTCATCTGAGCCCTGAGTCAGGAAACACCCTCTTTCATCTACGGATTCAGTGTCGCTGTGGGTGTTCTGTGCTGGACCAGGCGGCGCTGAGCACCAGGGACACCCACACAGAGCTCACCCCGTGCCGCACCTTCGTCTAAGTTTGCTCCCACCAGCAGCTCCAGCTTTCCCACCACCCAGAATTACTGTACATGTGAAGGCCTGGTCAGCCTCACACACGGGCTGATGGGAAACTACCAAGACCACACATATTGACCGGACACCTACTGTGACCAGGCCCTGAGGTCAGGGCTGGGGACACAGTTGCGAGTAAGAGAGACCACGAGACCTGAACTCTGTCATCGTGGGGCATGCAGTGTCGAGAAGGAGAGGGAGAGGAAAAACAAAGGGGGTGGGCGGAAAAATCCATAAAATAATTCAAATTCTCCTATTTATTGTTTGTTTTAGGAAAGACATAAACAAGAGACTGAAATCAAGAATGTAATGGAAGGAGGAACGTAGTTTTTTTGTTGTTGAAGTACCGGGGCCAGGGCTCGCCCCAGCCTACTCTAGCCCCTGCTTCTTCATCTGCACCCTGAGAGGTGACAGGGTCCCCCCTGCTGGCCCAGGCCCCGCCTCACCCCCAGCGCCTGCCCGTGTCCGAGCCCTCTGCCGGCCGTGGCTTCCGACGTGCACAGCGGGCCCGGGCCAGCCGGCCGTGATCTACGACCCCCCTAGCGCACAGCCGGGCTGCCGCCGCGATGAAGTGTTGCCGCCATCCGTCACCCGCCTGACGGGCACCCGCGCCAGAATTCGGCAGCTGCCCTTCACCGGGACACTCAATTATAAACTTTCCCCTGCCGGTCGGGGAAATAAAGGCATTGTTTACCAAAGGCAAGTTGGGAGGCTCCCGGGGGAGGGCGGATATATCAGGGCAGGCTGGCAGGAGGGGGGGCTTCCCGAGAACGGCCAGCCCAGCCCCCACAGCCACCCCCAGCCCTGCTCTCTGATCCTTCGTGGGAATATTGATCCCCGAAGCTCTGTGTCCTTCTAGCTTGTGCTGCCTTTGAACTTGCTGAGAGCCAACTCTGCTTCCGCAGAGCCCACGAATGGACTCCCCGAGTCCCTCTTCGGGGCTTGCCAGTTCCCCCGAAAATGCCCCTCACTGTCAGGGCCCCCCTGGGGAAGTGGCTCGCGGGTCGTGGGGACCAGCAACTCCTCAGAGGAATCAGGCAACATCGCTGCTCAGAGAGAGCCCGGCGCTTCTCAGTGTGATCCCCAGGCCAGGAGCTTCAGCATCACCCTGGAGCTGCTTAGAAATGCAAATTCTGACCTAAGGAATTGGTAACCCTCGGGTACCAGGCTCTACAAGGCCAGAAAGGAGAAGGCAGCCCGGCCTGGCTGTGCTGCGGGAGGAGGGAGACCCCCTCCCCGGAGGGACGCAGGGGAAGCCGGGCAGCCTCCCGCTGGAACTGGGTCTTTGCCAGATGACAAGGTTTAATAAAAGTCCCCTTCCAGAACTAACCTCAGGATTGGGCAAGATCAGGGGCAGAGAGGGTCAGAAAGGGCTTTGCAAACTGTCGAGCGCTGTGCACAGGGCATTGTTGAAGGATCAGCCCACTGGGAAACCTTAAGGAGATGAGCCTTTTCCGTGGTCTCAGTTTCCCCCTCTGCACAACCAGAGAGCTGGGCAAAGGGAGGCTGCCCGCCTCGCACAGCCCTGACGCTGCACCCACGCCTCCTTTTGTAGGGTGACAACAACTCGCCACCCATCGACAGAGGGCCAGGTACAGCCGGTGCCTACTATGCACTGAAGTGCTCAGGAGGGACCACTCCAGCCACTCAGTGGGGGCAGAATCGGAACCCAGGGCTCCCACCCCCCAAACCCCCCTCTCTCCTCCTTCCGCCCGCCGCCTCCCACTGAAACAGCGTCCACGCCTTGGCTGTAGCCCCCGGTGGCTGCGGAGCTCCTCTCTCACGGCGATTGCTGTGTTGAGCAGGGAAAGGTCAGCTCCCGCACTGCCGAGCAGAGGAAGGCACTGTCACACCCGCCTTTTGCCAATGGCAGGACCGAAATGACCCGTGCTGTCCATCCGCTCCCATTCCCCAGCCCAGGCTTGGGAAAGACCCCAGCCCTCCCAGAAGCCCCCTGCCTGGGGGCTGAGAGGGACCTGATACCCCCAAATGTGGACACCCAACCTGACCCCTGGAAGGAGGGGAGGGGATGAGGGCTGGTGGCGAGCACAGGGCCTGGTGCACGGTGAGCATTTACCAACATCTGCAGGGAGCGAAGGGGAAGACGGGAGGGGAGCGGGAGGGAGAAGGGGGGGGCAGGAAAGGAGATGGGGTGATCTGGGAGCTCAGTCTTTGGATCGCCAGGCCCCCTTTTATCAGTTAGAACTCTTTGTGTACAGTATAGAAAAACTCAGATGGGCTTAAATGGGGAAAAAGGGAGAAGGGGGCATACCAGGTAATTTTTTTTTTTACCTAATCATATGTGTTATCTAAAACTTAGAACTATACACTAGAAAATGTGGCTTTTACTGTAAGTAAAGTATACCTCAATAATCCTAATCTCAACACCCCTCAAGAAAGAAATTGAATTACTTATTATTGAAATATCCAGGGATAATGGCCTTCAGGAAAGGCTAGATCCAGCAACTCAAACGGTATCCTCAGACCCCAGTTTCTCTGTCTCTCCATTCTTTCTGTGGTGCTTATTTCTCTCTCACTCCCTTCCGAGGCACCCAGCAGCTGCAAATTGGTCACATTCATCTCAGCCTGTATCTATTCTCCTCCTACTCCCATGCAGGAAAAAGAAGAGTCTCTTTTCTGGAGATCCCAGCAAAGGCCTCCTTGTGTCTCACTGGCTCTTGGTGGGCTCTCCGTGGGTCTACCCCTGAACCAATTACTTGGGGGTGGGGTGGGAAATGACGACCGGCCTATACCAATCAGAGCCCTCCCAGGAGCGAGGGTGAGCCCTTTTGTGCCTGCCAACTGCAGGGGAGAAGGAGGAGGCCCCCAAAAGCCACGTCACAGGCCCATTGCACCCTCTGCTCGGGAAACTCCCAACCTGCTGCTCACGGGAGCTCCCCTTCCTCCCGGCCTCTTCAAACACTTCACCCGGTGGGCGCGGGCTGGTGACAGGGGCTCCCCCACACCTTCCCACCTGTCCCCCAATTCGTGCCAGGGAATGATTGCCTGGCAACTGCCCTATCGGAAGGAGATGACTGTGGCTGCAGGGCGTTCACACCTTGCAGCTACTCTCTAGCACCAGGCGGTAGCACTCAGAGAAACTGAGTCACGGAGCCCTGAGAGCTATCCCCCAAGGCATGGCAGGGAGTGCTGGAAATACGCAGGGGCTGGACCCATGCCCCTCAGTCTCGGGTCTGCCCTCCTCGGTCTGCCGACTCTGCTTCTGAGCAAGTTGCTCCACTGCTCTGAGCATCGGCGTCTTTATCTGCAAAATGAGAAGCCTGATGTTCCACCCCTGGGCTAGCCCAGCCTGGGTGTGGCCGAGGATGACAGGTGCCAGCCCTCATCGCGGAGGTCGGGTCGCTCGCTGCGTTTCAGGAAGGCGGCAGGGTGGCCCACGCTTCCCTCTCCTCGTCTTTAAAGGAAAACTTTCCCTAAGAACTCCGCTGTGTTGATGAGGACTTGGCTGGTATGTGCGGGAAGCCCTGGTTGGGGAGTGGAAGGTCGAGGCAGAGAAGAAGGGAGCTATGGAGGGTATGTTATCAGGCCAGTTACCACCGGTGGGCGACTGGGGTCCCATCCCAGCAGGGAGCTTTGGGAGACTGCAGAGCACCTACCTCTGAGTTACCCCCCTGAGGAACGAGGGAGCTGGGTATCACTACCCCAGCGCGCATCTATTATTGGTGAAGGCGTTTTGGGAGCGTTCATCTCCAGCCTCGTACCACCTGCCAGACGAGCCCCGGGACAAAGAGCACTTGGCGTTGGCCTCGGAATCGGGGGCTGACGTGCACAGAAAGGTTTCCTGCCGCGGGGGATGCAGGTGGAGAATCGCTGCGGCGCACACCCTCTTGCCTTCTCCACCTGGAGATCCGCTTTGTATTCTTCAAGATCCAGCTCAGCACATAATTTCCTCTGTGAAACCGTCTCCAAATCCCCCAAGGAGAATTGGATCTTTCCTTCCTGCTGCAACTTTATCTCATCTCTATCAAGAGCCGCGCTTTCGTTTTACTTGCCAGGTGTGTCTCCGAAGGCAGCTGGGCACCAGGCGAGGCGCCGGTCTCGGATCACGCCGAGCCGTAACCGTTCTTGGCTGGCGGTGTAGACGTGCTTCTCTGCAGGTGCGGCTGTGTTAGATCCATGTCTGCATCCCTAGCGCCGAGCCCAGGGTGAGCCCACAAGAGGTGTGAGTGACCGGACTTCAAAATAAAAGGGAATCTGATTGTACGTGAGAAACCGCTTGGTGCTAGGTCTGCCAAATTAATCCATAATCCCTGAGGTGTAGCCGGGCTGTAGAACGTACTCAGCAAACGTGGCGAATGTGCCACACAGACGAAAGAAGTCGTCCAAGTGGGAGGAGTGGGGGGGTGGGGGGGTATACGGGAACCTCTTTTATTTTTTATTGTAATAGTTTGTGTGATTTATGTCTTTTTTAAAAAAAGATGATAAAAATATATATTAAAAAAAAAAAGTTTGGAAGACGTGGCCGTCGTGCCGTGGGGGCGCTGGCTGTGCGCGGCCCTCTGGAGTGCCCCGCCCGGCTCTGTTCTGGAAGGAGCCTGGCTCGCCCCAGGCGCTCCCATCGGCAGAGCCCGTGTCCCCGCGGGAGCCCCCGGCACAGGAGCCGTCTAAAATTAGACCCGCCCCTCCTGCTGCTTAAAATTAGAAGGGCTTTTCATTCCAAGACGCCAACAGGTGCCGAGCAACAGTTCAGGGACCAAAATAAACCCGTGGCTCACAGGGGCTTAAAATGAGATGAACCCTCTCGGTTCTGAGCGTCCCCAGCGACGGGCGCGTTGTCTTCGGCGAAGGGCCGAGAGGAGGAGGTCCAGCCCCTCAGGCCTTGCTCGGGGGTCAAGGGGAATCCCCGCGATGGCAAGCCCCCCTGGGGCCAGGTCCTGCGCCGCCAGCGCGGCCCGGATTAGGTGGCTGGCGCTGGACATCAGCGCTGCGTCGGATCAGCCCACCCTGCAAACGACAAGACGGAGCTTGGTTCGAGGGACTTGTGCAGAGGCACCCAGGTGACGGGAGGCAGGGCAGGCTGAGCCTCTGCTCCCCGCTGGCTGCACCAGCCTTGTTTCAAGGAGCCAGACCCTCCCTGGCTTGCTCCTGGGAGGGCCCGCACCCACCAGCCCCACCTTTCTAAGTAGCCTTCCTGGAGACCACGTGAACTGCGGGGGGGAAAAGCAATGGGCCCCACGGACTGGGCAAAGTGGGGGGCGCCTCCCTAGGGCGACCTGCCCATCGACTGGCCGGTGCCTGATGGGGTCTGGCCAGGAAGGAGGAGCTGGACCAATGGGATGTGTCCTAGGGCGATGGGCAGTGAGCGCGTCTCGTAGGGGGTGAGGACGGAGGAGGGAGGGGCGGCCGCTGGAGATTCTCCTGGAGGAGAGCCAGGTGGCGCGCAAACACGAGGCAGCACTTTCCCAGAGGAGCTGCAGCCGATGGTACGGAGCAGCTGGGCGTGTTGCCTCCCGGCCTCAGCCCATCCCTGGGGATTTTACCCCCGTTTACAGAGGAGGTTTGCTGAGGCCACCAAGCAACCCCTGAGAGAGGCCAAGATGAGATCTTGGGTTCCAAAGGCTTCCAGACTGGTTCTCAGGGGCAGTTAGCATCCCAGGGGAGCCTGCTCTTTGATTCACAGTCCTCCTCCCACCCCAGAATAACCCTCTAGGTTGAGAGGAGCTGTGGATGCTTAAAGTACGTACAAGTTTTAATCAACTTGACTGTAAACGTGTGGAGATGGATAGAGCTGATAGTAACACACTAGAGTGAGTAACAACTGGTTTATAAATGGGACTGTGACTAAAAATGTAGTCTGGGGAATTAAATGTCAATAGAAAGAAAGCTAAAGAATAATCTAAGGACTGAATAACACGGTGAACTCTGAAGTGGTTGAGAATTGTGGTTAAGGGTATAAAAGCAAGAGAGTCCTTCTGTGAGCTAGAGCAGATGTACATCACTATTGCAGGGTGATGGGAATATGGAGAAGCATGGGAAAACTACAACTGGTGTGACCTGTAGACTGTGGTTAACAGCAATACTATACTATTGTTGCATTAATGCCAAGCTATACTGTGTTGATGATGGAGGCGTACAGACAAAGTGTGCCAAATGTATGCTATGGACCGTGATTGGTGGTAAGAGTCTGATGATATTACTTCATAATCTGTAACAAATATTCCACCAGGGTGCGGAGTTGTATGGGACATCTACACACCTGTATGATTGTTTTGCAAGTTCACAATATCTGTAACAAAATACACTTTAAAGAAAGATAGTACGGGTTGGGGGAAAATACACCAAATGTAAATAAGGACTATAGTTGTTAGAAGTATTTTGATGATGCTCTTGCATAGTTTGTAACAAAAGTTTCACACCAATGCAAAGAGTTGGTGGAGAAGTGATGTATGAGACCCGGTGTGATGTTATGTATGTTTATTTTGTAAGTTCACAATCTTTACTATACACTTACTATTTATGTGTGTTCATGTATGAATGATATACTTCAATAAAAATTAATTAATTAATTAATTAATTAAAAACTTGGGAAGAAAAAATAACCCTCTGGTTCTGGTTAGCTATTGCAATGTTAACAAACCACCCCAAACTTAGCAGCCAAATGCAGCGATTCGTCCTGCTTGCTCCTGTTGTGTGAGCCGGCTGGGCTCAGCTGGGTGGTTCTCGCTCAAGATAACGCGTGCCTTTGTGGCCAGACGGCAGCTGGGGCTACCCCTTCTGCAGGTCCCGTGGACTGGACGACCGAGAGGGCATGCTCACGCGGCTGGCGGCTGGTGCTCAGTGGGAGCTGTTCTTGCAGCCTGGGCACGAGGTTTCTCCGTGTGGCGTGGGCTTCTCGCAGCTGCAATGGGTGACCACCCCCGTAAGCCGCTCCGGCGACCCTGGCAACCTCTCCACATTTCCCCCTTTTCTGACGACAGGCCAGGGCTCGGCTGGAAATTGCAGTTGTTAGCAAGACGGAAAGGGCCCTCTGCTGCCCGTGCCCGGGCAGCCCTGCGGCTCCCCCCAAGTCCCAAGGCCAACACGTGGACTCTGAGCGCTCGGGGAGAAAGCAGGCTCAGCTTTGATGGGTGGTGCCCCAAAGAGAAGATCTGAAGCCTGACTCGGGTGAATGTCACCGATCTCCCTCTAACGTTGCCTAGTGAGAGGCTAGGAGAACTCTGGGTGCTGCTGAGAAAAAGGGCATACTTGACCCTCGAGGCTCAAGTCCTGCCTCTTCCGCTGAAGGACACTGAGCAAGCTCTAACCTCCCCAAGCCTCAGTTTCTCCGTCTGTGACCTGCGGGAGATAATGGCTCCTTCTTTATCAGTTGTTCCAGAGATACAAAAAATATAAGTTCAATGCTCAAAAGTTATCAGCTCCTTTCAGCGTCTTGTATAAAGACCTAAGATAAACTCTGCAGTAGGACTCAGGAAACACCAGGTGCCACTATTCGACTCAACCGGGTGATCTTGGGCAAGCTCCTTGTCCCTTCCTGGCCACAGTTGTTCTCAATTCTACAATGGGGCATTGGAGCGGATTCCTTTATTTGTTCCTACTGTGTGCTGGGTCCTGTGCTCAACATGGTAGGTGCAGACATGAATGAAACAAACAAGGTCCCTGGGGCATCTGGGAAGGCTTCCTGGAAGAAGAGTCCTTTCTTTCCTCAGAAGTTTGCAAGTGTAAGGGGCAGGTCTCAGGAGAAGAGACCACCGCCAGGTCTGTTTGTCAATTGGTGCACTGCATAAGCAACCGCCAAGTGCAATTCTATAAATGCACGGGCCTGTGTAGACATGCAAGACATACCTCATCCAAAAGACGGGGCTTCAGAGGCCCGGGGAAGCGCTTTCAGGGAAAAGGGTTAATTCAAGAGAAAACAAGGGAAGCAGAATTGGCCCAATGATGGGGCATTCACCTACCACATGGGAGATCCGAGGTTCAAACCCTGGGCCTCCTTGACCCGTGTGGAGCTGGCCCATGCGCAGTGCTGATGCACGCAAGGAGTGCCCTGCCATGCAGGGGTGTCCCCCGCGTAGGGGAGCCCCACGCGCAAGGAGTGCACCCCGTAAGGAAAGCTGCCCAGCACGGAAGAAAGTGCAGCCTGCCCAAGAATGGCGCTGCACACACAGAGAGCTGACACAACAAGATGACGCAACAAAAAGAAACACAGATTCCTGAACCGCTGATAAGGGTGGAAGCAGTCACAGAGGAATGCACAACGAATGGACAGAGAGAGCAGACAACTGGGGGGTGGGGGGAAGGGGAGAGAAATTTTTTAAAATAATAAATCTTTTAAAAAAAGAGAGAGAGAGAAAACAGGAGGCAGCTCCACGCGCCCCCGCCTCCCCCGGCAGCCCCACTCTTTGTCCACACTCCAGGAGGAGAGATCTGAGGGCGGCGGGCGGGGAGGTGTGTCATGCTCCGGCTATTTCCTGACGTCCTTCCCAGTGCCCCGGAGGCCTGGACAAAGTGGAGTTATCTCCTCCCTGGCTGGGAGGAGGCTCGTTTTGGGCCAAAAACACCAAGATATGGGGAAGAAGCATGAAGAACGATAGGAAGGGGCCAGGCGCGTGGCTTCGGGCCAGCGGGCCCCGAGCCGCCAGCCCTCCCCCGGGCAGCCCCAGCCCAGGCGCTGGCCAGGCCCCCAGCTGTCAACCGCAGAGGTGACGGGCATTCAGCACTGGGACCCGAGCCCTGCTGGTTGAGACCAACCGGGGAGCCCGTGTGGGAATCCGGGGGGTGGCCGGAGGCGGGGTGCCTGCTCTCTCTCCCTTCTCCCTGTCTGTTTGGGTCTCTCCAGCTCAACCACGCAGGAGTGTCTGAATCCATCTTTATATCTGCGTGCTTGGGATTGAATCCCGTTCCCCACAAAAGACTTGCTCTTCTCTCAATCCACATCCCTGTGAGTGTCAATCCACTTGTAAGCAGGACCTTTGAAGACGCTATTATTAGCTAAGGGGTGGGCTGATTTATGAATGGATCTTCAAGGAGCCTATTTAAACGAGGCCAGACTGAATCAGAGGTGTGGGGGGGTGTAATCCATAGGACTGAAGGCCTCATAAGGCAGAGAAAATGCAGATGCAGTCGGCCAGAAGCAGCAGAGCGTGAAGCAGATCGCCATGTGACGGAGGCAGAGCTGTAAGCCGAGGGGCCCCGAAGATTGTGGCAAGCCAGCCCCAGGATGCTACAGACTTTGGGACAAAGCATGGCTTGTCGAGCCCTTGATTTGGAACCTCTAGCCTCCAAAAACCGTGAAACAACAAATTCCTATTGCACAAGCCAAGCCATTGTGTGGTATTTGTTACAGCAGCCCTGGCAAACTAAGACAGTGTCTCAGCATCTCTCACTGCCATCTGTGCTGTGTGTGTGTGTGTGTGTGTGTGTGTGTGTGTGTCTAGTGACTATCTCTGGGTCAGAATCTCTCTCCCAAAGAAACAGGGTGAAGCTGGCTGGATATCTGAAAATTCCAAACTTACAAAATCTTATTATGAGATAGAAATTAAAATGGCATTCCATGTTCCATCCACATCAACAAAAATGTTAAAAGATCAATAATATTCTTCCCTGATAGGGGTGGAGCGAGCAGGCACACTTGAAAACTGTTGCTGGGAGTGTACATGGGTATAGCTTTTTTTGACTGGTCATTTGGCAATATCTATAAAAATGTTAACTGCACATGCCCACTGACCAAACCATGCCACCTCCAGGAACTGATGTGCTATACAAACTTGTGCATGCTTGTACAAAGCTGCACACAGATGTGCAAGGAGCCTACAGCATTGCTCACACACCATTGTTTTAACAGGGGAAAAACTGGAAATAATTTAGGAATTACCTAAAGGGGATTGGTGAAATAAAGTGCATCCATATTTGGGGGAATTACATAGATAGTAAAAAGAGTGAGGCATGAGACTACAGCCATAAACAGAGGCATATAATATATTCGTTGACATAGGTTAGGCTGTGCTGTCATAACAAATATGCCATCAAATAGTAGCTTAATGCAACAAAGATCTTCCAACTGTGATGGTTTGAAGCTGAAATGGACCCCAGAAAATTTATGTTCTTAAAGGTAATTAATTCCTGTGCTTGTAAACATATTAGGAGTGGGACCTTTGGATTAGATGACTTCAGTTAAGGGACTTTTGCTTAGGTTAGCTCAGTAAGGCATGCCCCAGGGTGCGTCTTAATCCTCCTACTGAAGTCCTTGATAAGAGAATGCAATTCAGAGAGAGCCCCCGGTGCTCTCTGTGTCCATTCGCTGTGTGTTCTTCTGTGCCTGCTTGTATTCTCATTAGGTGGCTCCAGGAACCGATCCTGGGACCTTCTGGAGTGGGAGAGAGGCGATTACTCTCTTGCGCCACCTCAGCTCCCTGTTCAGCTACATCTTCTTCTTTTCTCTCCTCTGTGTCTCTTGTTGCACCATCTTGCTGCACCAACTCTCCGCGTCGGCCAGCACTCCTGCGCAGGGCGGCTTTCCCGTGCTGGGTGGCATTCCAACTCAGGGGGCACTCCTGTGTGGGGCAGCGTTCCCGTGTGGGCCAGCACTCCGCATTGAACCCTGGACCTCCTATATGGTTGACGGGAGCCCAGTTGGTTGAGTCACATCCATTTCCCCTCACCTGTTATTTTTAATGTACTCCCAAGAAAGATGTTCTCTGCACTATGCAGGAAGGACTTGGTAAGCATCTGAAGTCTCTAAGTAAATCTGGCCAGGGAAGGGGTAAAAGGAGAATGGCAAAGTATATTTCATATGATCAACATTTCCTAAACTCGTAGTCCTGAAATACTGCCCTGTGAGAGACTCTTCAACAAAAGCCAATGAAAAAGATCTAGGGATTAACTAGATCTGGACAACACTGCCTGCTGTGACCCCTCTTACAGTTCTCTAATGTTGACCCATATGCTAAAGGCACTGATAAGTCCTGCAAGAAATAAATTCTTTAAATGCTACTAAACCCAATGTTTCTCAAAGAGTTTGACTGCAGCATTTCTGTTCTTTTTATTGCAGCACATATTTTGGGGTCTCTGTCCTTGATTCATAGAATCACAGAATGGCAGCAACCAGTATAGGTTTTGCCAACAACAGGGGTTTTTTCTCTGTGCCAGATGCTGGAATAAATATTTGATGCATCCTCTCACAAGGCAAATGTAAGGAATATCTCCACTTGACATATGCAAAAACGAAGTCTCAGAGAGGCAATCACTTGCTGCCCTGAATATTTTTGACCTCCCTAGTATTCATTCAACTCTTCTCTAGCCAACGGTATCTCTGTTTTCTCTTCGGAAACACCTGTCCTGTTCCCAGCTATGTGTGGGTCCTGATTGATTTAGGTTAGCTGCTTCTTCCATCCTCTCAGCCACAATAATTGGTTCTAGGATGAGCATGGAATCCAATCAGAGCCAATGAAACAGAAGGACACAGTCGCCAGGGCTCTTCATGCTCTATAGGAGTTGATAAAGGTGGAGAAGTTACATGCTGGAACTGGAGCGCCATCTCGGCACCACTGGAGTTTCAGTCAGGAGATGCAGAGAAACTGGGCCCTCGTGACATCATTTGAGCATCTGGATCAAACCATGCCTGAAGCGGAGGCCAATGAGATTGGCCAATATATTACGACTGCCCTCCTTTTTATTTATTTATTTCTTTATTTTTATCCCCTTAGTGTCTAGGTTTTCCATCAGGACTTAAACCCAGAGCTGCCAAGTTCCAAAGCCCATCCTCTTAACCAGTCCATATGTACCCTGCCCTGGGTGATAGAGTCAGAGAGGCCTTAGGTATTATCTGGTCCAAACCCTTTCACTTCACAAATGAGAAGACAAAGACCCAGGAAAGTCCAGTGGCTCACCTGAGGTCACACAGCAAGCCCATCAAAGAGCCTGCATTGCTCGTTACATACCCCATATCTTTCCACCAAGATGCCCACTTACATTCACCTGACCTTGGCCCCTTGTGTGGCTCTGGGGCCCTGAGGATGTCAGTGCCATTTCTGATTTAAAGCAGATGATGACTAAGACCCACGCTGGTACCTTAAGCTTGCACTATGTCCTGAGCCATTTGTTGCCAATTACAGTTCAAGAATGACTTAGGGAAAGCGGACTTGGCCCAGTGGTTAGGGCGTCCGTCTACCACATGGGAGGTCCGCGGTTCAAACCCCGGGCCTCCTTGACCCGTGTGGAGCTGGCCCATGTGCAGTGCTGATGCACACAAGGAGTGCCCTGCCACGCAGGGGTGTCCCCTGCATAGGGGAGCCCCATGCACAAGGAGTGCGCCCCGTAAGGAGAGCCGCCCAGCGCGAAAGAAAGTGCAGCCTGCCCAGGAATGGTGCCACATACGGAGAGCTGACACAGCAAGATGACGCAACAAAAAGAAACACAGATTCCAGGTGCCGCTGATAAGGATAGAAGCGGTCACAGAAGAACACACAGCGAATGGACACAGACAGCAGACAGCTGGGGGGTGGGGAGGGGAGAGAAATAAATAAAAAATAAATCTTTGGGAAAAAAAAAGAATGACTTAGTTCCCTTTTCACTTCATTTAGTGTGAATTCTAATGACATCGTCCTCACTCCTTCCTCTTCCGATGAGTTTTCTCCAGTGGGAGAGAAAGCTGGGGCCTTGCAGCTGGCCTGCATTCCCAGATCCATTCCTAAGCAAGCAAGTTGTACTCTCGTCCAAGTTTCAGCAGCCTCCACATGTTTTCCATGTTTCATTGGAATGCAACTCCCCAATTTATTGGCGGGGAAACCTGGGGTCCAGAGAACTTGATTGACTTGCCCGAAGTCGCCCAGCCACAGGCGAGGGGAGAGCAGAGATGGAGCTTCGGGCACCAACTCCCAGAGGGGATTCTTTCCGTAAGACAATGCTTCTTTTGGATCAAGGAAGATTTTCTCAGCTCTCTCTGAACTACAAAGCTGTCAGAGGTGTTTTCAGGCCGAAGGAGAAGTTTGCTCTGTGATTTTTGAGATCAGGAGGCAGGAAGAACTTGACTCTGAGACACGGCCGTCCTTGAACTTCTGTAACTACCGCCGATGACCCCTGGAATCATCCACACTGGCGCCAGGCTGGTGCTCTGGGAAGAAATTGAAAGTGTGAGTGTGGTGTCCTGAAGCCGATCCAGTTTTTGGCTCCCAATTATAGCTGCGTAACCTCGGGCAAGCCACTGCACATCCCTGAGATTGTCTTGTCATGTATACCCTGTGGATGAAGATTGAAATTACTAAGCAGCTGTGGGAAAGAATGAGGTTGATCTGGATGAGCTGATAGGGAATTAAGCTCTCAGTGTGCTGCTGCACGGGGAAATGGTGTTGTAGGATGCCATGGTGTTTGCGGCACAAACGGCAGCTGGGGGTTCTAAGGGTACCTTTGCCTTCCTCTATCTCATCCTTCTTTGGGACAAATTTCATTAAAGGCCCCAATACTTCACCCCTGCCAGTACCCACGCCCTTGACCCTGGGACCCTGCCATGCCCAATCTGATTTGCTTTGGCTAGTGAATTGTTAGCAAACAGGAGGCTTAGAAAATGTTTGTGTCTCACTCGCACTCTCCGGCTCCTCTGTAATTGCCCCGTGAACATGCTCAGAGCAGCTCGCTGGAGGATGAGTGACAAGGGGGCAGAGCTGAATTGACCCCAGCCAAGGCCATCCCAGAATAATTGACAGCCAGGCGAACCCTGGGCATGGGAGAAGAGCTGTCCCATCAAGCCCAGTGTAAGTCACCTACCTGCAGGCTCATGGGGGGAATAAATGCTTGCTAATTTACACTGCTGGATTTTGGGGTGGTTTGTTATGCAGCATTATTGCAGTGACAGGTGACTGGTACACCTCTCATCCAGCCCTGCTAATTCAGTCCTGCTAATTCTAAATATCTCTTGAACTCCTTCACTGATCTCCTCTTGTTTGCTGCCATCGCCCTATTCCGAGCTGCCATCTTCTCTCTCCCGGATTTCTGCAACGGGCTCCTTACTGGCCTTTCCCCTGCAAATTTCCCGTCCCTCGAATCACTTCTTCTCGTATGTCGGCCACCTGACAGGGGCTTCTTGGGCACGTGAGTTAACTCTCTCAGTCTCCAAGCATGTGAAGTGGAGATACTCAAGGGCAAAAATCAAAAGTCTTAACAGACACCGAAAAAGCGGTAGACAAACACGGCAGCCGTTCCATCCCAGTGTCAGCCGGACAGACCTGCCAGGAGGATTAAATAAGGAAACTGGCTCTGCCCACCAGCAGCAGGTAACAACTAGCTTTAGACCTGGAAGGGACTGTGGCCAGAGAGTCCAGCTCCTCATTTAAGACTTGGGGAAACTGGAGCCCAGAGAGGGTAAGCAACTTGCCCAGAGTCACACAGTAACCAGGAACCTGAGGAGGGGGCGGGGGGAGGGGTAAGGAAAGCCAACATCCCAAGGCAGGGTCCTCACAGATCTGGTCAGTCCCTGCTGTACCCCAGCCCACGGCTTGGCGCATGTTTGTTAGATGAATGAACCTGGATCAGCCTCTCCCTTCTGCCATATTCCTCTCCACGGCCCGCCCCACCGACCCCTTCTCACCCCTGACCAAGAGAAGATGGGGCTGCAGTCGCTCTCCCGTGCGTTCATTCCCTCAGCAAACCTTGACCAGCTCGGACCCCGGGCAGATCTGCTGAGGGGCGCCAGGCTGGATCCGAGATGAACGGTTCAGTTACAGGATTTAGCAATGGAGGCCGTCCTGGGCTCGAACTCGGCTCGGCCAGCCGCCTGGGCCAAGCAGCTGGACCTCTCCGCACCTCTGCTTCCTCTTCTGTGAAATGGGGACAACGGGACCTGGCACCCAGCAAATATTACCTGCTGTTGTCACGGCACTGGGACCTTTGTCACATTTCTTTAATTGTGCTAATTTCTTTAAATTAAAGGAAAAAAATAAAGCAAATAAGAAAAGATAAATTAAAATTGCTCAAATGCGGAGGGAGGCAAAGCGATGCTTCGAGAAAGGCATCTGCAAAGAGGCCTCCGGGGACCTCTGCCTCCGGGGGGGGGTCCAGGTTGAGGGCACCCACCCCCCACCCTGCCAAGCCCTGAGAGTCTGCTTGGAGATTTTTTCCTTAACTCAGGCTATTCTCTGTGATGATTAATTCTGACCAGATGTGGAAGGAAGGGAACTGGCCGAGGAGGCTTGGCCCCAGTCGGGGAAGACCGGGTCGAGGGCCCAACCCTTCTGGGCGTCTCACCGGCGCCCAGGCGGACGGCACCTGGGGCCACCCCGGAGCGGAGACAGGGGCTGATTCGGAACCGTCCCCCGACACCCAGCCCGGAGTGGGGATTCGGAACCAAGAGATCTGAGTTTGAATTCTGGCTCAACCGCTTACCGTGTGGCCACAGGCAAGTCCCTGCCCCGCCCTGAGCCTCAGTTTCCCCTTCAGGCCGGGGTGGCCCCTGGCTGGATGCATGAGATTTGGTGACAGGCGCAAACGACCCCGCTCGATGGAGGCACCCACCTCGGGGTCCTGCCTCGCTCCCCTCACCCTCGTCCCAGCCCTGGGGGCCGGGGGGAGGGTCCTCGTTGCCATCACCCGCCGCCCCTTGGATTCCCGGGAAGGTCATCACACTGGAGCCTCCCGGCCTGGCCACCACCTCCCGGGTCCCCAGTCTCCCCCCAGGCCCCCATCTGCACGTAGACAGCCTGCCGGGCAGGAAGGAGTTAACTGGAGACCCTTCCAAAGCAAACAGGCCCCAGAGCTGCAGCCAGCCCTGAACTCAAAACACATGGGGAGAGGGAGGCCCCTTCCCACCTTCCCTCTCCCGATGCCCCCTTCCTGCTCGGCCGCCTCCCTGGGCCTCCCTGCTCCTGCCCTGGCCTTCCAGCCCCGGGTCCTGCCTGCGCCCCCTTGTCATCTCCAGTCTGCCCCGCTGAGGGTGGAGGCGCAGGTCTGTCCCGCTCACCTGGGCGCTCACCTTCCCGGCCCAGCTGCCCCCCCTGCACGGGGAGCCCTGCCCCGGGGGTGGGGGAGCTACTGCCCGGCCTCGCTGGTGCAGGAACAGCCTAGCTCTGCGGGCGTCGCTGTCGCCTCCACTGACCTGGAAGGAGATGCTCCTAAAACACGCCCGCCCGGGGAGCCCCTGGCCCCTGAGCAGAGAGGGACGCCCCTGAGGGAGGCCGCGATGGAAGGAGCGTGGAGCGTGGTGCGGGCAGGGTGTGCGCCTCCCGCGCAGGCCACGCGCAGCCCCGACCCGGGCTCCACGGTGAAAACACTGTCACGGCCGCGCTGGCTCTCTGGGCCCCGGGCCTCCGCCCTTTCGGTGAGTTATTTCATTTAGTCGACGTGACACCCCTGGACAGTGGGTAGGGCTCTCCCCTTTTAACAGATGAGGAAACTGAGGCTCAGAGGAATGCAAAGATGGGCCCAATGCTGCCGCCCTTTAAAGCAGTCGAGGAAGAAGGACGGGAAAGTTCAGCCTCCTGCACCCAGGCTGACCCCCGTCGTTTCTCAGCTGCCAAAAAAGAAAGCCACTCCTTTAGTGGGGTCATAGAAGCTTCCGGTCTGCTCCAGGGACTTGGAAAGGGTCAGCTGTGGGGGGCTTTGTCTGTGCAGGCCGCCCCCCCAGGTAACCCCAGGGGAAAAAATGCTCTGCACGTGCACAAGGCATTTTGTCACCCTCACAGCCCCTGCAGGGTAGCTCCAACCCGCCCATTTTACAGATGCAGAGGGTGAGGCCCAGAGCGGGGAAGCCACCGCTAAGGTCACAAGCCCATTCGCGTGATCCAGAAGGAGATCGCCCTTCCCCGATCCCCGGGCCGGGGTCCGGTGGTTCAGCAGAGGCTGTCATGTCTACACCAGTGGTTCTCAACGCCACCGTCCATCAGAATCCCAGGGAGGGGATATTGTTTTTACAATGCAGACTGCAGGGCCCCCCTGGAGCTTCTGGTTCAGGAGGGCTGGTGGGGCCCAAGAATCTGCATTCCTAACAGGTTCCCCAGGACAAAGGCTGTTGTCCAGGGACCCTGCTTTGAGAGTGGGGGTCCCTTGAAGACCCACTGGTGGCCTATCAGGCATTTTGAGGCATACAGAGGAGATATTTGGAATAGGGTTCATGCACCCCAAAAGTCATTCCACATATCAGGCCGAGCTCTCCGGTTCTGCAGCTGGGGAAACCGAGGTCCCAAAAATGTGCCAACCCCAAAATGGTGTTGCTGAGGCCAACTAGACCCCAGGGGGGCCGGCTACATAACTTGCAGGAACTAGTACTGCCCCCCAGTCCCCCCAGATAAAGAGCTGGCCCTGTCTCCAGGTCTCCCGGCTGTGCCCCATGCTGAGTCCCCAGGTGACAGTCTGGGGGCTCCACGACGGCCCGCAGCGCCCGGCCGCGACCGCCCCCCCGGAAGCAGCCTCCACATTCTGTCCTTGGGTGGAAGGACGGAGCCGGCCGCCTGGGCTGGATTTCAGTTTGTTTTCTTTAGGTGGAGCGACTCCACGGGAAGCCGACCCCGGCGGAAATCCAACCCCTGAAGAATTTGGCCCGGCCTCGCCGGCTCCGCGGGCCCCCACCGGGCCCCTTCCCCCTCCCGCCCCCTCTCCAGTCTGAGTCCCATTCTTGAGCATTTTAGCAAGCTTTATTGGGAAGGGGGAAGGGCCAGCTGGCCAAAAGAGTAGAAAAGCAATTTTAAAATCCCAGACCTGGGAGAGGGAGCCTTCGGGGGTCCTTGAAGAAAGAATTGAGAGTCGGGGGATGCTCACACCAAAGGCCCCTCCCCATCCCCCGGGCCCTGCTCACCTGGGCTGGCCTGGCTCAAACCAAGAAAGGAGAAGAGAGAAAAGAAACCCTCCCAGATGCCTGCCTGGGCGCCCCCCCTGCCCCCGGCCTCTACCCTGCCACCTCCGCCAATCCCGGGACTCCCGCAATGGGACACCCAACTCAGGCGACGGGGGAGCATGGTCTACCCCTGTGCTGGGACCCCAAGTGAGACCAGCACCTGCCGGCAGAT
This sequence comes from Dasypus novemcinctus, assembly GCF_030445035.2. Classification (NCBI taxonomy): domain Eukaryota; kingdom Metazoa; phylum Chordata; class Mammalia; order Cingulata; family Dasypodidae; genus Dasypus; species Dasypus novemcinctus. The sequence continues at coordinate 36,318,084 of NC_080691.1, forward strand.
TCCTGGGCGAGGGCGTGCGGCGCCACTGCCTGGTGTGCAACGCCAGCAGAACGGGGCGGAGAGCTGGTGGCAGGGCAAAGGGCCTAAGGGCCGCCCAAGGACGCGTGGGTACACGACAAGGGGCGACCGGCCGCGCCTACGGGGAGGGGCTGGAACGGTGGGCGGCCGTCGTTTTTGCTGCTCACCCCCCATCTGAATTTTTCTAACACCACGCACGTGTTTCAGATTGTTAAACATTAAAGCGTCACCGATTGGGAGACGGACGGGAGCCACTCAGGCTGACGTGCACCTGCCCTGGGACCCGGCGACTCTGCCGAAACGCTCGCGTGGGCGTGGGAGACCTGCAGGAGGACGTTGGCAGCTGCCCCGCATCCTAAGGGCCCCGAAATGGGAGCTGACCACATGCCCGTGAACGGGCGACCGTGGAAGACTCCCCGCATGGAAAGCTCCCTTGCCGCGGGAAAGGAAGGACAGCCAGTGCCGTGAGGGCGCGGGTGGATCTCAGAGGTGAGCCGCGAGCCCGAGGGGCCAGGCTCGCAGAGCGCCCGCTGCCTGGTTCCGTGCGGGCGAGGCTCACAACCAGGAGAGCGGCCACCCTCGGCAGAAGGGGCAGGACACTCCTGCTCAGGAGGTTCTGAGTGTTTCCTGGGAACCGGGCATCACGTCACGCGCGTGACGTGCACGGAATCCTCGTGACGTTTTATTCCCATTTCACAGAGGGGCGGGATGCAAGCCCTCTGCCCCAGGTGAAGGGAGGAGCTACGCCACGGGCTGCGGTTTGAAGACGGTTCTGCTTGGCTCCTGGGACTGCGTCCCCAAGCACTCTGCGGGGACTTGAAATCAAAGGCTTTTGACAGCCTCAAGATGGGACTCGAACCCCAGGCCCCCCTGAAACCAAAGCCCCGCGCTCCGACCCTTTATCCTCTAAGGTAGGGTGTGCAAAATGCTTAGCACACAGCAGGAAGTCCTGACTATTATTTATTATTGCTATCAACAATAGTAGTGAGAAACCTTGCCCAGCGACAAAGCATAACATGAAGGCAAAGGATCGGAATGGGGGGTTGCGTGCAGAGGGGGGAGGGCAGGCTGGGGTTCCCCACGCACCGGAGACCAAACCCTGTCACTGCCGTGGGCCTGTCCTCCCAGAGCCCCAGGCTCTGACCCTCCCAGGGTTTTCCTGGTCAGCTGGACAAACCCCCGTCATCCATCCCAGGCCTGGCTCGGGTCAGAAGGAGCCAGAATGTGCTTCACTGAGCCCTGGGCAGCAGCCCGGTGACCAGGAGCAGGGTAGTGCCCGCTGAGCCACGCCACCATGACATGTGCCTTTAAAAATATGTCACCGCGATCAGAGACCCGAAGTCAGGCTCCCGGGACAATTTCAGAAAGGAAAATTGAGAACTTCCTGGGTAGCCCTCCTGGCCCAAACAGGAAGGAACTGCCCAGTGTCCCTTTTGAGGGCAGATTTCACACCCTGGGAAAGGTGATCCAAGGCAGGCAGAGCTGGCAATTGCCTCAAGGGTCATCTCCTCCACTGCCTGCCCCCCATTCTACAGATGGGGAGACTGAGGCCCAGAAGAGGAGAAGGACTTGCCCAACATCAAACAGGGTGAGAGTTGGAGGTAGCAGAGCTCGCTGGACAGCCCCTCTCATAGTCTAACCTAGAGGGTCTCTGAAGTCTTCATTCATTTCACAAATCTTGAGCCAGCCTCCACTGCAGAAGCCCGGAAAACAGTATCGAGCCAGCCCAGGAGGGCCCTGCCCTCGGGGAGCCTGCAGTCCAGGACGGTGGCGTTTCCAGACACGGGGACCAGCTGGCCAACCTGGCAGGTGCATTCTAAGCCTTGGAAACCCAGTCACCCAGGCACTGTGTTGGGTCCCGTCTGCGAGCCGAGCGCAGCCTCAAGCCTGAGGGATGCAAAGATGGACAAGGCACAGTTCAGGGTCCTAGAAAATCTGGTAGATAAGAAAATACATGTATTTAATGACAAACCGAAGGAAGTGAGTGATAGATGTTAAAACAGAGAAGGTCCATGGAGCCTGGGAAGATTAACAAGAGCCCCCTGAAAAATACAGCATTTAGTGTGGGCACTGGAGACCAGACCCTGAAGGAATCTGGTAGGGGAGATGACATAGGACAGAAGGCATTTTATCTGGGAGGAATGTTTGGAGCTAAGTACAGCGGTAGAACTGGGAATATTCCATTAAAGAAATAGCACAGGACTTCCCTTGTTGGAGCAATAGACAGAGGCTAGAATGGTAACTCAGGGTCATGGTGTAAGAGGAGTTTGAGGCCAAATGAGAAGGTTATTCTTTATTCTGTGGCACAGTGGGGATATGGTTGAAAATTTTTACATTCCTTACCCCCGCCCCAAACTTACTAAGTCAGAATGCCTGGGACCAGTCCAGCCGTCCCACAAATGGTTGAACGTAGAATTAGCAAGAACCAGCAATTCCCTTCCTGGGTGCACACCTAAAAGAATTGGTGTGTGCCAAACTCAGATGTTCGTACACCAGTGTTCATGGAAGGCTTATTCACAACAGCCAAAAGGTGGAAACAACCCAAATGTCCAACAACTGATGATTGGATAGACAAACGTGGTACAATGGAATATTATTCAACAATAAAATTAATGAGATACTGTCACTGTCAAGATGAATGAGCCACGATAACATCAAGTGAGAGAAGCTAGTCACAAAAGACCCTATAATACAAGATTCTGTTTATAAGAAATATTCCAGAATAGGAGACTCCGCGGAGGGGAGGTGGGACGAATGGGAGCAATGACTGAGGAAGGAGGGCTTCTTCTGGAGGTGATGGAAATGTGCTGAAATTTGACTTTGGTAATGAATGCACAACATGCTGGAAGCCGTTGAACAGAACACTTTAAATGGGTGAATTGTATGGTGTGTGGTTATATCTCAATAAAGCTGTTTTGAAAAAACTGCCTGGAACTGAGGGTCCAGAAATCATGTATTTGAACAAGCCTCCCAAATGACTCTTTTGTTTCCCAAAATCTTAAGACCACAAGTTTAGGTAGTGGAGAGCAACCGAGTGTACAAGGCTAGGGGAAAGGCACGATGTAGGAAGAATCTCCTAAGGTGGATTTGGTGGAAGGAGAAAAACTAAAGGGGGAGATCAGCAACCGCCCCTGTGATCCTGGAGAGCCTGACCGCCTCCACATTCGTCAAGCTTCTCCTGGGCCAGGTCTTGGGATAACGGCGATAAGTCTTGAAACCCTCCACACGCTCTTCCAGTGCCTGCGAGTCTGCCCCCGTGACCTGCATTCCCTTGCCAAAGCCCCCACTTTCACACATTCTCCCTAAAATCAAAGGCAAAGCCTCTCCTGCTAACGTGATCACAGGTAACAGGAGCCAAAGGATGGGGCATGTCATGCCAGCCTCGCCCAAAGAGTCTCCAGCCCAGCTCCCCTCTCCTGGTTCAAATCTCAGGGGTCCCAGCATCCGGCGTCCTCGGCTCTCCTGTAAATCCACACCACATCCCGGTCCGTCTCCCCTCCACTCCCTCCCCTGAACTCTGTGTCCTCTCTTCTTCTCTCCAGGGAGGACTGGGCTGGCAGGAGGCACCTCCCCGGGCCCCCGGAGCCCCCTCTGACATCCCAGAACAGAGCCAGGCTGGAGCGAGCGGGGCACCCCGCTTCCCGAGCCTGCCCTGCCTGGGCATGGCCACGCACCAGGGGCGCTCCCGCCCCTTCCATCGTGCCTCTCTGCAGAGAAGCAACAGTAGTTCCCACCTGCACAGGCCATTGAGGCCTCACATGGGGCCCCCGTGCTTCACTGCATTAGTTTCCTGGAATCGACCATCCCGAGTTGTTCCAGAATGTTCCAGGGAGGGAATAGCCCAGGTAGGGTCACAGTTCTGATTACGGCTTTACATGGCCCAGAACCATGCAATGCACAAATCACTTGCTGTTTCACCTCTCTGAGCCTCAGTTGCCTCATCTATAAAATGGGGACACTAACGGTACCTCCCAAGTCACGGGGCTCCTGTTAAGTGTAAACAAGGTCTTTGAGTCCATCGACAAATATTTATAAAGCACCACGCACCGTCCTATGTGTCGAAGAACAAAATATGTAAAGTGGATCCCTGCCCAAGTGAAGCTGATGCTCTGGAAGGCGGAGGTGGACGTAAGCCCCAGAAATGCATAAATATTCCAGGTCGGCGTCTGGGAGCTGGGGCTGGTGCTTGATCCAGCTGCCGGCGTGTGTTCGTTTTGCCAAAGCGCATCAGCCTCTCCTCTTAAGAGGTGGGCACTTTTCCAAATGCAAATTACACTCTTATAAAAGTATATAAAAATATATTGGAAGTTAGGAGGTGATAGGTGTGAATCAACAAATACACATAAAAAGGTAGAGCAGAGGGAAGGGGGGGTGGGTGCCAGGGTGGGCAGATGAGGTTGTGATTTAAGTGGGGCAGTCAAGGGTGGCTGCAAAAGGTGACATTTGAGAAAGAAGTGAAGCAGGTGAGGGAATGAGCCTTTTGCATCTCTGGGGGAGGAACGTTCCAGGCCAGGAGCACAGCCAGTCCAAATGTCCTGAGGCAGAGGTGGCTCCTGGAAGCTATCGGTTCTTAGGAACAGGATGCTGTCGTGGCTTTCCTTTTTTGCTTTTCACACCAACAGCAGGAGGGAAGCTGCACAGAAAGAAATGTCCCATCTTATAAAGAGAAGGCTGAGACCCAAAGAAAGGAGATTTGCCTAACATGCCACATCTGCGATGTGTTGGCAGGTGCCAGGCTTGGGCAAGGGGGTCTCTCACTCTTCCCCCTGGAGAGGTGGGCAGGGGCAGCCTGCAGCATCCCCCAAATCTCAGCGCAGAGCAAACAGGGAACGTCCCCCCTGCTCCCCACCGGCCACCATCACCAGCCTCACGGGTTCCATCGCGGGTGTCGGGGAGAATGCCCCCCCCCCACCGCAGGGAACCCCACTGTCAGCCCGGACACACGGGACCGGCCCACGAGCTCCCCCAGGCTCTCGCCAAAGCAGCTGAGGTCGCGCAGGGCCTGGCCAGCACCTGCCGGTGAGGCAGGAGGGAGGGGAGACGCTGCGGAAGGAGATGGAGAGAAGCAGACTTTCTCCTTAGAGGCAGGCTGTTCTCCCAACCGCGGCTGAAAAACCGAAGCTTTCCTGCTCCAGACCCAGAAAGGAGAAGCCAGTCAGGCAGAAACTCTGCTTGCAGCATCTGCATCCCAGGAGGCAGGGTGTGCACCTACTGTGCGCACCGCCTGTTGGCCGTGCACCTGCTGCCTTCTGCAGGCGTCGCGGGCAGACGGCCGGCCAGACCTGGGCTTCAGAGGGGGCTCCCCACAGGGTTGCATTCCCGGCTCCACTACGGACTTCTGACGAGCAAGTTCTCCGCTCTGAGCCTCAGTTTCCTCATCTGTAAAATGGGGCGAAGGTCGTTTCTTCCTTGCAGGGTGGCTGGGGGATGATGTATGCCAGGCACTTAGGGCAGGGGCCTCGCACCAGCTCAGTCGGTGCTGATTACGTTACTCGTTAACATGCGTGAGTTTATCATTCTCACAGCCACATCAGGGGTTGAGACGATCATCTCACTGTTCAAATCAGGACTTGCCCAAGGTCTCGCAGCCACAGGACCTGCTACGGGACTCGTGAAGCCCAGTGCAAAATGAAAATGCAGGGCTCCTTGCTAAAAAGTAAGAATTGCAAGATGGCAACAGGGGAGCCCTGACCCAAGCACTGTGCACATCTGAGCTGACGGTGCCCGTGAAGCAGAAAAATTGTCATCAGGAGGACAAAGCCAGAGTTCATGTCCAGCTCTCCCTGACTCTACAACCAGTGTTCTTTCTACTTCTAATTCCAGGACCTGGAATTCGAACCCAGCAGTTCCCCCAGAAGCATCTTGTGTTACTAGAACAAGAAAAAACACATATGGGCTGGGGTATATCCAGTGACTTGTAAGAGTCATACCAATCCCTGCCCAGAAGTTACCAGGAGACACCCGCTTCCGCACTTCCAGGAAAACCCTGCAGCCCAGATCAAGAGCTGCCTCCTTCTAAGAGTCCTCCCTGGAAGCACATAGAGCGGGGGACAGAGACGGATACAAGACTGCAGGGACCAGAAAGCGCTGGTTCACGAAGGGGCTTGCAAACCACGGGGAAGAGCCAGCACTTATTTCAAGGACACTGGGGAGCCACAGAAGGTTCTAATCCCAGGAGGGGCACAGCCAGCTCTCAAAAAGAACGGAGCCCTCTGCCGCCCTGCAGCAGTCCTGCGGAGCCTCTGAGCTGTACTTGACCGGCGGGAAGGTTCATTCATAAACGAGGCCGGGCCCGGTTACCAAGAGCAGGGCCTCCGGAGGCGAGAGGCTGGTTAGCAGCCAAGCACCCTGAATGTGTCTTTTCTAAAAAACCATCCCAGGACGGTTCACGGGCTGGCAGCGGCGCGCTTCCTCCACGGCCCTCGCTGAGCCTCATTTCAGACCCTCACACTTCACGAGCTGCCGTGGGCTCACCAAGGAGCAGCGCGGCCCAGGTCCGGGCGCACAGTAGGTGCTTCACCACGGGAGCCGCCATTCATCCAGCAGTTGTGATGTTGCCGGCACGGAGCTAAGACTTCCTTTTCATTGGCCCGAATCCTCCTCACGTGAATCCTAGGCGGGCGCCCATCACTTCGGTTTTAGAGGCGAGTGCACCGAGGCTCGGAGCTACTGCCTTCCCCAGGCCCCGTGGCGGGTCTCTCCATCACCAGCACCCGTCTTCTGAACCCCATCTCTTCTTTATATACACCCAACAGTCTTTCCCTTGACTCTTTCCAGAGGTCGTTTCCATATGCTTTCTTGTGGGCATATGGAACCAGGGCACAGCTGTGATGAGGGGGCGCTGAGACAGGGCAGGCAACGCACCGGCGGAGGCTCAGTGCATCGGACACACAATCAGTGTGGACCCTCGAGGCACCACTGGGTCAGGGACGGCTCGGGGATGGATCCCACTGGAGGGGTTGGCCGAGGGCAGCCCAGAGAGGCTAGTGTCAAATCAGAGGACTCTCAGCGAGGTCAGGGCTGGGTCCAGCCCCCTCCCCGTCCCCCCGGATCCTGAATCACCTGCTGACCCACCCATTGCTTGCTCCATAGATGTTTCCCAAGGCAGGGATCACATCTGCCTTATTCGCTGTTCCATCCATCATGCCCGATACAGAGCACGCCATCAAAAAAAAAAAATGCTTGGCGAATGAATGAATGCACTAACCAACCAACAATTTGCTTTTCCCATCAGCCATTGTCGTGGGCCTTCTCTGGGATGGCCCCACTGTGATCCCCACTTCCTGATGGCCAGTGAGAGTGGGCAGGACGTGTGAGTTGGTTCCAACCAGTAGAATATGGCAAAGTTAGCAGGCTGCACGTGGCGGTGTATACGTGATGATGTACACGAGGTGACGGCGCCCCTCCCGAGGGGATCGCCCTCTCCCTGGTGTGCTCTGAAGAAGCCAGCTGCCGTGCAGGGGGCTGCCTGTGTTGGGAGGTCCAGATGGTGAGGAAATGTGGAGGGCTTTAGGAGCTGAGGTGGCCTCTGACCGGCAGCCAGCACAAAGCCGAAGGCTGTGATCCTATAACTGCAAGGAAATGAGCTCTGCCCACCTGAGCGTCCTTGGAAGCAGATCCCCCCTGGGTGAACCTCACATGAGACTGTAGCCGCAGCTGACACTGCACTGCAGGATCCAGGGAGGAGGTGCCTGGGCTGCGAGCTATTAAAGGTGGGCTGCTGTAAGCTGCTGAATAATGGTGATTTGTTACGCAGCGTAGGTAACTAAGTCATAGACAGCAACAACCACATACCCCACCCCGGTTCACTCCCAAACCAATTCCCATTCCATAATTTCAATGAAGAGATGTTTTGTTAAGGAAAAAAGAAAATCATTTAAAGATGGGGTGAAGGGAAAAGGGGAGCTCTTTAAACTGTCCCTGGGAGCTCAGATGGGGTTGGACGCGAAGTTACACTCTTCCTAGAACTGACCTGGAAAAGGGACCTAATGTCATTATCTTCAGTCAGCTCATAAGAGGGAGCATCCACGTTGGAGGTCATCTTAGCAAACCAGAGCAGCCACGCATGGCGGGGCCTTGATCGTGGCTGCTCCACGCCCTGCCCCCCGCCAAGATCTCTTGCTCCTGGATTGGAATATTTTCGCCCTCATTACCTGGGGTTCGGCCAACATAGTGCTGAGCCAGGGAGCTGGATGCAGACGGAGCAAAAGGCTCCTCTGGCTGCAACTTGTCCACGTGGATTCTCCACGTGGCAGAAGGCCCCTGGCCTGGGCTCCTTACGTCTGGGAGTCTCAGAATTCCAGGCCTCTGAGGGTCTGGTGATGAGCCATTGCATTCCTGTGGTGATGGACTCTGGTGATAGGCACTTGCCTTCCTTTTTTCTTATTTTAAAGTTTTTATTGTAGTGTATACACACACATGTGTATTTATATACACACAGAGATATACAACACAAAATTTTCCATTTTAGCCACATTCAGTAGCATTAATTACATTCATAATATTGGGCCACCATCACCAATATCCATTACCATAACTTTTAAAAATATATATGATAGTCATTGATTTTTTTTTTTAGGAGGTGCTGGGGATGGAACCCATACGTGGGAGGCAGGTGCTCAACCATTGAGTCACATCTTCACCCCACACCCTAACTTCTTCATCACCTCCAATAGAAACTCAGCAGCCGTCAATAGTAACTCCCTCGTCTGCTCCCCCACCACCTGGTAACCTAAAATCAACTCTGATTCTTAGAAGTTGCCTTCTTCCAGGTATTTCACCTAAGCAAGATCATTCAGCATTTGTCCTTTTGTGTCTGGCTCAGTTCACTCAACGTGATGTCTTCAAGGTTCACCCACATTGTACCGCGATGAGGACATCTTTCCTTTTCACGGCTGAATACTATTCCATCATGTGTATCCAGCACATTTTGCTTGCCCATTCATCTGCTGACAGACACTTGAGCTGCTTCTACCTTTTGGCAAATGCCGACTAATGCCACTTGTGAATAATGCCTCTATGAACATTGGCAAACAGACATCTGTTCAAGTCGCTGCTTTCAATTCTTCGGGGTATATACCAAGAAGCGGGATGGCTGGGGCATATGGTGGCTCAGTAGCACATTCGTAATATCCAATTTGTTTCCAGATAATCTAGTTGGGGTGGGGAGGGCAGGGAGTGGGTAAAATGGCAGGGGCGTAGGTGAAGCATGACTGACTGTGAGAAGGTGGATATTGGGGCTGGGGGTGGATATAAGTGGGTTCCTTTTACCCTTCTCCTTACTTTCATGTGCTTGAGGCTTCCCACAATGAAAAGTGTACATGCACGTGTGCACACAGATATTTTTAAAATGCACGATTGTGTCGTAAATGCACACCTTCTCTGATTGACAAAAATAAACGAATAAAAACTTTAAAATTAAATTAAAAATAAAAAATGTCGGAGAAACAGAGAGCAGAATTTTGGGGGCGCAGACTCATCTTTAACTGGAAGGGAGGCAGTACTTCCTGCCGGCAAGAGCGTGGTTGGGGGTCTCAGATCTCGGGGGAGTCTGGGCTCACCTCTTAGCCTCTCTGAGCCTTCACGTCCTCCTTCGTAGAAGCAAGACCCGCCTCCTTCTACACCCCACTTTCCTCACCTGAGGTGCTCAGCAGAGTGGCTGGCCCCGGGGGATTTTTAGCCAGGGCTAAGAACCTCCACTCTCGCGCCCTCCCAGGGAGCCCAGTGCTGGCCGGGGGCCCCACCACGAAACCCCAGTGAGGATTTCCGCTCCATTGGACAGACGGGGCCACTGAGGCTCAGGGAGGGGCCGCGGCTTGTCCAGAAGGAGCAGAGCCAGGATTCGAACAAGTCCCTTTGCCTGCAGAGTCCTCTCTCCTCGCTGTCACACCCAGGGCTCCTACATAAATTGCAGGTCCTAGTGCAAAATGAGAAGGCGGGGCCCCTTGTTTTAAAAAGTAAGAATTTCAAGATGGTAACAGCAGAGGCCCAAACCAAGAGCGGGCCCTTCTGAGCCAAGAAGCCGGTCCTGCCTGCTCCAGGGAGGCCGGCCACGGCCATCCTTGTGATGCTTTCATAGTCACGGGCTCCTGGACTCCTCCCAGAACTGCAGCGCCGCAGCTCCTTGCAGGAGCAGGACCAGCAAGATTACAAAACAAACTGGCAAGTACGGAGAGTGGGAGCTGGAGAAAGTCATTGGAGCAACCCATTTTACAGATGTGGAAACGGAGCCCCGAGAGGGGCAGGGGCCTGCCAGGTCTGCAGCCAGGTTCCAGGCTCCCCACCGAGGGACAGCTCTCCGGGTCCTCGGTCCTTCCCATCCAGCTGACTGTCCACTCCCCCCATCTCTGGCCCTTGGAGCAGGAGCCTCTGTTCCGTCATCCTTCTCAGGGCCAGCCTTGACCCACGCCAGCCGCCCTCCTCAGCCCATTGCCACAGAAGAGGGTCATCAGCGGCCACTCGACTCAAATTATTGCATCCTTAGAAAGAAAGGACAGAGCAGAAGAGGTGGAGGCAGACGCTGGCACTCCAAAGGGTCCCGTCAGCCGGCATCACATGAGGAGTTTAGTTTTTGTTACTACTTCTTCTGCCCGGCGTGCTGGAACCGAGAACATTCCGAGAGCAGAGCAGTATGCTGTTTGCTCCTCAGCAGCACGAAGCCGGAGAATGTGGAGAAGCGGCTCCAAGCCGCCAGCTCGGTTCCTCCCGGTTCTAGAGACCTGGGCTGGGCTGGAGGGCTGCGTTTCGTCAAGGAGACGCAGAGGCAACCCCGGCAGGCCCAAGCTAATGGTATCATCGGATCAAGCCTCCCACGGGCTCCCCCAGCCCTGCAGGCGCCTCGGGGCAGGGGCTCTGGGCTCCAAGGTCCACCTGCCCAGCCAAGCTGGACTCTCACCCCACACTGAGCTCCCAAGCACCTGATCGGGCCACGGTGGGAGCCCTGAGACAGCCCCCTGGGGTGGGGGGTGGAGGGGCTGGGGCTGGGCCACCAGGACGCCCAGGCAGCCTCCTGCGTTCAAAGCCCAGCTCCGGCGCTTCCTGGCCGGGCAACTGGCTCGGTTTCCTGGTGTCCTGGGTAAGAGCCACCAGCCAGGAGGCTCGTCTCACCATCCTAGAAGGGAGAGGCCCCAGACCAAGGCTGTGCCACCTCTGAAGCCTCAGGGCACGCCCGCCTCTCCCAGCGTCCCCGTGGTCGGCCGGGCTTCCTCGGCGTGCAGGGGCCCGCGGCTGCAGCACTGAGTCTCCGTCTCCGGCGTCTCCTTTCGTGTTGGTGTCTGTCTCTGGGTCTTCTCTCCTTCTTAGGAAGACTCCAGTCCTGCTGGATTAGGTCCCCCCACCGCATCTTCAAAGACCCCATTTCCAAGTAGGTCAAGCTTAGGACTTGAATGTGTCATCCTTGAGGGACATGATTCAGTCATGTCGGTGACCTTGGGCAAATCGCTTACGCTCTCCATCTCTGCATCCATTTCCTCATATGGAAAGTGGGTATAAAAATGAGTACCTGCCTTGTAGGATTTATTACGAGGACTGATACGCGGGCAGCCCTGGGACAGCATCCGGCTCCTACTGAGAACTAAACAGCGATGACTTTATTGCTACTGGACAGAGCACAAGATGTGGAGTCTGCAGCCTGATGGTCATTCTGGGTGGCCCTGGTCCGGGTGCTTCAGCCCTGGCTCCTTCATCTGCACAAAAATGGGGCGGTAAGCCTGCCTGGGTCATGGGTGGCGGCGAGGGTGAGTCGGGGTAGGAATCGTTCAGGGGCTGTGGAAGCAGCCCTGCGCAGGTGCCGATCCCGTGGCTGCTTTGGCGCCTCTCGGGAAACAGCGCAGCGCGCGGCTGGCGGCTCGGGAACCGTTACGGCCACTTGGAAAACAACCGGGGAATGTGGTATCGAGGGCAGGGTGCCCACACCCTTTGATCCAGCAATTCCACGCCTGGAAAGAAGACACTCAAGAAAACCCCGGCCCACGTACACAAAAATGTTGGTGGCGGCACTGCTCATGAGAGCTCCAAACTGGAAGCCAACGCCGAGGCCCAGGCCCAGGAGAACGGGCAAAGAACTTGTGGGAGGGTCAAGGGACGGCACTGAAGAGTCACACTGGCCCGACACCCGTGGTTCCTCCACGGCCTGGGAGCAGCTCTGTGCCCTGGCGGTGGTGGTGCTCATTGAAATCGCACCAGTTTTCACAGAGCTGAATGCCAGCGGGTCTGGAGAGAGGGAGTGGATGTAAGACCGCGTGTAAACACTTGTGAAATCTAAATAAGGGCTGTCGTCGTGCAAATGCTAGCGTACCAAGGGCAATTTCCTGGTTTTGATCACGTGGTGAGTTTCTATCAGTACATGGTAGAACATGATTTAATGATCCATCAGGTACATGAGAACAATGGAATTATCACTGAGGGAAGGAGGGTACAAGGGAACTCTGTACTATTTTCTTTTTCAGCTTCTTGAGAGTCTTCAACAATTTCAAAAGTTTAAAAATAAAATAATTAATCAACCCCATCCCATGCGATGGCATGAACGAATCTCAAAACACAGGTTGAGGAAAGAAAGAAGAAAGCGTATGCTATGGTTCTACTTACCCTGAGCTCGACGACAGGCAAGTACCGCAACATACCGTAAACCACCACCTGAGAGCCAAACCTGCACTCAGGGGAGGGCTCACCTTGACGGCCGGGAGTGAGGTGAGGACGTGACCGGGGAGGGGCGCCCAGGGCTGGCACAGGTGATGCTCGATTTTTCAAGCCCGGAAGTGGGGAGGCCGTGGTGGGATTTTCTATGCTTTGTTTTGTTTTATTTGCCTTATACCTTACCTATACGGTATGCATTTTATTTTATTTGTATAAATGATCCTTGGAGGCAGAACATAATCTTTGCCACTGGCCGTCTAAGGGACATTGGCCAAGTCGCTTCACATCCCGGAGCCTCTTACACCGGCCTGGGAGGGTGCTGGGGAAGATCAAGTCCAGAAATGCCTGTGACCTGCTTACTTTTGTTTGTTTCTTATTATTATCTTTTTTTTTTTTTTTTAAGATGCATAGATCAGGGAAGTGGACTTGGCCCAGTGGTTAGGGCGTCCGTCTACCACATGGGAGGTCCGCGGTTCAAACCCCGGGCCTCCTTGACCCGTGTGGAGCTGGCCATGCGCAGTGCTGATGCGCAAGGAGTGCCGTGCCACGCAAGGGTGTCCCCTGCGTGGGGGAGCCCCACGCGCAAGGAGTGCGCCCCGTAAAGGGAGCCGCCCAGCGTGAAAGAAAGTGCAGCCTGCCCTGGAATGGCGCCGCACACATGGAGAGCTGACACAACAAGATGACGCGACAAAAAGAAACACAGATTTCGGGTGCCACTAATAAGGATTAAAGCAGTCACAGAAGAACACAGAGCAGCAAATGAACACAGAGAGCAGACAACTGGGGGGGAGGGGAGAGAAATAAATTTAAAAATAAATAAATAAATAAATCTTTAAAAAATAAGATGCATAGATCACACAAAGTGTTACTTTAAAAAATATAAGAGGTTCCCATATACCCCACTCCCCACACCCCCCACTCCTCCCACATCAACAACCTCTTGCATTACTGTGGCGCATTCACTGCATTTGATGAGTACGTTTTGAAGCACTGCTACACAGCCTGGATTATAGTTTACATTGTAGTTTACACTCTCCCCCAGTCCCCTCAGTGGGTTATAGCAGGTTATATAATGTCCTGCCGCTGTCCTTGCAATATTATTGAGAACAACTTCAAGTCCCGAAAATCCCCTATATCACATCTCTTCTTCCCTCTCCCTGCCCTCAGCAACACCCGTGGCCACTGTCTCCACATCAACGCTACAGTTTGAAATTTGTGCTCCTGAGTGTGATGGAGCTGGACTCAGATGTGACCTTTCTACACATGCCTCTTCTGTCACTTTTACTGGACCTGTGGTTGGCGCTGGGGTTGGTGAATGCTCAGGAGATGTGAACCTCTGGACTGCCCATGTGCCAGCCGGGCCCTGAGCCTCAGCAGAGTGGCGACTCCTACTCTCCGGTTCGTTGGACTTGCCCAGGTCAGCTAACAGGGAGGTGAGGATGGTCAGTCGCCACACCAGGGGACCGAGAGAGTCTACTGCTGCAAGCAGAGGAATAGCATCCATCAGCCGTGTGGGATCTAAGCCTCCTCTCGATAGGGAGGTGGAGAGGACATCACCATCCCAGGGTCCACAGGATGGAGGAATAAAATATGGAGTAGAGTGGCCTTGCTGGTATCCTACTATAGAACTGTCGTGACTAGCAAGGAAGTGCTTATCTAGCACAGCCTGACACACAGCAGGGCACCCGATGTCCACTTCCCCAGCCCCGAGGCCTCTAATTTGCTCCAACTCCCCAACTTTGGGCCCCTGTATGTAGAGCCTAATGGGCAGGAGGCAGCTGCCTGCGGGGCGTCCTCCCCTGGGCAATGTCCTCCCAGCGCCTTTGGGGGCTGCCCTCCTTGCCCCATGGGGACCCCAGGGAGGCCTGCAGTGGCCACTTCTTCCGGTGGCCGTGGGAAGGCACCACGCATGTGTCTGAGGTTTCATGCTGGGAGAGCAGGATTTGGGGTACAGACAGAGCTGCCAGCAGGCGGGGCCACTGGCTGACAAAGGTCAGCACAAAGGCGCAGCCCACTTCTCCATTTCCCTTCCACCTGGAAGGGTCAGGGCCTCGACACCCGGTGGCAGTGGCCAAGCTGCCTCAGTTTCTCTCTCTTCTCCAAGTTACCCACGTGGGTGCAAAAAGTGTGAGCTTTCTCTCTGCTGCATCTTCCTCCTCCGCAGCAGGCTAGCGCAAGGCGAGCTTCAGCTCTCCACGGGGCCGTCCCCGAGGCTCAGGCCTGGTCTAGCCTCACTCATGAATGCGTGACGCTCTCCTGCCTCGCCCGCCCTGCGCCCAGTTCTCCCTTGACGTCCTCGTCATTTGTGGCCTTAACAATATCGAGTCGGCTTGGTGCTCATTTAAACCCCAAGGAAGACGAGGCCCAGCGCCGTTCGCTTCTCTTTGCTGCTCTCACCACCCGTCGGGAGGCTCGGTGACGGAGCGTAGGATAAAGCTCTCTGCTCCCTGCGTCCGTGAGAAGATAAAACATAAATAGATGTGAATGTAATTCTGTGGCCACTGTGCTGAGGATTTAGGGTTTCCTTCTGCAGGGAAAAGGCAGGAAGGGAAAGCCTTGTCAGCACGGGCTGGCCCTCATTAAGGGGCGTGTTTGGGGTGACAGTGGCTTTTCTCCAGCCTAGACGGGCCGGCTGGAAGCTGACCTCGAGACATCCTGAAATTTCATCAACTCCCTTTCCCCCCCAAACAGTCCCTCCCCCGCCAAAACAGAGCCCCTTCCTTCCTGTCTCCCCAGGGACCTGCAGGGGTCACGGGGACAGCGTAAAATACGCCCCTCCGCTCGCATCGGCGCGGTCCTGGGCGTTCAGGCAGCACGGGGAGGCTGTCCGTCTGCCCGCCGGCACGTGACAGCCCCCCCGGCTCAAGCAGCGGGGCCGACGGGCTGAAGCCGGGAGGCCAGAGGGGTGGCCACCGCCCTAACTGGAGGAAAGAAATCTTTCCCCTAATTTGGCCCCAGATGCATTTTGTAGAGCTCTGTCTTGTTAACAAAGAAAGTCCTTATGGACTAATACTAAAGAGCACTATCAGCAATCAGGCTGATCATCGCCAGAGCTGTTTTCTGAAAGCGTACCACCTCCAACAGGGCCAGAAATCAAAACAGCCATACGATGGGGCGCTAGTCAGAGGCACGCGTTTTATAAACGTGCGAGTGTCCGGTTCTCACGACCACCCCATGAGGAAGGGCGGATTATTCTCCCCCGTTGTACAGATGGGGAAACTGAGACTCAGAGAGGTGAGCTCCCTGGCCCAATGGCTTCCACGTGGCGAGGGGTAGAGCCAGATGGCTACCTGGGGCACACCTGTCGCTCTGCTCCAACATCCGCCACGGCATGGAGGCATCAAAATGATGTTTCTTCCTGGATTCAATTCCACAATAAGGCTCGCCTTGAGCCACAACCCTTGCTGGGGGAGTCTGAGACAACCCCCCCACCCCCACCCTGCAGAGGTCCTCCCAGCCCCCAGGCTCCTCATCTATGAAATTCCAAGATTCCCAACCAAAGCCAATCCCAGCAGATCCTCACTGGAAAGCTGTTTCCTGCCAACCCCTCAGCATGTGGGTCGTCCCAGCCTTTGAAATATCATAAATACTGAAAATAGCTCACAGACACACCCTACCGCCCATGCCATCACTGCCTTCGGGGCCATGGGGCCACACGCCTGACTTGGAGGGAGTCCAGGGCCGCCACGTTGGCGTCAATTCTGAGCAGGCCAGAGGGCAGCTGTGCAGCGGACAGACCCTTCTGGTGCACACAGATTAACCTCTCTGGCCCGACGTCGGCCAGTCAAGAGGGGGCGGGGCCAGGGGGAGGGCCCGTTCAGCCCGAGCGCGAAGCCCCCTTCGGCTGGCGGGACATCAAACCCGCACAAAACGCTCCCATGTGGTGCCAGCCCTCGGCCCGCGTCCTTCACGTTGGATTAGTCCTGGGCGCGCTCGGACGGACGTGTCCTCACAAGTCCGCTTTCATGTTTGCCCACAATTTCAATGTCATCACACAAAATCAAGGCTAATTGTGAACAGGCCTCCCCCACCCGCCCCCGCCGCGCCCATCCCCCTCCGCCTTCCCGTCCACATCTGGATCCCACAACCTCTCCGGGGGCCTCCGAGACCTGCCCGGGCTGCAGGCTCTTTGAATTTAGCTCCGTTTCCCCTTCCCTTCCCTCAGCCTCCTGCATGGATACGTTGGAATGTTCTTTTCTCTCCTTTGCCATTGACCACGACGAACCTACGAATTCTCCACCCTTCTGGGCTCCCTCCAAGTGCACAGCGAAGGTTCCCCAAAGCTGCGGGATTGCAGTTCATGCTGGAGTTCACTCTCTCTCCCAGTCCGTTTGGTGGGTTACCCATCCAATGCAATGAGAGCAGTTGTCGATGTGGGAGGAGTGGGGGGCGAGGGGAGTGGGGTATACGGGAACCTCCTATATTTTTTATTGGAACATTTTGTGTGATTTACGTATCTTCGAAAAAAAAGATTAAAAAAAGTAATAAAAGTTGAGGGAAACCCACCCTCTATTCAACCAGGTAAAGTGCACACCCGCTCGGGCCAGTCACGCCGCCTTAGACTCTACCTCCCGGCACGTGCCACATCTCACATACCTCAGGGCAGGAGCTTACCCACGCCACCCCTGCCTGGTGCCCAGGCCTGCGTCGAAGGCCGGTCACTCACAGGAGACTAGACAGCCCCGCTTGATGGGGCCTCCTGGGCCGAGGGCAGGGATCTGTACAGGAGAAACGGAGGTGCCTGCCATCCTAGGAGAACCCCAGAAGTCTCTTTGGTACTTGCCGGTGGCTTGTTTGGGGAAGAGAATGCAGGAAGCAGGGGGGAGCTCCAGGGACTGAAAGGAGTGGGGCGGGGGGTCCCTAGGGCTCAGGGCTCCACGGAAGGAAAATCTCTGGGGACAGGAAAGGAAGGGAAGTTTCCCGAGTACTGGTTAATGTCAACCGTGAGTGGCCAAGACCCCCACAGCACCCCCAAAAAGGGGGTCCTTGAGTTGTGGCAACACTCCTCCTCTCCACCCAAAAGGTCATAAAGGCTCAGAACCCAAAGGGGGCTGGAGACCCCCTACCAATCCTGTGACCCAGAGAGAGGAGAGCAGCTTGTCCAAGGGTGAAGG
Organism: Dasypus novemcinctus; assembly: GCF_030445035.2. Taxonomy (NCBI): domain Eukaryota; kingdom Metazoa; phylum Chordata; class Mammalia; order Cingulata; family Dasypodidae; genus Dasypus; species Dasypus novemcinctus. Next base: position 36,335,849 of record NC_080691.1, read on the forward strand.
AACAGTGGTCCTCGGGACCCAGGAGGGTCCCCGGTTGATGTCCCTTGTTGGGAAGAGAGAGAGACGAAGAGCACTGGGGGGCTATGCTGGGGGCTGGGGGTCCCAGAGAAGATGCCCCAGCCCCAGAGAGGTTGGATCTGACCAACCCTCCACAAATGCCACCCAACAATGCTGGGGCTGATGACCCGGGCTGAGCAGGTGTAGCACAGGGTCACGACTGTGGAATCAGAGCCCGGGGGCCCAGCCCCCACGTCGTGCACTTGCCACGTGACTGTGGGCAGTGACTGACCCTCCGCAGGACCTGACCTGTCACCATGACACCAGCTCCCTTCCGTGGTCACCTGCCACGTGCCAGCGTGTAAACCAGGGCCTTCCTCGAGTTAACCGTTCCCATTTCCCAGGTGCAGAAACTGAGGCTCCCACGTACGTAAGGGCACGGGAGGGGTCCAGATTCAAATCCAAAATCTAAAGTGACCAAGGGAATGATTAACAAAGCCAATTATTTCATAAGCCGTTGATTAATGAACGAGGGAATGAATGATGGCATGAATGAGTAAACGAGAGGGACGTTGGCTTCCCCGTCTCCCGGGCTCTAGGGCACACTCTGTTGCTTCCGTTTCGAGGTGAAACACGGTGCAGGAAGAGACCCACTCATTTTCGAGGGCCACGGAAGGGGATTTAACGCGCACTCTCCCCTGTCATTTGCATCTGTCTGGAATGAGGCCGAAGCTGTGTGGACAAATGAAATTCTGACAAAGCTTGAAGCATCTGTCCCCGAGACCGGGAGGGACGTGCATTCGAATGGGGGAGACGCACTGGAATCGGGGGAAGTGCCGCCAGCTTTAAATGGCAATTGTGCATCCTCCAAACTCCCCTCACCTTCCCCACAGCTCCAAGGGGCTCCCTCCTGTAAACATTCCCCCCAATTGCATCTCTTAATAAAAGTGGCTGAAATGCAGACGGTTGCTGGGCGATGCTGGAGTGAACTGCCTGCGCGAGAAGGGGTCCCGCAGGCCTCAGGCCCCCCCGCCTCTCCCCCTGTGGAACCCGCGCTAGGGGGTCACGGCACCGCTTTTAACACAGCTGACAGCCCATCGCCGTGAGGTCAGCCCATGCTGGACTTGACCTCAGACATGAACGCGGGGTGAGCTCCCACATTCCAACCTCTCTGTCCTGGGGCTCGACGGCAGAAGGTGGGCAACCCAGATGGACGCTTTGCAGATGGAGAAACTGAGGCACGGAAGGAGGGGATGTCCTCCCTGCTTGTGGCCACCCGGGAGACAGATGGAAGGGCCAGAAATCGTCTTCTTTCCCGGAACACACGTTTGGCACTGCAGAGGCAAAGTTCCAACAAACCGCAAGCGGATCCCCCAGGTTCCCAGCCCTCGGTGAGCAGAAACGGCCGGAGACCGAAGGCCTGGGTTCAAGTTCCGAATCGGCCACTTCTGGCGGGATGACTGGAGCACGTGGCTTACCTTTTCTGACTCTCAGCAAGAAAAGGGATGGTATCTCCCAGGAAGGCCGTGAGGCCCGGTGGCTTTGCAGGGAGCACTGGAGGGCCTCACGCAGCCCTGCCCAGGGTAAGCGCCCCCCACCCCCAATTCCTAATCCGTGCCCTTTTGCCCCAACGCCTCTGCCTTCCCGTTTTGCAGAGGCCTGCGCCTCCCTGCAGCCCAAGTCTCGGCCAGCAAACGCGGAAAGCATTAGGCTGGCTGGTGATTGTCTGCACGGCCATGTTTACGTTTGCAATAAAAGCAAGCAGGTGCTGGCAATTTCACTAATCAGGTACCATCCCGCCCCAGACGCCTCTTCCCCGCGTGGCCTTCCCGGAGCCTGCAATTAGCCCCCACCCCTGCCCCCCGCCCACGGCTTGGGGGATCGAGTTACCGCCACTGGACGGCCGGACACGTGGACAAACGGGCAGTGGCTGCAGCCATCCGAGGCCAGGCGGGCTTGGGGCAGGGACCCCGCGGGCCCATCCCATCGACCGCAGCGAGCCTGCCCTCTCGTGCTTTCTCTGGAAGCATCCCTTTGCATCTGGCCGGCTGAAGCGATGGGGGCATCTGTCTGGGGTTTCCACAAGGGGAGATGGGTGGCTTCTGGAAGTCGTGCAGCCCCCAGGCCCTCGGGTAAATGCCAGCCGGGTCGGGCTGCGTCCCCAAGAGTCCCCGGGTCCATGCGGCCGACGGAATCGTGACAGAATGATCTCTAAACCTCCGGGGTTTAACACAGGACCCGATGCGGGGCCGGAAGCCCCGAAATCCCGCTTGCAGGACGCTCTATACGTGCTCCACGCATTGCATGGGCAGCCCTCTTCTAGCCAGTGGGTGGGTGCGCTCCTAACAGGAAGAGCTCAGCCCTAGGTACGTGCTGAGTCAGCGAATTCCGGGTCCTGCAGGCTGGCCCCAGTGTCGCAGGATGACGAGCTGCTCGGCCCGCGAGCTCCTAGATGCCAGGAGCAAAGCCCCAGCTGTGGCCACCAGAAACGTCCAGGCATAGCCGCCTGGCCCCAGCGCGGAGGGGGGGGGGGCGCCCTGGCCCCTGGTTGAGACCCTGTGGCGAGGAGGGGCAGTTCTCAGCCCTGGCTACAGGTCAGGAGGCCGGCGGGTCTTGGACAAGTTCTGATGCTCCGGACCCCAGCCCCAGATGTCGTTGGCTCGGACGGGCGAGGGATCCGTGTTTAAAAAGTTCCCCTGGGGATTCTAACGATCAGGCAAGCTTAGCCCCACCCCCAAAAACCCCTGCCCCAACCCCACTCCCCCCCGGGGCCACAGGCTCTGTGAGCACCAAGCCCCCCTTCCAGCCAGAGACCTCCTCCCAGGGCCCGGCCCGGCCTCTCGCACCTGGGGTCCGGCCCCGTCTCTTTCCTTTTCCTTTGCAGACATCATTTAGCCAATTCCGAGTTGCCCAGAATCCAGTAAAGTGCAGGCGCTCCAACACTTGTGCGGCTAATTGGTTGGACTAAACATGGTAAATGTGCGAAGCGACTCCGGTGGCAGACAGCGGGGCCCTCAGCCCTTCCACGAGCTTAGCCGTCTCCAGGGACCCCGGCCTCACCCCCGCAGGCACCCCCTCTTGTCCCCAGAGGGGATGCGGCCCCCAGCGCTCCTGGCTGCCCCAGCATAGGGCATCAGAGGCCCGGGGCTCCCACCTCGTCCTCCTGGAATGAGGTCCCAGAGGCCAGCTCTGCTCCCGCCTCCCTGTTCCCTACCCCTCCGCCCCTCCCTTCTCTCTCCTTCCTGCCCCCCTCCTCCCCCTTCCCTCCTCACCCTCCCCTCCTCCCTTCCCCTCATCGGCTCCAGCCCCCCGGCGTCCAGGCTGTTCCTCAGGCATGCCGACCTCATTCCCTTCTCGTAGCCCTCCTCCGTGCCAGTCTCTCAGCTTAGAAATCTGTCCCCTGCATGTCAACCACCTCTTCATCCCTCAGCGCTCCGGTCAATGTCACCTCCTCAGGGAAGCCATCCCTGATTGGCCCCTTGCCACCAACTCTCCTAGAACGAGCTCCTTTAGAGGACCCGTTGTCGGCTCTAGTGGTCTATCTGCATAATCTGCCTCTCGAACTTCTCCCGGGGCCCCTGGCGGGCAGGCCCCCGGTCTGCCTGGTCGGTGCCGCCCTGGGACAAAGCCGATGTGCCAGGCTGGGAGCCGGTGCAGGGCACACAGGGCAGGTGAGGCTCAGCCTCCACGGGGGCACGAGCCCGCGTGGGGCGGGATGGGCAATTCCAGAGCAGACCCCGCGTGGGACCTCAGCAAGGCCGCGGGTGCCCGGCGCCTGCCGCGTCTGGCGACGCCTGCAGATGACCGGCACGTCTGCCACGGCTGACCTGCTGACCAGCCGCGATGCCCTCCACGCCGGGCAGGGCCACGCCACCTCCGTGGGCTCGTGCGGGATGCCGGCGGGCAAGGCTGATTTTCCACCAGGGAAACTAGAAAAACGGCTTGAACAGCTTATTATGGGCAGACGATAGTTTCAAACAGTCATCTTTTGTTTTCCGCCAAAGGAATGCAGGCACCTAAGGTAAAAAAGGAAAAAAAAATCTGATGGCATTAAAAGGTTTTTAGCCAAAATGAGGGATTCCTGCTGCCCGCTCCCGGTGCTCCCCCAGAGGCAGCTGCTTTCAACGCTTTGAGCTGCCTCTTGTTTCTTGACTCTGCATTTCTGAATATACGTATATTGCATGGTTTGCTATTTCCATTTTAATGACATAAAAATGTTATATATATAACTAAATGATGTGTTGGGAAATGAACATGGCTCAACGGATAGAGTGCCCGCCTACCATCTTGGAGGTCCAGGGCTCAATACCCAGGGCCTCCTGGCCCGTGTGGAGCTGGCCCACGTGCAGTGCTGATGCGCGCAAGGAGTGTCACCCGCACGAGGGTGCCCCCTGTGCAAGGAGTGGCCCCCACGCAAGGAGTGCAGCCCCGCGCAGGAGGGCAGACTGCCCACAAGGTGAGCTGACACAGCCAGATGATGCAACAAAAAAGGGACACAGAGAAGAGACAATATGAGATGCAGCTAACTAGGGAGCTGAGGTGGAGCAAGAGAATGATCACCTCTCTTCCACTCCGAAAGGTCCCAAGATGGATTCTGAAAGCTACCTAATAAAAATACAACAGACACAGAAGAACACACAGCGAATGGACACAGAGAGCAGACAGTGGGGGGGGGGGGGGAAGGGAGGAGAAATAAGGGGGAAGTTTTTTCCTTTAAATAACTGAATGATGTGTATATATAAATTACATATATATATATTTTGTTTGTTTAAGCACAGGCTTAAAATATCCGACAGGCACCGAGTTAGATGCCTCATTCCAATGCTTCCTTCTGTGTGGTCTTAGCTGCTTTCTTGACCTCTCTGAGGATCAGTTTTCCCAGCGGTGAAATGGGGATAAGAACACCCACGTGGTTCGGATACTCACGTAAGCCTGGCATGCGAGGAGTGCACAATGACCATAGTAGGACTGCGCATTCACATCTCATGCCCTGGACCAGCAGAGGCCTGCTCTGTGGACTCGCCTGTGGAGAATGCGTAGCTCGTGCCCGGCACTTCCAAGGCACGGATATGACAGCGCCTTTCCCTGATGCTCTCAAAGTGCACGAAAGGAGAGAGAATGGCAGGGGGAGGAGCTAGGGGTGGCCTTCAGGTAAAAGACATGCCACGGGCAGCCCTGGCCTCCAGCCTCTTCTCCCAGGTCCACTCTGTGCCCTAGTTTCAGTCTTCACCCCCCCTGAACTCAACGGACAAAGGGTGGCCTTTGAGCTTGCCCTGAGCCTACCCTGGCCCGACTCAGACGATGCCTCCTCCAGGAAGATGTTCATGATTTCTCCAGCCCTCGGCCCTCCTCTCCCAGAGCCCTCTCCCACCCAGCCTGGAGGGCCCTCCCGCAAGGGTGCTCTCCTTATCAGGTACTAGTTCTCCCACCCAGATCTGGGTTTCCCAGCACCATGCACCCTCAAATTCAGAGGCCTCTGCCATTCCCTCCCACCTCCTGAACCCACAACAGAACTAGCACACAATAGGGCAACATCAAGCATGTGTCAACCGAAGAAGGTCCTGCGAGCGGTCAGCATGGGGGTCAAATGCCTTTTATGATAAGACCAGTCTGACCTCCGGCTCTTCTTTCCCTCCTGCCGGCGTTCCCCACGCAGCCAGCCGAGGGATGATTGAGCACCAACCATGCGCAAGGCTCTGTCCCAGGGGCTAAGCAGCTATTCGTGCATCCCTCCAGACCCACGTGTTTATTAAGCACCTACCTGGCGCCAGGTAGTGTGGGTGCAACGGTGGCGATGCGGACGGGGCCCCTGCCCTCTCCAAGATGCAACCAATCTCGTCTAAGAAGAAAAACTGCCCGTGTCTGGTGCAGAGGTGAAGGTCAAGATGCCATAGCAGAATTGCCCAGAGTGCTCATTCCTGCCCGGTGTCAATTACAGTCACACGGACACGGTGGCCACCCCAGCTAGCTGTCATTCAGCGCCAGCTGCTGCGCGGCGCCGTGCCGGAAGCTGGGCAGGGGTGATCTTAGCCCAGCCTCCCCAGTGCACAGGTGAGGAAACTGAGGCCCAGGGAAGCCGGGTCCTCCAAGGTGACCCAGCTAATAACGAATAGAAATGAGATGCAAAGTCCAGTCCCTCTAACGTCCGGGCTCCGTGCCGCATGTCGGGTGTGATTCTTTTCTGGTTCCCCCAGAAAAGGAGGGCAGAGAACACAGCAAGGCAGCTCACAGGTCTACCCACAGCTGCAGTGACCGTCCTGGGAAAAGAGAAGCCGGCCCGTATGCTGGGGCCATCTGGACAGGTCTCCCAGGGGAGGGGTCCTGAAATGGAGTCGTAGAGAAAGCAATGGTGGGCTTTGCAAAGTCAAAGAAGATGGAGGGACAGACAAATGGAACAGCCTGCCCTGTGTGGAAGTGAGCACCCCGTCACGGGGGGCAACCAAGCACTTATCAAGGATGCAAGAGTGGGGATTCCAGAAATATGAATTGGATTCACTAACAGAAACGACTACCCTGATTCATGATAACCGCCCAGGCAAGGCAGTGTTACTGTCTGTCTCTTATAGAGAAACTGTGACTCAGAGAGGCTGGGTCCCTTGCCAAGTAGCCGAGCCCCAAGCCACAGGCTGTCTGGCTCTAAAACCCTGCTTTGAACGCTCCACTCAGCAGGACCTGGAACATCTCTACCTGCCGGTGATGTTTGTGATGATCTGCTCGCTGTGGGTGGGGGAAGGGACACTCAAGTTCAAGGTGTGTTGAATGGAGGTACCTAAGAGGCCGATCGGCCTGGACCACAGGGCCTGGGCAGGGCCTGGAAACTGCAGGCCCCGAAGGGCGGCGAACCCCAGAAGAGAGCAGATTCCGCTTGGCCCCAAGGTTTCCGGGCTGCTAGGTTCCCAGGGAGGGGTGGGGTGCCGCTGCTCCCCACCCAGCAGAGGCCTTGGGGCCCGTGGCCTCCCTGTTCAGCCGCCTAACGTTTTCTATTTAAATGCAAATTTTGACTTTTCACTTGGCAGCTAGCAAAAGTTTTTTGCACTGGAATGAGGGTCACGATAATAATTTATCCACAGGCCTTTTTCTAACAATTATTATTTGTTCAAGGAAGAGGGTGGAGGCCCCAGCGGCTGGGGGAAGGGGTCCGGTGCCCGCGTACGTCGGGGCCTGCAGGCTTTGGGGGGTAGAGGCCCAGGCCCTCTTCCTGGGGCAGGAGGAGCAGGGCGTGAGCAGGGGCTGCTCACACTGGGGCCATGCAGGAAGGGAGATGGTCCTCCCCGAGCCCTGAGCACTGAGCCCCGTGCTCAGCCCTGAGCAGGCTTAAGTAACCTTAACGAAAAGACAAAATTTGGTCACACGTCTTAGGGAGCTCCTGGTCCCACCACAGGAACAGAAAAGGAAGCAGACAATTGCAATATGGGGCACCACACGCTCTGAGCATGTGGTGGAGCATGCGTGGAGGGCAGATGGAGCTCCTGACACAGGTCTAAGGTCTAGGAAGGCTTCCTGGAGGAGGTGACACCTGCTCACAGTCTTCAAAAATAACAAAGGGCCAGCCAGGTCACTCTCACACTCTGCTGGGGAAAGTGTCCATTGGCATTCTCTATGGGGGATAATTTGATAAAATCTATCAATATAATAAGTTGGCAGTTTCAGTTCTAGGAATTTATGCTATAGAGTTTCTCCCACACATGCAGATTGATATACAACGTTATTCAGCGAAGCATTCTAAGTAATGGCAAAAGACTGGAAACAGCTGAAATACCCCACAATAGAAGACTAGATCAATCAATTGAGGCATCTCTATAATGGAATACTACGCAGCTATGTAAAATGAAGGAGAGGGGATTTATTTACTTATATGGAAGATCTCCAAGATACAGTACATGAAACAAGACGGTGTGAGTATGCTACAGTTTGTTTAAAAGGCAGAGGGGAGTGGATAATATTTATAAGTGTTTGCTTGGATTTGCATTAAAAGGCTCTGAAAGGACTCATAAAAATTGACCACGTGGTTTTCCAGTGAGGAGCCGAGTTGGGAGGCTGAGGCCAGGAGTTTGACAGTGTACCTTTTTATACCTTGTGAAATTTGATCCGTCTGGATGCAATACTGAGCCAAAAGCTGAATTAAAAAAAAAAATCCCAGGGCTGAGCAAGCCACCGGGAAGAGGCAAGTGCTGCCCACGGAAGCCACAGCAGGTGCCACAGGAGAGCGAGTGGGGGTGTGGCCCAGGCAGGCGATTTCTCTGGACAGCGGCGACACGGGGCTCAGTCCAGCCAGGACCCCCGGCCCAGCCCGAGCGCACACAGCCTGCCGGGGGCCGCCTGGAGGAGGCCGGTTCTTGCCTCGTAATTGCATCTGAAGGCAAAGAGCCGCGCCAACGTGAATATATTAAAATCTGCGGCGTCAGCAATGGCGGGGGGTGGCGTGGAGCCCAAAACACAAACGACTCTCTTCTGGATTATCGCTCCATCCCCAGGAGGCCGGGCGGACGGGGACCTCGTTGTGTGCCTGGAGGTTTCTTGCTGGGCTCGCGGAAAACGCTCCCCAGTGGAGGCTGAACTCATCCTTGGCCATGGAGCCGAGGCACGAGGAGAAGCCCGGGGCATCCATAATAGAGGGGACGAACCTTTATAAAGAGGCTCACCTGCAGGACTGCTGGAAGGGGCTGATTTGGGGGGGCAGGAGGGGGCAGGGTCCGGGGGGCTGCAGGGGGGTGGTTGGCGCTCAGTCACCAGCTCTCTCATTCTTTCATTTCTCGGCGTTGAAACGAGCCCCGGGGCACCTGCTTGAGCCTGTCACTGTAGTAAAACTCTTTCCTCAAAACCTACCTGGCTCCTGGCAGCCCCAAACATCCAGCCCCACTCCTCCCAGGGTCAAGTCCCTTTGTCATCGGCACCTGCTTCCCTCACCTCCCCAGTCCCCTGCCTGCTCCACTTGACAGTGGCACTTCATTCAGGCGTCTACTACTGTCTCCTCCTCCAGGAAGTCCTCCCTGACTGCCCCCTGGACAATGGCACTGCCCCCACCCCTTACCCAGTTCCCTGTTTCCTCAGGCCCTGACATATCACTTATATTTATTTACATTTAACTGTCAGTCGTCCCATTGAGGCATGTCAGCTCCGTGCCTGTCTCGTGCATAGCTGGGCCCCAAACGTTTGCCCGGCACGTAACAATCCATGTTCACTGAGTGACTGAATGAGCAGCTGACCAGGTCTCTGTTCCTCATCACTGCTGCCTGGCAAGCACGTGCTGGTTTCAAGAGGAGAGATGCTATAACACGATCGCCCTGTGGCTCTGAATCAGGAGGTCAGTGGCCAGAGGTCCCAGGACGAGGTCCAGAGATGGCACACGAGTCTGGTTTGTGCATCTGGGGAAGTAGCAAGAGCCAGGTGGACAGGCCTGGTGGGGCTCACAGGCTGGCGCGGGAAGCAGGTGACGAGCAATCAAACAAACCCGTCACATGGAGAAAGTCATATGCGCTGGGGAGAAAGAGAAAGAGGGGTGGTCAGGGAAGCCCTCTCGGAGGAGGTGGCGTGGGAGCAGAGACCTGAATCAAGAGAACGGCAGCCCTGCAAGGACCCAGGAAAGGGCGTTCCAGGCAGAAGGATCAGCCAGTGCAAAGGGAACAAGCCGGCATGCTCAAGAAACAACGAAAGTTGGTGGGGGTGGTGAGCGGGGCAGGGATGGGCAGATGTGGTCGCTGGGGCCTGATCAGGAGGAATGAGGCCTCTAGAAACTTCTGAGCACACGGGGGAGGGCATCCGATGGCGGACGCAGGAGTTCCTCTGGGCTGGAAGCAGCAAGGGCTGGAAGGGGCCAGCGGAGAGGCAGGGGGTCAGAGCGGGGCTGTAGAAGGTGCCGGAACAAAGGGGCAGCAGAGGCCAGGGGCTCTGGGGGACTTGGGAGTTGGCTGGTCTTGCCCAGGACTGGGTGTGTGGCCAAGGGGAGACGATTCCAGGGTGCCTTCTGGGTGCGGAACCCGGGTGCTGGAGGCAAACCAGACGGGAAAGGGGTGTCTGTGCTGGGACAAAACCGTCCAGGCTAATGCAGATTCGGTTATCACCCCAGGCAAGTCAGCTGCTCCCTCAAACCTGTACGGTTCACCCCTCCCATTCTCTCCAAGTCGTCATCCGGCTTCCCCTTACAGCCCTCCAGTGACGGGGAGCTCACCCCCAGCCAGGCAGCAGGTGTCATTACACAAACACATACTTCACATGAAACGCCTCTCTGCTTTCCTGAGTGGCCCCAACCCCACCCCAGCACTGTGTCCCCCTTGAAATTCTAGAATCAAGGAAAAGAAATCAGGGCGGGAGAGAGGGAAGGAGATGCGACAGTGCTAGCAGACCCCGCGGGATCCTCTCGGCAGCCCCATGACAGCAAAGTCACTGTCCATCTCACGTCAGGCTCAGAGAGGGCAAGTGGCTGGCCCAAAGCGGCAGAGGTGACCCCCGAACCCAGGTCCAGCGGGCCCCACCTTTGTTGAGCAGAGCCCCGTGAGCCCACGTAACAGAACCCACCTTGGGAGGTCATTCTGTCCAGCCCCCTGCCTCCAGGAGCGTATGAAGAGATGGGAGCCCCGCCCATCCTGGGGCAGGGCTACTGTCCGCCTTGCCCCTACCCGGCCCAGCACCCCGCCCTGCCCCTGGGCACGCAGTAGGTGCTCAGTAAATGTCGGGCGTGGGTACGATTCTCGAGGTCAAGTTATGACGGGTTTCTGCCCCGTCCTCCCTGCTGAGGAGTCGAGATGATCAAGCCATTTTTTTAATCAAAAAGAAATCAATCCATCCGTCCCGGTTTCCCTCGCGGGGGCCGGGAGGACAGGCGGGTGGGGTAAGTTGAGCCTGGACAGGGAGCGGCGCGTCGGCCCACTGTGAGCCACTGATAAGAGGGGCTCGGGCTGGGGCCCCAGACGGCTTGTCTATCAGCCTATTAAACACCATTCTTACAAGTTTTTTTTTTTCCTCCCCCCTTTTCATTAATACGCAGGGTGAATAGAACGTTGAATAAAAATCAGCCCTTTCTGCACAATTGTGGGATTGAAAGGTAACTGTCAACAGAAGGATTTGGGTGACAAAGGGAACTGTTTGGGCGCTTAGCAAATGATTTTCGGCTTGTCATTTCAATGGGCTGTGTTTTTCAGAGATTGTGGGGTGGGTTTTTTCTCTCTCTCTCTTTCTTTCTTTCTTTTTTTGAATAGCATTTATTGCCATGCTTTAAAAAAAATTGTGTGTGTGTGTTGTCTCTTTGCAGGAGCCTTTGCTTCGCAGATGCTGAGTTCCCTGGGTCCCGGGGATGCAGCTTTCTCCAAAAATAAAATAAGACACACAACAGCCCCATGAGACCAAGGAGGGAGAAGACAGAGTTGGGAGACGGGGCGCTCGGAGGATGGAGGACTCGGCTGAAACGCTGGCCCGTGGCTCGGCCCGCCCGGCTCTAGCCTGGCATTTGCTGGTGGCCGCGTTTTCTTTTCCCCGTCCCGGTGCAGATGAGCCATTTGCCCTGCAGGCAGGGACGCTTCGCCACTGTCCGTCCCAGGGCCAGGCGGGCCCCTCCCTGGCCATACCCCCATCTTAGCACTCAAGGCAGCTTACAAGGGATCTAGGCTGGCAAAGAGGAGTGTCCACATGGTATGCGCTGATGCATCCGGAAAGTTCCGTCGTGCCAACTCATCTCTTGCAGACACTGGAAAACACACACACACACTTCAGTTATAATATCAAAATAATGTTTTCCATACGCCCAAGTAAAAGCAGGCATCCTTTTAAAGAGCTTTTTTACCCTCTCTCTCTCCTCTCAAAAGAACACTCGACCAGCAGTCAAGGGGAAATGCAGGGGATTCAGCCACAGCTGGGCAAGTCCTTTTCAAGCCTTGGGCCTCAGTTTCTCTCATCTGTGAAATGGGCCAGGGGGACTCGCTATTAGTTCAAAACCTTTTTAAAACTTCAGAGCTGGGGATCGTTAGTCAAAATGCAAATTAAAAACCAATGCACAACTATTAGAAGGGCTAAAGGGGGGGGGGAGTGACAACACCAAATGCTGGTGAGGACGTGGAGAAACTGGCTCCCTCCTATTTCGCTGGAGGGAATGGAAAATGATACAGCCAACCTGGAGAACGGTTTGGCCATTTCTAACAAGACAAAGCACTCAACTGCCACACGACCCAGCGATCTCACGTCTGGGAATTTATCCTAGAAAAGTGTTCACCCAAAAACCTGTCCACAAATATTTCTTCAAAATAGCCCCAGAGTGGAAAGAGCCTGGATTTCCTTCAACAGGTGAAGGGTTAAACAGACCATGGTACCCCCATACCGTGGAACACCGCGCAGCCATGAGAAGGAATGCGCTGTCTCCCCATGGGACGGCCTGGACGAACCTCCAGAGAATTATGCGGAGTGACAAAAGCCAATCCCAAAAGATCACACGCGTTATGATTCAATTTGTAGAACAGTCTCGAAATGCTGAAATTACAGAAAAGGAAAACAGATTGGTGGTTGCCAGAATAAAGAGGAGATAAGGGGGGTCGGGGAGTGGAGATGGCTTTAAAAGAGTAACATGAGGGTTCCTTGTGGTGACGGAAATATTCTGTGCCTCAACTGCAGCAATTGCCCTATCCCAGTTGTGATGTTGTATTGTGGGTTTGCAAGATGATTCCATTTGGGGAAACCTGGTTAAGGTACGAGGGAACACTCTGTAACATTTCTTATCATTGCATGTGGATCTTCCCTTAAGTCAAAATAAAATGTTACATTAAAAAAAAATACATAGAGCCCATTTTACGATAGAATGTCACGAAGCCCAATATATGCGGGTGGATGTGGAGGTTCTCTGGTTGATCTGCGGTGACAGCCTTCAGCCTGCCCTGTTTCTCAGCGGGACCCCCAGCTTTAGACCCCTGGGGACCCCAGCTCTGCAATCTGCTGGTCTATACCTGGTGGGCATTCCAGCCTTGGGTTCCCACGGCCTCAAATACTTGGACTCTGGAAGGCCAGACCTTTTTCTGTTTGTTTGTGTTTGCCTGTTTGTTTTATTAGAGAAGTTGTGAGCTTATAAAATAATCATGCATAATGTGCAGATTTCCCATACATCACCCCTCCACCAGCACCTTCCATTGTTGTGCAACATTTGTTACAGGTTATGAAAGAACATGATTACCAGTAATCTATTACCAGTAACTATGGTCCATTATTTTTCCATACACCCCCATTATTAACACCACGTATTAGTATTGTACCTTTGTTAGGGTTCACGGGAGAACACTCTCACATTTGCACTATTAACCACAGTCTGTCTTCTACCACGTGGTTCACTGCGTTACACAGCCCCATGCCGTGTACATTCTATCCAACGTGTCCACTCAGTGGCGCTCACTTTCATCACAGATTTGTGCAATCATTGCCCCAGTAAACCTGTGATTGCTTTCTTTAGTCCAAAAGAAAAAATCCCCTACCACCCACTATTGACCCTTGGTGTTGGTATAGTACCTTGCTGGACATTGATGCAAGAATATTACAATATTGTTAACTATAATCCATAATTCACATTAACTGTATTTTTCCCACGCATCACCACGTTCTTACCACCTTGTAATAGTGACGTACCCTGGCTCTAGTTCACAGAAGAACATTCTTGCATTTGTACGCGTCACCACAGTCCTCACCCACCGCGGGGCTTGCTGTGCTATCCAGCCGCTAGAGTCTTCTCTAGCTCTCTTTCCATTGACACTCTCATCCCTAGACCGCCCCTGTCAGCCACGATCCCATTTACTGCCAGTCGTGCTAGCTATGCCCTCGATAATGTGTTTCCCTCGACTCCACCCACCGGCCAGACCCTTCTGCCCCTTTGGTCGGCACGGCCGCCCAGCACCCGGGCCCTGCGAGGTTCCAGGCTGGAAGGGAGTGGACCAGGCACACCAGGGGGGGGCAAGAGTGACAGAGTGGGCTCTGGAGGGCCGGGGGTCGGTCCTGTTCTTCCACCTGCCGCCCCCGGCCACGCCCCTGCCCTGGGCAGGCGAGCCCAATCCGGCTGCCCCACGTGGAGAGGAGGCTGTGCTGAGACCGGGGCAGGCAGAGCACACACCACGCCGGCGTCTCCTCTGGCTCTGCCTTGGGCGGGACTCGTGCCCTCTCTTCTTGGAAGTTCTGTGTCATCCTCTGTAAACGGGGCGGCCCTCGTTCGCGGCGTCTGTGTTTACTGAGCACAGCAGGCTCCCCCCACAGTGGGGGAGCTGGGTGTGACATAAACACGCAGAGGAGAAAATGTCCCAATACAGCAAGGTGACGGAGCGCGAGCGGCCGGGGAGAGGGGTCGGAGGGTCTCTCTGAAGGGGCAGGTGGGAGCAGGAGGCCCCCTGAAGATGGGTGGAAAGGCCCTGAGAGCAGGCACTCGTGGAACCGAGACGAGGCTGGCGACTCTGGGATGGAGCAGACCTGGGCAAGGCTGGAACGAAGGGAGGTCCCACAGCAGAGACGAGGCTTGGGGTGTGGGCGGGAGGAACCCGTCTTTCTAAGCACTTCGGGGGTCTTAGAGGGAGTTGAGCAGGAGAAGGGATGATCTCACTGATGCTTTAAAAAGATCGCTCTGTCCACAGCACCAAGACTCTTCGGTTTTAGGAAGACACAGCCGGGGCGGCGTGGCCTTCCCTGGGACCTCCCCAGCGAGGCTGTGCGCATCCCACAGGCAGGCGAGGGTGGGAGATGCTGTCAGAGGCAACTGCCCAGGTTCGTGGGCTCGTCTGTCCAGCCCAGCTGCGGCCGATGGCCTGGACCTCCCAGGAGTCCAAGGACAGAGCCTGACAACGGCCCCCCACCCCCACCCCAAGGGGTCCCCAGCAGTCAGGGTTCAGGTTTGCCAACCTCTGGGTGGAGTGAGGGATTGTCTTTCAGGTCTCGGGGTGCCCTCTCCCTAATGAGCCCTCATTTGTGGGGTGGGGGGGAGGTATATGCAAATAGCTGGGTTCTTACGGAGCCTCCCGTAATGATCGGGCGCAGTGCCACCCTCTAACCAGCCCTCCCCCATCTCCTGGAGTAGAGATGGGAGGGCCCTGCCAGCTGAGAGCTCACAAGACGACCCAGGTACCACAGAGCTGGTTCCCAGCCAGGGGAAAGCCCGAGCCATCGAGCCGTCGGGGTCTGTAACAGCGACAACACAGTAACCATCGCATGTCACAACCATCACTGCAGCCACCCGGGGCCAGCCTGGCACCCAGCACTTCCCGAGTCACAGCTCTTTTACTCCCGTCTGGGAAATAGGAACCGTCCTCCCCATTTTCCAGATAAGGAAAAATAACAAACACAGAGGGGCCCTACTGTGCGCACCCATAAGGACAGTTGAATACTCATTTCACTCTCATGCAGCCCGAAGACGTTGGTGCTCTTAACGCCATTTTACGGATGGGGAAATGGAGGCACAGAGAGGCGAGGAGATTTTCAGATGGCGCCCAGCTGCTAAGTATGGGCAGAGCCAGGATTGAAAGCCAGGCGGGGAAGCAGATGTGGCTCAATTGAAAGAGCGTTCGCCTACCATATAGGAGGTCCAGGGTTCAAACCCAGGGCCTCCTGGCCCGTGTGATGAGCTGGCCCACGTGCAATGCTGCTGGGCGCAAGTAGTGCTGTGCCACGTGGGGTGTCCCCCACATAGGGGTGCCCCATGCACAAGGAGTGCGCCCCTCGAGTAGAGCTGCCCCGCGTGAAAAGTGCAGCTCACCCAGGAGTAGCACCGCACACTGGGAGATGGTGCAGCAAGATGACACAACAAAAAAGAGACACAGATTCCCAGTGCCACTGAGAATACAAGTGGGCACAGAAGAACACACAGCAGATGGACACAAGAGAGCAGACAAACAATCTGGGGGGGAGGGAGGAAGGGGAGAGAGAAATAAATAAAAATAAATTTTTAAAAAATTAATAAAGCCAGGCAGTCTGGCTCCAGCCTCCACGCCCTAGCCAGTGTGCTATCCTCCCTCTGAGGTGGCTCTGAACGCCCTCCTCTAACGGATCTCAGCTGCTGCTTCTAAACCCCTCAGCAGGTATGGCCACAAGCCAATGTGAGCCACTGCTCCTCAGGAAGCTCAGGTGCAAAAACTGAGGCTCAGGGAGGAGAGTCCAGCGGCTGGAGTCACACGAGGGAGGCTGGTGCAGGGGCAGGAGCAGGACTCAGGCCCCCTCAAGACTCGGGGTTCAGCCCCCGCCCCTGTTCCTGTGCACAAGACCAGGGGATGCTGTGGGCACACGTGCCTCCCCACCCAGTCCCTCCCTTATGCCCTTTTCCAGCCACTGCCAGGCTGGGCCCCACCCAGGGGCTCCCACTTAAAACCAGCTGCGTCCAGCCACATGGGAGGGGCTCCCTGCAGGCCCACCCAACGGGCTCTCTCTCCAGCCTGCTTGCCCACTTGCCTGTCAGATCCTCTCCCACCCCTGGCCCACTCTGCCTCACACAGGCTGACCCTATGCCCACAGTTCCCAGGATCCCTTGCTCACCCTCTGCTGGGAAGGCTCAGACTGGACGGTGGGAGCTGGGAGAAGCCCGGAATCTTGCCCCCTCTGGCTGCTTGGGGCCCTGTCTCTTTGGGCAGTGGCCGTGTCCTCTCAGTGGCTCCTGTCAGGGGGCCCTGGCTTCTGAGCTCTGCCCACAGATCTCCTCCCTCGTTTGTCAGTCCTTGGAGGGGCAGGGGCTCCCTGGAAGTGCTCATCTCTGGGCCACCCCGCTTTCTCCGCTTACCCACCGGCTCTCCTGGAAAGAGTTCCCTATGTTAAATTCCTGCAGTGGACACTCCTGGTGGGAGCTCCATTTTCCTGGACACCTGTCACCTCCAGGCCTGCCATTCAGAGAACACCTGGTCGACCCTGGTCCAGGGTGAGTCCAGCTCCTCCCAGCCCAGGGCACAGAGTTCTGCCCCTGAGATGGGACACGGCTGGGAGCTTCCTCCTGAAGATTGCAAGAATCCTGAAAGCCCAGGCCCCCAACTCAGAGGGAAGAGCAAACCTTCACACCTCCCAGGCTACTGAATATGCCTCAGTTTCCCCATCTGCTAGAGAAAGAGACCAGGTGACCTTCAAGGTCCCTGGCAGTGCTGCAATTCCAAGACTCTTTGGTCCATCCACAACAAGGTCCTTTATTTGTTGAGCACCAGCTGTAGTCTCCATATGCCAAGTGCCCCCCTGCACGAGATCTCACTCAATCCTCACAACCTCCTAATAAAGCAGGTGCCGTTAACATCCCCACTGCACAGATGATGACACCAGTGCACAGAGAAGCTGACTCACGCGACGCAGGCCACACAGCTTTTCCGTGGCATGGCTGGGAATTGATTGAATGTCTATCTGACCCCGGGTCCATCCTCCTAACCATCTCCTACATGACCACTCTATAAGAAACAATCCCCCCCAAAAAAATCATTAGTGACACATATTTGCTCATTCATGAAAGATTTACTGAGGTCCTAGGAGGTGCCAAGGAGGCAGTGCTGGCTATTGTGCAGTGAACACAACAGAAAACGCGTTTGCCCCCACAGAATTTATAGTCCGATTGAGGGGGGAGGGCAGAAAATAGACCAGTTATATAGTAAAAAGTGAAAGTGTTGACTGCTACACACCTTCTAGAATGGCTGAAAGCTGAATAATGACAACACCAAGTGCTGGAGAGGATGTGGCCCTGCAGGAACCCTCATTCATTGCTGGGAGGAAGGCAAAACAGGACAACCACTTCGGAGGACCGTTTGGCAGTTCCTAGGCCCCAACAGGCCAGCGCTCGAGCTCCGAGGTGCATGCTCCAATGAGCGGAAACGTACATTCCATGCAAAAAGCTGCAGGGGTCCGCAGCTGCTTTATTCATAACTGCCCCAATCAGAAGCAGCCAAGCTGGTCCTTCCAGGCAGAAGGGATAAACTGCGGTACATGCATGCGGCGGAATATTAGTCAGCCACGAAAAGCAATGAGCTCCTAAGCCTGGAAAAGGCAGGAGGGAACCTCAGATGCACCTTGCGAAGAGAAAGAAGCCCGTCTGAAAAAGCCACCTGCCGTGTGATCCCGTCCATACGACATTCTGGAAAGGACAAAATCATAAAGCCAGTAAAAGGATCAGGAGGTCGCCAGGGGTTCAGAGGGAGGAGGGGGTGAATAGGTGGGGTGCGGTGCATTTTTAGGGCACAGAAACTGTCAAGGTGAATACATGGCCTTAAGCATTTGTGAAAACCCCTGGAGCTGAACAGCAGAGAGTGAACCCCAAACTACAGACTTTATATAGATTATCAATATTGGTTCATCAGCTGTAACAAATGTACCGTATTAATGCAAGATGTGAATGATAGGAGCATGAGAGAGGGTGGATTTGGGAATTCTCTGTACTTTCTGTGCAATTTCTCTGTATACTTATAATTACTCTAAAAAGGAGTCTATAATTTAAAAAAAAAAATAAAGCAAGAGGGAAGTGGCTCAACCAGGTGGGCCCCGTCTACCATGTGGGAGGCCCTGGGTTTGCGTCCCAGGGCCTCCTTGTGAAGGCAGGCTGGCCCACGCAGTGGAGAGCTGTCCGGCCCACAGGCGCAGTGGAGAGGTGACTCAGCAAGGTGACGCAACAACAAAGGGAGACAAGCAAAAACACAGAAGAGCATGCAGTGAATGGACACAGAGAGCAGGCAGCACGCAAAAAGTCACAAGGGGGGAAATAAACAAATAAATAAAGCAGGAAAGGGCGATTGGAAGTGGTGGGGATGGGTTAGAAATTTAAAAGAGGGGGGCTGGAGGGGGCCGAGCAGAGGTGATATGAGCAAAAATGTAAAGAGGACCAGGGAGGCAGCCTTGAGATATCTGGACAAAGGACAGTCAGGCAGAGGGGAGAGCAAATGCAAATCCCTGAGGCAGGGGGCATGGGCAGGAGGTCGGTGAGGAGAGGGCGGGGAGGTGACCCCGAGGGCTTGGACACCAGGTGAGATGGCGCCATAGCACAGTGACGATTCGAGCCAGCTCATCCCTCTCGTCGCTGGGGCCGAAGGCAGCTGGTGGGAGTCGAGGCTGGAGGGCGGAAGTCCTGGGAGCAGGTGTCTGCCACCCTCCAATGCCCCAGCCTCGCTCTGCCTCTCTGCACATGGGGCGCCAGCCCGGCACCCAGCTGGCCGGTGGCTTTGGTGATTCCTGCAGACGATGGACACAAAGCTCTGTGGATGGGGAGCCACAGAGGCCCCGTGGCCACGGAGGCCGAGATCGGAGTGATTCGGCCACAAGTCAAGGAAGGCCTGGGTCACCGGCAGCCCAAGAGGCAAATAAGGCTCCCCTGGGGCCTCTGCAGAGAGCACAGCCCCACTGGTGCCTTGATTTCACACTCCTGGCAGCCAGATCTGGGGGACCCTAAAAATCTGCTTTACGCCATCAGGTCTGTGGTAAGTTGTTAGAGGGTATTAACGCAGATTTTGCAGCCTTTGAGACATTTATGTTGCTATAGGAGTTGCAGCCGCCAGTTCCCCCCTCAGAATAGTGAATTCCTAAAAGGCGAGGACCATGCTTTGGGGACCTACAGCCAAATGGGGTCCCTCTTCCCTTTCCACATTAGAGAAAACCAGCCCCTACTGGGTCAGGCTGGAAGAGACTTCAGAAATATCGGGAACAGCATCCTTATTTCAGGGTCAAAAATGAGGCCCAGACAGTGGCCGGGCCTTGCCCAAGTGCCACTTTTGTTAGAACTCGAACCCAGAGCCCTGAGCCTGCCAAGGCTCCTCAGAACCTGTCGCAGCTCCTGCCGAGGGGCCCTCCTGTCACAGGGGGAGCAGCTCCTATTCAGCTAGCACTTCAGACCCTGCCTGAATGAAGAGTTAGAGAGGGGAGGCCAAGGATCGCCATGGACTTCTGGTCATTTGCTCAAGTCCTGGAGAGAGGCTGCATTTGATTAGTACCAGAGAATCAAGGGCCATGATTCCTGGGCCCGCAGGAACTGGCTCGGCAGCTGCGTGTATCGACAGGTGGGCTGGCGTGATAGGTTGGAGGAGAGAGGGCGCCCGTGGGGTTCTGGGGGAAAGAGCACTGCTTATGCCAGTCCCCCCCACACCATCACACGTACCACGTACACACCCTCTACCAAGGGACTCCCCAATGTCCCGTCCAGGCCCCAAGCCAGATGGAAGAGACCCCACAGCCTGTCACCCATCGCCTCTTCCTGGCAAAGCTTAGATTAAGGCCCCAACATTGTCCAAGTGTCCAGCCATTCCAGACACCCTGGAGTCCGTTCTGATCCCCAGATAATCATTTATAATGATCAAGGATGGTTATTTCCTGGTACATGCTTGAGTAACATTGGATGGATGGATGGGTGGATGGATGGATGGGTGGATGGGTGGATGGATGGATGGGTGGATGGGTGGGTGGATGGGTGGATGGATGGATGGATGGATGGATGGGTGGATGGATGGATGGAAGGATGGATGGAAAATGAACAAATTCTTTTGGAGTCAAACAAATCTGGATTCAGATTCTTATCCCCTCACTTGGCTGTGTGGCTTTAGTTACTTCCCCTCTCTGAGTCTCAGATCCCTTGGTTATAAAATGGGTCTGATGATGCTTAGTTGGCTGTGAAGTTCTAAGGAGATTGTTCGTGTAGAGAAGAGTCTGAGCTTCATCACACCCTTCTCAGGGTCGCTTGAAGACTCAGTGGCACAAAGTGGGTCCTCAGGAATGATGAGTTAGCCTTCAAGGGCCTCGCTTTGGCCTCTGATCACCTGCCTCCCTTCGGGATGCGGAAAGCCCTTCCCTCCGGGGAGTCAGAAGGGATTTCTGAGGTTGCCGCCCAGTGGAGAGCAAGAGGCATCCAGGCTGGAGAGGGGACTCCGCTCACCAGGGGGCTGACACCTGCCCCAAGTCGTGTCCTTCTCAGGAGTCCGCAGGCCCAGAGGGTCGACAGAATGAGCGCGCCGCCCCCCCACCACCTGACGTCCCATGGGTGGGGCCTGAAGTGGGAGTGAAAGCAGCCGCTCCTCTCTTCCACCCGCATTCCCAGGACTCCCTGAGCAGAAGCAGGCCACGCGTCCTAGCCCTCGAGGGCACATGCGGATTTAGCCAGGGAAGCACAGGCCGTTTTCTTAGATACCCCGTGTTCCAGGGAAGGGACTATTTAGGGGTCTGGGGAATTTTCCAAATAGCCTTCAAGTCCACTCTGCTGGTGGAAGACCCAGAAGAAGGCTTTAGTGTCACGCGGAACCGACTTTGGTTTGACCCAGTCCAACCCATCTCCTTGGCCTTGAAACGGGAGGAGAGCAGCGCCCGCCTCGGAGCTGCGGTGCCGCTCCAGGGATCTTGTCAACGTGTCCGAGAGGGGTGAGCCGTGAAGACGGTAAGAATGGAACTCTTCACCCCGTCACGTGGGCATTTTCCAGGGCGGGGGTTCTCCCAGAGAGGAGAGACCCCCAGGAACACGCCAGTAATAAGCCGTGAGCCGGTGGGCAAAGGAGCTGGTGACTCACTGTTCTCAGCTCTTCGTCTGCCCTTAGCAGCTGTCAGGGCTCTGCTGGGGAGGCCTGCCAGATCCCAGGCTGACGCTACCCCAGTCCAACTCCCCAGGGGCCACCCCATTAATAGTCCCAGCCCCTCCCCCCCAGTCCTTCCTTCCTGAAGAAAGCGGCAGAGGATTTTCCTCCCTCTTCAGAGGCCTCCTCCAACAGGGGCCCCAGGAAAGGCCTCTCAGAATAATTGAATAATCCAGGACGAGTGGGAGCAGCGGTTGAGGTGGGACGTGGAGGAGGGACCCAAGGTGAAATTTATTTCTGTCAACTGGTGGTCTATTTCCCTGATACCGTTTCCTTGTATACAGATAAGGAGTTATCTTAAATGACCATGTCTTTTTCAATTTGTACTTAACAGTCAATCCCATTTTCCTTATATGATACTATCGCGGCTGGATGAAAAATGCATTCAATAATCCCTAAGGATCTTCATATATCAATATCAAATGGTCTGAAATTGACCTGTTATAAAATCCAGTCCTTCAAACTAGCAAGGGACTAAATCAAAAGGGAGCAAATTTTTGCACTCGTGGTGTTTTGCGCAAGCCGAACACTCCGGCACCAAAGCCTGTGTTTCCTAGGGGCCTAATGAGAATAAATGTGCAGCGTCCATTAAAAAAACGAAGAATAAACTAAAAGATGTATCCGGGTTGTTGATCCATCTGCCTAATGCGTGGAGCCTCGGAGACCGCCGGGCCTGTCAGGAATACTAATGAACAGAGGGGGCTAACAAAACCCACCCGGAGAAAGTTCTTAGGGACCTGGGCTGCAGAATGTCAGGGAGCTGCAGGTGGAGAAGCTGGAGCTCGGGAGAGAAAGCTAACGGAATTGTCTCTTCAGGTGTCGTGGACCTTTCTCAGCAGTATCTGGAGCCGGCGCTATTCAGAAGGTCCTCGGATGGTTTGTTCTGGGAAGGTAAAATAAGAGTTCAGTCACTGTTCACAGCTATCACCTGCTCTTAGTCAGTCATCAGGCGCCCTACTGGGGAAAGCAATTGCCTTCCTGTCAAAGGCTGCTGGATTCTAAAGTAACCAGACTCACTCCATTAATAATGACAACGGAGAAACTTCCATATATATAAGATATGTAGATACATAGATATGTATCTTACATAACCCTCCAATACCCTTGTGACAGTTTGAGATTATTTTATGAATCCCCCAAAAAAGAAAGATTATGTTTGTAAACTAATCTATTCCTCTGTGTGTGATACCCTTTGGTTGCATTAAATTCAGCGGAGGCACCTTTGATTAGATTGCCTGTTAAGACTGAGTGACAGTTTTGATTTGACTACGTCAGTGGGCGTGGCTCAGGTTGAGCCCCGCCCCCTTGCTGGCTCTGATATAAACAGACACGGAGACGCTGGAAGAGAAACCACTGTGGTCGTTTATCCTGCTGTGTGACAGAAAGGAGAAGCTCAAACAGCCGAGGCCCCGGGGAGCGATGAGCCGTTTGCCTATGGCTTACAGCTAAAGGTGGGAAGAGAGCAGAACAGCTGAGACTGCAAGAGGAAACCGGAGGGGAAGGAGAGACCAGGCAAGCCCGCCCGCCATCTTGCTTCGACTCATGGCCGCTGGCTTTGGTGAGAAAGCACCTCTTACGGTGCCTTGAGCTGGACTCCCCATGGCCTCAGGACTGTACGCTTTTACCCCAAATAAATTCCCATTAGAGAAGTCAACCGATTTCTGGTACTTTGATTTGGCACCCCTCTGGCAGACTAATACAAACCGTCAACATTTACAGATGAGGAAACTGAGGCTCGGAGCAGTAGAAGGTCTTGTGCAGAACCACCCTGCTCATGGTAGAGTTGGGGCTCAAAACGAGATGGCCCTGAACGCAGAGGCTGTGCCTCCGTTCACTGCTGTGGGGGCTTGCTTAGCACCTGAAGGTGAGGGGAGGGGAGAGGGGAAAGCAAGGGTTGGTGACACAGACGATGGCAGTCTGGGATCTGAGAGAGGAGAGCGATGCCTCATGACTGGGCCATGAGGGCAGGTTTCCTGAGATGTGGGTTAACTCAGAAGGGAGTAGATTCTGAAACTGGTTCTGTTTGATGCCCTTATATGATGCCCTTGCTACCAGGCCCCGTGGTGGGAGCCGGGTGGCGGGGGGGTCCAGGGTAAAGACACAGCCCTGGCCTTGAGGAGGCAGAGCTCAGAGAGTCGGGCCACCACAGAGGAGGGCGAGGACCACAAGCTCCAAACTGGACTTTTCTTTCTACAGAAAAGTGGTGGTAGTGGGGAGGCAGGGGCAGGCAGGCCCAGGTCCAGACTCCAACGAGACCTTCCCTGCAGCAGCAACCTGAAGCAATTAACTGCATCCCTCCAAACCTCACACATGAGAATCAGTAACCAGGGGCAATAAAATCGCCCTTGAAAGGCAGTTACAAGCCCCCTCTCGATTTAGAGGAGGAGCAGACATGGCCATCCCAGGGTCCTCGGGATGGAGGAACAAGGTATGGATTAGAGTGGACTTACTGGTGTTCTAGTATAAAATTATTGCGACTCTAGCAATGGAAGAAACTATCACTGATGTGGAGGCAGTGGCCTTGGGAGTTGCTGAGGGCAGGGAGAGGGAAGAAGAGATGTGTTACGGGGGCATTTTTGAGACTTGGAGATGTCCTGAATGATATTGCAGGGACAGGTGTTGGACATTTACATATCCTGCCATAACCCCCTGAATGGACTGGGGGAGAGTGTAAACTACAACATGAACTATAATCCACGCAGCGCAGCAGTGCTCCAGAATGTGTTCACCAAATGCAATGAAGGTACCACCCTACTGAAAGAAGTTGTCAATGTGGGAGGAGTGGGGGGTATGGGGAGTGGGGTATATGGGAACCTCATATTTTTTATTGAAAGATTTTGTGTGATTTATGTACCTTTTTTAAAAAAGAAAGGCAGTTACGAGCATAAAAAAATATACATAGGAGAAATTGCCAGCACATAGTGGATGTTCACAAAACACGGCTCCTTCCTCACCCTGGATGGAGCAGTGGCCCCATGAGTTCTCTCTTTTTCACTGCTGGGCCCCAGTGCTAGACACAGTCAGTGCTTGGGGACTACTTGTCCAATGGAGGAACAGACAGACAGATGGATGGAAAGAAGGCAACCCAACATCCAGACATCACGAGCAGAGATGGATTTCCTGCAAGCCCCAGCCCTTCCCAGGCGAAACGCAATCCTATACTTTTAACCAAGGAATCAAGCCCCCGGTCCATCAGCTCCCCGGTCCCTGGCCCTCTCCCAGCTCCTTCCGGCGGTTTCGCTCTAAATGGGCCGGCCGGGACACCATAAACTGCCCCCTGCGGCTCGCCCCAGTATACGAGGGCCGTTAATCCTGCCAACGTTAAATCTGAGAAATTAAAAGTAACAGCCAGATATCAGTCCTAAACATGTCCCCAGCCAGCACTCGAGGGTTTGATGAGCCAAACCGCCACTGCGAGGAGGCAGGGGCAGGCAGGGCCAGGGCGGCCGTGGGGGGCTGTCCCCAAACCTTCATTCAGCAGATACTCTCTGAGCAGCCGGTAACACGCACAGCGGAGAGGTTTAAACACATCCGCTTGTCCAGTTAGCAGGACTGCTATTTCCTCGCTTCCCTTAAGGGAAAACTGAAGTACAAGGAGGCTAATAAACTTGCCAAGGTTACCCAGGTGGCAGACCCAGGATTTGAACCCAGGCAGATTTCACTGTTCCCTTCCACAATAAGCACCTGCTAGTTTACTGGTGTTCCGTGTCAGGCAGATGCAGATTTAAGACAAGACTCCGTCCTCATAAAGTCTGCTGTCCAGTGAGATAGGCATTTGCTACAAATGTATTGGTGTGCCAAGCTGTATTAATGTATCCACCATGAAAACTTTGGGAGAGGTGACTATATAGGGCTGTTGGAGCAGAAGCAAGGAAGGCTTCCTGGAAGAGGAGTTGACGGCATGATAAAAATAATAATGGCCTCGTTTACCAGACAGTGGGTGTAACGATCAGACTCTTCCTGTGAGCTCTTTATCCTTTACCAGAACACCCGCTAATGGCTTCCCATCAGACTCAGTAAAATCCAAACCCTGCGGTAGCCTGGATGTGGTCTGGCTCCTGCCCACTCTCAGCGCTCTGCACCTCTCACTGAGACCCAGACCCCACCTTCTCACCCCAGGACAACGTACTTCGTGAGGCTGTTTGCACAGCGCCGGGCAAGGCTGGGCTGAAGGAACCATCTGCCCAGGCTCACGCGGCCAGTCTGACCCTGTCCACAGCTTGCTTGCTCATCCAGCAAGTTTTTTTCTGAACACTTACATACGAACCCAGCCCTGCCCTCGGGGAACTCCCAGTCCAGAGGGGAGACATACGCACACATCAAATTACTGGTGAGATCCATTCTATGAAAGGGGGGCCCAGGGATGGCTTTCCAGAGCCTCAGCCCAGCCGGGCCCTGACATGCAAACAGGAGTTCGCTGGGCACAGGAGATGTGTTTCTCAAAGAGTAGTCCCAGAATCCCCTGATTCAGTCTTGCAGAGAAGGGGGCAGACTGGTATTGAAAATGCAGATACCCAGGCCTTCTAGCTAGCCTGATGAATCTCTCTCTCCAAGGCCTGGGCATCTGCATTCTCACCAGCTACCTAGGAGGTTCTGAGCACACCAAAGCTCGAGGAACACTGAGGTTTCTCAAAGTTAGCTAGAAATTCAGAGCCAAACTGAGCCAACAAGCAAGCCACGGATTCCCCACCCAGTGCTCTTGCTCCCTGGCCCCGCCCCCCCCAGCTTTCTCCCTCCCCTTGGGGAGCAGCACATCAGAGGACAGCCCTTCGTCCCTCAGGTTCCTGAAAAGACCCTGAAAACTCTTCCCTGCTTGGTTCAGACACACATGGGCTGCCCCTGGGTCTCCACACCCACGCCCCAGGAACCTGCTAAATCAGAAAGATCTACAAACGCAAACATCACTCTTCCAGTTTGGTGGTGAGAGAGCTTTTCTTTTTTAAAGAGAAGGAGGAAAAAAAAATCCCCGATGATTGACTGCGTTTTTGCATCTTCCAGCCATTTGTTGCCATGTAATATAGACATTTGCCTGTCAACAAAAACGCCGTCAGTTTTACAAACACGCTTATTCCACTGGCTTCGTCAGGGAGAGTGTTTTGACTGACTTCACTTGTTGAGTGGCTCTGCTCTGCTCTGCCCCCACCAGCTGCAACACAGGGGCTCACGTTGCCCAAAGTTTTCTCTTCCCGGCAGAGCAGCGTGGTCCGGCCAGCCCAGCGGAGTTGCTACGGCCTTCGAGAAGCAGGTAGGGCAGGAAGAAAGGCCTGGAATCAGGCTGGATTGGCTCCAAGCTTTGGGGTGTCACTTCCTCTCTCCAAGCCTCAGTTTCCTCCTCGGTAGAATGGGAATCAACCTTGTCTCTTTAAATTAAACGCGGCCTTCTAGGTAAAGGATGTAGCACTTTGTGGGAACCAGGCTCCAAGATGAGCCCCAGTGAGCCTCGCCTCCTGGCAGTCCCCTCCCACGCTGGATTAGAGCTGACCTGTGTGGCCGATGGAGGATGGTGGCATGGGACTTCCGAGGCGAGGTCTTAAAAGGCACAGCAGCTTCCTCCTGGCTCTCTTGGGCCACTTGCCCTGGGGGAAGCTAGCCGCCGTGTTGTGAGGACGCTCAAGCGGCCGGGCAGATAGAGCTCTGCGGAGAGGCACAGAGTCCCCTGCTCGACTGCCAACTCCGAATGAGCCACTTGGAGGGAGATCTTCCAGCCCCGGTCACAATGTCCAGGGGTCCTGAGCCAGAGCCTCGCAAACCAGCTGCAGCCAAACTGCTGACCCCCAGAAACTAGGAATGATAATAAGCCTTTTGTGTTAAGCTACTAAGTTTTGGGGCGATTTGTTAAGCGGCAATCGATAACTGATACATACAATAGCTGACATGCATATACACCCAAAGATTAGTCAATAACCATCCACATTAAATGTTTCCTGTGTGCCAGATATTCTGCTCAGTGATTTATATACACATCCTGCTCCATCCTCCCCCCACAAAAGTGCGGCAGGCCCCAGGGTGAGGCCTGTTTGACAAATAAGGAAACTGAGGCTCAGAGAGACGAAGCCGTGCTTTGAACCCAGGCCCACAGTCCAAAGTCTTGATGACCGCTCTACACCACATTCCAGACGTCAGCAGGAATCAGGATTTTCATCTCTAGTGTTAACTTTTAAAGGGGTGCTCGCCCCAGTGGGAAGACTAAGAGAAAAAAGCAAATTGCCTGAGCGCCCCCCGCCCCAGCCGTCCTGGACAAAGCCCAGACCACTGCTGCCCCCAGGATCTGAAGCCAGGCAGCCTCAGGTGACCATGGGAAGGAGAAATGAGGAGACCCGCGGGCGGGAATCCCCAGGGCGGCCCAGCAGCGACAGCGGCGGCCGCCTGCAGGGCCTGCCGGGGCTGCAGGGGTTAAAGAGAACGCTCAGCTGCAGGAAAATCTCTCCACCAGTGTTAGAGCTGGGGAAAAAGGCAAAATGATTGTAAATTCCACCAGGGGAATTCTGCCATGAATCCGGCTCACCTTTCGTGGACCCCCCCGCTCCACCACCCCCCGCCCCGCCTGAGAGGATAACTGACCTTTGGAGGGAAATAATGAAAAGAAGAAATTCCTTGGAGAAAATAATGTGTCCGGGCCCCAGTAATGAGATCGGCTCCTTTTATGTTGCCATGGCGACGGCAGTCATTTTATAATACAAAATACATGAATGGGTGCGGGCGGGCACAGCCTCGCCAACCGCGAGGGAGGGGGGCTGGGGGGAGGAGGGGGTTAGCCTCTTGCAGGCGGTGGCCTGGGGGTCGGGCAAACGGCCGGGGTCAGGGGCCACCGTGCCTCATTTCCCCCGAGACACGGGCCCCTCCTCTCGCCTGGCTCTGGGAGGGCTTCTCAGGCTGGGGTCTCGGGACTCAGAGAGGGGTGGGGACCTGATGGGCAGCGCCAGCCTCCGGGGCTGCTGTATGGGGTGGAGAGACCCTGTCTGGGCCTTTCCGATGCGCCAAAGCATTGTGCAAAGTGCATTCCGCAGGACTGGGCTTCTCTGCCTCTCCCTGGGAGAAAGGGGCTCGGAGCTCCATTTTACAGACTGGGAAACTGAGGCTCGGAGAGGTGAGGGGACGTGCTCGAGGTCACACGGCTGGGATTCCAGCTTTAGGTTAAGAGCGTGGGCTCTGGGTGTCGACTGGGAGGAGAACTTGTCGGGGTCTTGGACACGTGCCACGTTTTGCAATGGGCAGTGGGCATAGGTGCCAACACATCCCGTTGCTCATTTAAATTTTGTGCCCTTGAGAGTTTGTAAGTTAAACCTCAGGTTTTAAATATATGTGTGTCTGACATTACATGGAGATTAAAAAAAAAGTGGGAGGAGCAGATGTAGCTCAAGTGGTTGAGCACCTGCCTCCCACATACAAGGCCCTGGGTTCGATCCCTGACCCCTCCTAAAAAAAAAAAAAGTGGGGTCTCTGGTGACAGCTGAGGTCTGAGACCTCTGCCCTAGCCCCGGCTTCCTGTGTGACCTTGGCAACTGGCTTCCTCCTCTGGGCCCCTGTCCTCGTGAAATGGGCAGTAACCCAGTCTTAGGGCGGTTGGAGGGCGTTCAGCACGGGATAGACTTAGCACAGGGCTTGGGGTACAGGGAGAGCTCAGAGGTGCTGCTAAATGTCATCAGTCTCTTCTGCTGTGTTTCCAGATCCATCTGAGCTTGATGGGAAAGCAGGTGAGTAAGAAGCCTCAAGGAGAAAGAACTGAAGAAAGGAGGGCAAGAGAAATCAGAATTGAGAGACCATGCAACGGGGGAAGCGGGGAAGAGTTAGGTGAGAGAAGAGGACAAAGAAAAGAGGGCACAGAGGCGGGCAGCCTGGGGGATCGGAGCCCAGAGTCCGGGAGAGCTGGGAAGGCACCGTCCCTCTCGGAGACCAGCTTCCTTGTCTGGAAAAGGCTGACCCGGCAGGCCCATGGGTACACAGTAGGTGCGCAGGCTGCTGAAGGGGGAGGGAGGGAGGAGAGGGAGGCTGGGGGTGGCAGCAGGGACAGACCGCCTCCTCGACATGTCGGTTGAGCCCCCTCCACCGGGTCCACCCTCGGCCCATCCCTGCGAAAGTCCACTACAGCTCCACGCCGGCCACAGGAACCACGCGCCAGCTCCAGCAGGGCCCCTGGAGGAAAGGCCGCGCCCTTAAAACAACACCCCAGGCCGCTTTATAGTTCTGGGCCTGAGTGGGTGACACAGGGACAGATCACAGGCATTTTTGTCTACAGAGAGAACATAGGAAAGGCAAAAGTGGCGGCCACAGAGAACCTGAGGTCTGTTCTGGAGGAAAGGGCTGGAAAAACGAAATCACGTAACATCCAGGGGTGTGGCCGGAAGGAAGAGCCAAGCTGTGGAAGCTTCTGGAGCTGGGCTACCCAGGCCACCTCTCTCTGTCTCTCCGAAAAAGAGGTTTAACGTCCAAGGCCACTAACGCCACTGCAGCACTGCCGGTGCCAGCCCTACTGGCTCCTGGCATGTGGTCGTTCCCATTTTACAGAGGAGACTACGGAGGCCCAGAGAGGTGAAGTGACATGCCCAAGGTCACCCAGCTGGGGAGGAGCAGGGCTGGAATTTGAACTTGCATCTGCTTCACCAGAGAAAGCCCACTCCTAGTCCTGTGACATGCCACCTCCCTGGTCCCTCCTTCAGAGGCGACAAGTCAACGAACCGGGCACACAGGTGTATCAGCACGAGGGGACTGCAGCGCCCTTGATCCTAATCCTCCAAAATCCTGCGGCTGACCCAGGGAAGGCTGGGGGCGACGCTGCAAATCCCGGGGAGTAGGAGGAGCGACTGGCACCACCGAGAATGCTGGTATTTGGACCAATTGGATGCTCCTTGGAGAAATTCCAGCGTGCTGGTCGATAACCCCTGAGAAAAATGTCTTGGGACAGAAAGGAAATGTCAAGACAGTCCTGCTAGCAAGAAGACAACAGACTTTTCTTTCCCGTGTTCTATGGCGTGTTGCCACGGAAGGAGCTGGTGAAGTTAAATAAAAAAGTCGTCACGGCCAGCATTTGTCTGACCTGGTTTGAAGCCTAGTCCTAGCACTGACTGGCTGCGTGATCGTGGGCGCCGGTTTTCCCATCTGCAAATTGGGAACGAGGCGACCTTGACGAGTCCTTTCGATTCCGATGTCAACAGCCCCCGGGACCCTTCTTGAGGCCCAGCTGGCTTTGCCATTCCTGGTGCACAAATGTGGAAACCGAGGCACGGGGAAGGCAGGGGGTGGCCCAAGCCTCACAGTGGCTTCGGGCCGTACTCCGCCTTGGGGCTCCTGCTTGGAGCACGAGCCCGGCCCTCCCTCGGCTGCCCTGCCCGGCGGGCCCCCGGCGACCCGGGGAGACGGGATCGCAGCGAGTCTGGGCCCGGGGCCGAGCGGTGTGTTGGAGACATCTGGGGGCAGGCTGGCTCCCTTCGGCCCCCAGGTCTCTGAGACCTCCTGGGGCGCTCAGCACATCTGGCCGTCTGGCCAGCGCCACGGCCAGCATCTGGGCAGAGGGAAGCACGGAAGGAAGCCGGCGCTCACGGAGTCCGGGGGACAGAGACTTGGCTCCACTCCAGACAGCCAGGCGAGCATCTTGGCCCCAGGTCTCAGGATGTGTGCACAGGGGTGTGCACGTGTGTGCGTATGTGCACACGAGCCTGTTTTGTGTGCCTATGGATCTCGTGCACGTGCGCACGTGTCCATGTAATACGTGTGTGCGCATTGTATGCCTGGGCACGTGTGTGCAATCTGTACGTGTGGTATGAGTGTGTGTGCGTGGAATGTGCCCTAGGTGGCCTCTTTTGTGTGTGCCTGTGTGTTGATGCGTGTACATATCACATGCCTGTGTGCACATGGTTTCTGTCTGCGTCTGTGTGCAGTCTTGTGTGCATATATGGGCATATGGACACATGCGTGTGCATGCAGTGTGGCCTTTTTGTCTCATGCACGTGTGTCTGGGTAGGCATGCGATGTGTCTGTATGCTTTGTTGTGTGGGTGGGTATGCGTTGTATGGGTGTGTTTGTATCTGTGCGCATCATTCTGTGTGTGTGCACATGCACGCCTGTGGGTCTGTGTGTGCACATATGGGCATACGTGTGCACGCACATTGCATCAGCGTTTGCACATGTGCACATGCGTGTTCATGTGAGTGTAGATGTGCATAACAGAAGGTACCATGGTAAAGACTGAGCTCAAACTCCAGCCATCCCCCCCACTTCCTGGCTCTGACCCTGAGCCAGTCCCTATCCCTCTCTGAGCCTCAGTTCCCTCTGCTGGGAGATGGGCAGCCGGCAATAGTGCCCACCTCATGCAGCTCCTGAGGTCTGGCTGAGCTAATGTAGGAGAAATGCTGAGCCCTGGCGCACTGCAGGAACGCACAACTGGCCGCACCGAGGCTCTTCCTTCTCCTGCTGGCAGCATCTCCGGGTGCTGTGAAGCCCGGGCCACTGGCGCTGCCTTTCTGAGGGCCGGCCTGGTCGCCCGCGGACCTGCCCGCAGCCCCCTGTAAATTCAGGAATGGTCTGCCCCGGGAATGCCGTATTTCCATCATCTCCCAGACAGCGGCAGCCCCTTCCAAGCTGTTTCCCTTTGGCTCCCAGCCAGGTTTAAGAGTTTTAGGAAAATTCCCAAGACCTTTTGCCGTCTCGCCTTGAGAAGACGGAGCTGCCGGGGCCAGGGAGAAAATGCGAGGCTTCTGAAGTCAGGAAGCAAGCTGCATTCCTGGCCCCAACGAGGTATGGCTGGAGGGAGGCTCAGAAGAGCTGGGACATTTTTCTCTGAGTTAAAAATATGCAGCACGTCAGCCGCAGCAAAGGCCCCTGCGACCCAAATCTATTACAGAGAGCAGAAAGGTACAGCAGCATCAGGAAAAGGAGGCTGGTGGCCCAAAAGCTGGAGGCCCCTGGCTGGCCTGTGTCCCCCACCTGACCCCAGGCAGCAGTTTCCCTTCCTTAGCCACAGTCTCCACAGCACACCATCTAGATCTGAGGTTCAAATCTCAGCTCCGTCCCTTACATGCTGTGTGTCCTCCAGACCATTGCTATACCTCTCTGAGCCCCAATTTCTTCAACCTTCAAATGGGAGCAATAAGGCATGCCTGAGAAGATACCCCTGAGGACAAAGAGAGAGGGTGCCTGTAAAGCTTCAGCCTTGTCCGATTCTAGAACCTGGCAAGGATGAGCCCTGAGCAAGCCTTACCTCTCCCCATACACATTCACCCCCCAGGGGTGGGAAAGCCCCCAGGCCTGGAAATCGGGAGGCCGGGACTTGACCTTGGGCAAATCACTGGACTTCTTTGTGCCCCCCACCGCTTCCAACAGCCTTTGAATCAGAAGGTCCCAGAGTGAGCCTCAAACGCTCAAAGGCCGGAAGAGAAGGTGGCGGTCGGGAGCACACCGGCAAAAACTTTTTTTGGAACTTCTCAAATGTTTATTTTAATGAGTATTAAAAATACCTGGGATGTCATGGATATTGTTGCTAAGGCTGATGTTAAGCTCCTTTTTTAAGTGAGTTGGTGTGAAGTTGGTATAAAGAATGACACTAGGTGTGACACGGGGGCAAAAACCCTCTAGGTGGTCTCCAGAGGACTGAGGGTGGGAAACACGCCCTGCGTATTCCTGATCATCCCCCCAAAAAGTGCAGCGAGCCGCCGAGGAGCTGGATTCAAATCCTGGCGTCTCCCCTCCTAGCTTGGAAATTGTGGGCAAGTTATTGCATCTCTGAGCCTCAGTTTCCTCCTCGGTTAAGTGGGGATGACAAAGGTGCCCTCCACCCCCTCCCAGGCCATGGGGAGGATTTAATGCAAGAAAACTTGAACAGTGCTTAAACGATGCCAGCACATAACAGACACCCAATGATTTTTTTAGGCCCCTTGTATGGAGCAGGCCTTTTGCATATTTGATCTCATTTAATTCTTCCCACCAGCTTCATGGCTCATACTTTCAACTATTGTTTATTGAGCATTTACTTGATCACGGGCACAAGGGATTCCAAAGCAAACAAGACAAAACCCCTGCCGGCAGGAGGCTCCGATGGGTGGATGGGTCGGGTGCTCTCACTTTCCCCATGAGAGGGGGAGGGCTGGGAGAATGACACAGGCAGAGCTGGGATCTGCGCCCGCATCTGTCTGCTTCGGGTGCCCGGTGCCTCTGGCGCCCACAGTGGTACAGTGTGCAGGGGGTGGCGAGGAGATTCCCAGGCAGCAGGGAAGGAGGCTGGAGACCCAGCCTATGTCACACAAGAACAGGAGCTGAGTCTGACCCTCCATTGTCCCCATGGGAGGACACAGCGGTCCCAGAGGCCAAGACAGCCTCCAACTGCCCGTGAGAGGGGCGAGCCATGGGCCGGAGGGGCTGAGGCTCGTTCACAAGCCACTGAGTCCCCGGGCCTGACCCGAATCGAGATGCTGGAAGCCCCGATTTGTTCCAGGGGGTCCTGGGCCTTAAATCGCCCGTAAGGGGCCTCTACGTCTTGCCATTTGGAGGGAGTCGCTTTGTCCCTTAAGGAGCAGCTGAGGTACATTGGAACGAGCTGGGGCCAGGTGTGGGGAAGGACAAGAGGGCAAGCCCTGGAGAGGGGAATCGGAAGTGTCCTGCCAAGGACATCATGTGGGGGTCCTAAAAACAGGACGCAGACTTGGAATCCCAAACTCAGCTCCCAACTTCGCGGCTTTGCGACCTTGAGCCTCAGTTTCCTCATCCGTAAAATGAGCATAATTGCATCAACCAACGGCAGGATTCCGTGTGTGTGAAACTGCACACAGGAAGCCCCAGCAAGCGGCAGTCCTGATGCGGACCCCCTGAAGTGAAGTGAAGCTCTGGCTTCCGTTCAGCAGGAATGGGCTAAGTAGGCTGACTCAGGTGCTCCTCCTCCAGGAAGCCTTCCTTGACTGCTTCCTGCAGGTGGATTGCTCCTGCCTGGAGAATCTGCAGCAGGGCTTAGGTCAGAACCACTCACTGCTCCAGAGTCGCATCCTCAGCGCGGGGTGGCCAAACCCCTCTAGTGGTGCCAAGTCCCATGTCTTCTTTTACCACTGGGGAAACTGAGGCCCGAGGGTGGAATCAAGGTCAGTACGACTCTGTCCCCTCCGCCCTGCCCCTCCTGGCTGTGCATTCTCAGCCTCTCTCCCAGCTGTGCATTTCTTCACAAAAACGACAGAACTCAGGGAGCCCATCCCTGAGACAGCCTTCATCCTGACTCGAGCCTGCGCCTCGACTTCCCCAGTAGGAAACCCCAAGCCTGACATCCCCCAGCCCGGGGAGTTCCACAAAGGGGTTACTGAGGCAGGCTGCGAGCTGCCCACCTCCTGGCCACTTCTGCTAAGTAGAAGAGCTGGAGAGGCCGTGGGTGTCCAAGCGGGCTGTGCGCCTGGGTGTACTGCATGTGTGTGCCTGCGAGCCCACACGTGTGTGTGAGTATGTGTGCCCCAAGGTATGCCGTGTGTGTGCCCAGGCGTGTGCCACACACCCACGTGTGCCCAAGGGTGTGCCACATAGGCGTGCCCAAGTATGTACCAAGTGTGTGTGCCCAAGGGTGTGCCACATAGGCGTGCCCAAGTATGTACCAAGTGTGTGTGCCCAAGAGTGTGCCACATAGGCGTGCCCAAGTATGTACCAACTGTATGTGCCCAGGAGTGTGACATCTGTGTGTGCCCAAGTGTATGCCGCATGTGCATGTGTGCCCCACGCATGTGTGTGCTGTACCTGGGTACCTGTGCCCGAGTGGGTACCACATGCGCCCAATTTGGTACCACGTGTGTGAGGCCCAGAATGGACATCACGTGTGAGTGCCAAAGTGCGTGCCCTGCACGTGTGCGCACAGTGATGGAGCATGCGTTCCTAAGTGTGTACCACGTGTTTGTTCCCAAGCATGTACCCCATGTGCGTGCCCAAAGACATGTGATGTGTGTGTGCAAGTTGCGTGCATTCAGGGGGCGGGCTCTGAACGTTCGCCGAGAAGGGTCTGTGCTGACAACCCCCGCGGCTCCCACCCCGTGTGGAAGGAACTGCCCCGGCAGCCTGGGCCAGCTGCCTCCTCTCGCTCAGGGACCCTGTCCCCTCCACGCCCACTCTGTCCACGGCCTCGCCGCGCCTCTCGCCGCCTGCCCTTGCTGTTCCCGCTTCTGGAACATCCAGCGGCCGGCGCGCCCGTGGTCGTCTTGGGCTCGCCCTTGCCGAGGTCACCGTGGCCTTGTCGGGGGGAGGAGCTGCCCAGCACCGCCTGCTCGGAGAACGCCCGCTGGGCTGCGCGTGCCCGTGCGTGTCCCCGTGTTCGGGGCAGGCGTGTGAGTTCAGGTGCGTCCGCTGGGGCCGGCGCTTGCGTTGCCTCACCGCGTGCGTCTGCTCGTGTGCGCGGGGGATGGGGGACGACGCCTCCTGCAGAGGGTTCCTGCGCCCATCACTGTTTGCAGGAGGCCCGGGTGCAAGCGAGAAGGGGCAGCCACCCCGGCTGGGCCCCCGGCGTCCTCGTGCATGCTCTCACGCCATCGTCCCAGCCCCGGGGGACTGGGTCCTGCCAGCGTGACCCCCACTTCGCAGACGGGGACCTGGGGCTCAGGGAGGGGAATCCGCTCGCCCAGGAGCGTGCGGTGAGCGGGTGGGAGTGGGGTCGCGGGCCCAGTGCCCGAGCCCCTGCGCCCTCCTGCCTGGGCCGGAGTCTTCGGGCAAGACCAGGTGGGGGCGGGGGGAAAGCAGGCAGAAGGCCCCGGCTCCCGCCCCAGCCCCCTCCCCTGACAGCAGCGGGAAGGCAAAGACGAGAGCAACAGCTGGTCCCTACCCCAATCCAGATGTAGGAGCGACAGCTTCTCCCAAAATACTCTCATTGTGAAGTCAGAAACCCTCCCGGGATAAACAAAACGTGCTGCTCAGCGGCGGGGAAGGGGCCGCACGGCTGCACCAACCGCCCCCCTGCCCCCCGAGAGCGCGGCCCGGGCCCCACAGACCTCGCCCTGGCCACTCAAGGCCGGCTCGCCCGCTCGAGGTCCCCAGGGAGCCCCTGATCCAACGCCAATCCAAAAAACCAGCAGGAAAAATAATACCTTCACCGCTGAGCCATCGCTCTTTCGAGAAGCGGCGGGTCAGTTGGTTCTTAAAAGGGGGCAGCGAGTGGCCTGAGCGGATGGGGCACGAGGCCGTGCCGGGAGGGCAAGGGGCTGGCGGGGGGCGTTTAAATCTCGCCTTAACGGCTCAGCCACTTTGGTGTTCCTTGACGTGGCTCTCTCGGGAGAATCTTCTAGAACCCCGCTTGTGCCCTGGTCAGCCCCGCTCTCTGTTCGTGCTGTTCAATGAAGATTTGATTTGAAGGAAGAACGTTGCTGTAAATACAAGAATGGGAGGATAGAAGGAAAGAAGGGAGGGAAGGAAGCAAGGAGGGCGGGCGGGGGAGGAAGGAAAGTCTAATCTCATTTTCTGGCCTAACCAGCCCTCTGACGGCGCTCGGGAGCCGACCCCTCTCAAGCTAAGCCGTGCATTTTATTTTAGCTCCCAACGCTCTGCTCTTTGTAAACTCTCTGCCCTGCTGAGGGCTGGGGTGGTCTTTGGGTCCCGAAAGGTGCAGGAGAGAGAGGGGCTTTGGGAGAGCGGAGTCTTCGCCATGCCAGCCCTCCCGCAGGCACCGGGCCAGGCGAGGGATAGGAGAGAAAGGACAGGGAACTGGGGATCTCGGGGAGTGAGGGACCCCGTCGGTTGCCCCGGACACCCGGCTCACGGCCTGGAATCGAGGAGGGACGGGACGCCGGTCTCTCTTCCCTCATCCTCGTCGCCCAAGCCCGCCCCTTGGAAGAGGCCAAAGCTTTTGCAGAATTCAGATGGAGGCAGGGAGAGGCTGGGAGTGCTGCAGTGGGGCGGACCCGCAGGCAGGGGGAAGGCACAGCAGGATTCGAACCCAGACAGCCCGGCCACAGCCACGGGGTTTTAACTCCCCCTTACGCAGTCAAGAAGAAGACCCAGCGTGTCAGAGCGGACCCAGAGGGGAAGGGAAACAGGAGCTCTGTGGGCTGAGGGGCCTTGGCAACACCCCCACCCCCATGGATGGTTTTCCACCCAGGGGACCTGCCTAGACAGGAGAGAGGAACAGCTGCTGCGTCCAAAGAGCGTGAAAAAGGCCAAGAGACGGTAGGCTCGGTGTGAGGCGCGGATCCAGCATCGCCCTGGCAACCCCGGACAACAGCCTCATAAACAGGACGGGGCCCAGGAGGAGGCGGGCAGGGAGGGGCCCCTCTCAGCCCGAGGATGGGGCAGGGGTGGGGGGTCCCCAGCAGAACCGGACAGGTTTGAGGAGCCAGAAACCAGCATGACTCAGGCTGGGAGTGAGGAAGCCTGAGAGCGAATGGGCTCAGAGCCATCAGGCCTGGGGCTATTCCATGGGAGGGGAGCCTGGCCAGTGTCCAGCTCTCAGTCCTGGACGCACAGAGCCGGGAGGGGCCTTAACAGTCCCCGGGTCCAGCTTTCCCGCAAATGCCAGGAGTCTTGTCAAGAAGCTGTGTGGTATCTGCTTGCACGCCTCCAACGACAGGGAACTCACTCCCCATTTTGGGTCCTCACACATCTGCTTTCTATGAAGTTGAATCGGTCCCTATTTATTCACCCACTCCTTGAACCATGCTGAGCAAAGGTTGAAAAAGGCCCAGGTTCCATTTACTAATTTTTTAATGTGTTTATGTCTTTGTTAAAGAATGTAAGTTCCATAAAAATTATCTTGGTGTTTTTACACTATGTCCCTAGTTCCTAACACAGTGCCTGGCACATGGCAGACCCTCAAAAAATAGTTGTTGAAAGATTAAATGGATGGATGAATGGATGGATGGATGGATGGATGGATGGGTAGGTGGATGGATGGATAGATGGGTACGTGGATGGATGGATGGATAAGTGGGTGGGTGGATAGATGAATGATTGGATGGATGGATGGATGAATGGATGGGTGGGTGGATGGATGGATGGATGGATGGGTGGGTGGATGGATGGATGGGTGGGTGGGTGGGTGGGTGGATAGTTAGGTGGATGGATGGATGGATGGATGGATGGATGGATGGATAAGTGGGTGGGTGGATGGATGGATGGATAAGTGGGTGGGTGGATGGGTGGATGGATGGATGGATGGGTGGATGGATGGATGGATGGATGGATGGATGGATGGATGGATGGATGGATAAGTGGGTGGGTAGATAGGTGGGTGGATGGATGGGTGGATAGATGGATGGATGGATGGACGGGTTGGTGGATGGATGGATGAGGCTGGGTGAACCTACAAGAGAACTTCATTCTAGGCATCTATGCCCAAGTTTCCAGGCTGGACTGGTTCAAGAACAATCATTGACCCAGGGCACACAAAGACAGTCAAGAGAAGGGATGACCAGGTGACAAGTCCAAGGTAAGACAAGGACAAAAGCCCAAAGGCAAGAGACAAGGTGAGAGGTCAGGGCGAGGGGAGCAGGTGGCATAGTAGAGGGCCAGAGGGGTGAGTGTGTGGCCCAAGAGAAAGGCTGAGAGTGAAGTGGGAGACCGGGCATCATAGAGGAGACCCTGGGAGCAAGACCCGCCCCCAGAGGCCAGGTCAGGGATAGCGATATCCTTCCAAGAATGCAGCCACCTCCCCGTTCCTCCAGCACCCCTCGCCGGGCAGGCAGAGGGCCCGTGTGCTGATGACGAACCTGATCCTGGAGCTGGGCAGGAGCAGAGGCAGGACTGGAAAATGGGAAAACGGGCCTCCCCAACCCACGGCCACGTCTCCGTCCTGGTGCTCGAGAGCCCAGAGGAGGCAGGAAGAGACCGGAAACAACCCAGTCCTTCGGGAAAGCTCCCTTGGAGCTGCCGAGTAGGGAAGTTGAGGCCAGCAGGTGAAAATGAGGAGGGTGGACTTTCCCCCACAGAGGGGGCGTGCTGCCGGGCAGGCCTGGGAGAAGAGGCAAAGGGCCGTGGCTAGAGGCAGTGGCCGGCTTCCCAGCTCCTCACCGCCTCCCTCCCTGAGAGCCGCGCCCCCATCTGCGGAATGGCGCTGCCTGGGGAGCTGTGGGGGTGGCAGGAGGTGGGAGGGTAAGACACAGCCCCTGGCACACAGTAAGTGCCCAAGAAATGCTGGCTACTCTTATCAGGTCTCGGGAAGAGGCATCTCTCCAGCCTCTCATCGTGTACCTGGGACCCCCAAGGGGAGCCTCAGGTCGGCCCCTGAACAGCCCCGTGCCGAGGCGCGGGACATGGGCGGGGGGCACGGAGCCCGGGGTTGGGCCCCGCGAGCCTCGAGCCAGCGCCGGCAGGGCAGGGCGAGCCCGGTCGCTCTCCCCGTGCTCTCGCCCGGCTGCTCACGACGCGCTCTGCTCAGGGACACGTACTCCCGGCTCCCTGCCAGCAACCTGTCCTGTTGCATTTCCTCCGTGCGAGGGGAGGAGCTGATAGTTGACTCATTTTTTTCATGTGTTCGCACGCAAGTCAGGAGAAAGACGGAAGCCCCAAGGAATCACAGGCGTGCCCTCCAGGGACACCTGTCTACGCCCCCACCCGCCTGTCTCTTCTCAGGCAGCCCCCAGCCACCCACCCACACATCCACCTACTCACCCATCCACCCACCCCTTCACCCACCCACCCACCACCCCCTCCGTCCTTCCATTCAACCAACATTCCTGGAGCACCTACTCAGTACCAGGTACCAAAGGATACAGGGGTGACCAAGACAGACCAGAGGGACCCCCCAGGGAGGTCACAGCCTGGGGGTTGGGGGGAGGCAGACGACCATCGAATAATGAACCAGACAAGTGCGTTCACGACTCTAACCCCACCACCCTCCTCTGTGGCCAGAGAGAGCCTCGGAAAGCCCAAATTCCTGATCCCCCAAAAACCACGAGCCCCGTCAGAGGGGGCAGGTAGGGGAACCTGCCTCCGGAGCATCGCCGCTGTCGACGTAAAGCGTTACAGCTTTCTAGAAAGGCGATTGGGCTGTATCTCTAAAAACGTTCAATGTAAACTCTTCCTTCCGGCCCAGCCAGCCCCCTCTTGGGAATCTATCCCACAGAAGTAAACGCACGGTGCTCAGGGCCGTGCCCAGGGATGTTTACTGCAGCATCGTCTGCCTTGGCAAGAAATAAAAAGGCAAAACGGGAGAAACGCCGTCGGTCGGGGAGCAGCGCACGCACGAGGGTGTGCCCCTGCTGTGACACCGCGTGGCCCTCGCCAGGCAGTCGGCCCGCGAGACGGTCAGGAGGCATCCGGAGGGGACGCCAGGCAGAGCGACGTTGGCTAAACGCTGCTGGGAGCATAGACCAGAAATGGATTGGCTTTTATAATGGGGATTTATGAGGTTAAAAGCTTACCGTTCTGAGGCTGTGAAGATGTCCACGCTGAGGCGTCACCAGCCATGCTGTCTTGGCCGAGGGCAGCTGCAGAGATCCCGGACTCCTGCTGCATGGCAAGGCACAGTGGCGGCTCTGCCCGTCCCTGCCTTCTCCAGGAGCTCGGCTTGGGCGATCAGGCGCAGGGCGACATCTTCAGACCGTAACCCATCGCCAGCTGCAGTGCGTCAGGCTCGACTCTCTTCTTCTTGGGGCTTCTCTTTCAGCTTCAGGCTGCTCCAGCCATGGCTCCGCCTCTCCCAGGTTCCTCTCTGAGCTCCCGGGTCCCTTCTCTCCTTCTCCACAGCTTCTTCTCTGTGTGTCTCTGCATGCTTCTCCCATTCATAAAGGACTCCTGTAAGAGCAGTAGACCCCTGGGTCCCGCAATCTAATCAAAGTCCCCTAGCCGAAGCAGCCAAAGCAAGAGTGACCTAATCAAAAGCTCCCTTAGCTGAACCTAATCAAAAGTGCCCACCCACCGTGGGTTTACAGGCACAGGAATGGGCTTGCTGTAAGCACAGGGTT
Organism: Dasypus novemcinctus; assembly: GCF_030445035.2. Classification (NCBI taxonomy): domain Eukaryota; kingdom Metazoa; phylum Chordata; class Mammalia; order Cingulata; family Dasypodidae; genus Dasypus; species Dasypus novemcinctus. The sequence goes on from NC_080691.1 coordinate 36,377,190, forward strand.
TTCTGGGGTCCCCAAAAGACTCAAACCAGGACAGAAGGTGTGCGACACAGCCCCGTGAGTGTACACGGAACTCCATCACCCAACTCCATGTTTGTGTTTGCAGGTAGCTGTATGGGATGATGTGAGCATGGGACAAATAGGAAAATTAGGGGAGAATTCATTGTTGATTTGGGTGACCTGGATGGGAAGGGGGAGGGGGGGAAGAAGAAGGTAAGGAAAAAGAAAAAAAAACAGGCAGCACTAAAGAGACACACGGGAGACATGACGTTTATATGCATATGTAAAATTATGTATGTGACGTGAGTAGTCTATAAAGGTCGCATGACCTGGCCATGGTTTCCACCTCCACGGCCTTGCACATGCTGTTCCCTCTGCTGGATGCCCCTCCCTTCTTGCTCCTACATGACATCTTCTTTGCAGATCCCTTAAGGATATTTCTCAGGCTGCCAGACCAGGCACGCGCTGACCCCAGTGAGCGCCTACTGTTTGCTGGGCGTGGGATGTGCTCAGGGTGCTGACACTCCAGCTTCCCTTACACGAGCCTGGAGGATGCTCTGCTTCACTCTGCGGCACGTTGTTGCATCCGGTGCAATCGCCTCCTCCAAGTCTGTCCCCCCTTCTAGACTCTCCCCGGTGTCTGCTTCATTGCGGTTTACAGAGGAGGAAACTGAAGTTCAGGGTGGCAGGATAAGGTGCCCGAGATCACAGAGCTAGTAAGGGGGGATTTGAGTCCAAGTCTCTGACCCCAAAGCCTGGGCTCCTTCCTCCTCAGTGCAGGCTGCTTCACCCAAAGGAAGGACATTTGACTCAGGCAAGAAGTTTGGGGGTCAATTGCTCCCATCTCAGGCAGGCTCTTGGCAACATTCTGGAGAGGGCACCTGGGAGCTGAAGCTGCGCTCATGGGCCCCAGCAGGGCCAGCATTAGTGGGCGTCCCAGCCAGAGAGATGCCCTCAGCCCGGCTCCCAGCGACACGGCCACCCTCCCTCCCCTCACATTCACTCGCCTCATTAAACGCCCTCTCTCTGGCCCCTTCCAGGCCGCCTGCCTCCAAGTGCAGCCACGTCCACCTGCAGGGCAGGGACGTAAATTACCAGGCGGGGCAGAAGCGCTAACAGGTCTGCCTCAGCTCTGGCCAGGTCCCCTGGCCACGGTCCTGCCGGCTTTTCATCAGCTGGACATTTCAAGCTCCTGTTGTTGGGTTCTGCCTGGGTATTTCCACAAGCTTAGGTTAGGCCAGAGGTTGTCCCAGTGAGACCCAGGAGCTGCAAGGTCAGTGGCACCCAAAGAAGCATCCAAGAGGCTGAGGCCCAGCCCAGAGAGGGCAAGGACCTTGCCCAAGGTCACACAGTGACCTCATCCAAGAAGCTAGCGTTTTGCCCTATCACACAAGAGGCAGCCACTTCACCAACAAAAATCCTCCTCATCATCCTCATCCTCACATCACCACCGTGCATCCTGCAGGCCTTATAGCCGATACCCCACACGCACGCTAAGCTCTTTACACGGGCTTCCTCAGGACTTGCCATCCGTCCACTTTCACCATTTCTGCCCCCTCCAAATACTCTTCCACCCAACTATGCATTCTCCTTTTTTATTTTAATTGCCTTTTTTTTTTTAACTTCAGTCTCATCCCAGGCAATAATATCCAGGAACCATTGGTAGAACAGGCTCATTATGTTAGTTTAACATACACATTAAGACAAATACGGGTGGCGGACTTGGTCCAGTGGTTAGGGCGTCCGTCTACCACATGGGAGGTCCGCGGTTCAAACCCCGGGCCTCCTTGACCCGTGTGGAGCTGGCCCATGCGCAGTGCTGATGTGCGCAAGGAGTGCCGCACCATGCAAGGGTGTCCCCCGCGTAGGGGAGCCCCACGCGCAAGGAGTGCGCCCCATAAGGAGAGCCACCCAGTGCAAAAGAAAGTGCAGCCTGCCCAGGAATGGTGTGCACACGTGAGAGCTGACATCAACAAGATGACGCAACTAAAAAGAAACAGATTCCCGTGCCGCTGACAACAACAGAAGCGGACAAAGAAGACGCAGCAAATAGACACAGAGAACAGACAACAGGGGTGGGGGGGGGGGAAGGGGAGAGAAATAAATAAAGAAATAAATCTTTTTTAAAAAAAAGACAAATACGTAAACCGTTACGAAGCTCTTCTCCTGCCCCACGGCGGTGGCACGCGGGCCACGCCCTGGCCAACACTGCATCTTTTTGCTTAACCTTCGGGACAGCCCTTTACCATCAGCAGAATGTGCCCATTTCATGGACAAGGCAAACCGAGGCACGGAGACCCAGAGTCGCCTGGCGGCCCAGCGGGGGAGTGGCGGAGCAGAGACTCCCGCCAGCGCAGAGCCCCTCCTCCTGGGGCCTCCCTTGATGCCCCCGCGGCAGGGCCCTGCTGACCGACTCAGCAAGCACAGAATAAGAGACGGGAAAGGAGCCCGGAACCAGGGCCCGGCGCCCGGCGCTCTATCTGCAGGTCCCGAGGGTGGGTCCCCCGGCAGGGCCCGGCCTCCCCGCCGCCTCGCTCGCCCGCACCCCTGGCGCCCCTCAGAGGCCGTGCCGGGGCCAGGCCTCCATCTGCTGCTGCTCCCGGTGATGTCTGCTTGGTCCACGGATCCTGAGGTGCCATGCGGCGAGTCAGCGCGATGAGGGAGCCAAGAAGAGCGGGTGGACGTGCCCACCGCGCCGAAGCGCAGGCCCTCCGAGGACCGCCGGCGGGTGGCCGACGAGGCCGAGACCCCCCCGGGAGGCTGGAACAGCCGCAGCCCCAGCGGGGCCTCCCGGGGCGCCGGGCCTTGGCACGTGCCACCCTCTCCCCCTGAGAGGCGCCGCGCCACTCACCCAGCCACGGCCGCTCGGCTGGCCCGGGCTCAGCCCCCGCAGAGAGCTTCCCTGAGAACCCGTCTGTGGGAAGCCCCTCCCGCTTTTCTCTTTCACCCCGCTTTTTCTCGTTACTTTTTTACTTACTCGCTGCTCGACACAGTTGGTAACCGTGGTGGAATCGGCGGGTGGATGTGATTAATGTGGCCTCCCGGCCTGCAAGCGCCAGGGGCAAGGGCCGTTGTCTTCCCAGGTCCCGGCTATCTGGGCACCACACTGTCAGGGAGAAAATACCTGATGAGTGGGTGAACGCATGGAGGAATGAATTCTTGCCTGGGGGGCTGAGAGTCTCAGACGTGCATAGCACACAGGTGCAGGAAGAGGGAAAGAAGGGGGTGGACGAAGACGGAGGGAAGGAAGGCGGGGAGAAAAAAGGAAGAAATGAAGGGCGGAGGGAAGAAGGGATGAGAAGGGAGGGGAGGAAGCAGGGAGAAACAATGAGCTTCCACGTTTGCACATTGGGGAGACTGGATCCAGAAAGGGAAAAAGATCTGCCCAGGGGAGTGGGTGTGGCTCCGTGGTTGAGCACCTGCTTCCCATGTACAAGATCCCGGGTTCAATCCCTGGTACCTCCTTTAAAAAATTAGAAGGAAGAGATCCACCCAAGCTCATATAGCAAAACAGAGGTCAAATAGCCAAGGGTCCCATCACCGCTGCTCGATACAGGTGCAGTGACAAGCCCACGTGCTCTGTTTTCTGCACACACGCTGCCGTGACCTTGGCCTTAAGCGGGTTCGGAACTGGGGAGGCCCCCGGGCAGGTGCCAGCCCCCTTCCGGGACTGATGCAAGCCAGAGGCTCCCAGCCCCGTGTGCCGTGCCATCCCGGGAGAGCGGCCAGGGACGTGGGCCCTCGTCACAGACAATTGAATTCTGACCCATTTATCTGTCAGGGCGGCACTCGCAGGCCAGGCTCCTGGAAGCTTAAGGCTCTGTAGTCAAAACACACCCCAACGCCTGCCCCAGATGAGTGACGAGCTGAGCCCGCAGGCGTGGAGACCCCCGCTGACCAACGTCCCTCTAGCCACCAGGCCATCTCAAGCCGCAGGCTGGGAGGACGCCGCGGGCGGGGGCTGGGAGGAGTTAATTCACGGAGGACAGAGTGCTGCCCGGCTGGACACTGGGGTGACACCGAGCCGGTCCCTGCCGGCTGGGGACCCGGCAATTTGAGCAAACGTGCCTGTGGGATCCAGGACCTGGTGTCCAGTCACTCCAGGAGAGGGCAGGTCCCGGAGCCCCCGGGTGTCAAGACGAAGCATCAAGGAGCTGCAGGTCGGTGGGGGGGGGGGGGGGGCCTGCCAGGAAACTGAGGCTGCCCGGGGCCCCTCAAGCCCCCTGGCTGGGAAGGGGGCTGCAGCATCTGCCTGGGGGGCGGGGAGTGGCATCAGGGGCCGTGCCTCGGTAACCCACGTGAGGCCGGGCAGCCGCTGGTTTCCGCATCTTCCCTCGTGTGTGCCCTCAGCCGGCCAGCTGTCGATTTGCTTGCTCTCCAGGGGATGTGGCTAAGCCTCCAGGGCTGGAGCCAAGCAGGTGTCATGCCCAGCTCTTTGCTTGTGGACAACTTCAGGCCCACCACATCTCGCCTCTCTCTGCCTCAACTTACCTATCTGTAAAATGGGAATAAAAGAGTTCCTACCTTGTGGAGTTGGTGGGGGCATTTAATGAGATGACGACAGTATCGTGTTTCACACAGGGCCTGGTAGGAAGCAACCGGTGTCGCTGTTCCTGCTGTTGCTAGCCCTGTAATTCAACAAGTATGATAAGAGCACTGTGCAGAGTGTACCAGGCTGGAGACACCAACCTGCTGGGTTCCCTTGAGGAAATAATTTGATCATCTCATTAAAGGCATGTCTGGGTGAGCAATTAGTATGTACCAGGCACTTGGAGATTGATGGGGGAGGCAGACAGATAAATAGATGCAGTGCTGGGGCCTGTGGGATTGTGTGGGAAGGGGGTTCATGGAGGACCTCCTGGAGGAGGGGACTGCTAGGCTGGGTTTTGCGGAATGAGTAGGAGTTTTCTGGAGAGATGTAGAGGAAGTGCATTCTAGGCAGTGGGAATAGCACAGCTAAAACCCTGAAAGGACTTCTAGGCTCTGGGAACAACAGGTAGCTCCAGATGGCTGGAGCACGGGGTGTACGTGGGGACGTAGAGGAGGGTGCAAGGTCCCAGTTAGGAAAGGTCTGGATGGCAAAGCTAGGAAGTAGCAACACCATCCCATGCCAGGGCTCCTGGCACTCCAGCCACTGGTTCTAAGACCTGCTATTTCTTGGCCCTCTTCTGTGCTGGGCTCTTTATTGACAGTGCCTCTCTTAACCCCACAGCCCCTCTGAGAGACAGCTCTTGTGTCACCCTTCAGACAGATGGCAAGACTGAGACCCAGAGAGGTAAATATCTACCCACAGCCTCACAGCTGGGATGGGGCAGAGCTGGGATTCAAACCCAGGTCCCTGCATCTCCTGCAGGCCAACTGTGGAAGGGCACAGCCTGGCCAGGGACAGGGGTGGGGGTGAAACCACACGTGGGTCTGAGTGTGCACATGTATTAGAGGGGTCTACATGTATGAGCATACGTGTGCACGAGCTCGCGTGAGTGTGGGCAGCACGCCTGTGGTGCGAGCAGGTGTATCCAAGAGCTTCTGGGCGCTTGCGTGCGTGTGGATGTACATGCGGGCGTGTCTGCTGGGTGTACCTGAGCATGAGTGTACCACCGTGCACGTGGGTCATGGCTGGACCCAGGCGTGGCCATGCATGCACGTGACTGGGTGGGCTCCTATGCACACACGTGGGGGTGTGCACATGCCGCACGGGTGTGACCACAGGCGTGCACGTGTGTACAAGCATGCTCGTGTGAGACTACACATTCCATCCCACATGCATGTGCAGGAATGGATCTGCCTGGGCACGCCTGCAGCTTGTGCACGTGCCTGTGCAAACAGGAGCACGTGCCGCGGCCGGGCGCGTCCTCGGGCCCCTCTGCAGGAGCGCGCCCTGCGCCGGGCGCGTCCTCGGGCCCCTCTGCAGGAGCGCGTGCCGTGGTCGGGCTCGTCCTCGGGTGCATGGACGTCTCTCACCAACCCCAGGCAGCCTCTCACGACTCGCAGACAGAGGCGGACAAACGGGCCTCCCCTTGCTCTCTGTGCTTCTCATGCAGACTGCCCGACTCTGTCAATACCAGGGAACTCGGAATATTTTCAGGTAGTGATTTTCATATAAAACAACGACAGCCTCATGAATCAGGTCGGGGCTGCGGTCATCACACGCCCAGGATGTAGCACGCACGGAGGCTCGCTGCAGCATAAATCGCACGCGCTGGGGCTGGGCCGGGCCGCGCTATCTAAGTGGGGCCTGCGGACGGCCACTCCCACCGGGGCGCACCGCAGGCCAGGGGCGGGATGCGGGTCCAGCACCACCAATGCAGGGGACCCCTCGGCAGGACCCCAAGAGGCAGGAACTGGCTTGCCTGGGCCATATCCTCCCCTTCTCCCACAGGCTGAGCGGCCAGGCCTCTGAGCAGGGGATGGGAGGGTGGTCCAGGGTGGCCAGAGTGCCTCCAGGCCTCCTGGCCAGAGGAATTCAGGACAGAGGAGGTGGAGAGGCTCTCAGGAGGGACAGTGCCATCCCGCCCCAACCCCACTGTTCCCTGCTGTGTGTCCTTGGGCAGGTCATTCAACCTCTCTGAGCTTTAGAGTCCACAACCCGGGGATATTGATCACGCCTCACCAGGATGGTTATGGGGATTGGCTGAGGGCCTCTGCGGGGCACACGGGGGGTCACAGCCCTTGTCCCCTGCTGTTGTGATTGCTGCTGTCGCTACTACAGAAACTAGCTGAGGTCTGGAGAGGAACCCCCTCCTGGGGGAGTAGCCAGCCTGAAGGCCCACTGTCTACACTGCTACTACATTGCCGGGACCCATGGGTCCCTCTTACCAGAGAAGGGGCACTCTTTGGGTGGCCTGTACTGAGCCAGCACTGCCCAAGGTCAGCGGACAGGATGGCCTGAGAGGTCATCTCAGCCATGCCCCTGCCTCCGTATGATACTGAACCCACCCCAGCTGGAGGCAGATCTTCCGCCGTGTCAGGGGATGTGTAAGTGGGGCCAGAATCTCAGGCCCCTCTCCTCAGCTCCCTAAACCTCAGTTTCCCCGCCTGTGAAATGGGAATCATGGAGCAGCCTGCGGCCTGGGGCTGGAGGCTGGAGTCAGTGGGATAATCCACCGAAAGCGCTGGGCACAAGGCCGTGCCGTGCGCACGTGCTCAGGGGTGCCTGGTCATTTCATTGTCTTCACCCTCCATTGTTTGCTCTTCTTCTGAATCGAGGGCCAGCCGGCGAGCTGAAGGCGGAACACCTGCGCCCCTTCTTCCTTCTGCCTGCCCTCCGCCGCCCGTCTGGACTGTGGCTCGCCAGCTGCTGGGTCCCACCTGGGCAAGGGCCTGGGGCGTCTGGAGGTACGGCCCCGGGGGCATGCAAGCTCTCAGGCCACAAGCCGCACCGGAGACGGGGACCTGCGAAGGGCTCGGGCCCGGTGGGGACCGGGCTCCTTCGGAACCAGCAAAACAACTGCCCACCCCCCTGAGAAACGGGGAGCCCCAGCGCTCAGGCCTCCGCGGAGCACGAGGGCTCTGGAGGCCAGCCCACATGCAGAGCCCCACGCTGGGTGGCCCCGGGCAAGCCGCTCGCTCTCTCTGAGCCTCTGTTTCCTCATCTCTACAGTGGGCCCAGTGCTAGTGCTGGTTGTGAGTTACCCGGCACATCCGTGCTCATGGGGGCGGGTGGTCAGCGGACCCCAACAGCCCCCCCTTCAGCCCAAAGGGCCTCAGATGTAGGCTTTTGACGGCATCTCCCGGTAAGGGCAGGCGCTGGTCCTGGGGACACGCGAGCAGAATTGCAGCAGACGTGCCCGGCTTCGCCTGGTAGCAGAGCACACGGCCCTTGACGCCTGCAAACTGGTCTATTTTAAACGCAGCACTTTTCTCCCTCTGCAACCCCACTTCCTCGCCCTGTGATCTCTCTGTGTTAAAGCTGCACTTTTTTAAAGGAGCGGGTGGAAAAGACACGTGCTCTCACAGCCAGCCTCCCAGGCCCCTTGGTGGACGATACACACGGGGGGGTCCCTCCTCCTCCCCCTGAGCAGCACTGGGTGTCCAGCGCCCACCTTGCTCCACCTCATCGCACCTCCATCCCGCCTCCTCCCACACGGGGGCCCCCAGGGGCTCCGGCTCACTGCGCCCCATCCCTCACCTGCCGGGAGTCGCCTCCCACGTCCCTCCTCACACAGGACTCACAGGCACTCCTCCTCAGCCTCCCCCTCTTCCTTGCCCGTCTCCCCGGAAGCCTCCCGGGCATTTTGCAAATAGTCCTGCGGCTGCTTCTTGGGAGTCAGGGCTACCAAGCTGTGACTCAGTTTCCCTCGCCCCCTCCTCCTCTTCCTCTCCTCGCACCTCTCGGTCTCGTCTCTCCCTTCCTCTCACTCTTCCCCTTTCCCACACTGCTGCCCACAGATTCCCAGCAGGCCTCCCCCATTCAAGGCCTAGCCTGTCCCAGGCAGTCCCGGGTTCAAATCCTCCCTCTTCTGCTGCCCAGTTGTGGGCCTGGGACAAGTCATTTCATCTCTCTAGGCCTCGTTTTCCTTCTCTGTAAACACAGGGCAATGAAAGCCTCTACTCCACAGGGTTACAAGAGCGATCGGGAGGAAAGGCCGTGAAGCATTTAGCACGGCGCCCCCCGGGGTCGGCAGGCATGCACAGGCCATGGTCGTTGTGGCAAGTGCTGGTTCCCCTGCTGTCGTTACCGTTACTATCGCTCTCAGGCAAGAAAAAGTGAGGAAGGGTGACCGGGAAGCTGGAACAGCCTCGGCGAAAGCCTCTGAAGTATAATGCGGCATGGCTCACACGGGGGGCTTGGGGAAAAGAGAACGGGCCCCTCAGAACTTGTGAGAATTTTCATCCCATCCCTAAAAAGGAAGACTTGACTGTGATGGGAAAAGACTAGTCGGCTCTGGGAACCCGGGCAACGACCCTGTAAATCACGCTCAGTTGGGAGGATGCAGGAGTGTCGAGAATTCCTTCCCCATTCTCCCAGATTTCCACTAAGTGGCCTCCCAGACGCCATCCTCAAAATAGTGCTCAGATTCCAGGGCTGGGAATGGTGAGGCTCAGACTTCTCAGGAATGAAGGCTGTGGGGACTTGGGGTGCTTCCAGGACCACGTGTCTTGTCCCCACCTCTTGCCTCACACAGAAGTGGCAGAAGCCTTGGGAATCGCCACCCGGGGACACTGATTCTCCCCATCCCACCACCCCCGCCCCGTCCTCTTCCCAGCAAACGGCGGTCTGTGGGCCTGCTCCTCTCCGCTCAAGAACCCAGCCTGGCTGCCGCTGGCTGCCAGCTGCAGCTCCAGTCCTCACACTGCCCTTCGAGGCCCTTCACGGCGGGCCTCCCCCTGCTTTTCCACCTCTTTTCCCCAAGCTCTGGGGAAATCTCCTCTTTTAGCCCCAGCAGATGGTCCAACATTCCCCCCAAAGCCTCCAGGTCTTTTCCATCTCTGTGCTGTTCCTTCTGCCTGGGATGATCCCATTTGCTTTTCCCTTCTTCCTGGAAAACTCCTAGTGATCCTCCAACATCCCCTTCAAATGGTACCTTCTCAGTGAAGAAATACAATCTTGAGTCCGGCCCCCTCCTCTGTGTGCACCCAGCACGTCGTTCAGTCACCTGAGGACACGCGCCCCTGTGCTATCACCCGGGGAGACACGGGGCTCAGAGCCAAAAAGGGCCCTTAGGAATCACGTGCCCTAGTCCTACTCTTCGGTGGCGGAATTCTCTGTTCACATAAAATGAAAAAACACGGAACTCCAAAGTACAAAAATGGATAAATGCAGGCAGATCAGCTCTAGCTAAAGTGAGGACGAGGGCCTGGGTTAGTCGGGATTCTTTGGGTTGCAAAGGACAGAAATTCAACTCAAAATTGTCAAGGCAAAAAAAAAGAGTGGGGGGTAATTTATAGGCCCACAAAAGTGAAACGGTCAAGCCATCGGGTATGGCCAGATCCAGGGCTTGAAACACTCACATTAGGAATCCGTTTCATATCTTGGCTTTACTTCCCTTTGTATTCACTTCATTCATCCTTTGCCTGACTCCCAGGTCACTCAGTGGCTCAGCCACCCCAAAGGAAAGAGCCTTTCCTTGTTCCAGGAAAGGTACCAGGGAAAATGCCCTTTGGCTCTGATTGGCCCGACTTGAGTCATGTGACGGTGCCAAGCCAATCACAGCAGCCAAGACAATAAGCTGGTCTCATTGGCCAATCCTGGGTCATCTGCCATTCCTTGGGTCCAGGACCACCTTAAGTAAGAGCAGTGAGGGAAGAGAGATTTTCCCACAGTGAAATCAGAACGCTAGCACCTAAACAGGAATCTGGCAAGGCCCTTCTGCTGAAAGCATACCCCAATGGCCTTTTAGCCTCCCAAGACATTTTCTGAAACCCTAAGGCTCTGAAAGATATGGTTTGAAAATCACTCATCTAGCCCCATTTTATAGAAGAAAAAATGAAGGCCCAGAGAGGGAAAGTGGCTCCCCAAAAGTCACACAGCACATTCTATCATCACATTTCCAGTTCCTTGAAAGTGCCTATGCTTCTCGGATGCTTCTCTTCCCCGCTGGGTCCAGAGCATCTCCATTACCGGGTCTGGCTGAAAGGATTTGTCAGTTGTCGGCTTGCTTGTCTAACTAAATTAATGTTTTACATTTCTCCTCCAGTTTGCAAACTTTTAAAAAATTAATCCCATCATTTCAACAAGTGTAACAACTAAATTATCATCTTTACATGATTAAGGAGCCTGCCGCGTCTTCTCTTGGCAAACACTGCATGCACATAATTTTACTAAATGTAATAAACCAACCATAGAACTATTAATTTTGCCATGGTATTCATAACAATTAGAAACGCATGAACCTTAAAATGATAAAAACTGAATGGAATACTGAAATTGCAGGAAATCTCCAATTCTCCCCCTGTAGCCTGAAGGTGGTGTCATGAGAAGCAAATTAGGGTCAAGAGACAGAAAGTGAATGTCATTTGCCTCTTAGCTCCATTGTGAGACGTCCAGAATGAAACAGACCAGGGTGGGAGCACGTGACTAACTCAGTGACGCCTTTCCCCAAACCTAGACACCTAGGAAAAGCTCAAGGTATCAGGGAGAAGATCGCCCACCTTTTCAGAGCTCTGATAGCCTCTAAGAGTGTCACGTCCTAGAATAGCAGATGCATGACACAGGTGCCACCATTCTCCCTTCCCACACCCATGGCAGACATGGGTAATTGATCCCAGCACTCTTTCCTGCTGACGACGGATAGATGGGCAGTCTTCTCGACAGCGCTCTCCGAAGTAGGCATTATCAATCAATCATGAGCTGATCTAATTTGCCATTCTAAATTTAGTCCAATCTTGCTCGTTTGTAAGGAGAGACTCTAGACTGCAGAGAAGGAAATTATTTGCTCAAGGTCAGAAAAAGATGCAGGGATCGTGGCTCAGGTAGAAGGTAAGACACTGTGGCTTTCTTACCGCAGCCTAGGAGGTCGCACTCTCCCCGACAGACTGTTCCTCTCAGCCTCCTAGTCAGAGGCCTTCCGCACAGACCCCTGCCTGCCCCTCGCCCTCTCATTTCTTCCTCCTCCCACCGTTTTGTCGAATTTATATAGCCCATTTCTTTCCTGAATTATCAGTGGAACAACACATTGGTACAACTTTTCTAGACAACAGTTTGGCAGTTTGCATCATCAAAAGTGTTTAACAGAAAATGCCCTCTTGCTTCCAACTTCTAGAATTTATCTCAGAAATGGAAGTGGAAAACTGCCCAGAGAGGAGGTTCATTGTGGTGTTGATTGGAAAGGATTAAGATGAAAAACAAAATGCATTGAATGCTTTTTTTTTAAGGTTAATAATGGAATATTTGTTGACACAAAACATGATCACAGAGTCTTTTAGGGAGAAATGCAGTTTTTCCAACAGTGTCCATAGTTTGGTGTCATTTCTACAAAGAAAAATCACAAATGTGCATCACACATCCACAGTTGCCATATACAGTTGCCCAGGCTGTGCACTGGACTACAATCATTTAGACTACAGTAAGAATGTTGCCCACTACAGTTAGGCATTGCAGCACCTCTGCAACTAGCTTAAAAGGTATGAAAGATTGCTTACCAATGTAGTAAAAATGGCTATTTTGGGGAGAGGGTGATTTTTTTTTTAACATACTTCTCCTGATTTCCTAGTATTTCTATAATGAGTATGGCTCATGTATATAAAAAATATAAAATAACCTTTTCCAACCGCTTTCCCCCTTGTAGCCTACTCATGACATATCCTGGCTTACTCTGAGGGGCGTGTGTGTGTGTTACAATACGGAACAAGCAGACGCAGCCCTGGGATTTTTGAGTTTCAAGTCATTAAGACGTTAAGCGAGCCACCCGCGAACCACTGTTGGGAGAACAGCGAGGGAGAGAGAGCGACCCGCCCTGCCGTCGGGCAGGGACGCCTCCCGGGGAGTCACGCCTGAGCCGTGGTTTGAAATGTGCATGACTGGGGAACCTAGAAATCTCACTAGACCAAGCATCTGGGGGTAATAGCTGAGCATTTAGCCCCCAAAATTGTCCCCCAAAGATGGCAGCTCGCTTTCTTCTGTGCCTCTATGACCCCCGCCCTTGAGTGAAGGAGAGGTTGCCTGAACAGGCCGGGGAATCAGCATTTCCCTCCCTTGGCCCCCAAATGCTTCCTCACTGGCCAAGAATCTCTTGGATGCAGAATACATCATACGCCTTCCTAAAGAAAAGCTGCTGGACTCAGAATCGTGAGTCCTGGGCCTTCGCCCCCAGCTCTGCTGTGTGATCTTGGGCAAGCTTCCCTGCTCCCGCAGCCTCCGTTTCCCCACCTCTAAATGGAGGTGTAAACTTGGTGTTTCTACATGTCCTTCCAGGTCTGAGAATTTGCCTTTCTGATACTGCACTGGTCTTGGCTTCAGACAAGATTGAAACCAGCTTGGTGTCTGATATCTGGCCTCTTCTCATTCTGGGGCAGTTTCCTTTTCAAGCCGTGAGGTCTCTGCAAAATGCCTTGGCAAACCCCCAATGCCCGAGACCACCTTTTTTCTCAGGACTTGGTTGACCAAGGGTGGAGTCACTCAGTCATTCAATGAACATGCACCAGCCTCTATGAGGTGCTGAGGTCTGTTGTGGGTGCTGGGGATCTAAAAATGAAAAAAGCATAACCCTTGTCTCCAAAGAGCAACCAGCCTGGGATAGGAGACAGAAAAGAAACCAGATCATTTCAATACAGGGTGGCCTCGCTGGCAGTCAGGCCAGTGCGTCCAATGTAGAGGTACAAGGCAGACAAGAGAATGCTTGGGATATTGAAGGCGGCTCATCACCTCAAGCGTGGGGTGGGAGGCTGGATGGGTGAGACGTGGGGCTGGAGAGATGGACAGGGGCCGGGCTGAGTGTTCCTTGTGGGGCACAATGAGAAGTTAGGACTCAGGAGCACTGGGGAGCCACAGAAGAGTTTTGAGCAGGAGAGGTACCTCTGGCTACCATGTGGAGGTGAAAGCGGATGCATGGGGAGAGGTGCGTGGATTCAGGAGAGCTTTGGGAGGAAGATTCTCCAAGACCTGGTGATGGTTGTGTCTGGGATTGAGGGGCAGAGGGGAGTCAAGGGGCCTCCAGGAGGTCCTGTGATTTGTGAGACCAGCAACCCCAGAGGAGAGGCAGGTGTGTGGGGGCTTGGAGGGCAGGCGGTGGACTAACGTTGGGACATGCCGAGTTGGAGACATCAGCTGTCCACAGCTAAACACACAGCAAACACTCTAAAACAGAAGGAGAAAAGTCAAAACCGTGTTGGTCAGACGGCTTGTGACAGTCCCCTGAACGGACACTTGCTGCAGAAACGTGGTCTCAGGGTGTTAAACACAGGTTTGGGGATTTTCCTTGGTTTTTTTTTTTTTTTTAAGGTTTTATTTATTTATTTCCCCTCCCCCCTCATTGTTTTGTGCTCACTATCTGCTCTCTGTGTCCATTTATTTCGTGCTGTGTCTACTCATCTTCTTGTTAGAAGGCACTGGGAACTGATCCTGGGGCCTCCCATGTAGGAGAGAGGTACTGAATCACTTGACCTCCTCTGCTCCCTGCTTTGTTGTGTCTCTCATTGTGTTTCCTCTTTGTGTCACCTTGTTGCATCAGCTCACCACGCCAGCCCATTGCACCAGGTTGCTGTCTTGCTCATCTTTTCTAGGAGGCACCGGAAACCGAACCCAGGACTTCCCATGTGGTAGGCGGGTACCCAAAATGCTTGAGCCACATCTGCTTCCCTAAATGCAGGTTTTTTAAGTTGGCATCTGGACGTGGAAGACTGGCCAGGATGACCTCACCTAACAGAAGGCTCTGCTAGCCAGAGGGCCACGTTCCAGGCATGATGGACGAGAACCAGAAAGATCCAGGGCTGCCTTGGGCCCCTGCCACCGACAGACTGTGTGTCTTTGGACAAGTCCCTCTAACTCTCTCAACCTCGTGGGGTTGCTTCGAGGATTACAAATAGATGGTGTGCGCGTATGTGAGAGAGAGAGAGGCAGAGAGGGGAGCTGAGGGTGGGAGAATGCAGGCACATGGTGCCATTACTGACTGATTATTCCCACGGTGACGGGGCAGTGCCAAGCCCAGCCAATGCCACTGTCCAGTAGTCCACGGCAATCCTGCTCCGACGGCCAGGCCAGCCCGGGGCCCAGGTGGCCGTGCTGGCCACAGCCTGCCTCCACCAAGCTTACCTAGACTGTGAACACCCCGCCTGCTGCCGACCTGGTGCCACCCCCGCCCACAGGCTGTAGACCCTGGAATCTTCCAGAGCCCCCGGGCCTCCCTGCCTTGGGGCTGGACGTAAGCTGCCCCTCTGCCAGGGCCTGACCTTGTCTTGCCAAGTCCGTCTGTCTCTCTCCTGGTCTCTGTCTCTGATGGTTATGCCTCTCCATCTCTCACTCTGTCTTTTTAGATCTCTGCCTCTTTTTTCATTCATATCTCCATTTATGTATTCAACAAACATTTATTGAGCACCTGCTATTTGCTGGGCACTGTTCCAGATGCTGGAAATTCAACAGCAAGACAATCACAAGAGTAAACAGAGATGCAAATAGACGTACGCAGTGGACAGTATTTTCCGAAGATGACCACAACAGCATCGCTGATCTCTCAAGGTCAAGGCTCTGTGTCCCCCTCGCCCCGGTGTCTGCCTGACCAGCGGAGTTCGGCAGAAGCGTTGCTTTGTGACTTCCAAGCCTGGGTCACCCCAACGCCATGCTCTCTGGGGGAACTCACGCTTGCAGTCGACTTCCATGTGATGAGGAAGCCCAAGCAGCTGGCAGGGAGGCCTGGACGGAGAGGAAGAGAAGCTCCCAGCGGCAGCCAGCCTGCCAGCCCTGTGACTGCGCCCACCGGCGCGTGGCTCTTCCGTTCCAACCACTCCAGCTGACAGCGACCCAGAGCAGAGGTGAGTCCCCGCTGCTGAGTCCCATGCAAATTGCAGATTCAGGAGCCAAACCCACAATCGATGCTCTTTTAAATTATGGGGTCGTTTGTTACACGGCAGTAGATAACTGGCACAACATGGAAAATAATGTGAGGTCATGATAAATGCTGGAGAGAACAATCTAGGTAGGGAGAAGTAAGGGAAGTGGAGGTGGGGGGTGGTATGAAGCACAAGGTGGGCCTCCAAGCCAGCCCTACCTGACCCCAGTGCCCAAAACGTGTCCACCAAGCTCCAGAGACATCATGGGGCCACCGTCAAAGGCTATTAAAGCAGGAAGAGCCTTAGAAGCAGTCTCACTTCCAGGGTAGAAATGCCAACTCCCAAGCCCCCTAGTCGTTGCTTGCATACTTCCAGTGACGGACAGATCACCACCTACCCAGGCAGTCCTGGTGGACAGCTGTGGCTACGAGGACAGGCTTCTTTGCCATATAAAGCCTCAGCCCTGCTTTCTACATGACAGGGTGTCCCCCTGACCACCTCTGGCCCATCCTGCATTCATGGGGGTCCTCAGAGAAAGGGTCTCGCCAGATGACTGGTGCGCCCTACCTTATCCGGGAGAGGGGTGGAGTCCTAGCGGGGGAAATCATCTGCCGTCACACAATGGTAGAGTGCATGCAGAATTAGGCTTCTGGGCCCAAATCCCCGAAACAACGGGTAAAATCCTTCCCACACACTCACGAGCTTTTTTGAAGAAAACAGTCCACCAAGAGGGTCTTGAGCCCCGCCCCACCCACCCAAAAGAAATGTTAGCAATCCCTGGAGTGAAAGCATAGGTTTTGGTGTCACCAGAGACCTGAGAGCTTCAAAGTCACACTGACTTGCTGGGTGCACTTGGACAAGCTCCTGTCCCTCTCTGAACCCCAAAATAAAATCAGCCTGAAAGTATGGATGGCCTCCAGCCGTTTTCCCAAACTTCGCGAGTCTCCGAGGCGCCCAGCATAATTTCTGCCTCGTCTGTGCTCTTTCCCTGCAAAACTATGCAGTGAGGCCGCTGTTTGGGAATTCTACACACAGGCCTGGTGGTTCTGCCAAGTTCACAACTTTGGTCATCAAAAGATATCTTTAAAAATCTCTCTAGTTCGTCTTTTTCTCTGAGTGGACTTCCTTCTTGCACTGAATCAACTTATTGTCAAGGAGAGTTTAAGTGGGAAACCAGTATCACGTGCCATCCCTAAAAAGACACCTTAAGGCTGCGGAAAAGGCAGGGCTGCTAACTTAGAGACGGAGGCTGAGCTCCGCCCCCTCCCCGGCCCCACAAAGGGGATTAGCGAGCCTTAGCGCAGTGTTCACCACGTATTAGCACCCGGCCGAGTCGCACTCGGATTTTCTCCCGGGTGCTATCAGGGTGCTGAAGGGTGAAAAGGGAGCTGCCTTCTCTGGCCCTGCTGCGGGCCCTGGAAGGCGCCTGGGGCCGCAGCCCGCAGCCTCTCGCCTCCCCAGGCTGCGTCCAGTCCTGGACAAGCCCTGGCCTAGAGGACCCGATGGGAAGGGGAGTCTCTGCCAGGTCCCTAAGAAGCCGGAAGAGTGGGCACAGGGACAGGGGGCCCTGCAGAAACGGAGGATGGGAGGGGGGCCTCTGACAGGGGCCTCGAGGACATCAGACCCGGGGCAGCAAGAGGGCCTCCGGGCAGAGGGGGCTCAGGGCAGGGCGAGCCCTGGGGGCCCAGCAGAGCCACCCGACGCTTCGCAGGGCAAACCCGGCAGCCCCCCACACCCCAGGCCTTGATTTTTCTCAGCTCCTCTGTTAACAGGTTGTATATCCTGGAGCGAGTGGCCTCAGTCTTTGAGCCTCAGTTTACCCTCTGCATGGTAGACCACAATGCCTGGGGCTCACGATACTCTGACAGGCCCCGGAAAACAACTAAAAATTTTCTTTAAAAATCATAAAGAAATAAACTTTTCAGAGAAAATGTTTTAATCTATAAAAGGACCATATTCATCTTTATGACAATATAAAAACATAATTTTTAACCATTGCTGGAGGAAGGGGCCCACCGATGAGTCCGGCAAATACTTTCCTTGCTGTCCTCATAGGTATGTTTAGAGAAATAAGCCCTGGTTGAAGAGTGAAGACACAGAACTGTCCCGGTGTCTGTGCCCCACTGTGGGGCCGTGAGACGCTGTCCCCTCGCTGGCCTCGTCTCCCCAGCTGTACAGCGAGTGTCCTGAGTTGGGATCCCCCTCGTGGCTCTGTCCCTGCCTTGACGCTCCCGCCCCTCCCAGAGGTAGACCAGCTGGCCAGGGAAAATGCCACTCCTAAAAACCATCTCATCACCCGGTCGGGTAAATATTGGTGGTTCAGGCTATAATTGTGGCTTCTCTCTTTCTTTGTTGTTAATTCCCAGATGTTTGATCTGGCCCGGGCCCAGCTTCCAGTGTGTTAACCTGTCCATCTCAGAGTCTTGCTCCCGGCACCAGGGCTCCCTGCGGGGACCTGGTGAAACATCTTCTAGGGCAGTCACAAAGCAGCCGGGCCCAAGGAGGCGCCTGATGGAGCCTGAGTGCATGAGGTGTGGTCATAGCTGCAGCTTCCCGTGCACCCACTCTGTGCCAGGCGCTGTTCCAGGTTCTGGGACATTGCAGAAATCACAAGACAAGTCCGGCTCATAGGGGGACAAAAGTAAGGAAACATACGGGACGAGTATGGGAGAAGGGCTGGGAGCAGGGTGAGGAGACCCCCAAGAAGGCTTTAAGCAGCACAGGTGGGTGGGCAAACCTTCCCCCTAGGAATACGATGCCTAAGCTGAAGACCTGACAAATGAGCGGGCATCGGTTAGGAAGAAAGGGGAAGGAAGGGCAGCCTAAGAAGGTGGAACAGAATATGCTAAGCTTCAGGTGCCTTCCAACCCAATAACGGAGGCAACCCAGTGAGGGGAGGTTGCTACTTACATCCTCAGTTTACTGACGAGTAAACTCAGGCTCGGAGCGTGAGATACGGTCAAGGTCTCATAGCTGGGAAACGGCAGAGGAGCAACTTGAACCCAGGCCTTCCTTATCCCAAAGCCTGCGTTTGTAACCATGAGTCTATGCTCTCCCCACACACATGCCCCCTCTCTATCCCTCCCTGGCTTCCCTAGAGGAAAAGGCCGGAACCCAGGTCACCTGCTGGATTTTGGGGTCAGCGTAGAAGCCAGCACCCATGGCTAAAAGTAATTTCCGGTGCCTGGAATTCCACCGTCAGAGCTGCGCTAGCATCACCTAGAAAAGGAGCCCGTGTGCCGTGCTCTGCAGAGATGGTCTGTAACGCTCAGAAGGAGCCCAAGCAAGGAAACTGAGGCTCAGCAAGACGGTGCCGTGCTCTGCCCAAGGTCACCTAGTGGCCAGGGACCGGGCAAGGACCCGGCACACACTGTGGGGCTCCAAAGGCCGAGTTCTGGGGCCCCAGCGCCCCCCCCCCAGCCCCTTAACGCGGGCCTCCGCTCCCTCCTGCCCCAGCCCCCAGGACAATGGGGCCTTTCACAGCCAGACAAAGGGACAAGTTTAAAAGGCGAGAATTATGTTTCCACCGTGGAGAAGGGGGGGGGGGGAGCGGCGGCGAGGGGAGGCTGCGGAGGGGCTGCCCCCCCCCCAGAAACGGCCCGGTGTGTGTATTTATTCATGTCTGACACAACCCGATTTGATTTTCCACATAAAAGATCAAATAATATTTCAGTTACAGTTAATTACACACCCCAAAACACATCACAAGGCCGTGCGCGTCCGCCGGGCCTGACCCAGCCGCTGTGCGCGCGCCCGGATTTCACGCCCGCCTCCGCGGCGTCGACGGCGCAGGCTCTCACCCCATTCGAGGCTGGCACCCAGGGGCTAAGGGTCCCCCGTGCCGCTCAGGGCCCTACCCGGGGTCCCCGGATGGGGCCCTCCCCCACTGAGGTCTTGTCTTTTCACCAACACAACCGCCCACCGCGTCTCTCCGGGCTCCCTGGTGGATCCCCAGCCTGCAGGGAAGCGAGCAGGGTGGGCTCCACTCATCCTCATTTGTTGGAAGAAGAAACTGAGGCCCAGAGAGGGGAAGTGGCTTGCCCAAGGTCACACAGCCTGGCGGTGGTGGAGCAGGGGTGTTTGGCTCTGATCCGGATGATGCCGAGGGACCTGCCTGTTTGACTGCATCACCTGTTGCTGGAAAAGGGCCCGGGGTCACTTTCACAGTGTCCCTGGTAAACACATGCCGTGGATGTGCGCGTGCCAGGGTATGTGTGTGACATTGCTTCTGTGCTGTGTTTGCTGAATGACTGAGTGATTGGATAAAGGAGTGAAGGACTGAAAATGTGCTTGTGAGAAGGGAGGGAGAGAGGGAGGGAGAGAGGACAGGAAGGGAGGGGAGAGGGAGGGTGGAGGAGGGAGCGAGGGCAGAGTTCTGTCCCACCTCAGGCCTGGGGGAGCGTCCCTGAAAGCTTGGCCTGTTAGGGGCACCCTTTCCTCGTGGAGAGCCCTGCTGGCTGAGAAGCAGCAGTGTCACTGACTTTGGGGGTGCAGGGGTCAGGCCTGAGCAGGGGGGCCCCTCTGAAGTGTGACTGGGGGGTATCACGGGCCCTCCTGGAGCCTTAGCTCACCCAACAACATCTCTCAGAACACTCATCTGTGCACCGCGTCAAGAAAGTTCTGGAAAGATGGAGTCTGAGAATCATAGACTCTTAGAAGACTCATGTAATAAACTCACAGAACCCGAAGAGAATGGAATCTTAAAATCATCATATCAGAAAATTCCAGAACAGAGACCCCTGAGCGATAACTGTCCCAACTCTATCATGAAGTCCAGAGAGGGCGTGTTCTCTGCCCAAGGTTACACAGCAGGCAGGGCTTCGGGGCCTGGAGTGGTGCCCGCAGGCCCCCCGCTTCCCGCCCCGGCAGCCCTGCCAGCATCCCTCTCACTTCTGCCCTGGCATTTTGTGGCATTTGTGCTGGCGTAGAGGCCAAGGTGGCTCGGTGGACTTGAGGGTGCCGGCAGAGTTCCCCGTGCCGCCCCTTGGGGTGTCACCGTGCACCGTGCCAAAGATCCCAGCACGAGGGCCGCTGCCTTTAGGACAGGCCTTGGAAGGACCCCAGGAAGGGTCTGTCACCTGCTGCTCCCCAGCGGGTGAGAGCTTGCTGAGAGCAGTGTCCTGGGGGAGACGGGGTGCAGGGAGGAGGGCTGGGCGCCCCCGGCGGAGGCAAACTAGAGCTGTCTGGCTGGTAGCTTTGCCCAAGGGAGGATGCCCTGCCCCCAAAGCAACCCCCGGATCTTGAAAGAGGCCTGGAGCTGGAAGCTGGCTTCCGTGGATAGCGCCCAGACACTGGTGGGGACACGTGGGCCCAGCCACTTCCCCTCCCCGAGCCTCTGTTTCCCTTCTGTGGGCTCAGGACCGTGAGGGGCTCGGAGGAAGTGGCCTCACTGGTGAAGGGCCCCAGCTGTGGGCCCTGGAGGGGGTCTGGGGGCTGCAGAACGGCTGGCAGAGGCCAGGCAGGGGCACAGGGAGAGCAGGGGCACGCGCAGGGTAGCAGCTGTTCTGGGCCCCTCTTCCTCCCTGCCCCCGTGCACCCCGAGGCTCGGGCAGCAAACGATCGTCCTGTTTGCCGGGGAAAGATGTTTCCTGTGCAGGCTGCAGCCGGGCGGAACCTGCCCAGCGCTGGCCACAAGCCCTTCCCAGAGGCCTCTGCCCCCGGCTCCTGCTGCACCCCACACCGCCCCAACCCCCCAGCCTGGGCTCCTTTATTTCCTAAACCAGTGTCAACAGAGACCTCACAAAGCTGTGACGGTCAATAAATTCGATCGACTCCCTAAGGCCTGGCACATAGTAAGTGCACGACGGAGAACCCGTAGGATGACGATAAAATACGTCTCCGTTGCTGGCATGCACTGAGCCGGCAACAAAGCAGGTAGAGCAGCGATGGTAGATATGATTATCGCAGCCGTTGTTGTTTATGCTCTCATCCGCCCCCCCCTCCAGTAGCCGGCGCCCTGGGGCTATTTGCTGACCTTCTCCTTTGGCAGTTAGCACCATTTATTTGTTCCCTGGAGGTGAGGGCTGTGTTTATTTAGGTTAGCTCTGTATTCCCAGCCCCTTTGCAGGTGGCGTGTGCTCCACAGAGGTTGAGTGAATGGATGGGGGAGTAGATGGATGTGAGGAAAGAAAGGTGGGTAGGGGGGATGGGTGGGAGGGTGGGTGGGTGGATGGGTGGCCCAAAGGAAGGAAGGGTGGTAGGTGGGTGGATGGAAAGGTAGATGAATGGAAGGGTGAGCGGGTAGGTTGGTGGATGGAAGAATGGGTAAGTGGGCAGTGGGTGGATGGGTGAGTGGAGGTATGGAAAGAGATTCCAGCTTGCCTCTTCTATTCAGCCCGCTGGGTGGCCTTGGGCCCATGGCTCATCCTCTCTGAGCCCGGGTCCTCCTTGGTCAAACGAGCATGGTTGACCCCCGCCCCTGGTCTGGACGATCTCCCATGAGGCAAGTGAGACTTAACCCCTAACCTGTAAAGTGCCTGCCCTGAGCAGGGAGCCAGTCCACGGTCTCTTGGGAGGAGGGCAGAGGGGGCGCCTTGGGGTGGGGCTGCCAGGCAGGTGATGGGGCTGCCGAGAAGCGGCCTCTGATCCCGCAGGCCGCCCGGATGGGGAGCAGCTCTCACTCTAGCAAGATTTTACAGCCGCAGGGAGTGGGCAGGGAACTGCCGACAGAACCTTGCTGGAGGTTTATGGCCAGCCTCCCCTCCGCCAGCCCGCCCTTCACCCGCCAGGCTCTCGTCAAAGCTGAGGTCCCTGAACTTGGCCACAGAGACCTGAGCCTCTCCGTGGGGCGGGGAAGAGCTGCTGAATCGGAGTAGCCGGATGAAGATTTCTGTGGTTAAAGGTGGGTGGAGGTGAGCTGGGACACCTAGATCCAAGGAATATTTGCTTAGTAAGGTTGCGAAGAGATTCTGAATCACTCCCAGCACTGCTACAGAATTGCCCGTTATCCAGGGCTGCTCAGGGGAAAGCCAGGGAACGTGGCCACAGCAGCCACAGTGGCCTCTCTGCCACAGGGCCTTTGCACGTGCTGTTCTTCTCTCCCAAACTATACTTTGCATAACTAACTCCTGCACCTCCTTCAGGCCTGGGTCCCCATGGTAGCTCCAGTCCCTCCGACCAGGTCCTAACTGAGCATCAGTGAGCATGGCGCCTGGGTTAAAAGCCACCAGGGACAGTGGTCCCTGCCTCAGGAGTTTTCCTTGGGACCGCTGGATGAAGCCACTGGGTGAGCCCAGGCAGAGCAGCCTGAGACCCTCTAGACGCTCTCTGGAGAGTTCCTTCCCTTTATGGATGTGCCAGAACATGTGGGCAGACCCAGCTGGGGCTCAGACTCAGGCTGTGTACTGCGCGTGTGCCACGGTGCACACGGGCGTGCTGTGTCCACGTGTGCTCAGCGCTCGGCGGGTGTGTGAGCGCGGTGCGCGCCAGTCCGCTGCTGTTCAACAAGAGGGGTCTTAGGCGAAAGCCCGTAGGTCCACCCGCGGGCACACGAGGCACCTGTGGACAGGCATGGACAGGAGGCCCAGGGGCCTGACACGTAGGGACACGTGACACACACGGGCTCTAGCATGGGGGTGCGCGTGTGGGGGCGCGCAGAGCGAGGGCAGGCTCTCAGTAGGGGGTGCGAGTTGGCTACTGAGGGGACATGCACGTGTGGTGGGCAAGAGCCGAGCGGGGGGCAGTGAGCGGGGGCAGCCCTGCTGCCCTGCTGGGGCCTGCCCAGCCCGAGCCCCAGCTGGGGGTGCTTGGACTAGCTCCTTTTCAGAGGGGCACCCAGCAACTCACGGGAGGGACTGAGCCCCGGCCCAAGAGGAGCTCCCGCCCTCCCCCAGCAAAGGCTCAGGAAGTGCAGCGGGGCCGCCAGGGGGAGAGGTTTGCAGAGGCCTGCTGGGTGCCAGGGGGGCTCGGGGTGGGCGCGCGCGTGCTCCAGCCGGCGCACTCGGGGCGCAGAGGGGCGAGGACTGGGGCCCAGGAGGTAGGGCGCAAGCTCGGGGGACACTGAGGGCCAGTGGGGCAGGGCGTGGCAGGTCACTTCTTGGCCTGGTTGACAATGGAGAGGGTCCAGGAGGAGCGAGGGGAGTGGGGAGAGAGAGGAGAGAGCGCGGAGAGAGGAGGGGGGGGGAGAGAGAGAGGAGAGGGGGGGGGGAGAGGAGAGACAGGAGAGAGAAAGAGGAAAGAAAGGAGAGAGGAGAGAGACAGGAGAGAGACAGGAAAAAGAGAGAGGAGAGAAAGGAAAGAGCGCGGAGAGAGGAGGGCCGCCGCTCCCGCGCGGCAGCGGGGGACAGCGGGGGACCCCGGGTCACCGGGCCGCGCCTCGGGGCGTGCGGGCCGGCGGGGCGGCGCGTGGTCCCAGCGCGGGGCTGATTTACGCGCCTCGCCCGCCCGCCGCGCATCGGCAATCAGCCGCCGCCACCAGATCTATTATTGATGAACTTTCCAAGACCCGCTAATTAACTGCGCGCACCCACGGCGGCCGCGGGGGCTGAAATACGGGCTCCCGCGCCGGCCAATGTCAAGAGCGCCGCGCCCCCCCCGGAGGAAGGGAGGGAGGAAGGGAGGGAGGGAGGGAGGGAGGGAAGGAGGGAGAGAGGGAGGGAGGGAGGGAGGCCCCGGTGGAGCCTCCGCTGCCCCGTCCCGGCCCTGGGGCAAGTGGGAAAGGCGAGGCCGCCGGGCCTTGCTGGGACCCCAGCCGCCTGCCCTGTGACCTTGGGCAACGTGCTTCATCTTTCTGCGCCCCAGGCACAGGTCACAGAGAACCCTGCGGTGGGGCCTGCACCACAGGACTGCCCCGACGGCCTTGGGGGGCAGCAGGGGTGGCCTGCAGGATTCCCGAGCCCGCCCATCAGTGGGATCCGGGTGCCGGCCGCGGCTCTGGCCGAGCGTCGGGGACAGTGGTTTGCGCTCTCGGAGCCTGGTTCTGGAGAACTCGTGGAGTTGCGGTGAGAATTGAAGCTGCTCTCTGGGCAGAGCAGGGGCGCTGTGGGCTTCCCTGCGCCGCCACGTCCTGGGCCTCCCCTGCCTGGTATCATCCAGAGATGGCGGGGAGCTCACTACCTTCCGTTCTCCTGGGCTGAGCCCAAGCCTGGCAGGCTCCAGTGGAGGCACAGCCCTTCTCTGAGGGCTGTTGACTGAGCGCGTGGTGGTACCTCTACAGGGAACCTGTCACAGCCCCAACAGAGGGGAATTTCCGGGAGAAGAGCAAAAGGCACTGAGACGTCGACTGTGGGCGGGGGTTCCCGGCACAGGGAACGGCTAGAGAGGAGAGCCCCGGGTGGGAAGGAGGCAGGGAGCCTTGAGAAAGAGCTAGGAAGATGGGGGCGGCGGAAGGAGCAAGGGGGAAGGAGCAGGAGGTGGGAGACGGGGAGGGAGTCGGAATTCGAACCCAGTGCGCAGGCATGGAGGAGCATCGAGAGCCCCTGCCCTACCCCAGGCAGGTGGGGTTTTGCAGCTACCCACCCTCCCTCCCCCCAGCTCCGTTCCCAGCTTGGCTGCTGTGAACCTCAGCTACACCCCCTTACTCTCCCCCCATCTCCACCAGGTTCAGAGCCAGGAGAGGGACACTCCTGGATGGCAAAAGCAGGTACCCCAATCTCTTTTCATTTTGCAAATAAGGAAACTAAGGCTCAGAGAGGGCAAGTGACTTGCCCAAGACCACACAGCTGACCCCATCCCATGAGAACCTACTCTGGGACACGTGTAGGGCAGGGAAACCCCACCGCCCACCCCTCCATGGTCCTTCTCCTGAGCATCTGTCCCTCTGGTCCTGGCAGAAGGGGGCAGTCTTCCTTCCACTTCTCAGGCAAGGAGCCCCGGGAAGCGCTGAGTGGAGAATTTCATTCCGAACCGGCATAGTTTTATTTTTAATGTCTAAAGAGTTTCCCTTTTTTCATTTCTTACTCAATTCATAGAATGTTTATTTTGTTTGTTATGGAATTTTTCCTTTTGACCCCCCCCCCCAAAAATACTAAAACCTGGGTTATGTGTGTCCTTTATAGCTGTTTTCCCATTCCAGCCTTTGGGGTAAAATACCCAGGATTTGGGGTGAAATGGAAGTGAAGCAACAAAACAGAAAGAGATCAAGTTGGGGACAGAGAAGCACAGAGACGATGAGAAAGTGAGACAGAGACGAAGACCAAAAGGAAGAGGCAGAGCGGGAGAGACCGACCCGAAGCAGTGGAGAGAGGCCGGGTCCCAGGTGGGGCGAGTGGGAGGAGGAGCCCGGTTTCCACCCTAGAAAGAGAGAAGCAGGAGCCCGGCCGCCCCAGAGCCCTGCAGGCCGAGCGGGGGCCTGGAGGAAGCCTCAGCCTCAGGAGACACCCGCTCCTGCCTCCTCCCCGGACAGGCACTGCCAGGACGGAAGAAAATGGGGTCCTGCCCCAGAGTGATGATTTCCCCCCCCCCCAAGGCCTCCTGTGTGGGAATTAAAACCTGGAGCTCTCGCCATCACCGGGGACCTCCTGCCGTGGGCCGGACAGGGGGCTCAGAAACAAGTGTCCCCGCGTTCCCGTGCGCCGAGAAGTCACCACCGGTCCTGCTGGGGTCAGGGCTGCAGGCCTCTGCACGTCGGGGGTGAGTTTCCGCAGTAAAGGACAGGCCATCTGCAGGCTGGAGGAGTGACAGAAACAGCTGCTGCAGCAGGGGAGGGGGCGGGGGGCAGAAATGCTGGGTGACTTCGGACAGGTTGCCTCACCTCTCTGGGCCTCCCCCACATTCCCAAAGCCCTTGGTGAGCCAGCAGGGGCCCTCCAATGGGCCCTCCCATTTAGTCGCCTGCGACTGCCGCTGTTGTTTTTCCACAAAAAAGGCTGGCAGCACAGTGGCTGCACGGTTAAGGTCGCGTGGCTTGCAGTCAGGCAGACCAGGGTTCAAATCCAGACTCGGCCACTTCCCAGCTGTGTGACCTTAGGCAGGCGCCTTCTCTCTCTGAGTCTCAGTTTCCCCATCAGTAAAACGGGGTGCAGCGGTCTCTGCCTCATGGGTTGTTTGGAGGAGTTAAGAAGTGAGGCATGTGTGGCAGCTAGCACACAGCCAGGTAGACAGTAGGCACTCAATAATGGCGCCGTGCTCCTTTCCCTCTGTCCGTCTACAGAGCAGGCACATCTGGCCTCGTTTCCAGAGCAGTTGCCCCAGGGCTCCCAGCTCCCCCTCCTCCCCTCAAAACACACCTGTGCGGATCCTTTTCCGGACTCATGGAATGAAAATTATGCGGAGAGACCCAAGCTTCCCCCTAGGCAGACAAAGGCAGAAAAATTCAAATTCCAGACCATCCCAGGAGGCGACTAGGGGTGCAGGAAGGACCGCAGACAAGACCCCTCCCTTTGGGATTCTGGGTCACCCTCAGCACTGCCTGGGAGACGGGCAGTCGTGGCCAGGATATACATCCCCTTTTGCTAGAAGAAGAAACTGAGGGTCTGGGAGTAGAAGGCAATGGCCCCCCGCCGGCCCTTCTGGTCGGATACAGAGGGCTGACAGGGAGGGGCTGGAAAGGTGGCTTAGCTCACTCCCTAGGAGTGGAAAGTTCTGGGCAGGAAAGCAGATGCTGTGGAGTGACCATTGCATGTCAGGCAAGACAGACTGTGAAGCCCCGGCCAGAGGCTGCTGTTTTTAACAGCTGAGAGGGTGTGACCTGGGCATGGGAGGCTCAGAGCAAGCCCCCACAGCCGGCTGAACTTGAAAGACGCTTGCATTTCTTTTTTTTTTTAAGATTTATTTATTTCCCTTCCCATCCCCCTTCCTCTCCCCCACCCCCGTTGTCTGCTCTCTGTGTCCATTCGCTGTGTGTTCTTTTGTGTCTGCTTGTCTTCTCATTAGGCAGCTCTGGGAACCGATCCTGGAACCTTCCAGAGTAGGAGAGAGGCGATCATTCTCCTGCTCCACCTCAGCTCCCTGGTCTGCTGTGTCTCTTATTGTCTCTCCTCTGTGTCTCTTTTTGTTGCGTCATCTTGCTACGCCAGCTCTCCACGTGGACCAGCTCTCCCGCACGGGGCAGCACTCCGCTCGGGCCTTCCCCAGGAGGCCCCAGGTATCGAACCCTGGGCCTCCTATACGGTAGACGGGAGCCCGATTGCTTGAGCCACATCTGCTCCCCGATGCCTGCATTTCTAATCGGGTTTACTTTCATAGTTACTTTTCATGTATGGCAAGTTTTCAACTCAAAATATTGGTAGAAACTTTTCTGTTGAAATCGAAAGCGAGTCCCTTTAAAAAATACAATTAATGTAACTATGGTCTAGAGGTACAGCAGTATTGTAATGTTTTTGCATCAGTGTCTAAGAAGGTACTACACCAACACTCAGGGGCAATAATGGGGAAGGAGATTTTTTTCTTTTGGACAAAGGAAAACATTCACAAGTTTTCTGGGGCAATGACTGTACAAACCTATGATGAAAGTGAGCGCCACTGAGTGGACGCGCTGGATAAGACGTCCATGGCGTGGGGCTGTATAACACAGTGACCCACGGGGCGGAAGACGGACTGTGGCTAACAGGGCAAATGTGAGAGTGTTCTCCCGTGAACCCTGACAAATGTACAGTACTAATGCGCGGTGTTAATAATAGGGGGTGTGTGGAAAAATACACCAAGTGTACCCAATGGACCACAGTTAGTGGTGATAGTTGATCATATTCTTTCATGACCTGTAACAAATGTTCCTCAACAATGGAAGGTGCTGGTGGAAGGGTGATGGGTGGGAATTCTGAACATTATACATGATTGTGTTTTGTAAGCTCACAACTTCTCCAGTAAAAAAGGAAAAAAAATAGCGAGTCTCTTTAGACATGAATTGCAGGTGAGGTGTAGATATTGGCAGTGGTGGGAAGGAGGGAGGGCTCTGGGAAGTCTTTTTCCCCCGCTCAGTCTGATAGTTTGGGGAGGAGGTCTCACCTTCTCCAGGGGGCCGCCCCGCACACACGCTCGTTCGCCTGCCGTGTGCTGGTACTTCGCGAGTACCCGCCACGTGGCGCACCAGGCAGGGTGCTTGGAATGCTTTTGGTATCAGCAGGCATGGTCCTGCTTTCCAGAGCTTACCGTCCAGTGGGGAAACCAACACAAGGAATTCTCATGGGCTGTGCTGAGGGGTCTGAGGGACCCACAGCTGTGCTGGAGAAAACCACAGGGGGCGGGGGACAGGGAGGCCCTTCCTGAACCCAAAGGGAAGAGAGGGTAGCAGCTGTGTGAAGAGCGGAGGGGGCGGCATATGCAAAGGCCCTGAGGCAGGGAAAGCTGAGCTGTGGAAGAACGGAAGGGAAGGGGAGCAGAGGTGGGCGGTGGGAGCCGAGGTAGGCAGGACAAGGAGATTGGGGTTTGTTCTGGGGGCAATGGGCAGCCGCGGGGTTGTTCGTTTTCAACCAGGAGAGTGAATCGCTGCAATCTGAGTTTAAGAAGACCATTCCCCAGGCCGCTGCTTGGACCAGGGCCTGGAGGGGCCATGGCCGTGGACCAGAGGTGGCAGTCCTTGGATGGGGGTGTTGGGAACAGGGTACAGAGAAGCAGTGAGGACTGAGGGCTACATGGGGGAAGAAACAACAGGCTGGGTGGATCCGTTCATTCACTTAATTATGTCCGAAGCACCTACTGTGCGCCAGGCATCAGGGAGACAACAATGAACAAATGAGCGCCTACTCTAGGGCAGACACCAGACGAGACACCCAGGAAAAAGCAGAGAAGAAATCCCCGTCTTCGTGGGGAGGGCCGTCCAGGGGGCGCACGCGTTACAAGCGTGTGTCCGGGTCCGTGGGTGTCACGTGCATGCACGCGTGCATGAGCCCACTCCCACCCCCTCCGGGGCCACGTGCACACACACCACACGTGTACATACCCCCGGGCACCCACGTGCACATGCACCCCGCTCCCCCGGGCGCGTGCGTGCACACACACACCCCGTCACCAGCTTCGCGTATAAAAATAATCCCGGTGATTACATTTATCGGGGCCGACGCTGCCGTGGAATAATTGAGCTCCCCTCTCGCCTCCATCGCCAGGTGATTCATTGAGCGCGCGCCGCGCCTTTGCCACAGCCCCACGAACGCCGCGAGCTCTAAGAATACTTTCTTTTCTTGTCGCGGATGACATTTGAATTCATTTTCCTACCTATTATGCGCTGTGACGGCAGAGACTGAGTGGTTATTACCTGCCCGCCATTATGTAACGGGACAGAAATACGCCGCAGCTCGCTGCTGCCGGAGCGCCTCTGGGGCCGTGGGAGAAACTCGGGGCCCCCCCCGCAGCCAGCTGGTCTCCCGGCACAAGAGGCGAGAGCCGGGTGCTAGCTCGGCCACCGAATTGCCGTCTCACTTTTCTTGCCTGGGGCCTCAGTTTCCTCATCCGTTAAACGGAGGTGAGAGGCCCAGGCTGGGCTTTTCCAACCCTTCTGGGTGTGACTGGGGTGCCAAGAAGGAAGTTGGGGTCCTCCAAGTCCCCTTCTCTCCGGCAGATGAGGGCTGTGCCTGTCCAGGCTTGAGAGAGCAAGCACGCCCCTCGGAAGCCTGCAGTTCATTCATTCGTGAGTGAATGAGTGCGTGAATGGGTCTGGGCTGGAAACGGAGGCTGGGGAGGTGTTAGCAGCTGTAACATCGAGGCTTGGGAGGGAGCGAGTGGGCCCCGGCAAGGAGGAGGCGGAGCGTCCCGCTCAGCCCTGAGAGCTCCAGCTTGTGAGAAACCAAGAAGAGAAGAGGAATTCCCAGGGGCACCTGAAGAGGAGCCACAGGGAAAGCAGGGCCAAGGAGCCCGAGGCAGAGGAGATCCGGGGGGAAGAGGAGACACCGCTAATAACAATGATGAGCTTTGGGGTGTCGGGGAAGAAAGGCCCCGGCTAGTCAGCAGCCTTGTGTACGTTGGTAGAACGACCCCGTCCATGGAGACCCTACTTTCTCTGCTGCACCTTAGCCTCAGAGCCTTCCCCCACCTGGGCCAAGTGTAGAGCCAAGAAAGACATGGCCTTAGAATCATCACCCTGCCCCCGCGCAGCTGGCATTTCTTGGGTACCAACTGGGCGCACCAACCCCAGACACGCTGCGTGCACTCTTCTCGTGAGCCCTTCCCGACGACGGCTGGTGGTGGGAACGTGGCAGAGCCACTGGGCAGAGGAGAAAAGAGCCTTGAGGGAGCAAGCACTTTCCGAGGTCAGGCAGCTTCGAGAGGTGCCAGGAATTTGAACCCAGGCCCCCACCCCCTGGCTGTGCTGCAGGACCACCGTGGCACTTTGTAAACTAAATCCCTGTGCACACAAGGGGGTGCCGAGCACCCCAGCCAGGGCCCTCGCCCCCACTGCCTGCTTGTGAAACGTCCGCGGGCAGCTGCTGGCCCCTCTCCCAGTTGCTACCCATTACGGCGCCTTAACTGGCACATTAGCCAGGGAAGCAGAGTTAGGAGCTGGCTCCGCTCACCACTTATCGCCTCACTTGACCTGCTTTCCGTTTTCCCCACCCCCTTTGCCTCCCCCAGCCCCACCCATGGAGGCTGGCGGAAGGGCCCCGCTTGGCCACACATCGTTCTCCACGTTCCCCAAGAACAGCCCTCCATCCCTCACCCATGCCAGCCAGTCCACCACGAGCAACTGTCCCGTGGGACGGAGGTATCCTCCAGTGCTTAAAATGCACGTCTTTGGGGAAGAAAGGCACACTCCCTGCCACGCTCACAGGCCCGTGCGTGCGGGGTCTCTCACAGGCGCCAGCCCTGCCTGTCACCCCCGCCCCCTCCCGCTCCACATCCCAGAGCCCCGCTGGCCTTCTTTGGGTGCCAGAATGAGCGATGGACTTTGCCCAGGCGGTGCCCCCGCCTCCAGCACCCTTCCTCCCTGCCCAGCTTCTCCCCTTGCCCACCCAGGCCTCCCTCACCCTCACCTGCTCCTTCACTCTGACCTTCTCCTCCCCCCCCCCGCCCCTCCACCAACTTCCTGGGGGCAGCGAGCGTGTCTTGTCCAGCTAAACGTCCTCATCATGTGATGACAACAGTAATCATCGCAGGTGCATGGAGCACCTGGAACGCGCCCGGCTCGTGGCCCGGTGCTTCAGGAACACTCCCAGGTTAGAGAGGCGGATGGGGAGACTCAGAGGAAGCCACGGACCCCCCAACATCCAAACTGGGCTGCCCCCACCGCGCCCGATGGGGTGCTCCCAACGCTTCCTGGTCACATCCTTCCCCAGCCCCCACCCTGCCCCCACCTGAACGATGAGCACAGCAGACACCCAGGAGGGATCGGGGCCCAGCGGCCGGGCCCCCTCCCCCAGAGAGCCTGGTGTTTGCACATTACACCCTGGAGAAGGAATTCACTGTCTTAATCTCTAAATAGCAGGGAAGGAATTCCGGTCAGACAAGTCATCAGCACTGGGGAGCTGCTTCTCACTTTTACAGAAATAAAATCAATGCCCCAAGAGGGCCCCTCCCCCCAGGTGGGAGCTGAAGGGGCGCCGTGGCTTTGGAGGAGCAGGGGTGGGGGCGGGCATCGAGGCCTGGCCTGCCCCGGTCCCGCTGGGCCATGGAGCATGTTGGGGATCTCCCCTCGCTGGGGTGGGTGGCCCGGGACCTTCAAGCCTTCCCTCTCGGGATAAAGCCCCTTCCCCAGGTCCCTTTTCTGAGCCTTTGGCTTCCTGCACTGTCAGATGAGGGGCCCATTGTCCAACTGGGCTCCTCTGAGCGCTGGGGCTCTGTAAAAAGCAGGGAAACTGAGGCACGGAGTGGGAAGGGGCTGCTCTAGCCGGGAAGGCTGTGGCAGAGCTGGCACTCAAAGCGACTCGCAATCCCAGGCAGGGAGCCAGAACCCCTGCCCGTGGTTTTCAAACC
The DNA here is from genome assembly GCF_030445035.2 of Dasypus novemcinctus. Taxonomy (NCBI): domain Eukaryota; kingdom Metazoa; phylum Chordata; class Mammalia; order Cingulata; family Dasypodidae; genus Dasypus; species Dasypus novemcinctus. The sequence goes on from NC_080691.1 coordinate 36,409,388, forward strand.
GTCCTCCGCGGAGTCCCGTCCAGCACCCCAGCAGAACTGGGCAGGGTCTGGGGCCCACCCACCCCTGCCAGGCTGCCTTTCTCATCTGTCTTATCTCTGGGATTCTTGGAGATTTTGTTTGAACCCAAGTTGCTCTGGCTGAACAGGAGAAAAGAAGAAAAAACTGAAAGACCAATGCTGGAATTGTAAGCACCCAACCGGGCAGATAGGAGAGGAGGACTGTGAAAGGAAGTGAGTGTTTCTTCAAGAGCACACACTGGACTCGCGTCTTCTTTGAGAACGCTTTTTAAGGATGAGTTTCCCAGGGAAGAGGATTTGGCTGAACGGATAGAGCGTCCACCTACCACATGGGAGGTCCAGGGTTCAAACCCCGGGCCTCCCTGACCCGTGTGCAGCTGGCCCATGCGCAGTGCTGATGCGCGCAAGGAGTGCCCTGCCACGCAGGGGTGTCCCCGCGTAGGGGAGCCCCACGCGCAAGGAGTGCACCCCTTAAGGAGAGCCGTCCAGCGCGAAAGGAAGTGCAGCCTGCCCAGGAATGGCGCCGCACACACGGAGAGCTGACACAGCAAGATGACGCAACAAAAGAAACACAGATTCCCGGTGCTGCCTAGAGTACAAGCAGACACAGAAGAACACACAGTGAATGGACACAGAGAGCAGACAACTGGGGGGGGAAAGGGGGGGCCAGAGAAATACATTCAAAACGGATGAATTTCCTGGTTCCTGAAGAGAAACCACGAGTGGTCGGTTTCCTGCATCATCTGCGCATCACCCCAAGAACACAGGCTCCCCAGCACCGCAGAAAACTCGACGAGCGAGCTCCGCCAGGGTCTCCTCGCCCTGGCCCCAGTGGGGGGAGACGGCACACAGCCCACCGCAACCCCGGCAGGAAAGAGGGCGTCCGTCCAGCCACCCCCTCCGTAGGCCAATCCCAGAGGGCCCCCGGAGTGGCCGGCAGCTGCGGCCGCGGCAAGGCTCGAGGGGCGCGGCGCTTCTCCCCGGGGGTGGCCTGGCATCGGGGCCCGCTGCACGCCCGCGAAGGGCCCCCAGCCTTGCCCAGCGCCTCCCCCAGACCCGAGCCCGCTCTCCCCGGCCAGCAGAGACCCCGGCCCCAGGTCAGACCGCTGCCCCGCGGCTGACGAGACCCTCTGTGACCACGGCCGCGCGGCTAAGGGAGGGTCCCGGCGCGGGCGCGGCGGCCAGCGAGGTCCCGGGGCCACGGCCTGGGCAGGGGCTGCTGCCCACGTCCGCGCTCGGCGTCCACACGGGGGGCGAGCGAGTTCAACGCGCGTTTGATGCGACATCGAGTCGTGGTGTTTTTTCCCTTAGGGTATTCAGATCCCAAGACTGGAGGAAAACGTGCAGAAAAGGAAAAGGATAAAAAGGTAAACTGGAATCCCTGCGGGGCAGCAGTGCTCCGAAGTGTCCTCACCAAACGCAACGGGAGTGATGAGAGAGGTTGCTGATGTGGGAGGAGGGGGTGGGGAACGGGGTGTGTGGGAACCTCTTATACGTTTGAATGTAACATTTTGTGTGATCTATGTTTCTTTTAAAAAAATTTTAAAAATTCATTTTCAAAAAAAATATTTATAACCTTAAAAAAAAGGCAGTGACAGGGAATTCCCCCCCCCCCCCCCCTTTTAGCACTCTGGTGTGTCTGGTGGAGCTGACTTTACCCACAAATGAAGAAAGTCCCTTCACACGGGGTCGGACCTGGAGGGGCGGCCCTCCGTCCCCCTCGCCCCCATTCCCCTTACTGTCCGATGCCTGAAATTCCTTCCTCCAACACTGGACGATTTTTTTTTTCACTTTCAAAGCACACATCCCTCATTGGGCTTACGTCCCCTGTCCCGGGTCCCAGAGTGCCTTCAAGGACAAGGGCCTTGGGCCCCACCCCGGCCCGCGCGGGCGGCCACCCTGAGGGCAGCGGTGCTGGGCTGGGACGTCCCACCCAGGCAGAAGCCGCCTTGGGTGGCCAGCTCCCCAGAGCCCAGAGCCCGGGACTTCCACAGCCAAACTGAGAAAATCTCCTGCTTCGTCGTGGACTGAAATTCCAAAGTTGACATCTTGGTCACGGAGCTCCCACCTGGCTGTCAGCGGAAAACCGGACCCCGGCCGGCGCGGGCTCCGGGGGCCTTGAACCCACGTTCTCAGGAACAACGATCTTGGGGTTCAGAGAAGGCGGGCTCTTCAAGTCGGATAACCGGACTCCTCGAGGGAGGGGCTCAGGGTCTTGCCCCCTCAAGGGCTCGGCGGCTGCCTCGTCACTGTCCCGCAAGCAATTTCACACGTTCAGAAACCTGACTTGCCTTGTTTTTTTGATTTTAGCTATAATTCATTTATTGAATAAATTTTAGAAAATGCCAGGAGCTGAAGGGGGCATAAAGGAAAATCGCCTAAAACCACCAATTCTGGAAATCACCGAGGCTATCGTTTTATTATCTCTTTTTGCCTCTATTTTTTTTAAATGTTACATTCAAAAAATATGAGGTACCCATATACTCCCCACCCCCTCACCCCACTCCTCCCACATCAACAACCTCTTTCATCATCGTGGCACATTCATTGCATTTGGTGAGTACATTTTGGAGCACTGCTGCACCACATGGACAGTGGTTTACACTGTAGTTTACACTCTCCCCCAATCCACCCAGTGGGCCATGGCAGGACATACAATGTCCAGCATCTGTCCCTGTAGTAGCACCACCCAGGACAACTCCAAGTCCTGAAAATGTCCCCACATCATATCCTTCTCTCTCCCTACCCTCAGCAGCTACCGTGGCCACTTTCTCCACATCAGTGCTACAATTTCTCCCATTACTAATCACAGTAGTTCCATAATGGAAATCAGTAAGTCCCCTCTAATCCATACTCTATTCCTCCATCCTGCAGACCCTGGAATGGTTGTGTCCACTCCACCTCTATTTCGAGAGGGGGCTTAGATTCCACATGGATGCTGGATGCAATCCTCCTGCTTGCAGTTGTAGGCACTCTTGGCTCCCTGGTGTGGAGGTTGACCTTCTTCACCTCCCTGTTAGCTGGCCGGGGTAAGTCCAATAAACCAGAGTGTAGAAGTTGTAAGTCTGCTGAGGCTCAGGTCCCAGCTGTCATATGGACAGTCCAGATATTCAGGTCTCCTGAGTACACACCAACCCCAGGTCCAGTAAAAGTTGACAGAAAGAGGCATGAGTAGAAAGGTCACATCTGAGTTCAACTCCATCACACTCAGAAACACAAACTCCAAAGTAGGGCCAACTGACATGGCCCTGAACTCCAGAGCCATCTGCCCTGACCATAGAACCCGTGGGTCTCTGTAGCCCTCAGGAGAACCAGCACCTGGGCTTCTATCTACTTTGCCTGTCTCTGGGACCCTGCTGAGGCATGCGTACATGCGACCCCTCTGATGACCTCCCGACTCTTTTTTGGAGACTTATAGCCATATAAACTCATTTGTCCTTTCCATTTCCCCCTTTTATTCAAGGTCAAAAAGCCGTTTTTAACACCTGATATTACATGTAGCCTGAGATATTCTGCTTTTTGAACTTTTTCTGCATATATATATATGTTATACATATTTACACAAGATGGGATAACATGGATATCCATAGTTGAACCCTCTTCTATAATTTGACAAGAATAAAACCCTCTCTCCGTTGTTAAGCATGCATTCATTTACTCATCCTCCAACATGTTTTATTAGCAACTACTATGTGCCAGGCACTGTACTAGATCTGGGGGCGGTATCAAAAGGCCAGACCTGGAGAATGTAAAATGGTATACAGCTGCTGTGGAAAATGGCATGGTGGTTCTTCAAAGAGTTAAGCACAGAATGACCATTCCTAGGTAGACACCCAAAGAAAGTGAAAACCGGGACTCAGGCATCCGTACCCCAATCCTCCCAGCAGAATTCTTTACAGTAGCCAAAAGGTGGAAACAACCCAAGTGTCGTCAACTCCTGAGTAGATAAATACAATGTGGTACCTACATACGATGGAATATTACTCAGCCGTAAGAAGGAACCGTTCCAATAGATGCTGCAACACGGATGAGCTCTGAAAACATTATGCTGAGTGGAATAAGCAACGCACATAAAGACAAACACTGTGTGATTTCATTTCTAGGAAGAATATAGAAGTGGCAAATTTGTAGAGACAGAAACTAGATTGGAGGTTACCAGAGGATAGGGAAAGAGGGGAAGGGGGAGTTGTTGCTCGGCAAGTAAAGTTTCTTGGTAAATTTTGGAAAATTTTAAATTAATCTTTTAAAATGATGAAAAATAACCTTTGCCCCATGACGTGCTAAAATTCTTCTGCCTCAGCCTGGTAAGAGGCTGGCCACGTGATATTCCATGGTGGGGATATAACATTATTCATTTAAGGAATCACCTATGGTTGGGCAGCTAGGTTGCTCCTAAATGTCTGCTATTATAAAGAATGCTGTGCTGGACATCATTTTAGAGCTGTCAGTTTAGGTGAGCCCTAGAAGTGTAGCGGCTGAATAGACACACACACGCACACACGACACACACAAACAATAATGCATTTGATATCTGCTTTCAGATTGTCTTCCAAAAAATTAGTTATACCAACACACACCTTCACTAGCAGGGAAGGACCGTACAATGGGACTGGAGGAGAAACTTAGATGCTTTAGTCTAAAGAAACAGAATTATGAGATAGTTTCCAAGGCACTGAAGGCAGAGCTAAAGGCCATTTTCTAAGGAGCCAGAAGTGGGGTGGGAGGTGAAAAACAAGGACACGTCATCACTGAAATATGGACATTTCCTTTTTGTAGGCTCCTTTGGCATTCCAAGGTCACCCTGATGTCCCTGGAACAGGACACTGCACGCTTGAAAATGAAGTCAGATCATAGGATGACCATCCGTGGCCTTATACAGTTAGGGGCCCTAAGGCCCAGAAAGACAAAAATTATAAGCCAGATGTCTCCATCTCAGTTTTTCATATGGCTTTGGCAACTCTCTCTCCAGTTGACAAGCCCACTCTTTACGGGCACAGGGACAGGTCCTGGGGAAAATATTAGGGTAGCAGGTACGCGTCCTTCTTCCGGGATGTTCCCGGCATGGGGCGAGGCGAAAGGGAGGGCAGTCAGGACTCAGTCCCCGACCCAGACGTGAGTCAAACCTTCGTGTCTTGTGTCAGACCTGCTCGCGTCCCATTCTGTTAAGGGCTTCATGCGTCCCTTTAAACAAGCTCATCTGTTGTCCTCAAGTCAACCTGTTTCGCAAGGACATTTGGTATCACCAAACATAAATGGGAAATCAGTATCTCCAGCCACAAAATAAAAGTAACAACCACAATGAACCCAGAGAACATGCAAATGCCAACGAACCATGAAAAGACGCACAGCATCATTAGTCATTAGCGAAAGGCAAATTTTTTAAAAAACCACAATGAGATATCACTTCACGCCTATTAAGAGGGTGATAATGGGAAAAAAGGAAAAGAATTATTGGCAAGGATACCAGAGAAATAGGACCCTTGGCACCTTGGTGGCGGGAACATGAAATGGAGGCGCTGCAGTGAAAAGCAGTGTGGAGGTTCCTTCCAAGGTTAAACTTAGAACTGCTCCGTGACCAGCAATTCTACACCTGGATACACACCCCGAGGAAGTGAAAACAGACATCAGAGTAAACCCTCGTACACCAGTGTTCACAGCAGCGTTATGCAGAATTGTCAGAATGTGGAAGCAGCCCAAGTGTCCGTCAACAGATGAATGGCTACATAAACTGTGGTGTGCGCTTACAGTGGAATACTAGTCAGCCGTAAGAAGGAAGGAAGCGCCGACACGTGGCACGACGTGGATCAACCGTGAAGACATCGTGCTCAGCAGAAGAAGTCAGACACAGAAGGTCACACACTGCATGGTTCTTTCTATACAAAGTGTCCACAACAGGCAAAACCTTAGAGACAGAAAGCAGACGCGTGGTCGCCAGAGCTGGGAGGTGGGAGGAGGGGTGGGGAATGGAGCACCTGCTTCCTGGGTATAGGATTTCTGTTTGGAGCGATGAGAAAGCTTCGGAAATAAATAATAGTGGTGGTTGCATGACATCGTAAGTGCTCTTAGTACCATTGACCTGCACACTTTAAAATGGTGACCACGGGGGCACGTATGGCTCTGACTGCTGGGCAGTCGCCTCCCGTGGGGGAGGGGGTTCGGTTCCTGGGGCGTCCTGGAGAAGGTGAGCAAACCGTGAGCAGACAGAAGAGAGAATCATCTGGGAGGGGGGGTGATCACTAAAAAACAAATAAAGTAAATAAATAAATAAAATGGTGAAAATAGTATGTTTTGTATATTTTACTACAAAAAAAAAAAATGAACGCAATGAAATTAATTGTTCTAAGTCCTCGTCAGCTTCCCCCGCCTGCCAGATGTCTAACCTGCAGCCTGGCCCCTCTTGGTTCAGAGAGAAGATGAGCCAGCGTCAGGCAGGTTGAGAGACAGAGCAACACCCAATGGAGACTTTTGCCTCGACAGTAATTCAAAGGACTGAACATGACTCTAAAAGGGAAGTACATTTCTCACTGGGGGTTGATGCTGTTCAATGCCATGTCCATGTGCCATTTCATAGCCGTCCTTGTATCACCAGCAGTAGAGGTCCCTGGCTGTACTGAAACAGGATGTCAGGTGCTCAGAAGGAACTGATCACTCAGGCTCTACTCCCCGTACGTCACGTCTCTTAACTCGTTTCATCCTCAGACAGTCTTCCAATGCATGTGCTGTTGTTGCCCTCATCCCATTTTCCAGATGAGGAAACTGCAGCTCAGAGAGGCTAGTTGACTTGCCCAAGGTCACACAGCTAGTGCAAAGCAGGAATGCTTGCTGTCACTAGACCATCCTTCCTTCCTGGCAGGGGGAGGAGCAGGAGGTTTGGAGCCCAGCATTCCCTCCCCATCCCCTTTTAGCTGAGTGGCCCTGGGCAAGCCCCTTCATTGTTCCAAGCCTCAGTTTCCCCATCTGTGAACTAGGATAGTAGGGGGAGTGAGAGGAAAGCCTCTGGGGTCAGACACTTGGGCTCTGACTAAAGTCAGCAGCAACGGGAAAGAGAGTCTGAGCCCAGGGAGGCCGAGCAGGGGGGCCGGAGCCCGGGCGACTGGGTTCCTGGCTCTGGAGCAGCTCGCAAAGAGGACGGCAGGTGTGCCTTGAGCGCAGCTGCCCCTCACCGTGACAGGAGTCTCCCCATCCAGGGAACACAGCAGAGTCTACATTCACCCAAAGCCCAGCTACGGCCAACTGCTCGACCCAGAATCAGAAGCACGTCTCTAATCCAGGCCCCCCACACAATAGCAAAAGGGGGAGGCAGGCCAGACAAGGACAGGGCCAGGTCAGGAGGCCCAGGGTCCAGGCCAGGGCCCGCCACCAACCTCTCAGCTTCGTTGTCCTCCTCTGTGAAACGGGAGCGGCTTGGAGCCGATGAGAAGTTATGATCACCGACTGCCTGCCAGGGCCCTCTCACCTGCCACCCTGTGATTGCATCCATTCCATCCCCAGACGTGCCCTGGCAGGTGGATGCATTCTGTGCCCCTTCAAAGAAACGGAGGCATACAGAGGTGAGTTACCCGAGGCCACACAGTTGGGAAACGGCAGTCAGGGGTCCACCAAGACCGCCGTATCCGTGCTCCTCGCTCCGACGAGCAGCTTTTGGGCACCCACTGAATCCTCTTCTCTGGAAGTCCCCCGACTTCCCCAGATCATCCCCCTAGAATAGCAGGTCTACACCTTGGGCTCCCTCCAAGCATCGTAAGATGTTTCCGGCTGGGCCGAGCAAGTTGGCAGGAGGCTGCCGGCTGTGGCTGGGCCTCCGAAACCCCGCTGAGGTCTTACGACAACCGCAGCTCAGGGGCACATTGGGCTGTGATCCCGGGCTAGACCTCAGCCATCCCCACGTGGGAGGGGAAACATCTCTCCAGAGAGCTCTCCCCAGGCCTCTCATTTCCCACCACGGCTGTACAAATCACCACCAATTTGGTGTTGCGAAACAGCACAGATTTATTATCTTCCAGCTCTAGAGGTGGTCAGAAGATCAGAATGAGGCTGTGGGGCAGAATCCAAGGGACAGGAATCCAGGAGTCGGCCTTGCCTTCCCACCTGCTAGACTCACCTGGACTCCTCGGCGTGCACCTCTTCCTCCACCCTCAAAGCCCTCGCCCCGGTCTCTGCTCCCAGGGCCACATCCTTCCCAACGGTGGCCCTCTCATGAAGACCCCTGTGATGACACTGGGCCCACCAGATCACCCGGGGTAATCCCCGTCTCCAGGGCCGTCAGGTCAGAGTCCCTTTTGCCAAGCAGGGCCACCTATTACAGGTTCCAGGGATTGGGATGTCTCCCACGGTCCCGCAGGGTGAAAGTGACAAATCATTTCCTCTACCCCAGACACCCCAAGGCCCTCAAGAACCATGGATGGGGTTGCCAGATAATAAATACAGGACGAATCGTTTTTAGGGTAAGTATGTCCCAAATATGCATGAGATAAACTAAAGTTCATTCATCGTTTATCTGAAATTCAAATTTAGCTGAGCAGCCTGCCCTTTCATTTGCTAACTCTGGCAACCCTTTCTAAAAACCAAAAAGACATCTCAGGAGCACTCACATGAGAAGTTCTGGGTTCGAGTCCCAAATTCAGCAGGAACGAACTGCTGATCCTCTGGGTCTCCATTGGCCATCTGTAAAATGGGATTGTAATGGTGTAAAAGTGACACACACAAGGCCGCATGCACGCACAGGCGCCAGTGACAGAGAAAAGAAGGAAGTATTTTGCACACTGTGGAGGGCAGTGCCCCACCTTCCGCCTCCATCCCCAGGCAGGGGTGGGCCAAGCGGCTGTTCCCAGCGCCCAGCCCAGATGGAGCCTGGGATTCAAGGAAGACGGGATCCAATTTCCCCAGTTCATTATCCCAAACCAAATTAAGGGCCGCCTGGGCCGCGCCACTCCCGGCTTAATTGGGGCTCGCAGATGCCCCCGCCCTGCACCTTCTTTCTTTCCCTCTCCCCTGTCCCCAGCCGGGCCATGCCTTGGGGGAGCCAGAGGCCACCCAGGCCCCCGCCACCTGGACCCACACAGATGCCCCAGTGTCACCAATTAGAGCCAGGCCGGGCCGGGCTCGTAATGGGGCGCTGCCGGGCAGCTGGGCCCAGCATCGATCCCGGTGACCCCCAGGGAGGCGAGGCAGCCAAGGCGGCCACGCAGATGGCTGTCTCCAGGCGCCCCCCCGCCCGCCCCAGGGCTGCCAGGCCTGCTGGATGGAGCCGGGGCCGGAGTGTGGCCGGCGCACCTGACGGCCGGAATTCAGTGTTTGGGCTCAAAAATGGGCAGAAATATTTAGGAAATGGTGCCTGCGGGGGTCCCAGCGCCCACCCCCCCATCTAGAGCATCCTTCTCTCAAAGCCCTCGGATGCCCCCCTCCGCTCCCTATTCTGACCAGGCCCGGCCCCCTGGGGGAGTCGTCCCAGAGGCTCTGAACGCAGAGACAGGCGAGCGGCTTTCTTTGAAGAATCTTCTGGGGCCTCCCCGCCTGCTCCCTTCCCCCACCACAAAGGCTGGTCAGGCTGGCAGCCCCAGGATTCCCATCCGGGGATCAAGAGGAGGCCCGGCACCCGGGGGGGAGCACGGGATCGCCCCTCGGCCTCGTTTGTCACCCTCGGTGCTCTCCCAGTCCCCCCCGCCCCCGCCAGGAAGCAGGGCTGGAAGCTGTGGGACCAGGGAGGCTGGCACGGAGGCGCACGGGGCAAGGAAAGGCCCCCTGCATGGCGGGGGTAGCAAATCATAGGCTGTGCGTGAGCTTTCAGGGGCCCCGTGCACAAGACCAGGGATTTCCCTATGCCAGGACTACTCGCCCCATGCTGTGTTGAGAACTTTGCAGAACGGGTGTTTGTGGGGTCTGTGTCTCTTTCTCTCTCTTTATTTTTTTTCCTTTAGGAGGTACTGGGGATTGAACCCGGGACCTCAAGTATGGGAGGCAGGTGCTCAACCACCAAGCTACTCCACTGCCTGGTCTGTGTGTCTGTGCGCTCTCAAGTGTGTGTGTGTGTGTGTCCCCATGCAGCATTTTTAGCCCTCTTGCAGACCCTGGAGCTCTCACCCAGGGCCGGCCACGGGCCCAAGCCACCTGCTCTGGGAGCATCCAGTGAAATGTAAATATGGAAAACTGAAACGGTGTCAAAGGAGTAAAATAAAGCTCACCTGCAGTGACACCACCTGGATGTAGCACTGAGCCCGAGCCCTCCTCGAGGGCCTCCTGGGACCCTCTGCCCCACGAGGCAACTGCGGCTTCAGGCCCATTTCGCAGATGCACGGAGTGAGGCTGGGAGAGGCCGGGCGTCAGGGCCGAGCTGCTGGTGGAGATGCCGGGACAGATGGAAACCAGGCCAGGAGGCCGCCGCTGTCCTGAGCTCAGAAGGGAACGAGGGCTTCCCGAGGGCGGGGCCTGCTGGGGCTTCGTCGGGTGTCTGGTGCCCGGGGCGCTAACATCCGTGGAATTGAACCCACGAAACTCTATCAAGCCTCACGTCTATCAGGCGCAACCTTGAGCTAGGTCCTCCCTCTCTCTGGGCCTCAGTTTCCCCGTCGGCAACCTGCTAAGAGATGGGCTCTCAGAAACAATCAAGTCCACCCTCCCTCCTGAAACAGGAAGCCCCGCACGCAACTTACGGGGGATTGACCCAGCTAGCCATCGCTTACATGCCTTGACGGACAGGGAGCTCCCTCCCTCCCAAGGTGCCTGGCCACACTTTGGGCCGACTGAGCGGCACAGGACTGGGGCGTGGACCCGGAAACCAGACTGCCTCCATCTCCTACCGGCTGTGTGACAGCCCAGCAGTGCCTCGGCTTTCCCATCTGTAAAGTGGGGGTAGAAGTGTACCTACCCCACAGGATTCGGGGTGATAACGATTCACTGCTCTGCCTTGCTTGGCAACTTCCACTATTAGAGCTGCCCCGTGCCCCTGCCCTGGAAACAGTGAAAGAAGGGCTGGAACCGGGTGGCGCAGAGAGGGATGGACCGTGGACACTCAGGAGCAAACACACGCAGAGTCGTAGAATAGCGCCTGCCACAGAGCGGGTGCCGCCAAAGTGCTCGTCACTGGCGTCATCGTTATTGCCATTACAATCAGCACCACCAGGACTCACAGAGGTGCTCCCTTATGTTAAGAAGCATCTGCCTCCTTGTCACTCCAGTCATTCGTCCTCAAGCCAGGCATTGTCTCCCCCACTTTACAGATAGGGAAACTGAGGCCCAGAGCATGGAAGACTCTTGCCGGAGGTCCCCCAGCAGCTTTCTGAGGAGCGCGGCTGTCCCAGAGTGGGGGCTCATCCTGTGTCATCTCTGTCCCCACTTGGCTGTCTGGGGCCGAGCCAGGGTGGGTTGGGAGGAGAGTTGGGGATGAGGGGGGCAGGGGCCCAAGCCCGTGCGGACCCTGCCAGGGCCGTGGTGCCGGGCGCGCGGGCGGCGGTGCAGCCACCGGGCGCGGGCTGGCTAATTGCCGCCGCGCGGCCGCTGCCCTGGACCGTGACACAGGCCCCTGACAGCGGTGATTTATGAGGGCCCTCGGCAAAGCGGAACCCACTCAATTGCCTATTACCTCACTTAGCAGACACCTTGTCACCGCCCGAGAGCCGGGTGTTAAAAATACAAGCCAGGCGGCCGGCCAGCCCCCGAGCACACGGCCCCTCCACCTGCTTCGCACCAGATAACGGCCCTCCCCGGCCCGGGCTGGGGTTCCGGGGAAGACGCCGCAGCTGGCTGCGGGATGGAGAGGGCAGCGGGCCTAGGACGGGGAGCCGGGCGGCCTGACCTGCCCGTGCCCACTGCAGAGCTGGAGCCAGCCGAGGTGGTGGCCAAGCCAGGACTGGCCCCCAGCCGTGCCCCCCCCCCCCCCGGCTCATGCCTGAATTCGTATTTGGGAACAATGACACCTGCCGCAAACCAGGCCCGTGGGGTTTCCCAGCCCCCGGCCTCCGTGGCTGGCCTCGCTCTCCCCTTGGCCTCCTTGCCTTCCCAACAACCTCGGCCAAGGCGTGTGGGTTTATTTACGTGGACCCTGCCTTGGTGTTTCCAGATTGCAGCTCTCAAGGCAGCCTGTTGACCATCACGTGTGGGGCCCGGTGCAAAAATGAGCATGCGGGGTGGGGAGAATTTCAGGTCGGCGAGAGCGGAGCATCGAACCAAGCAGGGGCCCTTCTGGGCACCCTGCCCCGACGGCGTCCCTGAGGCGTCCCCACTCGCTCATTTGATCCTCGCGGCAGCCGTGCCGGGGAGGTGCTCTGGGCCCATTTTACCCACAGGTAGAAGTGTGAGAGCCGTGGGGGGCAGGTCCTGGGGGAGACACAGCTGGACACTTGTGCCTCAGGGTATGGGAATTTGTGGGCGTACAGTGTGTGTGTCTCTGCATGTCCACGTGCATGTCTCCACGTATGGCCGTGCCTGCATGTGTCTGTGTGACCGTGCACACGTCCACGTCCGTGTGTCCCTGTGAGTCCTTGTGGGAGGGTCCTGGCCGAGGACGACAGCAGGTCACAAGCAGTTGCCTCATTGGGTGAAGCGTCGACCCCCCTGGAGTGACGGGCTCCAGGCCCCCTGCCCCACCCAGTGCGGGTTCAAGGTGAAGGTGTGTCCCGTGGGGTCCGCAGCTTGCGTCTAAGGAAACGGCACCTGATGGGGCCATTGAGGCAGAAGGGAGCTGTGTCCATGGGTCCCCCTGACCCTCTACCCCCAGCCCTGACGAGCAGAGGCGCGGGACCAAAGGTCCTCTCTCCTTTGCCTGTTCAGGAAACCCTCACTGGGCAGCTGCTTTGCGCTGACGGGACCAGGTGCCAGAGCCAGCCCTGCCCTTGGGAGCCACGGCCTGGGGGACAGTTCAGGGGGTACGGGGTGCTGTCGGGCCTAGGGGAGGCCAGTGACCCGGCTGAGGGGCCCCCAGGGGAGGCTTCCCGAGGAGACGATTAGAGCCGAGACCCAGAAAGCACGTGGGAGTCAGCGCAGAGGAAGGCGCAGGGCGCACCGAGGCAGCCCGGGCCACGCCGGCCAGGCGAGCGTCTCCTCTCCTCCTTGCTCTGTGCCTTCGCCAGCCTCCCTCCCAACTCCTGTTCTCCCTCAGGTCTTGGTTGAGATCAGGCCTTTCCTGATTGCCCCAAGAAAGCAAAGCAGGATGAGCCCCCCTTTCACCCGCCATCCCCTCCAGGGCCCAGACCAGACGTAACGGAGCTCGACCACCAGCTCCTCCGCCGAGCAGTGCCCTCCTGTCCGTGAAGGATCCCCGTGCCCAGGACAGTCCTGACACTTAGTCAGTGCTCAGTAAACGTTTGTTGATTGAGTAAGTGTGAGAGAAGAAGACAAGCGGCTGTACAACTGCTGGGATGCATGGGGGGGCACAGCAAGGAGCTGGAGAGTTAAGCGTCCATGTGCTTGGCCCCCTCCATGCAGGGTCTGTGGCCCACCCAGAGAACACACGGGGTTGTGATCAGGAGCCCAGAGGCCTGAGGTCAAATCCTGCCTCTGGCCCTGACCAGCTCTATAACCTCAAAAGACTCCCCTAGACTCTCTGGGCCTCAGTTGCCTCATCTGTAGAATGGGTTATTATGAGGATTAAATGAGTCACTATAGGAAGTACAATTTGAAGTTTGTGAGGCACATCACAGATACTCTGGGAGTGTAACTATTGAGTTATTCGTTTTCTCCACCTCCCCAACACCCAGCACCAAGTTAGGCAGGCATTAACGCTCAATCAGTTGAGATTATCATCACCATCATCACCACCATCATCATCATCATCATCCTCACCACCATCACCACCACCACCACAGTCATCACCACCATCTCCATCATCACCACCACCACAACCACCATCATCACCACCATCACCAGCAGCAGCAGCACCACCCTCATCACCACCATCATCACCACCATCATCACCATCATCACCACCATCATCACCACCATCATCACCATCATCACCATCATCATCACCATCATCATCACCATCACCACCATCACCACCACCATCATCACCACCACCATCATCACCACCATCATCACCATCACCACCATCACCACCACCATCACCACCATCACCACCACCATCACCTCCACCATCATCACCACCATCACCACCATCACCACCACCACCACCACCATCACCACCACCATCACCACCATCACCACCACCATCACCACCATCACCACCATCACCACCACCATCACCACCATCACCACCATCACCACCACCATCACCACCACCATCATCACCACCATCATCACCATCACCACCATCACCACCACCATCATCACCATCACCACCATCATCACCATCATCACCACCATCATCACCATCACCACCACCATCACCACCATCACCACCACCATCACCACCATCACCACCATCACCACCACCATCACCACCATCACCACCATCACCACCACCATCACCACCACCATCATCACCACCATCATCACCATCACCACCATCACCACCACCATCATCACCATCACCACCATCACCACCACCATCACCACCATCACCACCACCATCACCACCATCACCACCATCACCACCACCATCACCACCATCACCACCATCACCACCACCATCATCACCATCACCACCATCATCACCATCATCACCACCATCATCACCATCATCACCACCGTCATCACCACCATCACCACCATCACCACCATCACCACCACCATCATCCCTGTCATCATCACCGTCATCACCACCACCATCAGCAGCAGCACCATCATCATCACCGTCATCACCACCATCACCATCATCACCACCGTCATCACCACCATCACCATCATCACCACCGTCATCACCACCATCACCACCACCACCATCCCTGTTATCATCACCATCATCATTGCCGTCGTCGTGAGTTCTAGCAGGGGAGCGGCTGGCCTTGACGGTGGTGATCACCCCTGACATTCCCACGGGCCTGTAAGTCACCCCTCCAGGGAGGCAGAGGCCCTGCATGGCTTTGGGCCACATCTGGGGAGCTGATCCCCTGCTCCTCACCCCCCACCATGCGACTTCCATCCAATCACACCCCGCTCTGCACTCTGGGAGGGGTGGGCTGCATGGCCTCTGAGGGCATCGGTGCAGTTTCAGGCCTGCAAAGCCATTGTTCAGTGGACAAATGGCCTTTGTCCTAAGCTGACCAGGCCAGCCTTCCCAGGACCTGCCAAAAGCCCTACCCCCAAGCTGCCCCTGCATCCCTCACCCAACTCTGTAGGGTACCAGCTCAGGTCCCCAGTCACACTTCAGTTTAGAACCCACATTAAGACAAGCCACCTTCGAGGTTTTTCCACGAGGTCATGTATTCACTCATCAAACATTCCTGGCTGGCTTGGGGGCAGAGATGAAGTCTTCGAGGAGCTCACCCTTCAAGCAAAAGACAGTGGTTTCGATTTCAACATGGGGACATTTGCTAGTGTAGCAGAATTATCAAAGCCAAGCTGTGAGAGAGGACAAGTTAAGAAGATTTAAAGTTGGAAGGTGGGGGGCATTTTCCAGATGGAAGGAACCGCATATGCAAAAACCTGGAAGCTGGAGAGAGTGCAGAGAACTCAAAGAAATGCAACCGGCCTGGAGCAAAGAAAAAGAAGAGCAAGAGAGGGGCAGTTTTTTTCCATGGGCCAAGACTTCCCACCATTAGAGGGCAAATCCTGGGAGAGATTCAGGCATTTTTATCATTCATTCATTTGATGGATCATCCATAGCCACTGCTTACCTACTCAGTGCCAGGCCAGGCCTGGGGTGGGTGCTGGGGAGAGGGACGCACCACAAGCTGGGTGGGGGGGGGTTCAGAGAATGTGGGGCAGAGCAGGCAGGGAAGGTATCAAGGAAGACTGTCTGGAGGAGGCGTCTCCAAGCATTCTGGAAACTGCCTCCACTTACCTCTACACTGAGCTCAAGCATCAAGAAGAATATCAAAGCTCTTCCCACCGTCAGGGGCAAGGAAGGTCCAGAATTCTCCAGTGAGCTGGGCGTCCACTCAGTCATGCATTCGCCCGTTCATTCATTCCACCCAGCATGGTTGACGGGGCACCAGCTGCCAGAGACGATTCAGAGGCAGTGCTGCCCTCGGGGGCTTTCTGTGTTCCTGAAGGGCAGGGATGTGAATGAATCAGTGTCTGCGGAAGTGGGAGGTAGACACCCACCCAATGGGCTGCCTGGCAGCTCTGTGAAAAACAGACTCCCTGGCCCCACCCCCAGCTGCTGAAACTCTGCCTCTTAGCTTCAGGCCCCGGAATCTGTATTCGAAAACTCTCAGGGGTTAGAGATGGATTCAGCCTGACACCCGCCAGGATCACTGAGGCCCCTGGGGCTGGACTGAGTCGGGTGGCCACCAGTGGCAGGTCCTGCTCACCTCAGGCCTTATTTTAGCTTCTGGGAGGTCCCCGGAAAGCCCTATGGGAGGAGGCTGGGCATTTTCCTAGGGGGATTTGCACAGATATTTTCAGTCTGGATGTAGGGACAGCCTGGCTAGAGCCAGCTCAGCAGGCAGAAAAACCAGGCATCGAAACCTACCGTCACCCACCGCCAACCACCCGTCACCCACCCGGAAGAAGCTGGCCCCCCCGGCCTGTGGGGTGGGCGCTTTGCCCCCGTGTGGGCTCTTTGGATCTGGCATCTGGCTGGGGGCATCGTCCCCATTTTAGAGATCCAGAACCGAGGCTTGGAGAGGCCAAGGCTAGTGTCATCGCCCCAGGTTTCTTTGACAACATGCTAGATTTTGGCTAAAAAGGCAGGACCAGCTCCTAATTAACGCAGTGCCAAGCTGACGGCCACTGTGGGACGCCAGCAGCAGCCAACACTTGCGTGGCGCTTGCGTGGGCCAGGTGCCACCCTAAGCGTGTGATGAATGTCACTAGCCCATTTTAATCCTCACGGCAACCTGCAAAGAAGATACTAACGGCACGCCCATTTTACAGAGGAAGTAAAGTTGACCTCCCACTCCAGAGTTCGACACAAGGCTCTAGGGAGTCCCCGAGACCCCGATGAGCCTTTCTCTCCGCAGACCACCCCGTAGCTCGCTCCCAGCCCTGCCGCCTGCTGTGGTAAGCCGCCCCCCACCCCCCTGCCCGGGGCCAGCAAGGGGCTCAGCCAGCTGCACAGCCCCCTCGCGACCGGTTTGCACCTGCCAGTTGCAGGCAGAAGGCAGCTGGGGTCAATGGGCCCAGAAGGCAAGCAAGTCTGCGTTCAAATCCCAGACCGACCCTGGCTCAGCCAATGCACTTTAAAAAGAGCGGGAATAAGCTTCTCACTGAGGCTGGAGAGGTGCTGGGAGGGCACGGCACAGACCCACTGGGCCCTTGGAAGTTGCACGGCGGTCATCAGTGACCCGGTGGGGGGAAGAGGGCGGCAGCAGGGGCCGGCAGGCCGCGCCCGAGGGCAGGCGGCTCAGGCCTGTCTGGCCGCAGGGTAGGCCGCTCTCCGGGCGGGAAGCAGGAGGAAGGTATAGACATGGGATTTCATCCGGGCTCCTGCCAACCTGCGGGGCGACCCCAGGCTAACAGCTAAACCTCTCTGAACCTCTCCTTTCTCACCCTCTAAACAGTCCCTGCCCCAAAGTGTTGTCGTCAGAACCCAGGGAGGCATGGAGGTGCCCGTTTCCGAAGGGGGCACCAGAAACGCGAGGGGCCGGGGCAGGGGCCCGGGCAGGGGCCGGCCGAGGCCACGGAGCTGTTAGCAGGCCAGGCGGGCGTCCAAACGCCAGCCCCTCAGGGGCGCGCCCCGCCGCCCCCAGCCCACCGAGGTCCAGGAGGGCAAAGGCGGCGGCGGTGGCTGCAGGGTCGTTGTGCGCGGGTGGGCCCCGGGGGCCGGGCGGCAGGGAGCCCGCGGGAGGACAGCAAGGCACGCGGCCGGCCAGCACGAAGGGGACGTGCAGGTCTGCAGAGAGGGGTGGGCAAGGTGGCTTGCCGTGAGCGCGCTGAGTGTGCGTGTGCGTGTTCTCAGCCACGGATTCCGCATTAACACTCGGGTATTTGTTTGCTCGGTCCCGGCTGTCGCGTCCCCGCCGCCGCCTCGTTGCACCCCGCTTGCCTCGCGGCGCACTCACGCTTTCTTGCGCGCGCCCGCTCTCTTCCCGGGGCTCCACGGGTCATGAAAACCGAAACGAGCCCCTGCGCCCCTGCTCTGATGGGTAAACCAGATGCCCGGGCCCCACCCGCCTGGGCCCCCTCCCGGGGTCAGCAGGAGCCGGGGAGCTGCGGGGAGGATCATGGGGGGCCCCACGTCCCGAGAGAGGCAGGTCCAGACGAGGAGAAACCCAATCCCTGACACATGGAGATCATTTGCAAAAGGAACAAAATCCGTGACCGACTCCGAGCGGACGCAGCGCGGAGGGCAGGGCAGGGGGGCTGGCCGGGGAGCTCTGGCTCCCAGTGGGCGAGGGGGCTCCGGGCCCGCCCAGACTCGGCCTCACGCTGACTCAGCTCCCCCCAGCTGGAAGGCCTGGGGAAGGCCCCCACCGCCCGGGGCCTCCACGCCCTCCTCCAGACGGGGGGCCGGCCAAACAGACAATTCAGAGCCAGCACCTCACCTGGCGCCCAGCCCACAGTCAGCCCTCTGTAAACGGGAAACTGAGGCCCAGAGAGGCGCTGCGACTTGCCAAAGGCACACAGCAAGTCAGTGACAGGAGAGAGGATGGACTCTCCCAAAAGACTCTGGGGGAAATTCATGCACGCACAGCGAAGGGGCAGGGGCAGCTATCATTTGCCAACTTGGAAAAGCTGTGGCCTTCATCTCCCTCCCGAGGTGACTTCCCCTTCTTCCCATTTTACTGAGGGCCTCTGGACACCCTGCCTGGCTCCCACCTGGCTCCTGGCCCACTGGCTTAGAGCCCAGGCTGGGTGAACACCAGTGCCCTGTAGGCCAACTCTGGTCATCTTTCGCCTGGACTGTTGCAGTAGACTCACCTCTTGCTTGGACCATTGCAGTAGACTCCCAGCACTACTCCCCATCTCTTGCCTCAGCTCCTCCAACATCTCCTCCCAGCCAGGCAGATCACGCCCCAATGCTTCAAACCCACACTTGGGTCTCCTTTGCCATCAGGGACAATGCACAGCACTGCACCCTCCCTGACCCAGGTGTCTGTGCTCCCCTCTGAGCTCCCCCACTGCCTCTGCTCACGGGTCATAAGCGGGGGCATCTATTGACTCATCGGCACCCTCTCCCCACCAGCTGTGCGTTCCTTGAGGTTAGGGACTGTGTCTAATTTCTATCTCCTCGTGGTCCCAAATGCAGGAGGGGCTCCATAAATGTGTTTCACGGATGAAGGAAGTGAGGCTCCGAGAAGGGAATCAACCTGCCTGAGGACACAGAGCCAGGAAGCGAGCTTACCCAGAAGCAGGTCTGCCTGATTCAATCAGCCGGAGGAGAGGGGACGTCAAACGCCTGCCGCACGGTAGGTGACCGAAAAATAACAGTGCCAGTTCCCTGCCAACCCCTTCCCTTGGAGGGGCAAAGTATCCCTGGGCTCAGCCCAATTCCTACTTGTAATGCCCTGTGTGACCCTGAGCCAGTCTGGTGCCCTCTCTGGGCCTCAGTTTCCCATCTGTGCTCTGAGGGAGCCGGCCCCTGTCGTCTCTGTGGGCTGTAATTTGAGTCTTCTCCGGCCCCTCCGCCGCCAGCAGATTCCTGCCAGCTCAGCTGGGCCCTCCATCAGCCCCCGCTGCCCCCAGGTAATTAGAGGAGCGCAGCGGGGGCGAGGGCAGGGGAAGCCCCAGCAGGCGGCTCCTTCCTCGGAAAGCCGCCCCCCCCAACGCCACCCGCCCGGCCCCCGCTGCGGGAACAAAAGGCCTTGTGGACAGTTCAAAGCGAGGCGCCAGGCGGGAGGCCGGCGTGGGCAGCCTCAGAGATGGCCGTGGGGCTCGTGGCCGGGATGGCCGGCAACTGGAAGCTGTCCCCATCCATCAGTCAGTGGTGACAGCTCCCGGGGCCCCGCGGCCCCCCGCGGCCCGGCCAGCTGACTTCCCCCGGCTGCGGCGGGCCCTCCCCCTGCCTCCGGCGGCGCTGGGCTGATGACCTGAATAATGGGCCCGACGTGAACGTCCGGCCGCCGTGACCGGCGCATGGCCACGCCACGCCCCTCCGACTCCTCCGTGGAGCTCTACCTTCTGAGCCGCAGCCGCTGTTGCCCAAGGAGGGATGTGACACGTGCCACCCTCACCGGCCCCAGAGTCCTGGAGACAGCAGGACCTTGGCCGTGCCTGCTGCCGACACACTATGGGACACTGGGCCAGCCTTGGTCCCTCCCTGGGCATCAGTGTCCGCTTTTGTGGAAAGAAGATATCCTCTCCCAGCTCTGATGGGTGTAGTCTATGATGCTCAAGTGTCCAGGGAGACACTGGAAGGTGTGGTGACGTGGAGTGAGGCAAACCTTGTTTTAAATCCTGCCTCTACTTGCTCTTACTGTGTGACCCTGAGCAACTTACTGAACGTCTCTGAGCCTCTTCCTCCCCAGCAAGATGAAAATCATACCCACCCACACACACAGATGAGTGAGATCATGTCTGGAAGCACTTAGACTCGGGCTTGGCATGGAGCAAGAGTTCTGTCAAATTATTTATTGAGCATCTCGTATGAGCTGGGCACAGTCCTGGGGAGCTAAAGAGATGGAGACGTACAAGATCAAGAACCTGCCCTGCTGGAACCCACAGGCATTAAACCACCACCCAAATGAGGAATTACGTATAAGTGTAATGAATGCTAGAAAGAAAAACCAACAGAGGGTCCGGGCAAGGATCCTGAGAAGCAGGATTGGCGGTGAGTGACTGGAAGAGCGTTTTCGTCAGAAGGAACAGTGGCTGTGAATGCTCAGAGTCAGGGCCAAGCAGGGAGGTACGTGAAGGATATAATGGAGGCTGCTCCGGATGGGGAGGGGGAGACACACCAGGAAGCACAGGGCTGTGGTTAAGCTCAGAGGACCCGGGTTTGCCTTCCAGCTCCCCCTTTCCTAGCTGGGTGGCCCTGGGAAACGGCTCAGCCTCTCCGGCTTCCACGCCCGTAGCTGTTGCGTCAGAACAGGGCTGCATCTGCCCCGAAGAGTGTGAGAACCGGAAGGAGGCTTCAGGCGAACGTGCTGGAACAGTCCTGGAATGAAGCAAACGCTCGCTACCTGAGAGCTCTTGTTTTTTTGATCATCGTCATCGCCATCACTGCGGACCGCGTTCAGCAATCTGACAGATATCATTGGTTTTCTGTCGCCAGGTGCTTTCCTTTTAGAAAACACCGAAGGCCGGGGGTAAGGGGGCCTGTCCAGGGGTGCAAGAATGCTCCTACAAGCGGCTTGGGTGGTAAGAGAAAAAAATTGGAAACAACCTGAATGTCCATCACCAGGAGGATGACTCAATGAGTAGTGACATATTCATATTTTGGAATCTTCCATCGCAGTGACAGTGTGTCAACTGGAGCGTCACGTATCAACAAGGATCAACCTCAAAACAGGAGGCTTAGCCAAAAACGCAATCACGGAATACACATACAGGAGGCCTGCTTTAAAACACGCCAAGTGGATGTGCACCGTCTATGGGCGCACACGCACGGAGTCAGAGCCACGGCCAGGTGTGGGAATGACACAAACCAGTCCAGGAGAGCAGTTCCCACGGGGGAACTGACCAGCCCCCGCGGCCCCCGGCAGCCCTCTCTTCTTTCTTTGTGTCCCTCTCTGGCATGTTATATATCCTGACCTGTTTATTTTATTTATTACTGATCCTCCTGTTACTAGAACGCACGCCCCGTGCGGGTGGGGATTTTTGCCCCATCAGTTCTGTGCTGTACCCCCAGTGCCTAGAACAGTGCCTGGCACAAAGTAGGCTCTGAATAAACAGGTACTGGATGGAAGGAAAGAAGGAAGGAGGGAAGGAAGAGGCAGCTGCGGGGAGGTAAGGCATTAACGTTGCAAAGAGGAGCACAGGATTTTCGTTGTAGGAAAGAGCCCACCCAGAGGAGCCCGAGGGATGGCCTGAGAGACGGAGAAAGCTACCCCCTTCCTCGGCCTCTGCCCCCAGGACAACGCCTGCCTGCCGCTCCCCAGGAGCTGGCAGCGCAGGACGCCCCCACGCCGCGCCGCGCTCCCTGGAGCCCAGGAAAGGGGGCTCCTGCTCCATCCTCCTGCCGGCCTCTGCGGCAAGGGCGGCCCTTGCTCCCGTCCTGCTGAGAGCCAGGACAGCGGCCAAGGCCGTCCCGGCACACAGGAGGTCACCTGCGCCGGGTGGCCCCAAGAACACAGCCGCAGCGAGCCCGGCGCGGCGCGGTCACAGCCCCTGTCCTCGCGGCCTCCCCTTCCCGTGCCGCTGCTCCTTCCCGGCTCCCCTAGAGGTCTCAGATCCAGCACACGCACCCCCCACGCACACCCACCAAGACCCCTTCGGCCCCCACATCCAGGCCGTGTGGGGTCCACCCCAGGGGCCCCGCTCCTCTCCAGCCCCAGCCCCCCAGCCCCGGCACTGCAGCAGCCCCGTCGCTCACATCCCCGTGACCCCTCGGTCCTGTCCAGCCTTCTCACAGGGGCCCTGCGCCTCTCCACCTAGCACTTCCTCCATGGCTCCCCGCAGCCCTCGGGACACAGGCGTAGCCACGGCCCCGAGGCCCCGTGTCCCGCTCAGGCCACTTCCTCAGGTGTCCCTCCTGCCCTCTCCTCACTCTGAGTTTTTACACATGCTGTTCCCTCCAGGTTAACACTCTTCCCGCCCCCACGCCTCCCCAGCTCGCGGCCATCAGCCCTGCAGGACTTCTCCTCCTCCCGCTTGTATGTCCCCGCCACCACCACTGGGAAGCCCCTCTGGACCTCCCAGGCTGGCCGGGGGCCTCTCTGGGGGCTCTCGCGGCACCCTGAGACAGAGCCGGCTGCGCACAGAGGCACGGCCTCCAGGAGGGCAGCCAGCGTGCTCTCGTCATACCTGCAGCCCAGGGCAGGTGCCGGCTGAGTCCCTGCCAAGGAATCAATTCCTTCATGCCTCAGCCAGCACGCGAGTCACCCTGCCCTGCCTGGGGGGGGTCCCTGGGGAAGGTCTGGGCCTGGGTGAAGGACCTTCAGGGCCCCCTGGATTCCCAGCGGCCGGCTTGGACCGCCGTCCCTTCTTGGAGTAACTAAAGGCATAGACATGGAGCGCTCACTGCCTGTTCCAAGCTCTTGTCCCTCCCCGCCCTTAACTCCTCTACCGAGGAAAGTGGTGTGAAACGGCTGGCAACACTCCATTAAAACTCCTGACTTACCTGTGGGGAATGGAGGGACCCTAAATCTTGGGGCGGATGAAGCACAGCCGTGGGGGTGGGGGCGCTGGGAGGAGTCAGGGAGGAGCGCACTGCAGGCCCTCAAACTTCTCCAAAGGCTCAGCCTAGAGGAGGCTCCAGCTCCTACCTGGGTGCCAGGCTGGGCCAGAGGAGATGGAGAAGATGTGAGGAGCTGGGCCAGGAGGCGGGAATGAAGAGTTTAATAATCCTTCAGTCTGCCCTAAGCACTGCCCCAGGTGGGAGCTGCTTCCTGTAGCCCCATTTCTAGATGGGGAAACTGAGGCTCAGATTGGTGAAGTAACTTGCCTGAGGTCACACAGCTCATTTGGGCCTTGGCAAGGCAGACGGAGGCCAGGCCCAAAGATTCCAGGGCCGCCTGCAGGATCTATTGAAATACTATCTTTTTCCTTTTCGTTCTCTGTAAACTCTTATGCCTACAACAAGGATGAAGTCTCTGCTGGGTGTCAACACTTGCCGGTTCCCCTCAGTAAAAAAGGAGGCGCATGCCACAGACTTCAAAGAGAGGCAAGCCGCTGCGGTAAGCCAGAATTTCCATTACAGCCTTGTATTTTCATTTTGTTTATTTTTGCAGGTACTTTCCATTGGTGACCCCCGAATTGGTTTCCCATTAATTTCTGCAATATAAACTTTCCTTTAAAAATATATCTATGGGTGGATAAATGGGGCCTCCTCAAACTTAAACACTTTTGTGATTAGAAAGGACTTCACCAAGAAGATGAACAGATACCCCACTCAATAGGAGAAAGCATTTGGAAACCAGGTATCTGATAAGGGTTTGATGTCCATTCTATATGAAGAGATCATACAACTCAACAGTAAAAGAGCAAGCGATCCAGTTTAAAAATGGGCCAAAGACTTAAATAGACATTTCTCCAAAGAGGAAATACATATGGTCAAAAAACACATGAAAAAAATGTTCACTATCACTTGCTATTAGGGAAATGCAAATCAAAATGATGAGACATCATCACACACTGCATAGAATGGCCATTACTAAAAAAAAAAAAAAGCCAACAGAAAACATAAATGCTGGAGAGGATGTGGAAATAGAAACACCCCTTCACTGTTGGTGGCAATGCAAAATGGTGCAGCCTCTGTGGAAGACAGTTTTGCAGTTCCTCAGGAAGCTAAATATAGAACTGCCATATGATCCAGCAATTCCTCTAGTAGGAATATATCCAGAAGAACTGAAAACTGTGACACGAGCAGACAGTTGCACACCGATGCTCATAGCGATGTTATTCACAATTGCCGAAAGATGGAAACAACCCAAGTGTCCATCAGCTGATGAGTGGATAAACAAAATGTGGTATATACATACGATGGAATACTACACTGCTGTAAGAAGAAATGAAATTGGGGCACATGGATGAACCTTGAAGAGATTATGTTAAGTGAAATAAGCCAGACGCCAAAGGACAAATATTGCAAGGTCTCACGAATATGAACTAAATATGAAGAATAAATGCATGGAGTTAAAACCTAGAGTAAAGGTTATTAGGAGATAGGAGGATGGCTGAGAAGGTATACTGATGCGTAATATACGTGGAAGCTTTAATTGACTATAAAATTATGGAAATGAACAGAGTTGATGGTGACACATTATAGTGAGTAGAACTAACGCAGCAGGTCTAGAAGTGGGATTGTGGCTGAAAAGGGTAGTCTAGGGATGTAAATATCAGTTGAAAGAGAGCTGGAGAATAATCTAAAGACTGAATGACATAGTGAACCCAGAGATGGATGAGAATTGTGGTTAATAGCACAAATACAAGAATGTCCTTCTGCAGTCTAGAACAAATGTACATCACTATTGCAAGGTGGTGGGAATGTGGAGAAGCATGGGGAAAAGACAATTAATGTAACCTATGGACTATAGTTAACAGCAACACTGTAATTTCTTGCATCAATGCCAAAGATATACTGTGTTAATAATAGGGGGGTATGAAAAAAAATGTCAAATGTATCAAATGTGTGCCATAGACCATAGCTTGTGGTGGTGTTCTGACGGTATTACCTCATAACCTGTAACAAATGTTCCACAACCACGTAGTGTCTGGGTGGAGGGGTGTTGTATGGGCATGCCACACATGGTCATAATGGCTTTGTAAGTTCACAACCTCTCCAATAAAAATCTATTAAAATGCATATGCATATTTATGAATTAAAGCTAATTGATTTGAAGAAAATATTAAGAATACACAGGCGGTACTCGGTTATGCCAAAAGTCCACAGCACGTACATTTCCTGCTCAGCGGCCACATCGTGTGGTTAGAGGTCGTGATTCAGTCTCCTTCCTGGGTTGAAGTCCAGAGGGCAGAGATTTTGCCTGTTCAGCTCATGGACTGATCCCAAGTGGTCTAGGACTGTGGCTGGCACATAGTAAGCAATCAATAAGTATTTGTTAAGTGGAAGTGGTGGCAATACAGGACTGGGGTTTCAAATAACTTGGGGTAGGGAAGCGGCTGTGGCTCAATCAGCTGGACCCCGTCTACCACATGGGGGGCCCTGGGTTCGAGTCCCGGGGCCTCCTTGTGAAGGCAGGCTTGCCCACACGCTGCAGAGAGCTGCCAGCCTGCAAACGCTGCTCAGCAAGGTGACACAACAAAAGCGAGACAAGTAAAAACACAGAAGAGCACGAAGTGAATGGACACAGGGAGCAGACAACAAGCAAGCTGCAAGAGGGGAGAGGAAATAAAATAAATAAATGCAGACACAGAAGAACTTACAGCGAATGGATACAGAGAACAGATAGCAAGCCAGGGTGGGGGGTGGATAAAAAAAAAACTTGAGGTAATCAGCCCTTCTCTGTGATTCCAAATCCTGCTGTCCCTAAATTCTATTGTTTTCCAAGATCAAAAAGGCCTGCCCGTGGGGGCTATGGGATACTTAGATTCCTGGACTCCGTGCTTCTGGCTCCACGTTCTCAGTTCCCAAGGCCCTCTGATGCGCAGGTGCGATTAGGCAGGTGCTCTGAGAGTCTGAAAATGTGACTGCGTTACTGTATGACCCACTGAGGCAGGAGCAGGTCCTTCAGCTGCCGTCCAGACAACAAGAGGGAGGGAGGGAAGCGGAGAGGGAGGGAGGAAAAGAGGAAGGAGAGACAGAGTGAGGGTGGAGAGAGAAAGAGAGAAAAGAAGGGAAGGAAAGGGAAGGGAAATGAATAAGGGGAAGAGACAGAAAGGAGAGAGTGGGGGAGAGACGCAGAGAAAAAGAGAAAGGCCCCCACATACACGCAGTTTGCTCCCCGTGGACCGGCTCCCGCGGGCTGTGCGGCACTGGGCACTGGGGGGAAGCTCTCCCCTCCCCATCCCCGGGCAGGTGTGAGGCCACTGAGCCCTCTAGGAATGAACCTGCTGAGCGAGGAGGAAGTGGAAGCCCTAGAAGCACAGGCAGGCGGGGAGATACGCCTGTGAGCCAAACCCCACTCCCTCAGGAGCTGCAGGCACACCAGCTAGTGTGCACGTGCGTGTGAACACAGCAGATCCTCACAGCAGGCGTGATCGTTCATTCCAGAGAAGGGGGAACTGAGGTCGAGCGAGATGATCTATCTTGGCCAGGGCAAGTAAAAGGAGCTTAATATAGATTGAATGAATGGATGGGTGGATGGATGGAGAGACGGATGGGTGAATGAATAGAGGGGTGGATGGGTAGATGAATGGTGGGTGGGTGAATGGAAGGATAGGTGAAGGGTGGATGGGCAGGTGGGTGAGTGGGTAGGTGGTAGATGGGTGGGTGGATGGGTGGATAGATGAATGGTGGATGGGTGGATAGATGGATGGTGGATGGGTGGGTGAATGGAAGGATAGGTGAATGGGTGGATGGGTGGGTGGGTGAGTGGATGGGTAGATAGAAGGGTGGATGGGTGGATAGAAGGGTGGATAGGTGGATAGATGGATAGGTGGACGAATAGATGGATAGATGGATGGTGGGTGGGTGGAGATGGATGGGTGGGTGATTGGAAGGATAGGTGAATGGGTGGATGGGTGGGTGAGTGGATAGGTGGATAGATGGATAGGTGGATGAATAGATGGATAGAGGGATGGTGGATGGGTGGGTGAATGGAAGGATGGACGGATGCATGGTAGAAACTGGATGAGTGGATAGATTCAAGAGAAGGAGAGAGGGAGGTCAGTTGGACGGATGAACAAGCACAAACAGCCCATTTTGCGGAAGGGTGCCGGATCACTCCAACCATCCTCCTCCCTCATCTTCCCAATCCTGTCTCCGACATGTCCCTAAAATACAATATAAGTTAATGATTACAAGAAGGAAAAAAAGGAGATAAGAACAAAGCTTCAAACAGCGGTAAGTCATGCTGGGATGGGAAGGAACCAACTCGGAGAACATAAAGAAAAAAGAACTGTTGCAGAAGCAAGGGCTGAAACGAGGACGTGGCTGTCGTCTGCTTGAGCAGAGCTGAGAGCCATGAGCAGAGGCGCCGAGTAAGAAGAGGCGCATGTCACAGGCCGGTGGACGGCGTGCATTTTATTCTAAAAGCTACAGGTTTTAAGCCACTCACTTTTCCAAGGTCACCTGTGCTTCAAGGGGGTAAAGGGGGTAATGGGAGTGCGAGCGGGAGCAAGGAGAAGCCCACGCAGGGGCCGACGCAGGCAAGAGGCGAGGGCACAAGAGAGCAGAGGGTGGGCATTAGAGACCTGGGGCGGTCAGCTAATCAGGCATTGCGGGTGGGGGGAGCCCGTGGGAGGAGTCGAGGACGCCTGCCCGGGTTCTGGATTTAGGGTCTGGGGGTCGTGGTGGGCACATGTACCGAGCGGGGGAAGACTGGAGCAAGGCTTCAGGTTGGGGGGCACGACAAGGGCTCCTTTGTTTACTTACTCATTCCCAATTATTTCAGGAGCACCTCCTCCGAGCCAAACCCCTGCCTCCTGGGCACCCGGCACGGCATGTACCCGACCAGGTTACCCAGGGACTCACCAAATCCCCCAGGAGTGACAGCACCAAGTGCTGGGGGTGTCAGGTTCTCACTCCCCCCTCCCCCGAGGCCCGCTGGCCCGATGCCGCCCGCCTGGCCTCCCAGGGACCGGGCACCTCCTCGAGTGGCCGTGTGAGCCCTGCAGGGCTAATTCCTCACCCCGGGCCCCTCGGCACACACACAGGACTGGCCCGTGTCCCTCCTTCCCCCACCCCAGGGACCTTGCCGGCTGAGTGACCAGAATTAACCCCCCTCAGAAGGTGGACCCATTCGAGCACCACTGTCTCTGGCACCTTCTATGTGCCGGGCCCTGAGACAGCCAGAGCTCATCCTCCTTCAGGGTCCCCTGCCTAGCAACAGATCAGCCAACCGAGTTTTCTAGGGCTGGAGTTGTGGGGAAACTCAAGACAAAGTTCATCCCAGATCACGAAACACCCTCGCATTCATTTTGTTGCACTGCACCCGCAGGGGTAACCAGAGGAGGAACTGTAAGCCCCTTGGATGGGAAACTGAGGCCCATGGAGCAGAGGGGCCTTGCCCCAAGTCACAAAGAGAATTCAGGGTGAGGCAGGTCCCAACCCCGCCTCTTATGGCTTCTAGCAAACGGCTTCTGTCTTGGCACTGGCTTCATCTGACTGAAAGAGGCAAGTGGCCAGGGGGCCCCGAGCGCCTCAGGAAGGGGGGAGATGTCTAACAAGTTTTCCAGGGGGTCTGAGGGGACTTGAGAGTCCCTTGCCCCCTTCGCCACCTCCCTGCTCATTCTGATTCTATCCCTTCCAAAAAGGTCTGAGAGGTCCGCAGATCCCCGCCAGGAGGCCTGCATCAGGCAGGGTTACACAAGGCTTTGCACGTTGCTAAATTTAAAACTGCAACGCGAACCCCAGGACAGAGTGAAAACATTTAGGGGAAGGACTGGGGCCAAATCTAGAGCTGCAGACGCCTCCCCAGGCCCTCTGACCGCACTAGAAGGGAGGTAGTTCCCAGGTGGGCCCGGGAGAGGCTCCCTAAGCCAGACTTGCAGAGAGCAGGAGCGTTACCAGCCTGCTGCCGCAGAAGTGCCCTTTAGCTCCTGCCTAGGGGAATAATTCCTGATTCCAGGCTGAAGGAAAGAGAAGGAGGCCGCTCTTTAACGGGTCCTGAAGCAAATGCTAATACTTCCTGCAGAGGGTCCAAGTTGTGTTCTCCTACAAACTCTTCCACACGGATTAAGGTCCTAATCAGGCTAATGAGCATTCATATGAAATATTCAGAGCAAACCACAACGCCAAAGCATCTTTTGCCTACTAGGTTTGACCTACTCATCACAAATGCACGTTGCACGTGTAGTGCACACAAGGGCATGAAACCTAGACATGCCTCCTGGGTGAGCCTGCATGTGTGCACAGACACAGGCTGCCACGGATGTGTGTGATGAGCGCAACACACGTGCCTGCTCATGTAAGATCCAGCTTGCTGCGTACGCACGCCATGGTCAGCCTAGCTAACCCTCAGAGAAAGCCGTGGACCCAATTGACGCATTCAAGCCTAAGCACTGTCATCCCCATTTGACAGGTGAGGAAGCCGAGGCTCAGAGAGGTTACACGGCTGCCTACAGTCCACATCTGGTAAGTGGCAGAGCTGGGATTTGAACCCAGGCAGCCTGCAGCAGAATCCATCCATATTCTTCTCCTCAGGGCTGTCCTTTGGTTTTCATGAAGACACAGGGCCACTGCCCATACGTGAACACAGTATGCTTTTCCTGCTCGTGAGGATGGAAGAACGCACACGCGCATGCACAGTGCTGCTGAAGGAGCGTGAAGGGGAGGGGGAAATGCCAGGGAGTGCTCACCACAGGGCCTTTGCACTCATTCAGGAATCTGGAGGGGGAGAGAAATTTATGGGAAATTTATAAGGAGTGGGGGTCAGACAGTTCCAGAGGTGGGGTTAGGATCAGGGGTAAGAGGGCCACACGGTCAAGGACAAGGTGCTGGATCACATATTTATGGCCTTCCTTCATTCCCAAGTCACCCCAACTTCCTGCCCACCAAGCCCCAGGCCCCACCCCACCCAGATGAGGGCTCCCCGGGCAAGGCCCATCCCGCCGAGACAGGGCAGGGCCAGCCCCAGCACCTGAGCCCGGGCATGACCAGGCAGCCGGCCTCACCCAGCGATGCGCTGCAGGGGGCCGGGGCACCCCCGCGGGTGGGGCAGTGCCTGGAAGACCCCACGCTGGGGAGAAGAAGAAGGGGCTGTGGTCAGAGCCCTCAAGGAGGTGAGAACTTGGCCTTTCTGAAGCTGCAGGAGCACAGGCTGACGCCTCAGTTTATGTCCCCGTTTCTTCAAAAGGCAGATGATGGTGAGTCCGAGGCCACGAGGATCGAAGGAGAAAAGGCAGGCAGGCAGCGCCAGCGCGATGACCATCACTGCACGTTGCCCTTTGTGACTATGAGCGAGGCACAGGGGGAAGAGGGAAGAAGGCCAGGGAAGCAGCCTTTGGAGATAGAGTCCTACCACCTGGGGGAACCGAGGCCCGAGCAGGGCAGGGCAGAGCCGGCTGGACACCAGCCGACCCCACGGGAGAGGGTGCGGGCACTGTCCCGGCCGGGATCTGGGCAGAAATCAACAAAACCGGCACTTGGGCCGGTTCCAGCAAGGCCAAGCTCCCTGCTCCCTGGCCTGCCTCTCCACCGCCTGCTTCCCCAGCGCCCCGGCTCCAGACGGGAGCACTTTCTCCCCTTCTAGTTGCCCAGATGGTGCCTGTGTCTTTGTCTTGAGGGTTTTCTCCCCCTTCTCGTTCCTCTTTTTTTTCTCTCGCCTTCTTTCTTTTATCCCCCAAACTCGAAGGATGAAGGAGTAACTCCCTGGATGGCGTGTGAAAACAAAAGGGGCTGCTGTCAGCCAGCCCAGAGGCAGCCGCAAGGAGAGCTGGGGGATATGGAAATGAGCTGTTGAGTATGCAAATGAGGCTCCTGGGCAATTTGCATGGAGCCGGCCTGGGCAGGGCCTAGGAGCGGCAGGTGGGGAAGGCAGTGGGGAATTCTCGGCAAAGCCACCCTCGGGGCCCTTCCCCAGCTACCTGGCTTCTCCAGGTCTCCCACCCCTGGGAAGGCCTCCCTGAATGCTCTGACCTCTGCAGTAGGAAATATCGGGACAGCTGTTGGGGGTTAATCATTCATATCTGTATAAACACAATTAAATGTCTGTTACTCATCATGCAAACACATGATTTTTTGAAATCAGATTTAGAGGGTAAGTTTGAGATGGTCTGACTTAACAAGACTTTTCCTGTTTGACAACTGAATAGGAAGATTACCAGAGTAAGGCGCCGTCTGTGGAATATACACAAGGTGCCTCATCTGGGTCCAGGTGGAAAGTCCCACGAGCAGGCCTCCATGTGCTTGGGGTAACATGATGACACAGGTGCAGCATTGGAGGGGCAATGATTTTCCCCAGCAAGGCCAGGGTGGGATGGATGATGGATGGACAGGAGGAAGGATGGATGGGAGGATGAATGGTTGGGTGGGAGGAAAGAAAGGAATGACAGAAGGAGGGAGGGAGGGAAGAGGAAAGGATACATGGAAAGTGGATGGATGGAGGGATGGAGTGGATGGATGAGTAGATAGGTGAGTGGAAGAGTAGGTGGGTGGGTGGATGAATGGATGATGGATGGATTGATAGTGGAAGGGAGGAAAAGAGGAAGGAAGGAGAGGAGAAAAGACAGGAGGGAGGGAGGGAGAGGAAGGAAGGGTGAGTTGAATAATGAATGGGTGAATAGGTGAATGGATAGATGGATAGATGAATGGGTGAGTAGATGGATGGGTAGAGAGGTTAGTGGAAGGATAAATGGAAGGATGGGTGAGTGAGTGAGTGAAGGGATAGATAGGTGAGTGAAAGGGTAGGTAGGTGGGTGGATGAATGGATGGATAGATGGATTGATAGTGGAAGTAGGGAATGAGTGAGGGAGAGAGGAAATGAGGAAGGAAGAAAGAAAGGAAGGAAGAAGGAAGAAAGAAGAAAGGAAGGAAGGGTAGATTGAATAATGGATGTGTGGATGGGTGGATAGATGAATGACTAGAAGCACAGAAGAATGGGTGAGTGGGTGGATGGGTAGATATGTTAGTGGAAGGCTGGATGGATGGGTGGATGGATGGATGATAGATGGTTGGTCGAATGGTAGGAAAGAAAGAAAGAAGGGACAAGGAGAGAGGGAGGTAGAGAAGAAGAAAGGACACATGAATTGAATAATGGACAGGTGGAGAGAGGAAAGGATGGGAGTGTGAGTGAGTGAGTCAGTGGATGGATGGGTAGATAGGTGAATGGAAGGGTAGGGGGTGGGTGAATGGATGGATGGATAGGTGGCTCGGTAGATGGATGGATAGATGGTGGAAGGAAGGAAAAGAGGGAGGAAGGCTGGGGTAGAAGGGAGGAAGGGGTATGGAAGGAGGCACGGATGGATGAACTGGTGGATAGGCGGCTGGATGTGTAGCTGTGGATGGATGGGTGGATGGAGAAGCTCGACGTTCTTGCCTTAGCCCGTCCTTCATTCAGCGAGCCTTTCTGGAGCGCCTGCACTGAGGGCCCTAGGAACATAAAGGGGGAGGAGCAGGTCAGGTCCCCCCCCTCACGAAGCTCACAGAATCCCTTGGCCCTCCCTCAGGGGAGGCTCTGGCAGAGAAGGGCCTGGCCTCGGGGTCTGACGGTCCTGCGTTCTGACTGTGGGGCCCCAGGCTATGGCGCCATCTCCCAACGCCTCAGCCTCCTCACCTGTAAAGTAAGGATCACGGCCACACCTGCCTGTATGGCTGCTGTGGGTGTTACACGTTCGTAGGTAGGACTGCCTGCCACTCAGTAAATGAGTCTTCATGACCTGTTAGTGTCGTTATGAGTAAGTGGCCGCTATGTAATTAGTGTTGCTTTGCTCTGGTTTACTGTATGGTCTTGGGCAAGGCTGTACCCTCATTGAACTGAGCTCAATTTTCTCATCTGCAAAATGGGCAGAAAACGCCAACTCCAAGGGGCTGTTTGATGGATGTTCAAATAAGAGCAGCCGTGTGAAGTGTGACACACTTTCCATTGCCTGAGCATGTTCATGGGAATCTCTGTTCCCCACTTAGTTGTGAGCTCCGGGGGGGCTGCGACAATCCGTCGAAGCCCTAGCTCTCAACGGGAGGAGGTGAGCGGGCGACAGTGAATTTCTGGGTTGGGTTCATGCATTTTGTGCCGTTTATCCCCTTGCCATCCGCGGGGTTTGGCTGACAGCACAGATACAGCCCTGGCACGTTACTGAGCTGCCTCTCCGGGAAGTTCAGGCCTTCACATCGGGCTTACATCGCTGTTTTGGTCACGGTCACCTCCCGATCTTCGGTTCCCCCTTCAATAAAATGGGAGGCTGCAACAAGTCCGGATCTTTCCAGCTATCCAGATTTCTCTTCCTCTCTCCATGTGCCCTTGACCGCTGGAGAACTCAGTAGAAAATCTAGAAATTTTATTAGCCCATTGCATAATTTATACTGGAAGCCGTGGTCTCAAAATGTCTTTCCAGTGTCCAAATTCTATGATTATGTCCCGGCTATCAGCTAACACCCTCGCCGGCTGCCATGATCAAGTATGGTAACCATCGCTGAAAGACGAGTTATCTAATTTTAATTCTCTACCTTCTGCAGAGAGCTAGAGGGTTCCTGCGGTGCACTCACCAGCTCCCACCCTCATGCCTCCAGTGAGAGCCCCTGAACTCCCAGGCTGCACGTGGTAGGGCATCTCTTTCAGCTCAAGTCCACCAGGAAGGGACTCCCATAAAATGTCCAAGTGGCCACCTTGCTGCGCCCTTGCACCTCCATTTGAGAAGATTTTGATAACTTCCTCCAACTTTCTGTAAGGCACAGCATCCAAGAGAGCTGGGGAGCACTGGACAGGGAGTCAGGCGGCCAAACTGCACGTGACCCCCACCCAGTGCTAAATGATCCACCTGTGCAGCCAACGTGCCACGTGACCTGGCCGCACCATATTGGTCCCTGGGGCTCAGTTTCATCAACAAATCAAGGGACTGCAGACCTTTCTGAAGACCCACCGATCCACCATCAGACAAGTTCCAAGTGCTACCCCGGGGTGGGGCGAGGAGTCCCTGGGCTGGACGTTGCCGTGTGCCCAGCTCAGGGAGGCCAATAGTCTAAGCCCAGAAGACTCGGGGTGCCCATGTTTTGCTGTCTGTTAAATTAGGGTTTCACCCCAAACCCCTTCTTTGGAGTTGGAGCAGAAAGAGAGGTAATTCCTGGTGAACTCTCCAATCCTCTTGCTCCCCCCACCACCATAGCCCTCCCCGGTCCCCCAGGGGCCAAGCTGCATCTCCACCTTCCTAGCATGGCCACGGCATGGGGAAAGGCCCAGAAGCCACCGTGGCGAGGTGATCAGGCAACGGGACAGCCCGTTTGTTAGGCTGGCTGGGGAAGGCCGAGCAGGCAGGGCTGGCCCCTCCTACTGGTTCAGGCCGGGGGGGGGGGGGGGGTTGAGCCAGGAAGGGGCTAGAAGAGAAGGCCCTAAACCCGTGGCTCCCACCCCTGGTGCTCAGGTCCACCAGGACCCCTGCCCTGGAGACAGCCTGGAGGCTCATCACCAACAAAAGGCGGGTGTGGGCAGCCAGATTCTTTGCAGGGATCATCCAGAGAAAAACTGGATTTCACCATTATTATTATTATTCTTATGTTACCTGATATAATAATGGGCCCGGGTGGTGAGGCACTCTTAGGGTTCAAACCCAGCTCCGACACTGATTAATCTTGCATGGCCTCTGTGAACCTCGGTTTTCTCTTCTGTGAAATGGGCACAGGAGTAATTCCCAATGGTGAGAAGGGACAAGCCAGCCTCATGGGCCCTGCCACGGCCTGGAGAACCCCACGGCGTTTGCCTCCCGAAATGACCACCGCAGGGGGCTGGATTATCCCACTTGGAGCAGAGGGGTCTGAGCTGTGAGACCAAGTATAACACGCTCAGGATCACACAGGGCCGGGCTGGAACCTCCCCGCCGCCCCCGCCCCCCGGGCTCAACCCCGGGTCCCGAGGGCCGGCGGGGCCCACTGAGCTGCCCCGGGTGGATTGGGGCGGGTCCGCGCCCATGAGCCTCACCTGGACAACGGAGGGGACTGAGCGTGCCTTGCGGGTTGGGTAGGAGTTCATCAGACCTTCCGTGTGGGAAGGACCCTGCTCCCTGGGCCGCTCCACCAGCCACGGCAAACGCCACGGCTCGAGCCACGCGAACCACGTCAGGCCGGAAGCCGAACCCCTTGCCTGCAGAGCGCACACGACGTGCAGTGTTAACTCGACAGCGGCCTGGGGACAGCCATCCCACTGTACAGACGGGACCCCGTGAGTCAGCGGGACCCGCCGCGCAGCAGTGCGGGCAGCCGGCCCAGGCCGGGACCCAGGCCTGACACCGACGCGCGCCACGCGGTCTCCCTGATGGCCGGCCGCTGTCACTCGAGGGACCCCCTGCGTTGCACAGGCCACTGCCTCCTCGACTGAGGAAGGCAGAAACGGACCCTTCAGTGCTGTTCCCTGAGAGTCCAATTTACAGTTTTGGAAACTGAGGTCCTCAGGGTGCTTGGGGGCATTTCGCCGTGTCACCCCATAATTATCGAGCTCTGTTTCGGTGCCAGGCCCTGGGGGTCAGTGCAACTGAGACAGAGGAGAATCCTTATGTTCAAGGTCACACAGAGAGGGAGATGCCGGACTCTCAGTCCAGTGCTCCCCCAGATTCCAGACAAGATGAAGGCAAGTATGTGGATGGCCAGAATGCAAGCACCCCACACCCCACCCCATCCTCTGTCCCGAGCGTGGCTGGACACGGTGACATTTCCAAACTTCTTCCTTTGGCTCTGCCTCTGGCCATCCTCCACGCCATCGGTCCCCTGCCAGCCTCGGGACGCCAGGCCCTCCTCCTGGCTCCAGTCACACCCGGTGGAGACAGCTAGACTTCTGGGTGAAATTACTGGCTGGCCATCTCCTCTGGACCCTTCAAATGGGTTTCCTGGTGATTTAAGGTCTTCTACATAGTCTGTCGATAAATGAAGCTCTCGGGGCCACCCTTCGATGCAAACAGTCCTGAGCATCTGGAAGGCGAAAAAATATATCTCACCGCTAAGCCGCAACGTCTTGTGGTATAGGATTCTGTGACTTACAGTTCTCTCCTCCTGGCTGCACTTGAATATTAAATGTTGTATTAATAGCTCACTCTTAATTATCCATGAGTAATGTACTACAGCTCGGAAATTAATGAAGGGAAGGACCCAAACGAGAATATTTCCCACTCCTCTGGGCGCCATGGCTGATGAGAGGGGGGAGATTTGCATACAATTTGCATGAGATGTGGGTTTGGCAGCCCTGTGGGCTCAAACCTGCCTGCTTTCCAGCACTTTCCAGCACTTTCGAGAGAAAAAACTCACTGCCACCTCTCACTCTCACACCTGCCTGTCAGGAATGCCCTTTCATCAGAGAGTTACGTGGAGTGTAAAAACCATCACAGTAACTATTGCTTATGAAGGCCTATTTCACACTCAGACACACGCACAAACGTGTTTCCACAGTTAACATGCACATAAAATGTAAGTGCACACACACACATTCCTTAATTTTATTTTATTTTTTTAAAGATTTATTGATTTATTTTATTATTTACATCTTGCTGCATCAGCTCTCT
Organism: Dasypus novemcinctus; assembly: GCF_030445035.2. Taxonomy (NCBI): domain Eukaryota; kingdom Metazoa; phylum Chordata; class Mammalia; order Cingulata; family Dasypodidae; genus Dasypus; species Dasypus novemcinctus. The sequence continues at coordinate 36,446,264 of NC_080691.1, forward strand.
GTGTGTGCGGTACCACTCCTGGGTGGGCTGCGCTTTCTTCGCGCAGGGCATCTCCATGCAGGGCTCACTCCTTGCATGTGGGGCTCCCCTATGCAGGGGACACCCCTGCATGCCAGCTCACCACACTGGCCAGAAGGCCCTGGGTTTGAACCCTGGACCTCCCATATGGTAGGCGGATGCTCTATCCACTGAGCCCTCTTCACTTCCCTCCTTAATTTTAAAAACACATATTATGGAAAGCAATCCACAGTGCCTCAAAAAGCGCAACACAGAGTTACCATTTGGCCCAGCAATTCCACTCCTAGAGATATCCCAAGAGCTATAAAACCATAGGTCCACACAAAAACTTGTACGCTGATGTCCTTAGCAGCGTCACGCACAATAGCCAAAAGATGGAGACAACCCACCCGTCCATCAACTGATGAATGGACCAACAAAATGTGGTCTAGCCACACAATGGAGAATTCTTTGGCTATAAAATGGAACGAAGCATTGCTACACACTACAACCTGGGTGAACCTTGAAAACATGGTGCTAAATAAAAGAAAGCAGCTGCAAAAGGCCACATATGATATGACTTCATTTGTATGAAATATCCAGAATAGACAAATAGGCACAGAAAGCGGATCAGTGGTCACTTAGGGATAGGGGTCAGTGAGGGAACTGGGGTGATAACTAGGGCCCAGGGTTTCATCTGAGGTCATGAAAATGTTCTGAAATTGAGAGTGGTGCTGGTTGTACAAATCTGTAAATATACTAGAAACCACTGAATTGTACACCTAACGTGGGTGCATTATGTGGTAGGGGGGTTATATCTCGATGAAGCAGTCACAAACGCCACCACCTCCCACATATTTACCCACTGGCACATCTAGACTTGGCATGTGCTGTTCCCGCTGGCTGGACACCCTTCCCCGTTTCCTTCTTCTGGCCCACTGGTGGGCATCCCCCAGGAGCTGAGAAGCAGAGTCCGGGATGGGGCAGTGGGTCCTGCAGACGCCCGCCCCACAGAGCTGCTGCACCCCTGGCAGGGGACCTCATGGCCTCGGTTGTGTCCAAGCGTGTGGGGCCGGTGGCTGGCCGTGGGCCGAGGGGTGTCCCCACAAGGCCAAAGTCAGAGGGCCCCCGGGAGGCTGAGCGAAGCTGGACGCGGCTGGCCTGCTCTGGCAGAGGCCCCGGAGCAGGGGGTGATGCCGGGAGGCCTGGCAGGACGGGCGGGTCCCCAGCCAGACAGGGAAAGGGATTTGCTGTTCCCGTCTTGCCGCAGGGGGCAGGCGGGCCCAAACCCCAAGGGCGACAGGCCCGCGGCGAAGCTGAAGGGCCCGTCCCCCGTGCACCCCCGGGGGAATGCCAGAGGGACGGAGGGGAAGGGGGCATTGCCATCAGGAGGCCGGGCCTGCAGCAGCCTCGGCCCACGGCAGCCAGCGACCATTGAGAACGGGGGTCTGGTCACGTCCCTCCCCGCTTTACAACCCTCCGCCCCCTCTCCGCGCAGCCCTGCGTGCCCCGGCCTCTGCCCAGCTCCCTGGGCCCGCGGCCCGCCGCTCTGTCCTAGGCTGGGCCAAGCCGGCCTGCAGGCCTTCTCCTTGCCGTGCCCTCCGGCCTCCCCCACGCTTCCCGGGCCTTAGATCCCAGCTCGGAGGTGGCTCCCAGAGCCCCCTCTCCTGCAGCAGCCCCTCTGTTCTCACCTCACCATCATCTCCAGGGACGTCAACGCAACCTGCAACTGCCGGACCGTTTGACTCCTGGGATTTTGCAATTCAGAGTTAATGTTTCGGGACTCAGCGCAGTTCTTGGCATACAGACCGCGCCCAATAAATGCACAAGGCAGGCAGCCTGGGTCCCAGTTCTGCCCCTGATTGGCCGGGAGACGTTGAGCTGGAGAACCGTACAAATACTTTGGAGCAGGGGACTCGCCTCTTCCATCCAAACTGTAGGCGGACACCCAATAGCTAAAGCCCTGAGCACAGCACAGCGCTGCCTGGCTCGGGGTGGGGGTCGGGGACCCCAGCTGCACAACTCCCTGTCATCCCCACCCCCTGCCTCCCTGCAAAACCACGACGCTCCTGAGGACACGGGCTGCACTGAGTGGGCACGGATGCCCACGGGTTGGACTCCTCCTCTGCTGTTTCCATGTCCACATGGACTTTTGATAAAGGTCCGTGGAAAGAGCAGGTTACGTGATTGTGCGTCCAGCCTGATGCCAACCATGTCAAGACAAGCACAGATGGCAAAAGCCCTGGAAGGAAACACACTCGAATGTCAACCTGGACTGATCTGGGGTTGGAAACACAGGGCAAGGCCGAGGGCCAGGGGCGATCTGCCCCTTCATCCTTGGTCATGTCTCAGGTTTCGCACAGTGGACAGAGCTCTTTGTGCATCAGAGTGAAAAGGCCCTTTTTTCACAACCTCTAAAAGCCCACTGAGGACGTCGGACTAGATCGTTTCTAGGGGATCATCTGGAAGATGCAATAAGGAGCGTCAGCAAATGAGGGTAGGAAGGATCTCTGGTCCTTTCCCAAAGTGCACCTTGAATGGTGGGATTTCAGACCCTGTAACGGGCAGGTGTGGGTGACACCAACACCTGTTCTCACCTGAGGTCTCCAGGCACCTCCTCATCTTGTCCTCAGGCTTCTGACTTCATTCATTCACTCGTTTACTCATTCAGTCACCTGCCTCACATGAGTTCATTGAGCTCCCACTGGGTGCCAGGTATTATGTCAGGGGCTGGGGCGCCACAGCACACAGGACAGTCCCTCCCTCTCGCAGCCCGTACACCTGGGATCAGCACCCTGGGTGGTCAAGGTCTAAGGTCTCTCTGAGTGGCCCTGACCGTCACCTCCTCAGTTCCCAGTTAATGCCCTGGTTAATGCAGCCTCACCCGGTGGCCAGGTGTGGCTGCTGCACCGTCCCATGTAGAACTAGGGCCCATTAAAATGCTCAAGCCCGTCCCCGGGCTCCTTTCCACCAGGGCCATGGAATCTGGTTGCTGGCTCCCCTCCTCCACCGTCTCCTCCTCTTCCTCCTTTTTCCTCCCCCACCTTCCCTTCTTCTTTGATTAACATTTGGATCTTTTTTCTGAGTTTACCAAAATACTGCACAGGCTTAACAATGTGGCAATTTAGAGATTTGCATAAAGTCCTGGGCGTGGCCCATGAGGGCAGGCGGGTCATCTCTTGAATCCTCAATGTTGTCATCTGTGAAATGGAACGGTCCTGGAACCCTGATTGTGAGTAGTAAAGGAGACCCCATACAGAGGCATTTAACAAGGCCAGCAAGGAGGAAACTGAAAAAAAAAGGTATGTGTTAATACGACAAAGAAGAAGGAAAGGGTCTCATAACCCCAAGTTCAGGGACAAACCCAAACAGCATCTTGCCTTCACTCGTTCCAGGCACTTTTTCTCTGCACGGGTAAATAGTGAATGAATAAACAGTAAATAGTGAGATTCGAAAAAGATGTAAAACACTTTTTTGAAACATAACTTGTGATCACACTCTAATTCAATTTTATCTTTTTTTTTTTTTGCTTAACAGCCTGAAAATCTTAATGTCAATAAATTATTGTCTGCATACCTTAATGTCTTCAAGCAATATTAGCAAAAGTTAGAAACAATAAGGAACAATAAGGAAACAGGAAGATAAGTCACAGCAGTTTCTTTAGGGTTGGTCAGTAAGTCTGTTTAAACTTGTTCCTTATAAACATTACTTCAACGGACATCCTTGCTGATAAATCTTTGCCTACAAGGAATACATTCTTTAGGACTTCCTAAGGAATTACGTCCCAAACCTGACACGGTGAGTAAGCTTCCCTGCGCTGCTGCCCCGGAGGTATGCTCGTAAAGAAGGAGGCCAAGGCGCGTTGGAGAATCTTTAAGTGCGGGGTACTGGGCTGAGCATTTGACCCAGGCATTGACTTCCCACCATCACCCTGTGAGATGGGTGCTATCGTCCCCATTTTCCAGATCGGGAAACTGAGGTGCCCAACGATTTGGTGATACCACCTCACACTTGCAAAGCCTTCTTGGTTATTTCAATGGATAGTCAAAGTTTTAGCAAACTGTCGTCCTGCCAGTTACGTGTGAGAAGGCCTATTTTCCAACACACCATCATCAACATTGGGCATTACGATTTGTACCGGTTAGCTACTGCCACGTAACAAACTACCTCGAAACTCAATGGCTTAAAGCAGGAAGCATGTGTTATGTACGGCTCCTGCTTCTGCAGGTCACTTAGGTGAATCTTCTGGTCCTGACTAGGCTCACTCATGCAGCTGTCGCTGGCTTCTCTGACCTTGGCAGGACTCTCTCACATGCCTGGGGCTCAGCTCTGCTCCCCTTGGTCGCTCATCCTTCAGCCGCTAGCCCGGGCTGGTTCACATGGCAGCAGCGGGGTTTCAAGAGAGCGAGCGGAAGCTGCAAGGTCTCATGGACGTAGGCGCAGAAGTGGCTCAGTATCACATCTGCCACATTCTATGGCCTGAGACAAGTTCCATGACTGAGCCCTGACTCAAGAGGCGGGAAAAAGGTCTATCGCTTGATGGAAGGAGCTGCAGTGTCACACTGCACAGTGTAGAGAGAGGGGCAGAGAACTGAGAACATTTGTGCCATCATCACATTGTTTCCAAGCTTTTTTTTTTTTACCAGTTTCATAACTTTAAAAAATATCCGTCTTGGAGAGCAGATGTCACGCATCTTCTTCCCATCATACGAGGTCCCGGGTTTGATTCCCAGCGCCTCCTAAAAGCAAAACTAACATGAAAAAAAACCAGCTCTCATTGGGGAGCGGATGTCGCTCAGCGGCTGAGCTCCTGCTTCCCACGTACAAGGTCCTGGGTTCAATTCTGGGTATCTCTTAAAAATTTTTTTAAATAATCTGTCTTGATATGTATTTCTTGGATTTCCTACTGCTGAGATTATCTTCTTTTTTCCCTTCCTTTCATCTCTTTATTGGCCATTCAGCAGTTGACTGCTTCCACCCAGGTACTTCCAGCCTTTGCATTCTCCCTGCTCGAGCTCCCCTCGGAAGTCCTGCCCGTGCCCCTCCCGCAAGCTGGCCGTCAGCCCCGCGTGGGCTCCCCCTCTCCTAATGAATAGCCCCGGAGCCGCAGGAGAGAGCGTCATGCCCGCCCGCCGCCCCGCTCCCCGGGGCAAGCCCCGGGATGACACCATCCATCACTGCCACCCTCTGGCGGGCGCCCCCGGCCGGGCCAAGAAAGGGAGGAAGCGCGCCCACAGCTCAGTGGAGCCCTTAATGATTACGTCAAGGGGCAAGCCATTTATTAGTCTCCTTAGCAGCCAAAAAAAATATGGCCTGAGGAGTCCGCAGAGCTCATGGGGGGCCTGTGGGGCTTTTATTTGCTTTTCATGACCACGTCAAGCCTCAGACGCTGCGCAGGCTGTGGATGGGGGTGGGCAAGCCCTGGGGCGGGGGGCAGGAGTTTTGGGCTCTAAGCTTGTCACAGCCGGAGACTGTGAGCACAGGGAGCGCACGTGACCTGCCCAAGGTCACACGGCATCCTCCCTCCGGACAGCCTAGCTTCTCCTTTGGCATCTGCATCAACAGCTCCTGCGTTTTACCATCAATTGCCTCAGACCCTTCTTTGGAGACTTGTAGAAATCAGACTTGATGGGACACAGGCGTGGCGGCAATACTGGGTCCTCTGGAATCGGGGCGGCAACACCGGAGCTCAGCCCTGACGCCCCGCCCCCTGACGCCCCGCCCCTGAGCCTCAGTTTCTCATCTGTCAAATGGGTGTGCTCAGGGCTGGCTCTACCTGCTGTGGCTGGAGCCGCTGCAGAGGGCCCCAGGCTCGGAAGAGCTGGGCCGGTGGTTGAATGCTCTGATGTCACCATCTTGAACTTGACAGCTCAGGATCTTTATCAGCCCTTTATTTTTTCTGCCTTTGGGACAAGGCGTCCCACATTTTTATGTTGCACATGATTCCTCCGGGCCCAGCTTGGGGAAGACGCCCGGGGGTTCCCCGAGAATGGCTGCCCCCACTAAGCAGGGGGTCCACCTCCCCACCCTCTCTACCTCACCCCCGTCAGAAACGAGGGGGCTCGAACTGAAGGGCGCCCCCTCCTCCCCCTGCCGCCTCCAGGCGGGCACCGGGCCCCTCCCTCCCGCCGCCTCCTCTTCCCCGCCCTGCCCCTGCTCGGCCCGTCCCCCGTTACTGCTCACCCAGATGGCCTCCGGGCCCCTCGCTGCCCCCTCCCACCCACTGTCCTCCCAGCAGCCAATGAGCCCCGCGGCTCCCTCTGTGGCCCCCAGGCCTCCCCTACAGTCTCTAGCTGGCGGTTCCACCTGCCCTTGACTCCCCCCCTTTACTAACAGCTCGCGTTTATTGAGCACCTACTGTGTGCCAGGCCCCAGGCTAAGCACCTTACACTCTTATCGCATTTCACCCTCGCAAGGACCCTGTGACAGAAACCCGACGAATAAGTCCAGTTTCCAGGTGAGGAAAGGGAGGCATAGACGGGTCCCTTCACTTGCTGCAAATCAGGAAGTCACGGAGCCAGGACTTGGACCCAGGCACCCCCACCATCCTACGAGGTTCCCTCTGGACCTCGGTACAAGCCAGTCCGTCCTCCAGGAACGCTCTTCTCCAAAGGGCTTAACCCACCCTGCCAATCCGAAACTGTGCCAAGAGAGAGAATAGGGAATAAATTTGCCCCTTGCTCTCTGTGTGGCTTTGGATAAGTCACTTCCCCTCTCTGAGCTTCCATGCCCTCTAATATCCAAAGGGGCAGAGCTCAGGGAGGCTTTAGGCCCACTGCAACCTGCGGCAGCTGCTGCACGAGAGCTGCCCCCCGGGGCCGAGGTTGTATCTGGGCCATGACTAAGCCTGCTCAACCCTGTCCCATCTGTCTGCCCATGTCTTCTGGGCGGGGGGTTGTCCGGGAGCTCCAAGCCCATGTGACACGTCCCCCCACCCGGGCAGAGCCCTGCCTGGAGCTGGCGGCTCACTCTGTCCACTGCTCCTCCATCCACCCGCCCCACCCAGGCTGCTGGCCCTCCAGGGCTCACGTCCACCCTTCCTTCCTGGGCAGGAAGGGCCAGGAGGAGCCCGGGGCTGATCCCAGCTCCCCCTTGGTCATGACCTCGAGACAATCCTTCCTGCAGCCAGCAGGCAGGCGGTCACTGTCCTTCTAATCCTTCTGAGCTGACTCTTCACGGGTCTTAGGCCTTTGAACCTCCCCTGAGCTGGTCTTCACATCAGATCCATTCCACCGAGCGGGCAGCCGGGACATCGAGAGGGCTGGGCCCCAAGCCTCCAGGCAGCGGCGACCTGGTGACCACTAGGCTTCACTGCCCAGCTTGTGCCACCTAGGGTGGGTGCCAGCAGTGACCAAGGGCAAGCCCAGTGTTCACCCTCATGGGGTTTCCAGGAGCAAAAGCACATGTGATGACCAGCCGCCCCTCCTCCTCGCCATGGCTCAAGGCCCGACCCTGGGACCCCAGCCGCCAGCGAGAGTATGCCTTCACCTGCTGCCCCCCAAGGTCAAGCTGTGTGACCTTGGGCAAGTCGCTTCACGTCTCTGGGCTCCCTTTTTCTCGTTTTCTCTTCAGCGCGCCTTGCAGATGCCGGCGAATGCCTGGCTTCTCTAGCTGGAGGCTGGAAACCACTCCTCGAAGGTGGTAAATTATTTCCATTATACAGATGAGGAAACTGATGCTCAGAGAAAAGGGAGTGGCTTGCCCAAGGTCAGGAAGTGCGTCCAGGGAGCAACAGAGGATGTGGGCGTCCTCCTCGGGCAGCAGCACAGAGGAAGCACCTAGCTGGGGCCCGGCCCAGCCAGAAGGAAGAGGCAGTAACCCTTTCCTGGCCGCACTCCCCCAGGCCTCCATCCCCGTTGCCCCCCTCCTGAGGCCTCGGAACAAAGCTGCCTTTATGCAGACCTGTAGCCGCATTCCTCAGTGACACATGAGGACAAAGGCGGGGGCCACCGGCAGCGACAGGAAGGCCCTGCCACCCCAAACCAGCTAACCGCCTTCCCACGCCCCACCCCCACCCACCCGCAAGCGCGGCCCCAGGAGCCAGGAGCCCGGAGAAAGCCCGTCAAGTCAAGCCCGTCTATCCGCCTGGCCTCCCTGCCGGGGGGGGGGGGGGGGGGGGGGGGAGATGGGGGGGGTGGGGGGGGGTGGAGCAGGCCAGCTCAGCAGCTCAGCGCCACCCCACCCCACCCCACTCGCTGCTGGCCTTGGCCAGGGCTCCCCTCCCTGAGCTCTATTTCCTTGAACGTAAAATGGGAGCGGACAACTGGGCAGGCCTGGCGAGATACAGCACCCGAGACCAGGCCCCCCAGGGAAGCTTGCTGCTAGCATTACTATCACCGTTTTCCTATTTCTAGCCCTTCTGGGCTGCTTTCCATTCTTCAGGATGCCATTTTCACCTCTGCACCTTGCACATGCTGTTCCCTCTACCGGGAACACTTGCCACTCCCCGGTTCCTCCTCCAGTTAACTCCTATTACCTTGTAGCTGTTTCCTTTAAACACCCCCTCCTCCAGGCAGCCTGCCCTGATGGCTGCCCCAGGTTGATTGAGGGATCTCCTGTGGGCTCCCACGTGCCTTGTGCATCCCCTATCGTGGTCCCCAGTTCCCTGAATTATTATTGCCTGATGACTCACTGTCACCCCCACAGGCTCAGAGCCACTTAATGACGAAACCAGGGCTGTTTTGTCCCCTGTAACTGCAGAGCCCAGTACAGGATCTGGCGTAGCTCAGCCAGTGCCTGTGGAATGGGTGGGTGAAAGGGTGGAAGGAAGGACGGATGGATGGATGGGTGGATGGATGGATGGATGGATGGATGGATGGGTGGATGGATGGGTGGAGGGATGAATGGGTGGGTGGATGGATGAAAGGAAGGATGGATGGAATGATGGATGGATGGGTGGGTGGATGGGTGGATGGATGGGTGGAGGGATGAATGGGTGGGTGGATGGATGAAAGGAAGGATGGATGGAATGATGGATGGATGGATGGATGGATGGATGGGTGGATGGGTGGATGGATGGATGGGTGGGTGGGTGGATGGATGGATGGATGAAAGGAAGGATGGATGAATGGATGGATGGGTGGGTGGGTGGGTGGATGGATTGATGGGTGGATGGATGGATGAAAGGAAGGATGGGTGGGTGGATGGATGGATGGGTGGATGGATGGATGGATGAAAGGAAGGGTGGATGGATGGATGGGTGGGTGGATGGGATGGACAGAAGCTACATAGATCAATGGGTGGATGGATGGATGGCCAGACAGATGGGGGGACAGATGTATAGAAAGGAGGAAAAATGGATAGATGGATAGATAAATGAAGTAATAGGTGAGTGGGTAAGGGGCCTATTTCCTGAGTCTGCCACACCTGGAAAGAAAGGAAGGCAGGACTGTGTTGGGAGGGCAAGGAGAGGCAGGGCCAGGTGTCTCCATCCCACCAGAGCAGAGGAGGGGTCTCTGAAGCCGGAGCTGGCCCCCTAATCACACGCATTCCCCACGCGCACCTGTTTGTGCCTTGCCGGTGGCCAAGGCTGGGGCTCTAGGGACAGCTTCAGGATGGCAGGGTTTCCATGAAAATAAGAAGCGCAGTAACCTCTTCCCCAGCTCTCCTGAATGAATGTTCCACATTCTCCAGTCAGATCTGCTCTAGTTGGCGCCCGGAGGCCATTGCTAATGACCCTCTCAGTTCATTTCCATTTCTGTTTATGGAGCACCTACTGTATACTAGGCAAGATAGAAAGCACACAGACAAGGGGAATCTGAATCCACTTCCTCCAGGAGCTCACAGCCTGGACCCATAGAATGAGCAAGTGCCTCTGAGATGATCTAGAGAGGAGCCGATACCTGCCCAAGGTCACACAGCAAGGTACAGCTAAGTGAGGCTTGGGACCCAGGTTCTAGACTCCTGGCCCAGTGCTTCCTTCTTGACAGCACCTGTCTAGAGGGGGAGGCTATGTGACAGAGTTGAAAGGGCTTGCGGGAGGTGAGGGAGGAGGAAAGAGGTCCCGAGTGCCTATTGTGTGCCGGTCCTGGCCTGGACATTTCTCATTTCTCATCCAGGATGACGAGAGTCCTCCCAGCCTCCCCCCATTAATAAGATGCTGAGGCACAGGGGCAGGGGGCAGGGGGCAGGGCTGGGGTTCAAGCCCAAGTCTGCTGGCTTCCAGAGCCTGGCCTTTCAGCGACAAAAGGGGTTCATTTCATCTAGGCAGAGAACAAAGGCGCTGGGACTGCAGGTGCCTGGCTCCTAGTAGGTGCTCAGTAAATAGAGACGGAGGGAAGGGAGGACAGGAGAAGAGGGAGGAAAAGGGCAGGGATGGGGGCAGAGAGAAGGAAGAAGAAAGAAGGGGAGGGAGAGGGCCCTGCCTGTGAGCTGCTCAGTCTAGAAGTGGATGAAAATACCCAGATTTTTCTAAGCCATCTCTAGGCAGGAAGCGCAGGGTGCCCTCCCTGGGTAAACAGTGTCCGCGAGTGTGTCCTCCGTGGCAAGAAGTGCCACCCCTGCCACCCACCCCGGCCAGCCCTGGCTTTGGCAGTCGAGGCCCCCAGCTGCAGCCCCAGCTCCAGGACAATCTTCAGCCAGCTTGGACGGGCGGGTGGCCTTTCAGCTGGACAGAAAGGCTGTGTCGAAAAACAAACAAACGACTTCCGGGGCAGAGGGCAGGGAAGTGGCTCCAGCAGGGTGTTTGGGCAGCGCGTCAGCCATTCAGCCAGCCCCGCTGGGCTGTGAGCATCAATCACGGGCCGTGTGTGTTTGCGAAAGGACGTGTGCGGCCGTGACGCCCCCAGGGAAGGCCCCCCCTGGGGACATGTGTCCCCACCTGGGCTCCCACGCCCGGGAGGCCGCTGCGAAAATTCAGATTCCTGGGCCCCGCGCCCCGACCCCGCAGTCAAATTGGAGGGCCCAGAACTCTTGTTTCGTTTTGTTTTCCTTCACGTTTGGGTCTCCGGGACCCTTCTGGTGAGCAGCCAGGCTTGGCAACCCCTGTGTGGCCCACCCATCCCCAGGCAAGGCTCTGAATGGGGTGGGTGGGGGACGGGTGAAGGAGGGCACTGTCTGTGGGAGGAGCTTTGCACACAGAACACCTGGCTCTGTGGGTGCTGGCCCCTCCCTGAGCCTCAGTTTCCACATCTGGGAAACGGGAATGGGGAGCCGAGAGACTTGAGAGTGAGGGTGGAGAGTGAACTGTAAAGGGCTGTGCACAGGAGCAGGGCCCGGCTGTGGCCCCTGCAGGGGATCACTACTAGAGCGGATTTCGAGGGCCGGGAAGACGAACCGAGCACCGATAGGGAGATCGCTGGCGATAGCCCCCGTGCATGTCTGCGAGCCCCCAAATCACCGGATCCACCAGAATGCACCCCCCCCCAAGATGCGGGTGTAATGGGGGGACAGAGGGCTGGAAGTGGAGTCACGAGGCCTTGGCTCGTCACCACCGACTCTCTGAGTGGCCTGGGCTAGTCCCTCTTCCTCCCTGGGCCTCAGTGTCACCGGCTGTGAAGTGGGGACGATGGTGACAGCAGCCTCCGCCAACGCCGTCGTAGGGCTGCAGGGGATACTTCCCATCCGGCATCTGGCCCGGGTGGTCGGCCACTCTGGTCAAAACCCTGGGACACTGCTGGGAGGGCCAGTGACAAGCGGGAGTTTTAGTCGGTCTGTTGGTTGGTCAGTCAACAAACATCTGCTGAGCCCCTACCAGTGCCAGCTCTGCGCTGGACAACGGGGAGGGCGAGGTGGAGGGCACGGGGAGAGGGGAGGCTGGCAAGGTCACCCCGAGCATTCCCAGACCAGGGCTGGGCTGCTGCGTGTGCTCAGAAAGGAATGACAGGGCCAGGGAGAACCCGACCTGCAGCGCGGGGCCCTCCCTGCCCCACCCCGACGCTGCCTGCGCCTCGGGCTGGTCCCGCACAGCGCGGCGGCCGTCTTCACTCCCAACGCCCCCTCCCCGCTGAGCCTGGCACCCACAGTCCTCTTGGGCAGCACCGGCCCGAGGCAGAGCGGGCCACCTGCCCCCAGCCCCTCTGTCCAGCACCTCCAAACAGGGAGAGCCCCAGGGACCAAGCCCCCCCTCACTGCATAGATGGGGGGACGAGCCAGAGAAGGGGAACCCTGGCCCGTGGTCACCCAGAAAGTCCTCTCGACCTGGGTTGTGGGGTGGCTTCATCTCCCAGAGGTTGGCTTAGAATCCCAGACCCTTTAAGTGACAAGAGGTTCCCATTTTGTCCAAGCCCGCCCTCCCCATTTTACAGCTAAGGACACGGAGGCCCAGGAAGATGAGCTGGCTTACCCGGGATCACACGGGGACTGAAATTCAGATTTTCTGACCCAGCCCTGACTTCCCAGATTAAGAGGTACCAGGCGGTCCCTGATACGCAGGCCTCGGACGCTACATGATTTTAACACAGCTGACCTTGCTAAATACACCTGCCACCGCTCCTGCAAAAGGGGAAGATGATGCCATGGGGCAATTCCCCGTGCCCCTCACCCAGCCCTCGCCTCTGACCCCACGTGTCACTCTGGGTACGAGCATCTTGCTTCCATCTCCCTGGGAGAGTCACATCCTGTGATCCCTAAACACAAGCTCCTACTTCATCTGGAATTTGATGGAAGACATAGTGACCTGTCCCAACACGGGAGGGAAAACTGGCTGCGCTGGATTTATTGAGTGACGGCAGGCTGCCTCCAACGCGACAGCTTCCCAAGGAATTTCCAAGGGCGTTTTGCCTCTGCAGGATTTCGCCCTTACGTACCTGTTCCCTGCATAAGATGCGATCCCATTGCCTCTCCAGGAGCTAGAGAAGAAGCAAGAGGCCTGATGTTTTGTAATCTCTTTACCGAAGTGTAGCCTACATGCACAACATGTGCATATCATAAGGGTACAGCTCAACAAACGTTTACCCAGTGAACAACCAGCCCCCCAGAGCCCCCCCTTATATAAGCTCTCTCCCAGCCATTACCCTCCAAGGGTAATCGCTGTCCTAACTTATCTCACCATGGATTATTTTCACTGATTTTTGTACTTTTTATATAAATGCAATCCTATAGTATCCACTCTTTTGCACTCTTTTCTTGCACTCAGCATAGTTAGCTGGGAGATTCATCCATGTCACCCAGCCAGGTTGTTACATTGTAGTTCTTTCATTCTCCTTGCCAATATGTTACTCCATTGTAGAATTATTCCGCAATTTATGTGGCCAGTTTTACTGTTCAAGACGTATCAGTTAGGGAAACGGACTTTGGCCCAGTGGTTAGGGCGTCCGTCTACCACATGGGAGGTCCACGGTTCAAACCCCGGGCCTCCTTGACCCGTGTGGAGCTGGCCATGCGCAGTGCTGATGCGCGCAAGGAGTGCCGTGCCACGCAAGGGTGTCCCCCGCGTGGGGGAGCCCCACACGCAAGGAGTGCGCCCGTGAGGAAAGCCGCCCAGCGTGAAAAGAAAGAGCAGCCTGCCCAGGAATGGCGCCGCCCACACTTCCCGTGCCGCTGACGACAACAGAAGCGGACAAAGAAACAAGACGCAGCAAATAGACACAGAAAACAGACAACCGGGGGAGGGGAGGGGAATTAAATAAATAAAAATAAATCTTTAAAAAAAAAAAAAAAAAGACATATCAGTTAGCTAATGCTGAGTAAAAAGGTACTCCAAAGCTTAGTGGCTTTAAACAACCGCATTTATTGGGCACATGCTTGTGCAGGTAGGAAATGGGACTGGGGTCATCTGACTGGCTCTTCTGCTCTAGGCCAGTGCTGGCTGATCTAGGCTGGGCTCACATCTGTCTCTGCCATCTGCCGCCGAGTCAACTGGGGCTGGCTTGTCTGGGATGATGCCAGCTGGAAAATCTCATCTCTGTGCCACCCAGCTCATCCCTCAGCAGGCTAGCCTGAGCTTCTCACATGGTGACCGAAGACTTCTCAAGGAGCAAGGAGGAACAAGGTCCAAACAAGCCTCTAGAGGCTTAGGCAGGGGACTGGCACACGTGATTTCTGCCAATTCTATCGCCCACAGCAAACCTCATGACCATCCCAGATTCAAGAGGAGAAGAGAGAGACCCTGCCTCTTAAGGGGAGGAGCTGCAAAGAATCGTGGCAACTATTTTTCTCCCAAGAGAGGCATTTGGGTAGTCTCCAGTTCTCAGCCAAGATGAAAAATTCTGGAGACCTTCTAACGCGTGTCTTCCAATGACCACAGGTGCTCCTTTCTGGGGGGGTGGTCCTAGGAGTGGCGTTTCTGGGTTATAGAGGAGGCATCCGTTCAGCGTCCGTAGAGCCCACAGAAGGCTGACGTCTTGCTGGGAGGAACAGAAGCTGCTGTGAGGTCTGTTATCTTAAGGAAAGCCTCCAAAGGGGCACGTGCACATTCTAGAGCCACTCCCACCTCCAGACAACCCCCTCCTTCCAGCGGGAATTACCCTGTCGCCCTCCTGGCCCAGAACAGGAGCAAAGGACAAGTTCCCTGGTGCCCCTTGGACTTGACCTCTTCCTGTGTCTGGTCCCCGGGGTCAGTCGGGTAAGCGCCTTACTGGGAAGATTTATCCCGAAGCACGCTCACAGCGCCAGCCCCTTGCAAACACTTGCCTGCTGGTTTACGGTGATTTACTCACAGATTACCCTCGGATGGAGGGGGCCCAGCCGATGAGCCTCTCTCATATATCAAAAAGGAAATCCTGAAGACATCCCTATAAAAGCAGCAGGGAGGAGAACCTGCCGACGCCATAAACTTAGATGATGCGGCGGAGCGGGTGAGCCATCTGCTCTGCTCCCCGAGCCATATGCGTGCGGCGGCTCACTCCGCCCGGCTCACTTCCCAGGCTCCTCGCACACCCCGGACACCCCCCTTCTCCACCTTCTCTCCGCAGCACGAGCAGCAGGGTGGACCGCAAGAGGAGCACCTCACCGCGTGGATTTCAAACCCCGGCCACGCCGCTGCTGGGCTGTGCGAGCCTGGGTCAGTCCCTCGCCTTCCCCAGGTTTCAGCTGCCCTCTCTGTAAAATCAGACCGCTCTCCAGCTCACAGGGTTGTAGGAAGATAATTGATGAAGTGCCCTCCCTGGCGCAATAGATGATGGTAACAGAGAGTCAGCTCACAGTGGCTTAAGAAACAAAGAGGCAAGGTGATCATTTGCTTTCTTGTGTATCTGAAAAAAAAATTCTGGCAGCAACAGCTTCAGGCATGGCTGGATCCAGGGTCTTTGACAGTGTCAACCGGAAGATGCCTGTGTCTTCTGCATCTGCTTTTCTCTGTATTTATTTCACTCTAAGGTGAGTCTCTCCTCAAGGTGGCAAGATGACTTTTGGAGCGCCAGACTTATACCCTAAGGTTTAACAAACCCAGCAGAAGAGAGGGGGTCTCTCCCAGTGGATGCTCAACTGGCATGGGAAAACTGATCCGTGGCAGCAAGGATAAGAGGAAGTGGGAACAAATGCCCAGACTCTCATGTAACAGGGTATCTATGAAATAATAGTCACTGTTTCTTGGGTTTTTTTTCACCTTGGTTAATCTTTGCATCCTCTCACAAGGAAGATTTGCCCATCTGCAAACCCATTGCCCTCCACTGGGTACTGTCTCATCTCCTTCTCACAAGGTGACCGCAGACTCTCCTCTGGGATAACAGGAACCATGCTGAACTGATCATCATCTTCCAAGTTGTCTGTTATGATCTAAATTTTGTGCCCTGAATCCTGGAAGGTTTATGCTCTTAAAGCTCAAAAGCCAGATTCTAGCAACTTGAAAGCAGGCTGAGGAAACCCAAAAGCCACAAACTCAACTCTCTCTCATCCGCCTGCTTTTGCTGTAACAACCATCCCCGAGGCAGGAAATACAGAATGCCCTGCGGCTGCCTCGAGGGGGGGGGTGGGGCACGTTGGCTAAGGCATCAAAGCATCCCGCTGGCCCCCTCAGCACGTGTCCTCCAGGTGCCGGGACACACCCCTGAGCCCATCCACATGTCCTCCTCCTCCTTGGGCCACCCCAACCCCACCTTATCCAGGCCCCCCTGCCCTCTAGTCAGCTCAAACACCGCTTCCTCCATGACATCTCCCCCAGATAAGAGCTGGGTCCTCTCTTTCCTTCCTCCTTTCTCCATATTGCAGACAATCTGGCACCTGCATTACTCTTACAGCGGTTTATGATCATTACCTCCTCACTCGTAAAAGACCATGAGCTACTTGCCAGCAAAGACCTTGTCGTATTCTCCTTAGCATCGTTTGTACCTGGCCCACAGTCGCTGCCTTGCTCCCATGAGACAGAGGAAGATCATTTACTTCTTTACTCCCAGAGGGTACATCTGGGGACATTGAGGGAAATTCCTGGGAGGCAATTTAAGGAGGGATTTTGAACCATCAGAACAGCCCCCAGCGCACAATGGGCTGTCTCATTAGGTGGTGAGCTCCCCGTCATTGGAGGCAAACAAGCAGAAGTTGCTTTGTAGAGACAATGGAGAGAGGGTTCAAGTATCAGATGGGGGGTAGTACGCTAGAATCTGAGCACCACGAGAATTGGGCAGCATCTGTGTTTGCTCATCATTTTATCAACGCTTAAGATATGGAAAATATTCTTGGCTAGTATTCAAACTCCTTTCCATGAGCTCCATGGTCCTGTCGATCTGGCTCCCACCCCCATCTCCCACCCACCTCCCCCATTCCCCCTTCCCTCCAGCAGCGCTGGCTGTCTCCGGGTGCTTGCCTCGGGGCCTTTGCTCGTGCCGATCTCCCTTTCATGGAATGCCCTTCCTGCAGTCTTGGCATGGCTTCTTCTCGGCCACCTCTCAGGACAGAGTCCCCTGCCCCAGGAAGCCTTCCCTAATCCTCTAATTAAAGAACTCCCCCCTCTCCTCCGACCCTCTCTCACCCATGACCCTGCTTTCTTCTTCTTTATAGCACTTATCATTATATGAAATAATCTGTTTACTCCCTGTCTCTCCAACGACAAAGGAAGCTCCCGAGGACTGGGCCCTCGCCTGCCTTGCTCGCTGCTCTCTCCTGAGCTAGGTGCTCACGAAGTGTTCAATGAATGAGCCGTGGGAGCTGGGGTACCTCGAGATGCTTTAACAGGTAAATCCCCAGTTCTCGGTGGCTTCACACCGTGATTTTGTTCTCTTCCTGTGACGTCTGCTCGGTGTCCTCGGCCAGCAGGCAGCCAGCCAGGTGGTCACTTGGGGACCCAGCCCCTTCCCTCCTCTAGGACCTCAGAGTCCTGCCTCCAGCTGGTAGACGGAGAAAGAGAAGCAGTGGAGGAGGGCAGGGGAGGGCTGTGGGCCGCAAAGTCTGAAGGTGGTTTAAGTGTCTCTGGGTGCCAAGGAGGCTGGGAAGCCTGGTCTACTTGTGTGCTCAGGAAGAAAGGGGGATGAGTGCAGGGAACGGCCGGCCATTACCTGCCCCAAGAGTGAATGAACGGATGGACGCACGGCCTCTCGCGTACCCCCTGGCCCAAGTCCCCGGTAGAATTCCCAGTCCTGCGCGTTTGGGAAATCTGATGCCAAGCGCCGCCTGCCCTGTTTCATCCGCCCTGCTGGAACGGCAGAAGGCAAAGGCGCCGCGTGGGAAGTGCGCAGCCCAAAGGGCAGACAGAGCTTCCAGGGCCCGCTGGACCCAGATGGAAGCAGCCCAGAAATCCGGGCTCTCCCAGGAGGCGCCTGCACTGAGGGACTCTCACCCCTGCAGAGCGAGGGTGACTTGGCTCCATTTGCTCGGCTCTCCTGGAGGTGTTGGGGAAGGAACCCCAGGGGCCCCGAGGAGTTTGTCTCCACCCGCACCCTTGTAAGGTGAAGCATTTGCTGAGCGCCTTCCCCGAGCTACCCACTCGTCCCCGGAGTCAGTTCACGGAAGGACTTAGAACGACCGGGCGCACAGCAAGCATGCGTAAGTGCTGGTGTTACCTTCTTCCCGCTTCACATGACCGCGTGCATTCGTTCACCCACTAACATCTCTTGCATATCCCTGCCTTTTGCTGGCTTCTGGAAACACAGCAATGCACAAGAAGGATGGGGGCTGGAGTTCAACAGAGAGCGGTAAGAGACGCCAGCCCTGCCCTCGTGGAGCTTCCGGTCTGGAAGGAGATGGACATTAACCCAGGATGGCGCCGGCAGAGGAAAAACTGCTACAGTTTGGGCTAGTTAGGAAGGGGCGCCCAGGGCCAGGAGGAGGGGAAGGGTCAGGAAGACGCCACTGCCTCTGCACCCTGGGTGGACCTGATCCTGGCAGGGCACAGAAGCAGCCTGAAGCTGGGGTCCCAGCATATGCCCTCCAGCAGGGGGACCTGGAGACTGGGAGACCTCAAGCCCAGAGGAGGTTCAGCAGCTGCATTCTGGGGGTTCCTGCACTGTACCCCAAGATGGAGCCGCCTGATCCAGGTGAGGACGTGGGCCCCCCTTTGTGCCTCGCTCCCTGGACATCCCACGGGTTGCCTGGCTCATCAGGGTCCACCCATGGGCCCGGATCCCTAGCCCGGCCTCCCCTGAGCCCCTTTCCCTACATTTGCTGATGCTCTTGGGCGCTTACTGTGCAGCGGAATATTATATCACCCTTTATTTTATCAGAGCGTCATCCACAAGAGTGGAGAGCGGGCCGCGGGAGGTGTCCGCGAGAGGGGTAAAAAGCACGCCCCATAAACCTGATCATTTTGGCACCAGCCCGGGGCAGGCCTAAAGTGGCAAATCGTTCACCTCCATCAGCTGCTTATTGGATTAAAAGTCGGGCATCCGTTTGTTCAACGGCGAAGGAAAAGAACGAAATAAATGGACAGGTACAAAATTCTGGAAATCGCCCATCCCAGCTGTGCCTCGACACGGGATTTGATGAAATCCCTCGGCTCCCTGCGGATGGAACCCTCACCTCTTTAGAATGCGCACGCCTCCTGCTCCGTCTCCGCACATATGAATTTCAGATCATTCCCGCAAATCCGTGATGCATGGACTTGGTGGAGGGGGTGCTCTCGGCCCAGAGCCTCCTCTGGGCTGGCCCTGGCGCTGCCCGCAGGCCCCGGGACCCCGCAGGTCAGCGATGGGCAGGGGTGGGACCGGGGCGCAGCTCGCCCCTGGGAAAGCTCCCCGCGAAGAGCCGGCTGAGCCCCAGGCGGCCCGGGGAACAGGCGCTGCGAGCTGCTGCCTCCTGTTCCAGCAGCGGGACGGCGCTGGCTGCCCCCTACCCCACCCCGGAGAAATGGGGGTCGGTGGGGCAGGGCTGGGTGCAGAGGGAGCCCGCGCTCCTCCTTGGAGGCCAAGGGCGCCCGGGACGCGGAAATTAAAGCGGCGGCGGCGGAGGCCCAGCATATTAACCTCCTTAATCTTTCATTTCTGACACAGATTGTGGTCCCCTCATTTCAAAGAATTTCAAACTAATGTCTGGAGGGCAGAAAAATCTATTTCCCAATACGCGGCTGCAGCTTTTTCACCAATCGACTGCCCTTCCTGGTACAATCAACAGAGCATTGATTTTTTTTTTCTTCTCCCCCCCACTTTCTATTTTTTTTTTTTTTAATGCTAGAGCATCATCCAAAAATCTGTCAATACAAACAACATCTTTGGATAAAATATGAGCAGTCCCAGACTGCTTCTTCATTAACCCAGAAACTGCTGGCCTGAGATCTTGGGACCACTTTTGGGGGCAACACGACCTTGGGAACACCCCTTGTCCCTTCCCAGTATACTAGACCCTCTCAGGGCGTGTGGATTTGGGAATTCTTAGGATCTCTACCTTAGAACCCTTTAGAACTGAGGCCTCCCAAGACTACTTATATTTAAATTAACTAGAATTAGATGAAATTTTTTAAAATGCAGGTGGGGAAGCAGATGTAGCTCAAGCAGTTGGGCACCCACCTACCCCATGGGAGGTGCCAGGTTTAGTTCCCAGTGCCTCCTAAAGAAGATGACAAGATAGCGAGCTAATGCGATGGGTTGGCATGACAGGCTGGCACGGCAAGCTGACACAACAAGATGACTCAGCTAGATGACGCAACTAAGAGACGCAGCAAGGAAACACAATGAGAGACACAACAAGCAGGAAGCAGGAAGCTCAAGTGATTAGGTGCTTCCCAACCACATGGGACATCCTGGGTTTGGTTCCCGGTGCCTCCTAAAAAGAAGACCAACAGAGAGCAGACAACGATCACAAACAACAGCGAGGAGAATAGAAATAAATACATTAATTAAACTTCTTTTTTTTCAATGCAGGTCCTCAGTCAAACGAGCTACACATCAAGTGCTCAATAACCATACCTGAGTCGTGGCTACCATATTAAACAACACAGGTGTAGAAAGTTCCAGCAAACAGTGCTGCTTTAGAGTAGAGCAAAAAGCCAGTTGGTAAATATTTTTTCCTTTGCTGGCCATACGGTCCCTGTCACACGATGCCATTCTGCCATTGTAGTGCAAAAGCAGCCACCCATCGTGTATAAAAAAATGGGTGTGGCTGTGTTCCAATAAAGCTGTATTTAGAACAAGAGGCAGCAGGCCAGGTTTTGCCCCCAGACCCTAATTTGCTGACCCCTCTTCTCAAAGCTTCTTCAGAAAGTCCAAGGACCGCAGACAGTTATAAATATTCAGAAGACTAGAAAAGGGCACAAGAGAGCCATTTGGGGCTGGAGAACTTTCACATCTTGAGCCAGGTGGTTGTGAAAGAGATGTAACGTGTAATACGTGGGCATTTTACTGTAAATTATCCCTCCAAAACAAACATACCTTGAGAACATTAGACAATCTTAGGGAGAGAGAATGCCTTGAAGTGCCAGAAGCCTTCGTGATGCCAGAAGGGCTGTCTCTCTCAGATATTAGAATCCTGGAGAATTCGGGGCACATTCTTCCCCGCAAGTCCCCACTGGGATCTCAGAAGGAGGGCCCCAAGGAGCGGAGGTGCTGGGGCTGCACCACACCTGCTCCTTCCCCTCGCCCGCACCTGTGTCGGTCGCAAGGGCTCTTCACCAGTGGCCTTGAAAGGTCAACCTGTCTGGCTGTTTCTGGCTTTTAGGAATGGGAGAATCTTCGAGAGAAAAAGCAGATATAAGGTGGGGCTTGCAGCTGGAACCCCTGGAGGGCAGTGCACGGGAGGGGGTTTACAGGGCTGAGAATGGGGTCTCGGGGACCCCAATTCCCCCTCCAGCCAGGGCAGCGCCCATCTTCTCTGCTTTGTATGTTGGATGTCTGCGGGAGAACTCACTTGTGAAAATTCCGGCCCCTTTTCCAAAGTTTGCAAAGCACATTGCTTCGTAGCCCTGGAGTCACAGTGTTTTAACCTCAAACAACAACCGAGCAGGGTCAAGAGCACAGACTCTGGAGCCAGAAGGCCAAGTTCAAATCCCAGCCCTAGCTGACGACCTTGGGAAGCCACTACAACAGCATCTCCATTTTCTTCTCTGTAAAATGGGGATAATGAGGGAAGCGAATGTGGTTCAAACAACTGGGCTCCTGTCTACCATATGGGAGGTCTGGGGTTCATGTCCCGGGGCCTCCTGGTGAAGGCAGGCTGGCCCGCATGGAGAGCTGGTGCAGCAAGATGATGCAACAAAAAGAGACACAGAGGAGAGACAATAAGAGACACAGCAGACGAAGGAGCTGAGCTGGCGCAAGAGAACAAGCACCTCTCTCCCACTACAGGAGGTCCCAGGATCGGTTCCCAGTGCTACCTAAAGAGAAGACAAGCAGACACAGAAGAATGCACAGTGAATGGACACAGAGGGATGGGGGGTATAAATAAATAACTCTTAAAAATGGGGATAATGATAGGACTTAAAAGAACACAGTCATTGTAAGCACTTTGAACTGTGCTAAGCATCTAGTGTCTGTTCAATTAAAAGGACTAGGTGAAACGGATGTGGCTCAAGCAATTGGGCTCCTGCCTACCATACAGGAGGTCCAGGGTTTGATGCCCAGGGCCTCCTGGTGAAGGCAAGCTGGCTGATAGAGTGCTGCCCTGTGCAGGAGTGCTGCCCCTCACAGGAGTGCTGGCCCATGCGAGAGCTGGCGCAGCAAGATGACGCAACAAAAAGAGACAAAGAGGAGAGATAATAAGAGACACAGCAGATCAGGGAGCTGAGGTGGCGCAAGAGAGCAATCACCTCTCTCCCACTCCGGAAGGTCCCAGGATCAGTTCCAGGAGCCGCCTAATGAGCACATAAGCAGACACAGAAGAACACACAGCGAATGGCCACAGAGAGCAGACGATGCAGGGGGTGGGATAAATAAATAAATAAATCTTTAAAAAATAAAAGGACTCAGGAGCCCGCCCAGGCCACCCCCTCATTCGTTCTTTCGACAAGCTTTCCTGGACAGCGATGTATTGGGAAGTGGGACAGTCTGACCAAGTCGTGCATAGTGCCCCTCCTTCCCTCCCCGCACTGCCACCCGTCTCTCTCGGCCTCCAGCTGCCCCCCTCCCAGGCCCTGCCTCCCCATCGGGCAAGGCCCAGGAGCCGGTCCTGACAAAGGCCAGCAGCTGGCCAGGCCCCAGTTCAGGAACTGGCCCTGCTCCCACAGTGTCCAATGTCCCCAGGCTAAGCCGGGGCAAGGAGGGCCACCGCCGCAGGCCTGACCCGGCTGCCTTCGGCACCCTACTGCACAGGCCTACTCCCTCTCCAGGAGGCTGTCCCCCCCGGCTGGGGGAGGCCCCGCTCCAGGTCACGCCCGTGGCCTGAGGCTCTGACCCGCGGGCATCACCTGCCTGTCCAGGCAGGCTGGTTACCCCTTGCTCCCGAGGACCCCTCACCCTCAGCCGATCACTCACTTGACAACTATTTACAGGACAGCTGCCCCGTGTCAGGCTGGGTCCCCAAGGCTGGAGACCCCAGGGAGCAGGAGAGGTACCTTCTGCCCTCATGGAGTTTCACGTCTAGTCGGCCAGCAATGAACAAGTCAATAAAGAAGATCATTTCTCCTGGAGGTCAGTTCAGAGAGGTCAGGTCAGGTCAGCTGGATTGGGAGCAGGTGAGATCATGGAGGACTTCTTGGAGGAGGTGACATTTTATGCAGAAAGCCAAAGGATGGGAAGATCTGGGCGAGGAGCACTCGAGGCAGAGGGACAGGCATGTGCAAAGGCCTGGAGGTGAGAACATGCAGGAGGAAGAGACAAAGGCACAGAGTGAGCTGGAAGGAGAGGAGTGGGCAGTGAGGTCAATGCCAACAGCCCATTCCTGCCCACTCAGCTGAAACCCTGCTTTGATCCAGAAATGAGGAGCTGCTGTTCATTGACAGAGCCAGGTAGTTACCATCTGGGGCCTGCAGCTGCAGGGTCCTGGGTTCCGGTCCTGTCTCAACCCCCTCCCAGCTGAGTGACCCTCCTGGGCCTCGGTTTCCTCATTGGAAAATGGAGGGACAGGTTGTTGCAATGGTCACAGCAAGCGTATAAAGGGCCTGGAATGTAGTTCCTGGCACTTAGCGAGCATGCGGCCAAAGTCAGCCAGGAGGGAAAAGCCGTCAGCCCTGCCACCAGGGAAGGCCTAATTATAGCCACCGGGAGGTCACTTTTCAATCCCTTGTGACTCGGGGCAAGGGCCAAGGAAGGTTGATCCTATGGTCACATGGTCTCTAGCATGTCACCTCCAGGCCTGCAGGACCTGGCCGACCCGGGGGCAGTGCCAGGCAGCAGATGGAGCGCGGGCCAGGAATTGGTCTGAATTGGCCAGTGAGGAGCCTCGGAGGAGTGCCTCGGTTTCCCTACCTGTTAGATGGGAAGAGCAACGGGACTTGCCTCCCAGGGCTGTGGGAGGATTCTGAGAAGAGGCTAGTACCTCGTAGCAGCTCCGTTTAACCTCCACGGTCACACGTACACACCCGAATGGGAAAGTCATCGTCCTTGAGATAAAATTCCACCGGAGGCTGTCTTTTTCTTTATTCAAAAATATATGCTGAGCCCCTTGGCATGTCTGGCTCTAAGTACTAGGTGGACAAAAGTGCCCATGACGGCCACCCGAGGACTGGGCAGAGCCAGTGAAGAGAGCCAGCCAGATTGCAGGGAGCACGTTTAACCCGCTCAGAGGACAACCCTCGGGCTCTAGAAAGAGCAAGCACGTTTCCTTCTTCCACTGCTTGTATATTCTGCCTCCTGGCAGCCAAGGCTCCTCCAAAGCAGGCCTTGGTGCCTGGAATCTGTCAGTGGGAGCTGGAGGGTCCCCGGCCCGGCCCCGAATGTAGGTCAGTGCCATGACCCTGGCCTGCAACGGGCCCATGTTCACCTCAAGACCTGAGTTCACGTCTGAGGTCTGCCCGTCCTTGCTGGGAGACCTTGGGGAAGGCATGTAAGCATGCTATGCCTCGGTTTCCTCGTTTGTGAAGTGGGCGATGATAATAAAAACTCTCCCCCGCCAAGGTGGAGTCGTGCATCCTGCAGCTCCAGGAGGAATCCCTGCTGCTGTTACTTCTGTCTGGGGGGGGGGGGTTGGTGGATCAAGGAGGGGAGGCACCCCCTATCGACCTCCAGCTCTAACCCACTGGATGACCCCGGGCAGGACCCTTCCTCTCTCTGGTCCCCCGTTTCTGGAAACGAGCTGGGAGAGGGGAGATTTACCTGTATGGCGTTGCTGCTGGGAAGCAACTGATCAGACAGGGACTACATTTCCCAGAACCCTCTGCAGCTAGGTGGGAACACGTGACTGGCCCTGGCCAATAGACGGTGAGAGGAAGGGACAGGTGTCACTTTGGGATTAAGTACCTGTGGGTGTTTCTCCCCCTTTCCCTTTATCCCATCTGCCAGCTGAAGGAAGGAGACCCTAAGTCACATGTTGAAGAAGGCAGAGCTGCAAGACGGAAGGAATGAACCTGGGTCCCTGAATCACCGCCTGGAGGAGGGCCACCTCACGAGGAAGCCAGCAGTAGACTGTGATATTAGTAAGACATAAACTTTCAGGTTAAACCATGAACCGTCAACTTTCCGTTACAACAGCCAGGACTGACTTAACTATATTGCATACATATTATACGGGGTTTTATTTTCCAGTTTAATATTCATTATCTCATTTAGTACTCGGCATACTTCTAACACCAATTATACAAGTTACATGTCATTCCCACCATCCTATATGGTAGAGTCACAAGATTATTATTATTCCCACTTTAAAGACAGGGAAAATGAGTCACAGAAACATTCAGAAACCTGCCCAAAGTCATCAGCTAATAAGGGGAAATGGCTAAATTAGAACACAGAGTTCGCCTCCCGAACCACCGCACTCCATGGCCATCCAGACTCTAGGGAGGTAGATATCACAAGCCTTGATTACAAGTGAGGGCACCAGGGCTCAGAGAAAGCCAGTAAATTGGCCACGGTCGTGGAACTAATAAGTGGCAGTGGCTGCATTAGAACCCAGAGCTCTCTGGCTCCTGACCTAGTGCTCCTGCCGCACGCACACGGCTGCCTTGGTGGCCCTCTCCAGCAGGCATTAAACCTCTGACCCTGTTTTCAGGCAGCGTGGCACTGCCATGACTGAAGGCAAACTTGGCATCCACAGAGCCCGTTACGAGGCTAAATAAATTTTTTCTCTTGGCAGCCTTGGCACTTATTAAGCACCTGGAAGGCTGTTAGTGCCTCGTGCTGTCCAAAACACTCTTAATTACTGTCTAATCAAGAGATCTTTCACTCTAGGAAGAAAAAAAAAAGACGGGAGAGAAAGAAATGTTCATGCACGCAGTTTTTAGAACCTTTCTTGGGCATTGCCTCCCACCCATCAGGACATCCAGGGCTCGGTCAGAGAAGGGGGTAAAGAAATAAAGACGGAGGGAAGTTGCCTCTGAAGGAGGCTTTGCTGCCACCAGCAATCCCAGGCTGTGGCCTGATGCGGAGGTAAACCAGAACAAGTGAACGCTGACGATGGACATGCAAAGACGCTCGGCTCAGCTCGGCGGGTCACAGCAAAGAATTGGAAATGTCTGACCTGGCCCCTGACAAGGAACCGGTTAAATAAAATGTGGTGCATCCGTGCAAGGGAGTGCTGTGGAAGAACGGCACGGGGCCACCGGGGCTGACACGGCACAATCTGTAGGAAAAGCAGAAGGTAAAACAACGAGCCTCCTATGCTGCCGCCGTTTATCAAAGGTTTAAGTACGTTCATATATAAATGATATAAAGATAATAATAATAGGGTTGGTTGGGGGAAATACTTTGTTTAGTAGTAATATTTTGACAATGCTCTTTAACCATTAGTTAAAAAGGTTTAACAACAATGTAAGCTATTGGTGGTAGGGTGAGTTATGAGAGTCCTGTACGATGTTATATAAGTTCGTTTTGTAAGTTCACGGCTGTTATTAAACACTTATTGTTTATGTATGAATGATATACTTCAATAAACTTTTAAAAAATGCCCTATTTTAGGTGGTCACATTCATTGCCTCCTTTAACTCTTGCAGGAATCCTAGGCTGTAGGAGCTGTTGTCTTCCCCAATTTATAGACAAGGAAACTAAGGTTCTGAGAAGTTCAGTAATTTGTGACCAGGGTCATATATTTAATGAGCGGCAAGACTGGAACGCAAACCCAGGAAGTCTAGGAGCCACTGCTACTAAACTGCACTGCCTCCCCATTGCAGGAGGTGTCCCTTTCCAGTAGCTGGGGGGGACGGTGAGGGGTGCAGGGCATGTGGGAGGTTGCTGGAAATCAAGGGGTTCAGATTTTAGCAGCCATGTGGGGATGAGAGGCCAAGCCTTGAGCCTTCCATGGGTGGGATATTAGAACTAAGACCACTATGCAAAGACCCAAAGAGCCGTAGTCTCAAAAAAAAAGAATGGAGTAGGGAAAAATTCATGGGCGAGAAAAGGGAGACTACAGGGAATTTTGTCTGTCTTGCCTTGGACTTAGAATAAGGAAATAATTTCCCCCTAAGAATGTCTAACCATGAACCTGCTGTCCTTCTCATTGGAAGGTGGATTGGACCGGGGACGCCAGTGTGGACGTGCACTTGGTCTTGGTTCCATGTCGGTAGGTGTGGACCCATTGTGACGACGATCTCTTCGAGATGCTACTTCAGCTCAAATGTGGCCCCATCGAGGCTGGGCTTCAAAAGCGATTCCTGGAGTCCTTCCTAAGCAGAGGGAAAGTCATAGCGAGAGAGAAGCCACTGGGGAAGCAAGAGGTTGGAAGCAGAAGAGGAAGGAGAAGACGCCACCACGTGTCCATGGGCCAGTGACAGAAAAGCCAAGGAACCCCGAAGCTTGCCAGGCAGCCAGAAGATACCGTGCCTGGGGAGGTCTAGCCTCTGAAACTGGGAGCCAATAAATTCCTGCTGTTAAGCCAACCCGTTGCATGGTGTTTGTTTTAGTAGCTACGAAATGAAACAGAAGCGAACCCCCAAAATAAGAAAAACATAAACCCCAGATCAGGGGTGAGAATGCCACGGCACACTGGGCAGAAGCAAATGTTAAAACTTCCTGGAAGGTACCAGGCACATCCGCAGCCACAGCGCCCAGGATTCCCACAGATTCAACTCTCCAAAGATGAGCTCGCAGGCCCAAATTACAGAGCAGGCAAGAAAGCAAACTACCACAAAAATGCCTGGAAAGACACACAAGGCTCTCTGCCTTGGGAGAGAAGTAATGGAGGGGTGAGAGCAGGGGAAAACTGTGGCTTTTTATTTAATACACATCTAGACTGTTTGAGTTTCTTAGAGTGATGAGATTATACTACTTTCTTATTTCAGTTCTAAAATGAGACATTTGAACTGAAAAGGAAGGAAGGAAGGAAGGAAAGAAGAAGGAATGGGGGTGGGAAAGCTAGCTTTGTAGTTCCAGCTCCCAGCCCCCCCACCCCACCACCCAGATTGCTCCCCCATCCCACCCCTGCTGGCTATGGGCTGTGGGCCACTGGCTCTTGTGACACTTCCTAAAACCAAGTTGCCTTGGTTGATCTGGTGGGTCCAGTTCTTTAGAAGAGGGAGGCAGGAGGGCCAGATTCAGAGAAGGCCATATGATAGTGGAAACAGAGAAACTAGAAGATGCTTCACCACTGGTTTTGGAGATGGAGGAGGTGGGCACGAGCCAAGGGCCACTCATTTGCTAAGGATGTTTTCATAGACAGTGACCATCTCACCTCCTGGCACCAACCCTTCACAAGTTTCATTGTTTCTACTTCCTAAATATTCCTCAAGGCCCCATGTTTCTCCATCCCCAACCCTCTCCTCTGTCCAAAGCACATGTCCTGGCTCAGAGCACTGCTGATCCCAGTAGCACATCCTCCATCCTGCAGTACACTCTTTCCAAAATGGAACTTGGTGATATATTAAGCTTCATTTTTGAAGAAGTTTTGGATCCCAGAGAGGTTCAACTATGGCAGGGGAGGAACACTGGTGTGGGGTGTTATTGATGGGGGGTACATGGTTGGGAGGGAGTTCTATAGGGCATGTATACAGGATATATAAAAATGTTTGGATATTTTCATAGTAGTTACAGTTAAAAACAACAACTGAGGGAGTACTGAGTTCCTAGCCAAGGGAGCTCTATCACATTCCCCAATGGAACAGCAACAATCCCCCAAGTGCAATGCCAAAGACCAATAAATAATGATAGTCCAACAATGAGCCCTTGATTCTGATGACTATGCTTAGGGGCCTGTGCACCTGAAATATGAACTAGGCACAGAGAAGTAGGGTGCCTAAGAGTTACCTCCTGAGAGCCTCCATGTTGCTCAAATGTGGCCACTTTCTAAGCTAGACTCAGTATGTAAATGCATTACCTTCCCCCCAGCATGGGACATGACTCCCCGGTATGAGCCTCCGTGGCACCAAGGGATTACTACCAAGCACCAGCTGATGAGATAACCAGAAAAAGACCTTGACTAAAAGGTTCAACTCAGACCAGCAGACTATCTCAACATACATGTAATATCAGGTGTTAAAAATGGCTTTTTGACCTTGAATAAAAGGGGGAAATGGAAAGGACAAATGAGTTTATATGGCTATGAATCTCCAAAAAAGAGTCAGGAGGTCATCAGAGGGGTCGCACTTATGCACACCTCAGCAGGGTCCCAGAGACAGCCAAAGTAGATACAAACCCAGGTACTGGCTCTTCTGAGGGCTACAGAGACCCACAGTTTCTATGGTCATGGCACATGGCTCTGGAGTTCAGTACCATGTCAGTTGACCCTACTTTGGAGTTGGTGTTCCTGAGTGTGATGGAGTTAGACTCAGATGTGACCTTTATACACATGCCTCCTCTGTTACTTTTACCAGATCTGTGGTTGGCATTGGGGTTGGTGTATACTCAGGAGACCTGAATCTCTGGACTGTCCATGTGACAACCAGGCCCTGAGCCTCAGCAGACATGCAACTCCTACCCTCCAGTTTATTGGACTTACCCTGGCCAGCTAACAGGGAGGTGAAGAAGGTCAACCACCACACCAGGGAGCCAAGAGTGCCTACAACTGCAAGCAGGAGAATTGCATCAAGCATCCATGTGGAATCTAAGCCCCCTCTCAATAAAAAGGTGGAGTGGACATAACTATCCCAGGGTCTACAGGATGGAGGAAAAGAGTATCATATTGTGATTAGTAAGGGAAGAAATTGTAGCATTGATGTGGAGAAAGTGGCCACGGTAGCTGCTGAGAGCAGGGAGAGGGAAAAAGAGATATGATGTGGGGGCATTTTCAGGACTTGGAGTTGTCCTGGGTGGTACTGCAGGGACAGATGCTGGACACTGTATGTCCTGCCATGGCCCACTGGGTAGACTGGGGGAGAGTGTAAACCATTATCCATGTGGTGCAGCAGTGCTCAAAATGTATTCACCAAATGCAGTGAACGTCCCACAAGGATGAAAGAGGTTGTTGATGTGGGAGGAGTGGGGTGAGGGGGGTGAGGGGTATATTTTTTAATGTAACATTTTAAAAAAATAAAGAAAGGGGAAAAAAAGCAAGTTGGATGACTCCTCTGCTCTAAATGTTCCAATAGATTCCCCCTCAAGAAAAAACTCCAAGATCCTTCCAGGGCCTCCAAGTTCCTGAATGACCAAGTCCCTGCTGACCTCTCCCATCACTGCCCGCTGCTCACCCCTCAGTCACTCTGTTCCGGTCCCATAGACTCTGGTCAGGCTTGTGAACGCACCACCTTGTGTGGGCCACAAGGTCTGCACAGAGGTATCTTCTACCCCAGGACTTTTCCCTGCATGTGGAAACTCCTTGTCCTCCTTGGTCTCAGCCTTAACATCCTTGCCCTCGGGAGGCCTCCCTGCACCCATCTAGATCAGGAGCTGCAGGTCCCTGAGATAGACAGAAGAAAGGCTCCTGAAGCTGGTGACCTTCCATGCCAAGAGGGACTTTAGAGATGTCATTAAGTCAAAGATCTTGAGATGGGGAGATGATCTTGGTTTATCCGGTGCATCCAATGTCCTTAAAAGAGGGAGGCAGGAGGGCCAGACTCAGACAAGGTCATACGATGACAGAAACAGAGATTGGAAGATGCTTCCCTGCTGGTTTTGGAGATGGAGGAGGTGGGCACGAGCCCAGGACTGCAGATGACTTCTAGATGCTGGAAAAGGCAAGGAAGCAGATTCTCCTCAAAGAGCCTCCGGAAGGAAAGACACCTTGATGTTGGACATCTGACCTCCAGAGCTGTAAGACAATACATTTGCATGTTGCCTTAGACCACCGAATCTGTTGTAACTGGGTACAGCAGCAGCCAATATGGCACCCCTCCGGTACTCCTGCGACCTCACTGTCCCCGCGCGCTGTGTCCAAACGCCCCACCAGCCTCTCTGCCTGCGGGCTCCGAGCAGGTCTGCAGAGAGCATGCTGCAGGGCTAACAACTCTGGGGATGGGTGTGTGCATACCCCTCCCCTCAGGAAGCCCAGCTCCGAGGTGCGAATTCGCGGGGGTCTCCGGAGGTCCCCACAGGACTGAACTCCAGTTGTGTCTCTGTGGTAACTGGCTCCTCCGACACCCCCTGTGTTGGCTGTCTCCCTACAGCTGCTTCTGGAATTCATCTCTCAAAAAAAAATAAATAAAACCAATGGCCCTTCAACCCTCATCTCCGGGAGAACCCACACCAAGGTCCTTCCCAGACCCGTTTCGCCTCGTCACCCCACTCTTCTGTCTTCACACTGTTTATTCCGACTGTAACTCTGGGTCTTCCCACTGGGAATGTCAGCCCCACAGGGACAGGGACAGTGCCCATCTCGGTCGCGTGTGGCTCCAGAGCCTGGATAGACGCGCTGGATAAGGGTTTGCTGAGCGGCCGCCTGGATAAATCAGCTTCTCGTAAGGAAGCGGAGCATCCTGCAGAAGACACACGGCCCTCCGCCGCCAGCGGAGCTTCCAAACAGGTCCTCGGGGCCTGCTTTCCTGGAGCGCGCGTTCCCGCTGCAATTAGCAGCGGCCATTTGCATGCAAATAATAGAGGCGCCAAAACGCTCCGAAGAGGTTGTTCTCCTAAATGGATTAAATGTGCCCGCTGCCACCGGCTTCTGTCTGGACAGAACAGGCTTCCCAGAGCTCTGCAGTAGTCCAAGGTCACCCTGGCAGGGTCACCCCAACTCCTAACGAGGAGTTGTACCCTTGGAGAAGTTGACGACACAGGCGGGTTTACACCTCCCTGCCTTGGTCTACACCTGGAGTTCCATTTGTACATCTCAGAAAACGGTGACTTCTCTTTCAAGGTTCGCCTCAAGCAGGACCTCTCTGAGTTCTTCTTTTCCTTCCCTTTCTTGAACTACCCACCTGACCCCCGTGTGCCCCTTACCGAGAGCTAATCCAGTTTCTTGGTTCCCAGCCCAGCACCTCGAATCCTGGAGGCCCCAAGTGGAATTGCAAGGGGAAATCCTAGAGACATCTCTGGAGGGAGAGGAAAGAGATGGAGAGCCAGGGGCTGGGGCAACTGGACGAGGGGTGAGCCCCCCCACCTCCAAACCCCAGGGCCCCATGCCGGCACCGGGCACCCTACTCAATGCCTCATCAGCACCCAAGGACCTGGCAAGAGCCTCCTCCATGCTGGTGGCAATTCCCCTCTGGGTGGCGTCTGGAGGGCTCAGGGTAAGCGGAGAATGAGGACGTTGTGCCCCAAACTGCTGCTCCAAAAGATGAAGGGGGGGCCCGCGCTCTGGATTTGGGGTCCTACAGCCCGGTCCCAAGCTTCCTGGCCGGGCTCCTCGGGCAGGGCCTCCTCTGCCTTCCCGCGGGGCGGCCAGGACAGCTGAGCGGCAGGTGCCTGCACAGGGCTCCCCAGGACCTGCAAAAGTGCACGCGCACAGTGGGTCCACACCTATCGAGCACCTACTGTGTGCCAGGCCCTGAGGGGTGGAGGTAAGACAAAGCCTCCTAGCTCGGGAGTCCAAGGGAGAAGGCCTGGGAGGTGGGAGAGGAGTGGACGTGGGGAAGGGATTGGCGAGGCCAATGGGAGCAGGTTGCTCAGAGCCCGGGGCATAGGTGAGAAGCTTGGGGTTCAGTTCTGAAGACAGTAGGCAGCCTGGGGAAGGCTTAGAGCAGAACTGGAGCCCCCCGCGTCAGAGACGCTGAAAGCAGGTAAATCCTGGTCTGGCACCCATGGCATCGGGCCCTTTCCCCCCTGCCTTCCCTTCTAAGGGCAGCTGCCCCCAGCCTTTGAATGTCCCTGGCACCCTCTCCAGAACCAGAATCCTTGGCCGCTCTCGAGAAAGGATTAAATACTCAAAGCAACACTGAAGAAGGCAGGAGAGTGGCAAGGACCCCAGCGAACCGTCACGAGGAAGCCGAGCCCTGGTTGCTCTCGGGAAGCAACGTGCCCTGCCCCGGTTCCTCTCCAGGCTCCCGCGGAGGGCCTGCCTCAGCCCAGCACTGCCCCTGGGGCCGCGTGCCAGTGTGTTCCGCCTCTTCCCAGCTCTCACCCCTGGTGGGCTCGCTGCGGATTAAGCCTGCTCAGTACGTGCCAGGATGGTCCGAAGCTCAGTCGGCCAAAAGGAAGGGGTGGTCAAAATTTAGGGGCACCCCGGGAAAGGGTTTCTGGACATCTCTTGATGACCACTGATGTGGGCATCTTGGGGTCCCCCTGTCCCTCTTCCACCTGTGCCCCCAACATGACCCTCATTTTACCAGGAGTTAACGGATGTGTGGGCAGAGCTGGGGAAGAGCTGAGGCTGCTGCAGCTGGCGAAGGCCAGTGCATTCGCTCCGGAATGTTCTCATTGACAAATGAGTCCATAGAGTGGCCCTCCCGTCGGATTTCTCCCCTTCCTCAAAGTCCTTGGCCCACCCCCCGGGGCTTGCCACGGGCTGGCGCCTGCTGCCCTCGCCTGCCTCATCTCCTTCCCTATCCTGGCCTCCCTCCTGATTTGAGCCACATCAGACCACTCACTGGTCCCTCTTCATCCTCTGCACCTTTGCACATGCCAGTCCCTCTGCTGGGAACGCCACGCCCCTTTCTGCCTTGGGCGGGTTTGTGCTCCATACCTGAAATGTCTCCTCCTCCAGGAAGCTCGCCTGGCTCTGAGCCTGTGCCTGAGGGACAGTCTAACCACCCGGGATTTCTGCCCTTGGGGTCACCTCTTTCACTGGACTGGGAGAGCCTCAAAGGCAGGCACTGTGTCGTACACCCTTGCAGCCTGCTGGTGCCCAGCAGGGGACTGTCTTTTGGAGTTACACACCTAAAATTCTCAGAGCCTCAGTTTCCTCCATCGGACAATGGGATCATGACGCCAACCTCCCAGCATTCCCAGAAGCCGCGCCGGGCAGTGAGTGAGGATGATGGCCTGTGCATCGGTCCCCACTGCTGGGGAAAAAAGGCAACAAATGGGAGCAGATGGTGGGTCAGAGCCTTCTTGCAGCTCAACGCCCCCTTCCTCTCCTGCCCTCGTTCCGACCCTGCCAGGGGTCCCCGTGGGATGAACACTGGCTGATCTCACGCCACACCCGTCAAGAGACCGAAAGGAGAGACTGTCCCCCAGCCAGGGGCCAGGTGTATTGTGGAAGTCACGAGGCTCAGCACAGGTGACAGCTGAGCCCGAGAGTCGCTGAGGCACCCACCTCCTGCCCTCGTCCCAGCCGAGACTGAGAAGAAGAGGGAGACGCTCCCCCCTGCCCCAGCCTCCCAGGAGGCAGCTCCAAGCCAGCCAGGGAGGTGTGTGCCCCAAGCATCCCACCTGGATGGTGGGGAAACCGAGGCTGCGGGTGAAGCCATGTGCTCCAGGTCCCACAACTTCTAAGCAGGGGAGTCAGGAGTCACACCCTGGTTTGCAGGACATTTTGATTCTTCCTGCTTTCTACCTTGGCCAGTTTCTGCAGAGAGAGTTTTTCATCTGGGGGTACCCTCCCTCATCCCCATTTTCGCTCTGTCTGTTCTATGGGTGTGGGTGAAGAGGCCTTTGAGAGAGGGCAAATAGAGACACAGATTCTCTGGCAAAGTTCCCTGTCACCTCCACCGGGGATGGAGCCCAGCTCTGGAGCCCAGAGGATCTGGCCCTCTAACCCGTGCCTGGGCAGGGTGGGCTGCTGCTGGCAGGTCCTTCCAATCCCACCTGAAGACCTGCATTTATTGAGTGCCTACTGACCACTCGTCAAACATCTGTTGAGCCCCAGGCGTGGGGGCACAGAGCAGGGCATGAGATGGGACACAGCCCCCTGTTCTAAGATCATACCGGAGAAACAGTCCATACACAGGTAAATCAATGAATCACTCAATATGGAGATTGCACAGGGCCGTGGGAGAAGAGGACTGAGCACTGTGCAGCAAGTGCGTCACCTGGAGCAGTTGGAGCGGCTGCCTGGAGGAGGAGGTATTTAAGCTAAGACCTTCAAGACGAAAAGGAACTGCAGTGCAAAGAGCTGGGGATGAGCACGGGTTTGAAGTATTGAGCAAGAGAAGCACTTGCCCAGCCCCGGCCCTAGAGCCGTTCTTGGTGACGGCCTAACATTCCAGCACGCGGCTCCACCAGCAGTCGGCGGCTGGCCTCATCTTGCAGCACTTAATAGTCTCCAAGGCACGTGCCCACCCAGGACCTTCTCGCCTCTTTACCTCTTCCCTGAGGTGTGTGGATGAGAGCACCTCGTCCTCAGGTCGAGGGAGCAAAATGCCACCCAAGGTCACATAGCCAGCTGTCCCCTTCCGAGCCCAGGCCCCTGCCTCTCTGCACCTGCCCCTCTACGTCTCCCCAGAAGGCAGTGCTGGAGGGCCCCTGCCTGCGCCCCCTCCCAGCCCCACCAGCCTCCTGGGAAGGGGGGCAGCTCTGCACCAGCCCATATATAACCCACTCTGCGTGCCTTCGCCGCATTAATAAATGGGGAACGAAGGGACCATAAATCCCAGGCCTGCCAATGTCCCCGGGACCAGCTCTTTCTCCGGCCACGCACTAGTACTTTTTACAACCCATTAATTAGTCCCTCTAATAAAGTTTGACAAAATGATAACTTGCCCATGAAAAAGTGTTGTAATAAATACATTTTCCCTAACTTTCGACCACTCGAGCATGGCCACCTCATAAACCCTCCGTCCCGGTTCACTGCCTTAGAGTCTCTCTATATTTCTCGGTCACCACACAAGTTCAGGGCCTGTGCCTTGTGACCTCGGGATAGGGCCATGGGACCCCTGGACCTGACTTTGGGGGCCCAGCACCCTTAGGAGACAGACAGCCATGGGTGGTCCCGGCCCTGCTCACGGACCTGCGGCGCCTCCCACCGTCCAGGTCAGCGGTTCCTGAACGCCGGTCACACCTTCCTGGGTTCTGGTCCACCCGTGTGCCACCTGCAAGGAAGAGCTTCTGGGCTTTTCCGTCTTCCTACAATCGTTCCACTTAATAAATATCTGTTGCAAGGACACTTTCCATTGCTCGCGGAGAAGCAGTAAGGCAGGCCGTGTAAAGGAAACAGAAATGAATGAGAGGAAAGCAAAAGAATGTCACGCAATTCCACAAGGCGACAACCACTGTGTGCCCCCAGCTCCGAGGCTAGGCCTGCCGTCTCTTTGCTCAGGTTAGAGAGAGGTTTTTAGAGACCCCTCAGCAGAGAAGTTCTCCTCCGTGCAAACAGGGAGATGGACAGAGAATTTCAAGAGGACGGTTCTCTCCCTTGGAGATTCCGGGTGCACCTCCCGTGACGCCCTGCTTAGAGGCTGAGTGGCTCCCAGGAGGACCTGGGGGTGGCGGCCCGGTTAGAGGAGGGGCAGGGGGCCCAGCTGCAGCCACCGCCCCCCGCTCACGCTTTGCCTCTGTAACCCGAGAACGGCGCTTTGCCCTTGGCAGCGAGCTGAAAGAACCATTGTTCAGGTGGACGAGGAAGAACCCCAAGGGGTGGTTTTGCGGGGAGCAGGCTGGAGGAATGTCTGGAATTCACTCCAAGCCCCCCAAATCACCTTTCTCCACCCCACCCCACTCAGGAGAAGCCGGAATCAGGCACTTAGAACGAGTCTCAGCTCCGGCTCTCCAGCCTGCGGCGCTGCCCCGATGCTGCGCCCGGGAGCCCCCAGAGCAGCCGTCCCCCCCGACCCTGCACCCCCTCCCCGCTGAGAGACCAGGGGACCCCCCACCAACACCGCAGCAAGGACCCACCTTGGAGCTCCCCCGCCTCCCACCCGCGTCGCCGATGTGATGAGTCAGACGTTGGGTCACTCTTTGTTGGTGGGTTCAATCGGCATTGACTGACACGTGACTGAATGCAAAACAGGGCGTCGGACGGTGTGTCACTCCCACTTCACAGGTACACGCAAGGCGGCCTGCGAGGAGAAGCAACGAGCGCCTGTCCCGGCAAGCCCGGGCAGAGCCGAAGCACGGGGGCCCTGCCCCGACCCCCTTCTCCGTGCCCGTTCTCCTGCAGCCACAAAAACCACTGGGCTGGAAAGTGGTTTCCCACAATAGTGAGGGACCTTTGGGCGCCAATCAGTGTCTACATCTTGAGACCCAACCTTCCTGGGCCCACCTGGAAGCAGGGGCTTCCTGCTTCTGTGTCAACCTCAGAGATGTGCAAATCCCCCAGGCCAGCACTGCTCACAATCGCTGACAAAGGGGCCCAGCCCCACCCAGGCTGAGGGCCCAGGCCCGCCCCAGTGTCTGACGGAGCTCCCAGGGCGCTGCTGATGGCAAGGACCTTGCCCACGGCTGGCACCACACGCCCCGGAGGGCACTGCCTGTTCATTATGGCTGAGCCTCCCAAAATCCTTCAAGGGCGGGATGACTGTGTCCATTGTACAGATGGAGAAAGAAAGGTCCCAAGGTGGAGGTGCTGGGCCCAGTCCTAAACACCCGGGTCCTCCCCTCTGAAAGGTGATACGTGTGATTTGTCCAGCATGCAGTGTCTAAAATTCTACCGTGAGTC
Source organism: Dasypus novemcinctus (assembly GCF_030445035.2). Lineage (NCBI taxonomy): Eukaryota > Metazoa > Chordata > Mammalia > Cingulata > Dasypodidae > Dasypus > Dasypus novemcinctus. The sequence continues at coordinate 36,483,422 of NC_080691.1, forward strand.
TCCCTCATTTGGGATAAAGCAATGAAATGCCTCACAGTCTCCGCGAGTAGCAGCAAGGGAGTCTAGTACAGTGGAAAGAGCATTGGATCAGGAATTGAAAAATCCAAATTCTAATCGTGGCTGTGCTCTCCACTGCCTTTATGACCTTGGATGAATCTATCCCCACCCCCTCCCCGGCCTCAGTGGTCCAAGAGTATAGGGAGGGGGCAGAGTTGGACTGAAACGTGGCTTTCCAAGGTGCGGCAAGGGTGATGTAGCAGGTACGTGGAGCTGACACTAAGCTTCACCTAATGAGAGCATCGCATCCTTTCTGCCCACTTCCCAAAACACTAACGAGAAGAAAGTCTTGGTCTGATGCTGTTGCGTCTTTAACATTTCTTTCTCACCCTAACTCAACCCCGTTTTTACCAAACCGTGAGCACGTCTCAGGCCCAGGGCCCTTCACAGACTGCAGCACCTGCTGGATTTGCACAAAGTGGCTTTTGCTTTGTTTCCATTACATTGATGTTCTAGGTTCACCACCTATTTAGGGCAAGGGAAGTGTGCTTCCCCTTTACTATAGCAGTATAAAGTATCTCCTTTAAATACACTCATTTAATTTGACCCCAAAAAAAAGTGTAGATTTAAAGAAAAGTACAGAAAAAAATACAATCACTGAAAGAAGTAAAGTTGGGGGAAAAAATAGGGGACGATAGGAAGCTCCGCCAGGGGGCTCTCCAACGGCCTGTGCATAATTAACAACAGCCCCTCCTATTCCAGTTTACAAAAGCTCTTTCCAAACATAGTCTTGGTTGATGGGTCACATACCTAGTGACTCCATTTTACAATCCCAAAAGCATCCCTGTCCCAATCACAGGCACTTAGGCACCCTCGTGTTGCACCCAGAGGAAGGCACTATGGCTCAAATCCCATGCACCAGAAGAGGAAACCGAAGGTCAGAGAGGCTGAAGGCCTTGCGCAAAGTCATGGAGCAGTGTATTAGTTTCCTAGAGCCGCTGTAACAAATTTCCACCACCTTGGTGATTTAAGGCAACAGAAACGTCTTCTCCCCCGGTCCTGGAGGCCTAGAGTCTGAAATCACGGTGTCAGCAGGGTCACGCTCGCTCCCGAGGCTCTAGGGAGCATCCCCACTGCTTCTGGGGGCACCCAGCATTTTGTGACATGGGCCGGGTCACCCCAATCTCTGTCTCCATCTTCCCAGGGCCTCCTCCTCCTCTCTGTCTTCCTCTCTTCTGTGTCTTTTAAGGACACTTGCCAGTGTCACCTTGAAAGTCTTAATTGTACCCACAGAGACCCTTTTTCCACATCACAGGTTCCAGGGGACATATCCTTTTGGGAGCCGGCACCCAAGCCACTGCGGGAACAGGACTGATGCTTGGAGAGGCGCCTCCTGGTTTTCTGCACGGCTCACACACACTGATGCCCAGCTCCCCGGCCAATGCCTCTCCCGGCCACCCTGACACCCAGGGACACTCAGGGCCCCGGGGCAGGGGACCTGCCCCTCAAGGCCAGCCTGGCTCCCCGCACGAGCCCGCGCTCCCGTTTAATTAGGACAGAAGACCGCTTTCTGCCCGCCGAGACCAACAGCAACCCACCCACCTGCCTGGGGACCCATCTCTTGGAGGAAATTTATGGGCATAATTTAGCGAGTGAGTTACGGCCGCTGGCACTTGAGCCGCGAGAGCTGCCCGGGCCCATTAAACCCACCAGCCAATGCCCCTCGGTGCCAGAGCCGCCCTCCCGGAGCCCAGGAGACGGGCGGGGGCAGGGACGGCAGCAGCCTCTGGGGCTGGGGGCTCTGGTCCCCGTGCTGGCGCCCCCGCCGAGCTGGGTGAGGAGGAGTGTCCGAGCCTGGCCCCTCCAAGCGTGGGGCGGGGACCGGCAGCCCGGGCCGCGTCTCGGAGCTGTTCAGAGCTGCAGGCACTGAGCGCAAACCCGCACGCCAGCAGCCTCCGCCCCCGGGGATTCCGGGCGGGGAGCTGGGTCACCGTCAGCCCTTTTAAGAAAGCACCCGCTCCACCGCCCACACGGGTGCACACGCGGCCCCACGCCACACACCCGTGGAAACACGCCCAGGTGGAAACGCACACGCCGGACGGCCCACGCACAGTTCCCACTCAGGCACGGACCTCTGTGTGAACCTGTGACCCGCTCCCGAATTGGGCGCTGGGGAGGGCGGGCGGTTCAGGCGGGGGAGAAAGTCCCTTGGAGGCTGCTGTCGCGCACGTTTGTTCAGGCAGCAACTACTTGCAGCCCACAGCCCGGTGCCAGGTGGGCACCAGGTGCCTGAGTGCGGAAACGGCGTAGAGCCGGGGTGCTTCACCAGGGGCCCGGGAGCTGGGATTGGAATTCAAAAATACGTCACTCCCGTGGGGACGTGCTGGTGCGGGTGTGACGGATTAGATAACACACAGGACAGTGTGGGCCTCGTCGGGGGTGGTGTTCGCCTGACTGGCAAAGGGCCTGTGGAACAGACAAGGCTAAGAACCCCTGGTGCAGAGGACGGAGGAAGCCCTGCCCTCCGTGCCTGGTGACGGAGACAATCGCCGTGGGAGCTAACGGACCCCACAGCAGATGGGCACAGAATGAATGGGGACAGAGGAGAAGAGCGGGGCAGCTCGGCTGTGGGGAGAAGGTGGACCGAGAGGCTGTGGGGACAGAGATCCCTGAGCTGGATCTCCGTGAATGAGTAGGAAAGTCCAGGGCAGACAAAGTGAGCACAGGTGCTCCTGAAGAGGGTAAAGCACAAAGGCCTTGAGGCGCCAGTAGGTGGTTCCCTGCAGGTAAGGGGCAGGGTGGGTGTCGTGCTCTGATAGGGGGCGAGGCTGGCGGTCACAGCTCCCAGACTTCTCTCCAACACTCCCCTGCTCTCCACGCTCTCTCCCCACCTCCACCCCCCTCGGCCTCCCAGCCAAACCACACTCCCCTCTTTCAGTTCCCAGCAGCAGCCTCCATGCTGGGCTCTTCGCTGCCAAACTCACCCCCTCCCTACCCACTCACCCCCCTCAACAGCCACAGGGCTCTTCCTGGCATGCGAATCTGATTGTGCCACCCTCAGCATATGGCCTGCCATGGCTCCCCAGTGCCCTCGGCCTAAAGGTCAAATTTTCCAGGCCACTCACGATCTGGTTCCACCCTTGCATCTAGTCGTGTCTTTTCAGAGCAGGCCTACCTCCCTGGCATCTCCATGCCTTTGTGTGTGCTAATCCTTCTGCCTGCAAGGCCCTTCCCAACCTCTTTTTCCACAAGTCAAACTCCTACTCATCCTGAAAAACCCTCTCTGCCAAAGTCCTCCTCAACCATGATGCCTTCTCTAGGCTTGGAGGCTGAGAGACACTTGGGAAAGGAGGAATCAGTGGGTCTTCAATGGTTTCCTGGTAATGCAGGGCCTGGGAGGACAGGGGCAGGAAAGGGCACGGGATCTAAGGAAGGTTCAGACACATCCTTGAGGCAGCCCCAAGGTATTTTGCAGTATTTCTTTTCTTTTTCTTTTTCTTTTTCTTTTTGTTTGTTAAGTAGAGCTTCGCTTTTAAGAGATGAAGTTCAAAGCGTTTTCAGTAATTTTTTTTTAATGCCACCAAGATCATCGGACTGGTTTGATCTTTATTGCCCAGACCTGAGCTTTCAAAACGGAAGTTGAGGACCCATGAAGCCCTATTTCACAAAGAGGCAAATGTCCAGCGCCTCCATCCCGAGATCTCAAACACATCGAGGACAGAAGTGGTTGACCACAACGGGCTCCACGAACTCTGGACCAAGGCTTCACCCCTAGAAGAGGCTGCACAAATCCACATAGAGCAGCAGGGGTGGGGGCCACGAGCTGAGCTGTGGAGCGGGGAGAGTCCAGAGGCTGCTAGAGGGGACTGTGGCAATCCAGGAGGCCTTCTTGGAGGAGGACAGCTGCTCCAACCCCACCCCCACCTCAGAGGACCCCCTGTCCCTGCCCACAATGGCCAGGTCCTCTCTCTGCACAGCTGGAGCCTGGCCTGGGGTTGCCCACTCCCGCATCCCCAGAACCCCCCTCTGAGGTTCTTTTCAGTCTCCCGGGCTCCACGGAGGCAAAGATGCACTCAAAAGCGAAGTTCCAAGTTAGGTTGTCAGGAATTCCTGACCGGCACAATTAGCCGATCCCAAACACTGTTAATTATGTTTCCCACAGCCAGCGACAAAGAGGCTGATCGATCCCCCCGCGCTGGCAATTATGAAGGCGCCACCGCATCCAGGCCATTGGGGGGACTCCTGGGGGCGCGACGAGGAGGCCGGCGAGGGCGCCAGCATGGGATTGCAAGGACTTCCCACCAAGTGAGCGTTCACGGACACCCACAAGCCCCGCCTTTGGGGTACGGCATCAGCAGTCTCCAGCCAGAAGGAGCTGCCGCTTTGACCTAGAAGCCCCGAGACCATTTCACCAGGGAAGGTGATTTCTGCATGAGCTACTGTGTGTGAGCAGAGAGTGTGCATGTGCAGTGGTGTGTGTGTGCCAGGGTGTGCTCATGCAGTGTGTGCAAAGGACGTGACCAGAGGAGCACACGGGTGAGTGTGTGCAGGGGCGTGACTGGAGACCTGCGTGTCTGAAGGAGTGAGTGCAAGGTCAAGTCTGAGAGCCTCGTGTTATCGTGAGATGGCAGGTGCAGGTGTGACCCAGGTAGAGTGTGGGAATGTGCAGGAAAATAATAGTGTGTTATGGGTGTGCACAGCGGTGGCCAAAAAAGAGCAGCTCCGAGCAAGTGCGTTGGTGAGAGTGAGGGAGATGGGACTCAGCAAAAGTGCATGTGTGGGCCACTGAGGGTGTGACAGTGAACAGAGAAGGTGTGTGGCTGAGAACGTGTGTGCCCCTGGCATACTAGAGGGGGTAGGCAGTGGCGTGAGTGGGTGTTGGTGGGAGTGAGTGTGGCACTGCTTTGGTGGCAGGCCAGATAGCCTCTGTGTGGATGCGTCACACTTCCTTGGGTTCCAATGTGGCCATGTGACGGCTCTGGCCACCAAAACGTGAAAATGCCAGGTGTCACTTTCAGGTGGTCTTTTACGAGGTTTGCTGTCTCCTTTCCCTCCGCCGTGACCACAGGTAGAGAGGGGTTACATCACCGGCCAGGCAGGAAGGACGACGAGGGGGAGCAGGGCCCTCGCCCAGCTCCGATGGAGGCAGAGTGTGAGCAGGAAGCAAATCCCTAAGGCTGGGACGTGCTGAGGGTTGGGCACTGCTTGTTACTGCAGCGTAACCCAGCCTGTGCTGACTGATGCAGGAGTGTGTGTCCGTGTGCGTAAGGGGTGTGGGAGAATGAACGTGTGTGCGTGGAGGTGGAGGTGGTGATGTGAGAGGCCTATAGGGGCTGAAGGGGTACGAGGGGACACTTTCCTATCACCACCACCCCTGAGCCTGCGGTGTTCAGAGTCCCAAAGCAGTGATTGTGGTCAGCTGTCCCTGCTGCCCACCCCAGATAGCCAGGTGGCTCCTGCAGCCCTGCCACGTTCCCACTGAAACTGCTCTCAGGTCCCTCAGGTCCTGTGCCCACTCCTCTGTCCCCTCTCTGCTGCCAGACTCCGTCATGTCCATCTGGATGGCACAGCTGCCTCCCTGTCCACCTGCACCCCCACCTTCTCCTCCAGGCCTTCCTCCTTTCTAAACCCATATCCAGCCCAGTCCTTCCCTCTCTCCAAAACCTTCAATGTCTCCCCATTGTCCCACAGCATGCCTTCCCATGCTGACCCCTGCCTCACGGTATCACTCTCAGAGCTCCTGCCACACCAGCCTCCGCTCAACCAGTCAGAGAACTTATGCTTCCTCTCCACGCAGGCCCTTTGCACATGCTGTGCCCCCCTTCCAGGCTGGCACCACTTGCAGGGTGGGGTGGGAAGTGTTTACCCGGTGGAAGGCACAGCACAAGCAAGAGCCGGGAAGCAGGAAACGCTGACCTGCTTGGGTCTCGGGTCCATGGATGCAGGGACCGTGTCTGTGTTATTCACCACTGGAATCCCCAGAGTTCCGAACAGTGCCTGGCACGGCGTGAGGGTTCAAGAAATACGGGGTGGGGGCGGGGGGGTTCTGTCCACTGCTCCCACGGGGCTTCTGCAAGCCAGTCAGCTCCAATCACGGCCCTGTTTATCAGCTGTGTGAGCCTGGGCAGGTCACTTACCACTCTGTGCCTCAGTTTCCCCACTGATGACATGAGAACGAGACTCACAGCCCTCTGTGATGGACGACTACTGCTCCTGCCTGCCCTGCACCCATCACCCCTTCTGGGATCAGCACCCTGGAGACCATCCTTCCACCCCCTTCAGTCTGTGGGGTTTGAGGACCGCTGACCCCATCCCACAATATTTGGAAAGGCCACGTGACCCAGTCCTGACCAATCAGAGCGCTCCGCCCCCTGTTCCCACGATGGGTGCAGGAGCGTGCATGTGACGCAAGCGCAACCAGTGAGAATGATCCCCGGGACCTGTGCTGGAACTTTGGGGAACGAGTCATCTTTTTTTCCCCCTTTACTACAGTTCTGAGGGGAGAATAAAGCTCTGGAGTTGCCTGCGCTCATGTTTGAAGGATATTCTTGGAAGAGGAAAGCAGGGAGCCAGAAGAAACCAAGTCCTGCTGACGCTGCTTGAGTGCCTTGATCCAGCCTTGCCTGAACATTTTGGTGCATGTCACAAGCAAATGCTATACAAATGGTAACGATTATTAGCAGCATAGAGGCTGGCACATAGTAGGTGCTCGGTAATGTCAGTTCCTTCTCTCTTTCACTCCCATGCCCCTGAAAGCGTTTTAGTGTCATTGCTCTCCTCTTTCTGCCCATTATAAATACTTTAGAATGAACCGTGGGGCCCCACTCAAGGTATGGGCAAAATGTCTTACAGGTGGGATGTCTGTCAGAGCCTTTTCCCATCAAGCTCTTCTTCCTCTCCTCTGAAGATGCCAAAAATAACAAGGCCGAGCATTGCTGTCATTCCCTGCCTGGCAAGGTCATAGCTCCAGCCACCCAGGCCCTGGGACAGCCACAGGGAGGAGGGGACTCGGGGCTCCAGGAGCCTCCTGGGTGCTGGAGGCCTCCCCATCTGGCCAGCACCAGGGCGAGTCAGGTGCTGGGTGCACCTCATGAACGCCTGCTGGGTGCTAGGTCTGAGTTGGGGGTGCACGGTGGTGAAAACACATCGTTCCTGCCTTCACGAAGTGCTAGCTCTCAAAGAAAAGAAGGGCAAGTCGTAGGCAGTCAGAGCCCAGCGGGGAACACGAAGAGGCAGCCTGGGAGCCTGGGAGCCGGGTGAACGGGGGAGACTAACCTGGCTGAACGTGAAGAGGCGGCAGACGAGGCTTCCCGGGGGGCTGTTTATGGTCCGTGTTCAGCCTTAAAGGATGAGGAGGGCTTAGCAAAGAGAAAGCGTGGGCAAGTGGGTGGAGAGGTTCCGGCAGGAGGAGCACCTGGAAACGAGAGACGCACCCCCAGGCAGAGGGGAAATGGAGCGGCCTCAAGTGCAGCAGGAATGATGCCTGGCAGACCACACAAGCTCAGACTTTGGGCTGGGGCACTGGGGAGCCATGGGAGGGCTTTGAGCAAGGGAGTAGCCTCTCCAGCCACAAGAGGATAAATGTAGAAGGAGAAATCCCGGAGGCTCTTAGAATTGTTCGAGTGAGTGATGCTGAGGGCCTTGGCTGATGCGGAAGATTTCGGAGGCAAATCAGGGATGCCTGGAGTTTCAGATCCACAGCAGGGTGGAGGAGAAAAGATGATGCTCTAGTTCAAGGCCTTGCTGCCTGTGTGATTTACCCCGCTCAGCCCACGGTCTCCTCATCTGAAAACAGAGCTTAATAATCTCTGCTGAACTCAGAAGGCTGTCATGAAAAGCCAGCGAGATGACTGGGAAAGGGCTTTGAAAACTATAAAGCAGAGGTCAGCAAAATTTTGCTGTAAGGACCAAAGAGTGACTACTTTAGATTTCACAGGCTTCTGGTCTTTGTCACAACTGCTCAGCTCTGCCATCACAGTGCAAAAGCAGCCGCAGACAACACATAAACAAATGGGTGCGGCCGTGTTCAAATAGTACTTTATTTAGTAGCCTGTGGATTGTAGTTCGCTGACCCCTACTTTAAAGTGAAATGCGGATACCAAGGCTTCCTTCTTGTTCTTTCTCTTGGCCCTACTTTCTTCCCACTTCATTTCCAAAAATTCATGGCACAGAGGAAAAGGACTTCCCCTTTAATAGGCAAAACCGGCATTGAAAGAGTGGCAAGCTTTGCACATAGGAGGTGCTTTGTAATTACTTTTTGGGTGAATGAGCGGGCCTTGGAGAGTGAAGGCATGGAGGCAGACACAAGCACTCTCTTGCCCCCAATTGTCAATCCATGCTCATTGCAGACATCACTAACCGATCCCAGAATACTTGTCCCCGGAGCACTGATTTGGCCTCTAAATTTTCAAGTCAATAGCCTAGACAGCCACCTCCAATTAATATAGGCACACGAGAAGAAACGGGATTTAATTCAACCCACCTTTTTGGGAGACGAGGAGATGGAGGCCAAGGACGGACTCATGGGGAGATTGGGGCACCCAGCCGGTGGCCTCCTGCTGCCTGCTTCACACAGCCTCTCCAGAAGCTCCAGAGGCGCCCCTTGTCCAGCTGGGCACACAGGGGGTGCCAGGAAGGACACAGCTGGGCAGCTGGCGCCGGCCCATCTCCGCGCTCCTCCGCCCAGCCACGCCAGGATCTCCATGCTGGAGACATCCGCTCGCCCGCCCGCCCGCCTGCTCCCCACAGCTGCTCTTTTGAAAGTCCTGGCCCGGGAGGCTGTTGACGCATCTCTGTTCCCTTTTCAGGCCACTGTCCCCACGCTGGTGCCAGCCATGGCCTTCTCTCCACGCGTAATTAACAGTATCATGAATGCTGAAAGCAAAGACTCACCCATCTCCTCTCTCCCAGCCCCTTGTGCAGGGGCGTGTGGGCTGCGGGGAGACAGGAAGCGGGGGGCTGGGCTCGCGGTGTCAGGAGATGCCCCTCGCCCCCCTCTGGGGACCTCCACTTGCCAAAGCTTGGCTGGACCATTTGGCTCCACCTGCCTGGGGCAGAAGGAGGGAGGGGAGGCGATGCCTCCAAGCCAAACTGCCTGGAGGCTCCAGGCCTGGTTGATAAATCCTGCGATGAAAAATGGTCTGGGTCCAGGCTAAGCTTTCAAGGAAGGGGTTCAGGGTCCCAGAGACCAGCTCAGAATCCAACAGCCACTTCCTCACCACCTCCATGCCACAGCAGCAGCAGAAGCTGTGTGACCTAGGGTCAATCCACCAGGGTCTCTGTGCTCCATTCCTCCTTGGTAAAAAGTGCTTACAGTGCACGTGGCCCTTGTGTGCCTCATGCCACCCATCCCTGGCTCCAAAACAACCCTTGGCATCTTAAAGCAACGGCAGACACTGTCGGCCCTGGAGAATCCGTAGCGGTGCAGGCTCCGGTGGGAATAGCTCGTCTTTGCTCGGTGAGGCGTCAGCTGGGGTGGCCCGACTGTGCTGTGATCAGCTGCCGAAGGAGGTCACTGGCACAGGGCGGGCAAGGGGGTCCTGCCGTCAGCTGGGCGTCGGCCGAAGCTGTGCGCTGGGGCCTCCACCCCCCACCCCGGCTGCTTGGGGGTCCTCGCAGCCCGGTGGCAGGGCTCCAAGCAAGTGACCTTCCTGAGGCAAGCCGGGGAACGTTGCGGCACTTTTATGACCTGGCCTCCGAAGCTGTCCCATCACCTCCTCTGTATCCCATTGGTCAGGCACTCACACCTGCCCGCCCAGGCTCGAGGGGCAGGGACTCGGACTCCACCTCTTGATAAAGGAGAGGGGCGGGAAGCGAGGAGGTTCCACGAGAGCAAGGCGGGCGAGAGATATCGGTGCAGCCGTCTCTGGAAAATGCCATCTGCCTCATGACTGTGAGGTAGTAGGAATGAGGATTATTCCCATTTTACAGATTAGGAAAATGAGGGTAAGAGAGGTTAAGCAATTGGTCCAAAGTCACACAGCTGAGCAGTGATTTGATCACAGGCAGTCTGATTCCAAAACTGGGTTTTCAAACTTTTTTTTTTCTTTTTAACTGCAAGACATTTCCTTCTAAAGGAAGCTTCCAGGGAAGATTTGTGAAAGAGAAAACAAAAAACAAAAAACAGTGGGAGGTCCTCACCCCACGGTGGTTTCCAGGCTCCTCTCAGGAACTTCTCCAAGAAACAATTGAAAAGTTGCAAGTCAGTGGCTCCCTGAGTCTCAGGAAAACATGCTTAACAGCGGCTGGTCGGCCTGTGCCCGTCGCAGGTGCCATCGTCTTGTTTCATGGGACTCCACCAGGGCCCTGACCCCTGCCCCAAACTGCAGTTCCTATTGGAGGTGATGGTTAGAACAGGCAGCAGTCACCCAGGTAAAGCAGCGAGAGGGGAAGGGCAATGGGAGCAAAGGGATCAGCATATGCAAAGGCCCAGAGCCCAGAGGAGCTGGGACCTGGAGCGCGAGCGGGGAGTGGCCCGAGGCTGGCGGGAAAGGCAGGGCCAGGGCGCCAGGGCCTTTATTTGGAGGGCAATGGAGAGCGGAACCAGGGAAGAGTGTTGGGGGGAGGAGAGCCGTGACCGGGCTTGGTCTTCGAAGGAGGCAGGGCAGCTGGGCTGGACGGAGTGCAGTTGTGTGGGGGCGGTCGAGCTAGAGACGGGGGCCAGCACCTGGTGCTCAGGGGAGGCGAAGAAAGAGCCCCCGGACCCGGGCTGGGGGGCAGGGGGACAGTTGGTTCTGGCTGGTGCCACTGTCCCTGTTCTAGGAGTCTCCCGACAGGACAACTCCCGGGGACGGGAGGGCAGCAGTGTGCAGGGAAGAGGGGGGTGACGCACTGGGCCCCCACCCCGGGCTGCCCCCAGCGGCTCCCCCAGCGGCTTGGGGTCTCCACCCGGCCCTGACCACCTGAATGTCGCCGACGTGTTCCTTCCGTGGCGGCTGACACGAACACGTTTTAACTATAAAAAGGGAGGTTTAAGAACAGCCACCTTGTCACCAGGGGTCGAAGAGACGCCCCCTTCACACCTGACACTTGGTGGAGGAATGCACCCCATCCTCCCCAGCCTGCCCCGGGCACAGCAACCTCACGGCCATGTGCCGGTGCTCCCGCTCAGGCGTCTTCCTGCTGCTTCAGGCAAGTCCTGTCTGGGCACGGCTTCGTTCTCTTCCTTCCCAAGGTGAGAAAAAGACAGCTGCAGCCTCCAAGGGGCCGGTGGGTGATCCAGGGGGAGCCTGTGAGGGTACCAGTCGTGGCCCAGCTCTCCTGACCCATGAGGACCTGGGTTCAAATCCTCGCCCTGCTACTTCCTTGCTGGGTGATCTTGGGTGAGGGACGTGACCTCTCAGGGCTTCGGTTTCCACATTTGTAAAATGGGGCCCAAAACAGAGGGAGGGCAGATAGGCATGGGGGGAGGGCAGGGGGGTAATACCCAGAGGCAGAAGTCCCCTATCTGCCCTGCAGGTCCGACAAATCCCCATCTCCCATCAAAACACATGCAGAGAGCATGGCCCATAGGGACGGCCGGGTGCCCTGGAGCTGCTTGATGAATATTCCATTGAGTGCCATAAACAATACAATTACTCAACTCCTGCATCTCTGAGCAGGGTGGGCAGGCAGGGTGGGCGGGCAGAACCGGGCTCCTGAACCAGCCCTGCTATTAACTACAGGCACTTAAGCACGGCTCTAGAAACCTCTATCCCACCTTCTCGGCTGCCGAAAGGCCGGGGGCGGGAACAGAAGTGGACAAACACGGTGACTCAGGTGCTCTGTTACGGCACCTGGCAAAGAGGGCGCAGCCAGAGACGGCTGAGGAAAGACACCCTCCCTTTCTCCCGCATTTGTCACGATCAGGCTGCACAACAAAAATAAGAGCCTGCCCAGGTAGCTGCACTGGTCTCGGCGGCACTGGGCCTGGGCCGGCTGCTGGGTGATCTGGGCTGGCCTCCCTTCGGCTCCACGAGCCTCTCATCCTCCAACAGGCTCGCCCGGGGGTGTCCTTCTCGTGCTCCTGGCAGAGGGCAAGAGCGAGCCAGCCCAGGCCCAAAAGCCCCTTTGAAGCCTCTGCTTGCATCATGACTGCTAACATCCCATTGGCCAAAGCAGGTCACATGGCTGAGCCCAGGGACAGAGGGGGAGGGCACTCTGAGGTCACATGACGAAGGGTGTGGCTATAGGGAGGGTGAAGATCCGTCTACCAAACTGCCTGACTTCCTCCTGATCCTAAACACAGCACTGGGAAAGCGATCACGACGACCCCCTTATTTCCCAAAGAAGAGACTTTTATTCCATAGGTTGTTTATTGGGTTTTTGTGATCTTTTTTAGGAGGTACCAGGGACTGAACGCGAGACCTTGTTCATGGGAAGCAGGCGCTCAACCACTGAGCTCCATCTGCGCCCCCAGAAAAGACTTTTTAGAGGAGGAATTGTGCTAGCTGGCAGAAACACATGAGAACTGTACAAAGTGCATGAAATCGGCACAGAAAGGGCAAAACCGAGGATTGGCTTTGTTTGTGCTGCAACGGCAATGAAAAACACACATTTTTCATCAAGCTTGAAAAGCGAAACCGAGAAAAACTATGAACATCACTTTGCCTGTGCTCAGTGAATGCTGAGATTTCAAACATGGAATCTCTGGCCATCTAAAGCCCCTAGCCCGATAGGAAGTCATGAACTGAGATCCTTTACGGAGCCTCTGGCTTGCCTCAGCGAGGATATCGTGGGGAACGCTGCCAGGGGTCACACCGTGGAGGAACCCATGCCTCTCCAGAGACCTCAGTCACCCTCCGTCCACATTTCTGAGAGCTGGCATGGGCGACCCCCTTCCTGGGGATTTTAATCTCAAGATCCAAGGAAATGGACCTGAAACTACAACCAACACTGACGAAGAGAATCTCCCTGAATCCTCCCCATCCTGAGAAGTGGCTCCTACTTTTGGCCCCATTTTATTGGCGATGAAACTGAGGCTGAGAAAGGAAAAGTGGCAGCTAGCAATGAAATGGGAGCTAGGATGCAAGCCCAGGAAGTCCGGAACCAGAGCCTCTGCCGATGTGCCCCGATTTCTCCCTGCGTTGGAAATGCACTTGCAATATGAGGTCTAAGCTGGCGGTTTTAAGCCTCCAGCCCAGTCCACCAGAGCCCCTCGCCCCACAGAAAATCCCTCGTACAGGGTCCCAGTGTTTGTGGACCAAGAGCCCAACCCGTCTGTTTCACTGCTCAAAGCTTCCCTCGCAAAGCTGCGCGCCATCAGTGCAGACTCACACCATCTCCATTTCTGCCTTTTCTTAGACCTCCCAGCAGGACGCACACATTTTCCACCTCCAACCCTTGCTCCTTCTCTCTTCCCCTCTGACTCGACTACTAACAATCTCTTGGAAACAACCCCAATTTGACCCACCCCCAAGAATCTCTCCATAGCCTTTTGGTTTTGCTGTGTAACAAGTGATCCCAAAACTTCCTGACTCAAAAAGGATATATTTAGCTCAAAATTGTGCTGATCTGAAATTTGGGTTGGGCTCAGCAGGGCCGTTCTTCTGGGTGCGGTTGGGCTCACGCCTACATTTGCCGTCAGCTGTCAGATGAGTCTAGACTGGCCTCAGGGCAGCTTGTATCTCATTCTCCACCTGTCAAGCCCAGGCTTGTTCTCAGGACCTCTGGGCACAGTTCCAAGAAAGAATGGAGATTCAAGGCCTTGTAGAGTCCAGCTCAGAACCCGCACCACGTCATTTACCCCACCTCATCTATCGGGTCGATGGAAGGAACTACAAAACCCACATTGTCAAGAGGCATACATAGAAGAAGGGAGGAGGGAGGAGAAATTGAGGCCTTTTTCAAACAATCTACCTTCACTGCCCCACAAGATAGAGTTTATGCACATCAGCTTTGGAATAACACAGGCATTCTGGCCCTGCCGGTTTCTGCCCCTGTAACATTTGATAAATTCCTCCCCAACCTCTTTGAGCCTTATCTTGCCCTATCTGTAAAATGCAGATAAAAATAGTATCTACTTCATGGGGCCATGGTGAGAATTAAAATGGACCATGTATTTGGAGTGATTGCCACATTAGTAGGTGCTCAATAAATGTTTGCTGACTCTCAAAAGTCAACACCGCTGTCACGGACCGGTAACACGGAGTTGAAAACTTGAATCCCAGCTCAGCCGTTCACCAGCTGTGTGCCCTAGAGTGGGTCCTTGGGCCCCCTCTGCACCTCCATTCCTTTATCTGTGAAATGGGGATAATAAATGCTACCACCCAGGACATTGCAGGATTCAAGAAGATAATTCCTACAACAGATTTTGCCTCATAGCTGGCACAGCTTGCGTTCTCAGGAAATGGGGGTGATTATGATTATTAATATCTGTAAATAGGAATATTAGTCCCCATCTCAGAGAGCAGCTCTGAGAAACAACGAGGGTAATGAACCATGGAGGGGCCTCCGAAGCCAGGAAGTGCTGGAATTTATCAGCACCGTTTCAGCACCAGACAGAAACACAAGTCCAATTAGCTTAAGCAAAACAGGAGACATTCTTGGCTCTTGTCACCAAAAGTTACGTGAGGAGAACAAATGTGAAGCCTCCAGGATGCCCGTGTCATCCAGACATTCCCTTTGTCTTCATTTGCTTCTCTTTCTACTGGTCTCCTTCTCTGGACCAGCCTCTCCACAGTGAGGTCAGAGACAGGTTCAAGTTCACCTTCATAGAGGTGGGGGAGCCTTCACCCTGCCTGAGATAACATACCCAGGGAAGGGCTCTCATTGGCCCAGCGTGGGTCACATGTCCTTCTTTAGACCAATCCCTGCAGCTGGGGAGGTGGGGCATTATGATTGGCAGCCCCCATCAGAAGCACATGTTCAGAGGAGGCAGAGCAGGTAGGTGGAAGGAAAGCGAGATTGGGAGGGTGCATTCTGGGTGGTCACAGCTGAAAGGTCTGGTATGGCTCTGCTCAATATTCTCCTGTTCACTTGTCCCATTTGACAGATATAGATGTTTGAGGCTCAGCAAGGTCAAGGAACTTGCTCAGGTCACACAGTAGGAAAATTTAAAGACAGACTGTTAAGCCTCCCTGCTGACACTTCAGGATGCTGTGTCTCCCAAGGGGAAGTTTCTTGGGCCCGAGCAGCCCAGCCCGGCACTTTGTCCAGCCTGGCCAAATTCCCCTGCATCCTGGTCCCTGTCCACGTGTCCTTGGCAGGCTCGTGGGATGAGCCACGGCATAGCCCTGCTCACGCCCAGACTGGTTGCCTCAGCCCGGCGCTGTCAGTCCGTGCAGCTGAGGCTTGGATTTGTCAAACGTCTCGAGGAAGCAGTTGCCCACATATTTTTGGCCCAGTCAAGGCAGCCTGCCTTTGTCCAGCACCATTTGCTGCCTATTCCAAGAGAAATTGGATCCATATGGACCAAATTCCTCTACACTCAACTTGCTAGGGCCAGGGCTTGGCACAAAAGGGCCGAGGGCTGTGGAAAGGCTCCCCTCCCTCTTGGGACCAGAGCACAGCTGCAGTGCCAAGGGGATGCCAGTCCCCCAGCCAAAAGAGCGTATGGCTCCTTCAAAGGCTAGACCCGCAGGTCAGAGGGGGATGAAGGCCGGGGAAGACAGGAAGTTGCCCAGTGCCCTGGGCATTTGGGGAAGGCCTGGGCACCAGCTCTCCCAGCTGGAGGCAGGAGGCTGGGTATAAGGTGCAAAGCTCAGTGCTCAGGAGTCAGAATAGCCCAGCGACCCATCCCCACTCTGCCGTTCTCCAGCTGGGTGGCCAGGGACAAACTGCTTAGCCTCTCTCAGCCTCAGTTTCCTCATCTGAAAAAGGGGGATACAAAGAGTGTCAACCTCATAATGATACGAAGATGAGGGAGAGCAAAATAAGCGTTAGCTGAAACTCCATCCTTGTGGCCATTTGATATTATTTATGAATTCCAAGAAGAGATACTGATTACGTTTGTCGACGGGTTTGTCCCTCTGGCCATGATGCCCCTTTGATTGTATTAAATTCAGAGGTTTCACATTTACTTGATGAAATGAAGATGAGGGCTTTGATTTGACCACGTCATTAGGAGCGCGCGGGGTTGGGTCCCTGCCCCCTCGGTGGGCTATATAAACGGACGCTCAACCAAGAGCACAGAAGTAAAGGCGCAGAGAAGGAGAACACAAGAGAAGAGAGGCCGCGCCACAGACACGGCAGAGGCCCCGGGAAGACGGAGGAGCCTCAGAGTCTGCAGCTGAAGAGAACAGAGCAGCTGAGAAGCCCTGGGAGACAAGCTCCGTGCCAGCCCACGGCTGCGATCGGGAGAGGCTGGGCCCACGGAGCCTCGAGAGGAAGGAGGAGGGCTGAACCTCGCAGACGTCGCCCGCCATCTCGCTTCAGCACGCAGCAGCCGAGTTTGGGGAGGAAGTAACCTTGAGCTGGACTCCTTCAGGCCTTGTGACTATAGGATTTTACCCCAAATAAATACCCTTTATAAAAGCCAAAAGATTTCTGGTACCTTGCGCCAGCACCCCTTTGGCTGACTAATTTTAATACGTTCATCATCATCGCCCTCATTATCAACGCCATCATCACTCATCACCATTAGGCAAAGCCTCGTTGTCAGGCCAGCACCGATGGCCTCAGCCCCCCAGCCACCATCCTCCCCCAGGCGGCCAGCATCACTAGCCTGGAGCACCGGGCAAATCTCCTACCCACCTCCCCGCCTCCAAAACCCCTACTCCCACCCAGAGCCTTCCAGGGCCTCCCATCATCCGTGGAATAAATCCTGGGCCCTGTCACGTGGCGCTGGGGCTGCCCTGCCTTGTGTCCCACACGCTGCAGTTCCCGTCACATCAGATGCTTCCTCTTTCTCCTAAATGTGCCATGCTCCCCTGTGACTCCACGACTCTCACCAACTGTCCCCTCCACTGACAGGGCTCTTCCCTGCTGCCTGTCAAGCTCCCACAGACCCTGCTGGGCTCCTTTTTTTATTATAACTAATTTTTTTTTTATTTTGAAAGAATCTGTAGATTACATAAATGTTACATAAAAAATATAAGGGATTCCTATATCCCCGCTCCCACACTTCCGTATTAACATCTTTCATTAGTGTGGTTCATTTGTTACAATTGCTGAACACATACTAAAGCTTTGCTACTAACCATGGACTATAGTTTACATCATAATTTACACTTTGTCCTGCTAATTTTGTAAGTTACGACAAAATATACAATAGCCTGTATCCATCCCTGCAACGTCATACAGGACAAATCCAATGTCCCCAAAATGTCCCCACATTACAGTTCTTCCCTCTTCCATCCCTCGTAACCTCTGGTGGCCACGGCCTCCACTTTAATAATAAAGGTTCTTCCATTGCTGGAATAATAAGAAGTCTATAGTAGAATGATAATAAGTCCACTTTAGTCCATTGTTCATTCCCCAATCTTGAGGATCTGGGGATACGATGCCCACTCTGCTTCTAATTGAGAAGGGGCTTAGATCCCATGGGGCAGATGGATGGAGCTCTCTTGCTTGCAGTTGCAAACTCTCTCTGTTCCTTAGGATGGGCGTTGTCCAGTGTCATCTCCTTGTTAGCCGTCCTGGCCCCCATTTAACCAAACTGCTGCTACATCCTGGCTGGACAACATTCCCTGCAGAAGGCTCTGTGGCCTCTTTGTTAAAAAGGAAGATGGGCAAGACCGCTGAAGAATGCTAAAGACACATCCGCACCAAGAGGAGCCTTTCCCTGATGTCATGGGAGGAATTGGAAGGCAACTGCTGTCTCACCGGGTAATTCAAAAGTCTCGTGCCACTGCAAGAACTGCACCTCACCCTCCAGGAAGCACTGGCGGGGACCACGTGCCAGGCAAGGTGCTTGGCGAGGAGTCTAGCTCCTCCGCCGTCCCCTCGTCCCCTCCGAGCAGAGGCGGCGCCACACTTGTAAGGAGCTCGCCTTTTTTTACAGCTGAAGTTAACATCATTCACCCTTCCGTGAAGCACACATTCTTGGTTCAAATCCCAACCCCACCCCTTCCCGTCTCTGTGCAAGCCTTGGTTTCCTCCGCCGTACAATAGTTTGGTTGTTCTAAAGGACATCTGAGGACCTTCCTGTGCGAGGCCGGGAGACAACAGTCTGCGATTCGAGAAAGCCTCACTGGGGCCAGCCGGTGGGACCTTGGCCACCTGCCCTCCAGCAAGGTGCAAACAGGAGCCATCCTGCAGTTTGCCAGGACTTTCTCCAAAGCACCAGCTTTGAGCCTCGGTGTCCCCGTCGGGGCAGATCATCCCTTCCCTCTCGCGTGGGGCTCGTGTGGAGACGGGGTGTGCTTTCTGAACACAGAGCCTGGCGCCGGGAAGCCCTCCTCGAACATTAACTGAGCGTGACTCACGGGTCTTAGCCATCCCCTTCCGGATGCCCAGCTCCGGGGCAGTGTGAGCAGGGGCAGGGGACAGAGAGGGAGCCTGGGGAGGCCAGAGGCCGGGACGGCACCCATCCGCTTCCCGGCACTCCTTCAAAGCTGTCGATTTATTACTATTGTAATAAGGGGAGAACGTGTAGCACTGGCATAAAGTTAACGGCTGACGGGGGTTGGGGGGCAGGGACGAATAGGTGGAATCTAGGCTGTTTTTAGAGCACTGGAATGCTTCTGCCTGATATTGCGGTGACAGATACAGGCCATTATACATTTTGTCAAATCCTATAGAACTGTGCAGGGCAAAGTAAACTGTAATGTAAACTACAGACTGTGGTTAGCAGCAGTGCTTCAATATTCGGTCATCGATTGTAACCAACGCACCGCAGTGATGTGAAGACGTTATTAATGGGGGGAGATGTGGGAAGGGGGGGAGTGGGGTATATGGAAATCCCCTCTGCTTTCGATGTAACTTTTATGTAATCTGAAACTTCTCCAAAAATAAAGTTTATTATATGAAAAGATAGAGAGGGCGGGAGGAGGAAAGAAAGAACTGACACATCTAGGTCACGAGGCAGGGCTGTTGGGGACTCCGTCAGCTCCGTGCAGAGAGCCAAATGCCAAGGAGAAATCTCGGCTGGGGCCTTGCCCCGAGAACGGACTGGAACGGGGGGTGGAGTTTGGGGTCCCCGTGACCCCTGAGCATCTGCCCTGGGGGCTGTGGCATGAACCTCCACCTTTGCCGTCACCGCTCCTCCTCATGGCTCCAGACTTTGATAGTGTGTCCCTGAAACCTCTTCTACCTGCGAAGCCTTGCCTGGGCTGTGCCCTCGTCCCATAATTTCTCTAGTTGTTGAAACTCTCAGCAAATTCATAGCCCATCTCCAGTCTGATGCTGTCAGTAAACGACCCTACTCTCTGACCACTTGGCCTCCGGTCTCTGGACCTGGAAGTTTTGAGACAAAGTGTATTCAGGTTGGAATAGAAGGCTCTGTGCATTAGGGCAGGCTGGAAGTTCCTCAAGGGCTGGAAACAGATCCGTTCTTGCCCAGAGTAGATGCTCAATTGACATCTGTTGAATGAATAAACAAGCACGGAACATGGGAGGGCGAGGCGACAATCCAGGCTCTGCCAACTCATCCTTGCCAGCACCGCATCCCGTGAGGAAACGGAGGACCAGGGACGTCCTTGTTTGGCCATGTGCAACCTCGTCTGGGTCCCTGCTCCTCTCTGGGCCTCAGTTTCCCTATGTGTAATGGACTCTGGAACAGGGCTGGCTTCCTGGGCTTGTGACTCGTGGAGCTGTCCAGGACGCCCCCCACACAAGGCTTGGGGTGACGTTTTGCTGCTGCCGTAATGGTTTTATCATCGAACTCGTGTTCGGCGCGGGACGTCTGGTGGGACCACGGTGCACGGGTGCCGCCTGGGTACTTGCTGCCATGGGAAACAGCCTCCTTCCCACGTAGCTTTCACGAGGTCCCGTAAACACAGAATTCCTGTGGACCCAGGAGCGTGGGAATTCAAGGAGACTCAAAGCAAGTACAAGATGAGCAGGGTAAGGCTAAGGCTGAGTAAGCAGGGGCCACGGACGCCCCAACGGGCCCCACTTCTCAGCCAGACATTGAACGCAGCGCGGAGGCCACGGCATTCTAAGAGAATGAACGGCCAGGAATCTGTTTCCTCCTTTCTTCCTCGTGGTTACTTATGCTGAAAAGCATGGCACGGAAGGAAAGGGAAAGATGCGGCGACTCGCAGTTCCTTTTTTCAGTCTTTCTGCATCAGTAAGCCGGAAGGGAGAGAGCGCTGGGAGAACGCGCACGTGGCAAGAGGCGGAATCAAGACGGTGGAGTTCATTTTGAGCAACATTTCCACCGTGCTGGGAAGAACGAAATAACATGCATGTATGAACTACTATCATATTTGCACTTAAAACTGGCATCGCACCAAATAAAGATGAGCGGTAAAACTCGTGCTCGTAATTTACATTTTTAATTTTTCTTTACTTAGAACGACATTAAGCTGCAAATAAAAGGCACCAAGGCAAGTCGAGGAGAGAGACCGCGGATGAAAGGAAAACGCTTTATATTTTGCTACCTTTTTCATGCTTTTTGAACACGGCGGCCGGCGTTTGCATTTTGCGCTGGGTTCTGCAGACTAGGTAGCCAGCCTGCCCTGAAACGGCGAGAAGCCCAGCGGGTCTGCGCCCACGGCCCACGGGGCCTCCCCGGCCCTCGGCCCCCCTCCCCCACAGTCAACAGTCACCCGAACAAGCCTGCTGGGGACTAGGGGGCCCTTTCAACCCGGGACTCACAGCCTGCCCTGAAGTGGATTCCAGACCCCACGTCTGGAGGGTCAGATCAGAGGGTCTGGACAGGAGGCCTCTGGTCTTTTCTCCACCCACTGCCCCATCCCAAGCGAGGTAGCCGCTCACCAAAGGGGCTGAAGGCCCGCTCCAACCCCCAGAGAGAAAAGGCTGCTTTGTTTTAGAGGCTGAGCAGCCATGGGGCCTTCCACACCCATCGGTTCAGTAATGCAGTCCTTCTAGAGGCCCTCCAAATGAGAGGTGGGGAGCTCATGGAGCCCTCTACACCCGGGGAAACTGAGGCCCCCTTGGCTTGCTTAAGCTCACACAATAAAAAAAAGAGTTGGTGGAATTTGAATCCAGGCCCATCTGGCACCTCTAATCCCACACAGTGCTCCTGGGGTGGTGGGGGGCAGAGTCAGGCTCTGGGGCCCCACAGAAGACCCCCGCCCTGCCCGGCCCAGCTGTGGGTGCCCGTGGCGAGGAGCTCCGTGGCCCAGGCCTGTTTCCCCACTTGTGAGCTGGCCGCACCCCCGGTGCCCACCCTCTATCCCGATCCCCACCCCGAACATAGCACGGGGAAGGGACTCTAAGAAAACATGAGCACTGGGGGCGGACGGCCCAGGTTCAGATCCCAGGAGCTGCTGACTGTGGGCTAACGCTTCCCCTCCAATTCAGCTTCCTCGTCTGTACGCGCCCCACAAACGCCGGGGACGTGCGTTCGTGGGCGTGGCAGTCGCCCCGCACACCCCAGTGTGAGCTCCACCGGGCAGGGCCTTGGCTCTGGGCCCCGCCGGGTCCTCCAAGCCTAAAGTAGAGCCTGGCTTATAGCAGCTGCTCAGTAAATATTTGCTGAATGGATGAATGAATGAACAAATGAGTGACAGCCGTGAGAGCTCACACTCACTTATCAGCAATCCTGAAATCCAAACAAAAAAGCTCGGAAAAGGAAAGTTCTGGGAGCTGGTGTAGCTCAGTGGCTGAAGGCCTGTTTCCCATGTATGAGGTCCCGGGCTCAATCCCTGGTATCCCCCCCCCCCCCAAAAAAAAGTCTTCCCAAACTCATTGGGCAGTAAGGCATGCCTGGAGACCTTAATTTATCCCATGTAAGGTGAGACTGCCAGAGATTTCCTGGGGATGTCACCGAGCACATGGCATAGGCCCCTTGCCCACCTTTCTAAGTTCTTCCAAATTCTGGATTTGGGAACCCAGCTGGCTCAGGGGTTCCAGCGAGAGACGGCAGCCTCTGTGTCTCTATCAACAATACGCAACCAGGAGCCGTGGACTGAGCAACGAGTACCCGCTATCCCTTGTCCCCTGGCCACCCGCATCTCACAGATGGGTAATCGGGGCTCCCAGAGGTAGGGTGCTCAGGGCCGCACAGAGTTTGGGTGACAGAAGTCCACACGAGAGCACACACACGGCCTTACGCAGTCCCCAGCCTGTGAGCAACGAAGTCGCTCCCCTTGCACCTCTTTCCAACCTTTTCTGTCACTACAAGGAGAAAGCCCCAGTTTGGTGCAACTAAATCTTTAATGCCTCCCTCAAATGCGTTACTCTCATTTTCCAAGGAACAGGGAGCAGGCCTAAGAGGCGGGCCTTTGGCGTGCAGCGGCGACACTGGCATGATTTCGAGGCGTTTATTTTAGGTCCGTAGTAGAAAGCACTGGTGTCTTCCTTCTAGGCTCCCTGACTTGGCTTTCTCCAGGGGGAGTGTACCAAAATGCCAGTGCAGCCCCAGCTTAAAATCTGTCCACGTGGCAGAAGGACAGACAAGTAGATCAATGGCACAGCACTGAGTCCAAAACTAGACGGGCAAATGATGTTCGACGGGGACGCTCCTAAGGATTGAATTGTGCTCCCCCAAAAGAGAGATGTTGAAATCCTATGCCCCAGTACCTGTCAATGGGACCTTATTTGAAAATAAGGTCTTTGCAGATGAGATCAAGTTACGATCAAGTTACGATGCGGTCACACCGAATTACAAGGGGGTGCTGATCCAATATGGCTGTGTCCTTATAAAACAGGGGTTCTTAACCCTTTCTGTTCCAGGGACCCCTTTGCCATCAGGTGAAAACGACGGACCCCGTCTCAGAATGTAGGAGCAGACAGTTTACGACAACTACTGGGTCTAACAACTACCGCAATTTCGAGGCATGGAGGAATGTAAGAGATTTTTTGAGATATGCAACAACCGTAAAGTGATATGAAATGAATACTACTGTAATTTATTGCATACATTCATAAGCGAAGGAAATGCTGGATTTCACTTAGAGGTCAGAGAAAATAAAGATAATAGCTGTTTTTTTTCAATTCAAGCTCACAGACCCCCCTGAAATCTTTCCACGGACACTTTGGGGGTCCCTGGACCTGTTATTAAGAGGAGGAAAGACCCAGACACAGGGGTGGGAACCCTGCGAAGGCAGAGGCAGAAGCTGGAGTTACGCAGCCACAAGTCACAGAGTACCAAGAATTCCCAGCCATCCCCAGAAGCTGGGAAGAGGCAAAGAAGGATTCCTTCCCTAGAGCTTTCAGAGAGGCCGAGGCCCACCTGGCATCTCCATTCAGACTTCTGGCTTCCAGAACTGTGACACAAGACATTTCTGTTGTTTCAAGCCACATGGTTTGGGTAATTTGTTAAAGCAGCCCCGGGAAACTAGTACAGATGCCAAAGCAATCCCACGGGGAAAAGCAAATCACTTCACCATGCATCCCAGATACACGGGAAATAAGGACTCTTACCCTGGCCTCATACTATATATGAAGTTAAATCAAATTGTATCTGAGTAGTACACCTGATGCAGAGTATGGACTATAGTTAATGGCAATATTTTAATATTCTTTCATCATTTGTAACAAAAGTACCACACCAAGCTAAGCATCAATAATTGGGGGGGAGGAGGCAGTATATATGGGGGATAGGCTTTTGGTTTCTTTTTTTTTTTTTTGGAGCAATGAAAATGTTCTAAAATTGATTGTGGCCATGAATGCACAACTCTGTAATTATAGTGAGAGCCATTGTACATTTTGGATGGATTGTATGGTACATGAATAAAACAACTTAAATAAATATGCAGCCGTTTTCTTACAAACACACACACAAAATGCGTATTGTAATTTAAAAGTTAAAACCATAAAGCTGATAGAAGGAAGCATGACCTTAGAGATGAAACAGACAGCACTTAGCATTAAAAAAAAAAAATCACCTTGGCACAATGGACTTCATGGAATTTTAAATCCTTGGTGCTTCAAAAGGTACCAAGAAGGAAAGCCACCAACAAGGAAAAAATATTTGCAACATATGTCTGTCATATTTGTCAATAATAAAAAGACAAGCAACACAATAAAAACTTGAGCAAAAGGTTTGAACAGACATTTCACCAAAGAAGATCCACAGGTAGCAAATAAGCACATGAAAAAGATACTCAACATCATTTGGGAAATAGAAATTAAAACCACAATGAGAGCTCACTGCACACGCACTAGAATGGCTACAGTTAAAAGGCAGACAGTGCCAAGTGTTGGTGAGGATGTGAAGGAACTGGAATTCTCACACACTGCTGCTAGGAGGGCAAAGTGGTACAACCACTTTGGAAAATAGTTTGATAGTTTCCTAAGCAGTTGTACTAGTCAACCAAAGGGGTGCCGATGCAAAATACCAGAAATGTGTTGGCTTTTTTTAATGAAAGGTATGTATTTGGGGTGGACGCTTACAGTTACCAGGCCATAAAGCCAAAGCGACCTCCCTCACGAAAGTCTGTTGCCACATGTTGGAGCAAGATGGCCACCAACATTCAGCCTCCCTCTTCCTCTTAAGACTCTGTGGTCCCAGCTTCTTCCAATATCAGCTGTAGGCTGGGATAAGTCTTGTCGCTCTCCCAGGGCTCATTCCTCTCCAGGCTCAGCTGCTCGGGTGTCTCCACGAGGTTGGCTGTAGACTATCAGGCTCTCTTCCCGGGGCCTCTGCCGTGTCTGTGGAGCCATCGCTATTCCTCCATGCTCTTCTCCTGGGTGCTTACTTCCCAGGCTTCTGGACCAAAACTGTCTCCTCCGCCTTGTCGTTTTCTCTGAGTTCCCGCCCACCAGGACTCTCTGGTGTATCCACACAATGAAATACTACTCAGCGATAAGATGGAAAGAACTGCTGACACGGGCAAACTTGAAAGCATCGTAGAGGGCGAAAGAAGCCAGATGGAGTAAATCCATGCTCTGTGATTCCGTTTAGAAAACATTCAAGATTCAAGAGCAGGAAAAAAGTAACCAATGGTAATAGAAATCCAAGCAGTGATTGCTTTGGGGGTAGAGGAGTTGACACTGAAGGGCAGGAGGGAATTCTGGGCGGAGCTGGTTGTGTTCTATATCTTGATAGGATTTGGGTTACACAGGTGTATATATTTGTGAAAGCAGATCAAAATACACTTAAGGCCTGGGCATTTCACCAAACATAAATTACACCTCAGTTTTTAAAACGCAGAAAAGGAAGGTGATGCTAGGATAAGTAAATAAATAAAAAACATCCTCCCAAGGCTCTTGGGGTACCTCATCGGGCTGTGTTAGAATTGCAGCATTAGGATCTTTCTCCTGCCCCATGACACCGTGTCATAATTGCAGGATTTGGTGTTCACCCCAATCACTTCCAGGTCAGGCCAGTGTGCTCTGTCTCCTCTACAACTTGATTGAAGTGCCCTAGAGTGGAGTCCTCCAGGACTCCATAGGAGCTGTGGCAACCTATGGTTCACTTTGGACTTGGGATCCTTTTCTAATCTTTTTAAAATGAAAGAGTGATGTGAACAGACATTTGCACACCAATGTTCATAGCAGCATTATTGCCAAAAGATGGAAACAACCCAAGTATCCATCAAACAATGACTGGATAAACAAAATGTGGTATATACATGTGATGGAACACTATGCTGCTGTAAGAAGAAATGAAATTGGGACACATGTGATAACATGGATGAATCTTGGGGACATTATGCTGAGTGAAATAAGTCAGACACAAAAGGACAAATACTGTATAGTCTCACCAACATGACCTAGAAATGAAATTAGTGGAGATAAACCCTAGAGTATAGGTTACTAGGAGATAGGATAAGGAAGTCAGTTAGCTTGACTTTGAAGTGTGGAAACAAAAGAGTTAGTGGTAACACATTAGAGTAAGGTTCACTAACACAGCTGGTTTATAAATGGGATTGTGGCTGAAGGGGGTAGTCTAAGGATGTAACTGTCAATTGAGAGAAAGCTAGAGAAGAATCTAGGGACTGAATAACTCAGGAGCCAGAGGTGGATCAGGATTGTAGTTAACAGTACAAATACAAGAATGTTCTTCTTTGAACTAGATCAAATGTACGTCACTCTCACAAGGTGATGGACTATAGTGATGCATGGGCAAAAGACAGCTAATGGACTTATGGACTATAGTGACCAGCCATAGTGTAATATTCTTGCCTCAATGTCCAAGAAATTACTACATCAACACTAAGAGTCAGTAATAGGGGGAAGGAGATTTTTTTTCTTTTGGACAAAGAAAAACATTGACCGGTTTTCTGGGGCAATGACTGTACAATTCTAATGATGAAAGTGAGCGCCACTGACTGGACACGCTGGCTAGAATGTCCACGGCGTGGGGCTGTATAACACAGCGGCCCACGGCGCGGAAGACGGGCTGTGGCTAACAGGGCAAATGTGAGTGTTCTCCGTGAACCCTGACAAATGGACAGTACTAATGCGCGGTGTTAATAATGGGGGTGTGTGGGAAAATACCCCAAGCGTACACCACAGACCACAGTTAGTGGTGATAGTCTGATCGTGTTCTCTCCTAACGTGTCACAAACGTTCCACAACAATATGGAGTGTTGGTGGGGGGTGATGTTTGGGAATTCTGCACATTACGCATTATGGTTTTGTAAGCTCACAACGTCCCTAAAGAAAAAGGAAAGAGGGGTGGTGTGCCCTTTCCTGCTCTCCCCCTCCCCCAGCTCTCCAAGAGGGGCCACCCACCCCCGCCTCCATCCCCTCCCCGGGGACTCTGGGGCCCTGCTAAGGTGACCTCCTTTGCCGCTTTCCTCTCCTTTAGCTGCAGAACATCCTTCCCTCTTCGGTGGGCTGTGGCCGTGGGCCCTCTGGGCAGCCCCTACCTGCCCACACCCAGCCCAAGGCACCCAGAACGCAGCCACCGACAGTGATTTAAGGAAATCATGTGGTCCGACTGCTTCATTTTACAGATGGGGAAACTGAGGCCCAGAGGGGTAAGTGCTTTGGCTCCACAGCAGTGAGTGGCAGAGCTAGGCTTCAAGTCAGTTTGACAGGTTGAAATCAATAATAGTCATAATACTCACCATTTATTGCACATCTACTGAGTGCCAGGCATTGGGTTAAGAAACACTTTTATGACCGTTATCTCTTCCAGTCCTTCAGGAGGGAAGTGCTGCCATCCCCAACTCAGAGTTGAGGGAACAGAGGTTCAGAGAGGTGCAGTGACTTCCCTATGGACATACAGCAGTTACCCAAAGCCCCACACTCATATCCATTCTGATCTTCCTCTTCAGTCAAAAGAGGAGTAGCCCTCAGGGCACGATTCAGAAGTCTCTAGACCAGTGCTGTCCAACAGAAATAAAATAAAGATGCAGGCAACATACGTAATTAAGATTTTTCTAGCAACCACATATGTGGACACACCCCAAGGTGACCGCCCATGAGTCACACTCTAGTATAACCCCCTCCCCTTCAGTGTGGCTTGACGCTGGCACTTGCTTCTAATGAACAGAATATTATATAATATATTAGTCAGGGTTCTCTTGGGAAACAAAATCAACAGGAGAGATCTGTCCACAGTGTGAGATGTGTAAGAGTCTCTCACGTGACTGTGGGGCTGCACAGGTCCAGTTCCGCAGGCAGGCTGCAACCAGGGGCTCCGAGGAAAGTCCAGTGAAGCTCCTCGACGAGTTTCCGGGAGACGTTGGCTGTGCAAAGATGAGCTGGGAAATTGTCTCTGAATGCTGAAATCACTTCCCCTTGTAAGGCACTCAACTGACTGGAATAAAGCGTCACTCGAGCTGCCGGCAGTCTCCCTGGTGGATGTAGATGTGATCAGCAGTAAACTCACCCGTGACTAGAGCCCGTAATCGTCCTCCTATTACAGTTAGCCCGGGGCCGGCTTGACCAAACAGCTGGGCACAGCTACCTGGCCGAGTGTTCCCATTAGCCTCAGCATCCCAGGCGAGATGCCACCCCTTTGAATATGTTTTGCACCATGACAGAGGTGACGGGTGCCACCCCAGGGTTACATGACGTTTATAAAACTCACCTTGGCAGACCAGGGCGAGAGGCTGCCGTGCCGGCCTTGGAGAAGCAAACGGCGTGCCATGAGCTGCCCACGGAGGAGGTCCCGAGGCAGGGAGCTGGGGGCGTCTCAGGGAGCTGGGGGTGTCCCAGGGAGCTGGGGGCGTCTCAGGGAGCTGGGGCGTCTCGGGGAGCTGGGGGCGTCCCTGGGAGCTGGGGGCGTCTCAGGGAGCTGGGGGCGTCCCGGGGAGCTGGGGGTGTCCCGGGGAGCTGGGGACGTCCCAGGGGGCTGGGAGCGTCCCGGGGAGCTGGGGGCGTCTCGGGGAGCTGGGAGCGTCCCGGGGAGCTGGGGGCGTCCCGGGGAGCTGGGGGCGTCTCAGGGAGCTGGGGCCGCCCCTTGCAAAAGCCAGTAAGAGCTGGAGCCCCGCCCATTCAGCCCCAAGGAGGTGAATTCCGCCAACGACCTCAATGAGCTTGGGAGCAGAGCACTCCCCAGTCAGGCCTCCAGGTGAGAACGCGGCCAGGCCAACCCCTCGGCGGCAACCTCGGCAACCTCGTGCATCCCTGAACAGAGAACGCAGTTAAGCCGGGCTGAATTCCCGGACCACAGAGACTATATGAGAAATAAACGTGCATTTTAAGCTTCTAAGTTTGTGCTCATCTGTTATGCAGCCGTAGAAAATTAACATACCCTATTTAAAAAGTTAGGAAAAATCAGTGAAATTAATTTTGTTAACATATTCAAGGTATTTGCAAAACATCATTTCAACAGGGAATCAATATATGAAACTTTACTTTTAATGACTGAGATACTTCACATTGCTTCTTTTCCCCATTGTCTTTGAAGTCTGGTATCTTCCATACTCAGGCCATCTGAATTTGGACCAGCCACATTTCAAGGGCCCAAAAGCCACGTGTAGCTTGGCGGTGACGTATCGGACAGCACAGGTGTAGACACTTAGTGGGCTCTTACTGTATGCCTGCATCACCCGCTCCGTGTTCTCAGCGTCCAGCCCATGCTAGGAAGTGCCCGGGAATCTAGGACTGCCGACGTTACAAACGGCTAATCGCCACTAGCTGAGGCCTCTCTGAGCCAGAAGTTGTGGGAAGCCCTCATCTGAGCCTCATAATGTCCCTATGAAGAGGTCAGGACTCTGGCTCTCCTCCCCAATTTACAGTCCAGGAAACAGAGGTGCAAAGAGGCCCCAGGGTCTGTGATCCACTCGCTGTCTTAGTTTGCCAGAGCTGCTATGACAAATACTACCCAATAGGTTAGCTTAGCAAGCGTTTTATTTTCTCATGGATTTGAAGACTATAAATCCAAACTCCTGATGTCGGCAAGGCCATGCTTCCTCCCAAAGTAGCAGCGCTCTGGCGCTGGCGGTCCTCTGTCCTACAGCAAACTCTCTGGCTTCTATTCTGGCTTCCAGTTTCTTCTTTCATGCCCAGTTTCCTTTTCTTATAAGGACTTTGGTCATGGGGATTAAGGCACACCTGATCTAACTTGGGCTCATCTAATTAGGCTCTTCAAATATCCTGATGCACAAATGAGTCCCCACCTTGACTCGCCTTAATTTAGTCGAGATCCTATTTACAAGGGGGTTCACACCCGTGGAACGTGGATTAAGACTTGAAACTGTCTTCTGTGGGAGACGTGATTCAGACTCCCAAACCTGCCCGCCCCTTACCCCAGGGATCTGAGGCCCACTCTGGCCAGAGCTTCCCAAATCCCAAAGCCCTCCTGCTACTTGCCCAGTATCTCCCACCCCACCCCCCCCATGACCCCCAACCCCGTCCCCAATCCCCAACCAAACTCACCTTTGCTGGCGGTAAAGATGCTGCTCTATCCCCACCTCCTTCTCTAACCTCTCCTGAGCACTGACCCATCTCCACCTGGAGACTTGGCTCTAAATACCTTTAAAAGACAATGTGATAAAAGGGACCTCATCGAAACCAAAAACATGTGCTCTTCGAAGGACTTTATCCTGAAAGTAAAAAAGCAACCTACACAATGGGAGAAAATATTTGGAAACCACATATCTGATAAAGGATTAAAATCCAGTATATATAGAGAAATCCTTCAATTTATCGACAAAAAGACAAACAACCCAATTAAAAATGGGCAAATGACTTGAACAGACATCTCTCCAAAGGAGATGCAGAAATGGCCAGAAAGTACAAGATGCTCAATATCATTAGCCATCCGATATGCAAATAAAAACCACAACTCAGGAAACAGATGTGGCTTGAGCAGTTGAGCACTTGCTTCCCATATGGGAAGGTCCCGGGTTCAGTTTCCAGTGCCTCCTAAAAACAAAACAGCAAACAACAAGGAAACAAGCAAAGAAACCAACGCAGGGGAGCCGATGTGACTCAGTGGTTAAGTGCTGGCTTCCCACATATGAGGTCCCAGGCTCAGTCCCCAGCCCCAGTGCCTGAAAAACAAATAAACAAACAAAGCCCACAATGAGACTCTACTTCACACTCATTAGAATGGCTGCTATTTTAAAAATGGAAAACAAATGTCGGAGAAGATGCAGAGGCACAGGAATAGTCATTCTTGCTGATGGCAATGTGAAATGGTAGAGCCACTGTGGAAGGCAGTTTGGTGGTACCTCAAAAAGCTAAGTATAGACTTTAACCGTATAACCTGGCAATTCCACTACTTTTAATATACTCAAAAGAACTAAAAGCAGGGGTTCAATCGGATATTTGCACAGAGATATGTCTAGAAGCATTATTCACAGTTGCCAAAAGATGGAAGCAACAAAGTGTCCATCAACTGATGAATGATAAACAAAATGTGGTATATCCATACATGGAATAGTATTCAGCCATGATAAAGAGTGAAGTCCTGATACACGCGACAACATGGCTAAACCTTGAAACAACATGTTGAGTAAGATAAGCCAGACACAAAAGGAGAAATATTGTATTATCTCACTTATTTGAAACAAGTAGAATAAGCAAACTCAGAGAGCCCGAATCTAGAATATAGGCTACCAGGAGACCAGACGAGGACAGGAAAAAGGAAGTTAAAGCTTAAAGTGTACAGGGTTCCTATGTGAATGATGGACATGCTTTGGTAACGGATGATGGTGACACAACATTGTGAATGAAATTAGCAGCACTGAAGTATATATCTGTATGTGATTAAAGGGGGAAATGTTAGATCGTATATATGGTAACAGAATAAAATAAATCCATGGAACTACTACACAGTGAACCCTAGGTTAAACCATGGACTTTAATTAATAGTGTCATCACAAAAAATGTGCTCTCATCAGTTGTAACAAATGTCCCACACCCACGCGAGGTGTTGGGGTGGGGTGGTGTACAGGAATCCTGTATTTTATGCATGATTGCTCTGTAAGCCCACAACTTCTTTCAAAAAGAGGGGAGAAAACCACAGTGTGATCCTGGCATGAGGCTTCTGAAACTTGCAGTTGAAGCTGGAGGAGGATGGGTCAGAAACCTGGGACTCAGGGGAGCCGGTGGAGCTCCGTGGTGAGCACGTGCCTCACACCTACGAGGTCCCGGGTTCAATCCCCAGTACCTCCTCCAAAAAAAAACTTTTTTTTAAACCCTTGAGACTCAAGGCTTAAGGACATAGAATCACAGATGCCAGAGGTCACAGGGACCTTGCTCGCCACGTCTCACCCACTGGGGGGCCTTCCTGATGTGGCCCACTGCAGAGAAGGAAAAGCCGAGGCCCAAACCAACCTCTTCCCAGGTGGACATTTCCTACCTTATTCAGTCCAGAATCTTCCTGCCGAGTGCGCGGCCCCCTCTGAAGCTGCAACATGGAAACTCATTCACCACCAGCCAGGACAGATCAAGGGCACGCCTCCCGGGCGCCGGGCTCAGTGCGTGGGGCTGGGTCGGCCGCCCTGTCCGGGTAGGAGCCGGGTCAGAGGCCCCAGCCTGCTTCGCCCCTCAACCCGAGATGGTCAAGGGTGGAGGGGGACGTGGCCCTGCTGAGGCTGTGTGGCACGAAGTCTGGTTAGGATGGTACTTCTCTCCCTGGTGCCGGACCCCAGACCTGGCCCTCCTGGAGCCAGCAGGCATCCCTGGTGCTGCGGCTCTCACATCCCATGTCCCACTCAGACCCCAGAATCTTCCCATCTGTGTTCCTTTTGGTGCTTGGGCCCTCTGCGGCACAAATGCAGTGCACGCCCTCATCCGCTCATTCCTCTCCAGTCTGAAGTCTCCCAAATGCCCAAACCCAATACCCATCATTCTTTCACCTTTCTTCCTTTCACTGAGTCCTGACCGGAATCGATCATATACCACTGTCAGTTTGAGCGGGAGACCTTTAAAGGTTAAAGAGAATTTTAAGCTCTTCCAAATTAAGATCAATCTGGAGACCTCATCCTTAAAACTTTATATTCTGATAAATATGTCACTGCATTATATAAAGAAAACTTTTTTAAAAGTTCTGCTAAATCAGAATCAATTAATATGTGCAATACAACCACCTGGGGCACTCCTATTCATCCTTCAAAACCCCATCTGGGGAGCAGATGTAGCTTAGTGGTTGAGCACCTCCTCCCATGTACGAGGTCCCAGATTCAATCCCTGGTACCACCAAAAAATCAAAAATAAGCAAAAAAATCAAAATCATCTGCTCAAGGAAGCCTTCCCCATGTCTCCCAAACAGGGTTCATGGATTTCTCAACATGACATCCATCCCTGTACCATCGTGGACTATTGCTATATTCCCCTCATTTTTAATTGTCAATTTACTTATCTCTTCCACTTGTAGACTGGGAGGATTTTAAGGGCGAGATGAGCCTTGATTTCAGACAGCTGGGCTGGGAGTGTTTTCTAACTGCACACCCCTGTACACATCCCTGAGCCTGCTCCCAGTGGCCGGTTCTGTCCTCCTCCCAAGGTTGCTGTGAGAATTAAATATTAAATATTAGTCTCCAAAGGGCCAAGCACAGAGTCTGCAACACAATGTCCTCAACTCACAGCAACTCTATTACTTGGATCCTTGGTACCTGGCACGTAATAAGAACTCAGCAAATTTGTGGGGTTGAAGTGAAATCGTTTGAATTACTGGTGCTTGCACGTGTCCTTTGGTGACTGGTGAGAGACGGGACCCCAGGACTCTAAGATGGTCCCAGGGGGGCAAATCCCCTCCATGGTCGTTCACGGCAAGTAGGCTGTGGGAAGTACTGGCAGCAGAGCACTGACCCTAACTCAGGAGAGCCTCGATGCCAAGGGGAAGGGGTCCCCGGAGGCGGGGAGGGGCCTGGCACTGAACGCTCGACAAAACAGCCCAGGGGGCCAGGTGGGTGCTTAGACCCCCGTCACCGCCGTGGAAACTGAGGCCTGGGGAGAGAAGCCTGCCTGCTCCTGGAGCCCCAGGGACTCCAAAGGCTCTTCCACTCGGGATTCCAGACCCTAAGTCAAAGCAGATGCAGGTGATCATCATCCGAAACGTGCCCTTTTCTTCTGAGATGGGGCATTTGCTGAACACCGTTCAATTCTTTTTCCCAGTTGGATGCCAGCCTGGGGGCTGCTGTTAACGTGCTACGTTAGCGGGATGCTCCTGGGGGCAGGATCTTTATAGACAAAGTGGAAAAGTGAGCGCTGTCCTCACACAGGCTGAACGCCCCGCTCCAGGTCTCGCCACTTCTGCCTGCTGAAGCGGACCCGCCCGGGGCAGGAAAGACGCATAAAACAGTGAGTAAAGCAGGAGCTCAGGGGTCTGGGGCGAGGCCCGCAGTCTGTAGTTGACAAGGGCCCTGCGGTGTCTCTGCTGCTGGCAATCTGTGGGCCACTCTTTGAGAAACACGGAGTGGTCAAGGGAAGAAGGGAGGGGGCGGGGGAAGGGCCTGCAGTGGCCTTGGCCCTGAGACGCAGGGGACGGAGCAGAGCCTCTGCCCAGAGAATAATCCAGGGCACAACCAGTACGTCCGCAGGGCCTGGAACAGGGCAGCACCACCGCCCTTCAAGCTCAATGTTATCTGCTCCCTTCAGAGACAAGGTAAGGGAGGCTGAGGTTAGACCACTAGCCCAAGCCCTGTGGCTACTGGGCAGGGAAGGTGGACACCCAACCCAGGCCAGCACGACGCCAGGGCACGGCCGGCTACCCCGGGCTGCCCGCCGGGCCTCGTGCAAGGCCTTCCGGGTGACCGTTTCCTCCAACGACCCCAGCAGCGAGGAGACCCGCTCACAGGTGAGGCGAGGGCGCGCTGGGCAGCTGCGGAACTTGTGGGCGCTGACCAAGCTGGCCGAATTGCCAGGCTGGCAGAACCCAAAAGAACAGCCAACCCCATGTTGCAGGCGCCTGGGGCCTCCTGCACTAATTAGACACCAATGGTTTTCAGCCCGGGGTCAGCTTACCACCTAGGGGACACTGCAATGTCGGGGGACATTTTGGGGTCTCATGACTGGAAGGGGGTGCTGCTGGCTTCTAATGAGGAGGGGCCAAGGATGCTGCTCAGCCTCCTGCAACGCACAGGACAGCTCCCACCCCAAAGATTAATCACCCCAGAATGTCAGTAGTACCAGCCTGAGACCCTGAGATCCCCCAACTTAGAAGAGCATCGATGCACGCACACACACACACACACACACACACACACACATGCCTGTGTCCTAATTCCCCATGGAATTTGAGGGACTTACGGAAAACGGGGGGAGGCGAGACAAAAATGTTGAAAATGGACCATAATCACCATTAACGTCATATTTATTGTTATTTAGCTGCTCAGGAAAACATATACAGGTATATACAATTTGCATGAATACAGAAGACTGCACTTTACATATTTTTTAAAAAAAGAAAGAAAAAAATAACACTCAATTTCATGAGCTATTGTCACAGTCTTCCAACCAAGCATCTCAGAAATGAATTTTTTTTTTTAAGAGTCAAAAAAGATTACAGGATTGCCTAACACACAGCAGAGTTAAGTTCTCATATTTTACATGTGCAATAACGTTTTCGTTTTCTTTCCAGAAGACTTGGTTATGCGGTACCGATTACCAGTGTTTGGAGTCGCATGTGTTGGGTGTGTTTCTAATTTGCTTTTATTCTTTCCATTAAACCAAATTTAATGAAATAACATCCTTTTGCTTAAGGCTATTTTTAAAGCTGTTCCATTCTGGGGTCGTGGGGAGTGAGAAAGTTTAAAACGTCAGGGGTTTCCGAGGTGGCCGGGACCACAAGCTGACAGCCAAATGCCGACCGACTCAGCGCCGGGCAAGTCAAGAGAGAGAAGTCGGGACACTTGGCTCCCCGGGCCTTAAGCAATGAAGGAGAAATCGTTCCTGTTTGGAAAAATAAAATGGTGACACTCTCAAACAGCTGTACATTGCAGAATCGGAGGGGGCGGCGAGCTGGCGCCCAGGGTGGGGTGCACGCTCCCGCCGGCCGCGGGGCCCTGTCCTCCCCCTTCCTCGCGCGTGGCCGCCGAGGTCCGGGCCGCGTCACAGCGGCCGCGTCACAGCACACCTTCTCGCGGGTCGATCCACGCCACCTGCTTCTGCCTGCCCTCCGCGGGGGGCGGGGGCCGCCCCTGGCCAGAGCCCCCAGGAGGACCGCAGGGCCCGGGAGCAGACTGGAGCCGAGAGGGGTCAGCCGGGGAGAGGAGGAGGGCCCGGGAAGGGGCGGGCTTTCCCTGGCCGCGCCTCTCCCTTGGCTGAAAAAGGTCTTTGAAATAAACCATGTGGGTGTCTGGATGGCCGGTCCAAAGCCTTCAGGTCACTTGCTTTAGAAATAAAAAAATAAAAAAGCCAGCTCTGAAGACTCCGGGGGCCCAGCGGGGAAGGCTCGGCCGGGAGCATTTGCTTGAGATGCACCCCGGAAGGGAAGTGGAAATAAAATCTGCTCAGAGTCGCTGGTTTGGCTGACGGGCTATCTGTCACTTCTCGGCCGGCCCACCCTGGAATCTCTGCACCCCCGCCGCACCCCCGTAAGTCATAAATGCCCTCTGCAGGCAACGATAGCGCCCAAAGGTGCCCGTCTCCGCCGACACGGGGCCGCGGGTGACAGTCCCAGGCGACCCCCCCGAACCCCACAAGGGCCCTGCTCGCCCGGCCACCCCCGCATCTCCACTCAAAGGGAGAAGTTACTCCTTTCTGAGATGCACGGGACATGGCTCCAGGTTTGCAGAGGGCACGGGAACCCTTAAAAAGTGGATGGGGTGGGGGGATTCTGAGGTTGAGTAACGAAGAGCCATTGGTTACAGCCCCTTTCTCCCTCTTCTGTGAGTATGCAAACTACTGGGAAAACACACTCCAGCTCCCAGGAGGGCGGCTCTGCAGGCTGAGCCCGGGCTCCTTTACTGAGTGAGCCCTTGGAAAAGTGCTAGCTAAGCCCGCACGCCTCCCAGGCAGGGGGAGGGCCCTATGGGTGGCCCAGGCTGGAGGCAGGTGAGAAAGTGGATGGGGCGGAACGGGAGGGGTGGGGGGGGGAGACATGTGTCCCCTCCCACCTCCTGCGGAGGCCTGGGCCTGCGTCAGCTGCCAGCTTGGCTCAGGGGCCCAGGGCTCATCCTCCTCCCATCCCAGCACTCCAGACCTGGGGGAACCGGCTACAAGGAGAGGCAGGAACCCGGAGCCCCCAGAAACTCCACAGGCTCAAGGGCACTGGCCCTGCCGCCCCCGGGCACCCCAAGGCTGCTGAGTATCGTGTGGAAATTCAGGGGGCCTGGGCGTTTTGCATAGAGGCCCGGAGAAGGAGAGGAAACCCCACTGTCAAACATTCCCGCTGCTTCCCACCGGGCCAGCAGGACGCAGCCTCACCTCCAGCCCAGAGAGGGGCAGCTGCCGGCAGGAGAGAGGAGGCCGCTGAGGGCTGCGCGTGAGTTTGCAGGAAGGGAAATATCTATCTCTATTTTCTTGGGGAGCAGACAAAACAAAATCCCAGGCGGAATACCTAAGGGGGGCATTAATTGTTTGTCGCCTGCCTGACTGATGACAGGTGGGTGTCAATATATAATATTGTGATGACAATTTGACTTTCATCCGGCAATATTCCAGAACTACTGTTCTCCAGGATTTCCATTTTAATAAGCAGTGAACAAAGCAAAAAGAAAAAAAAAAAATAGGGAGGGAGAAGAATAAAAAAAGAATAAAAAAGGAAATCAACTCTTGTCTTATTATGAAATAACAATACTTGGACATACAGCAGCATGAAAATAAAATAAGGAAAGAGGTCATCTAAAAAACGTATGCCAAGATTACGAAAAAAAAAATGGGGAATTACCTAGCAAGAAAAAGGCTTAAGCAAAAGTTTGCTAACAGCAAATGCAGAAGGGTTAACACTGGTAACATACTGTGGCAGCCTTCTTTTTTTTTTTTTAAAATAAAAAAAATTTTTTGAGGTCACCCCCCTTTAAATTAACCCTTTCCAGTCCATATGCCACTAAGCAGGTACCAACCTAGAAAAAGAAATCACCCACTCAGCACTAGTGGCCCTTTCAAATGGATGGGGGGGGCAGGAAAGGAGGGGGAGAGAGGGAGGCCTGGTGGGAGAGGGGCGATCCTTGTTGGTTCAGGTCAGGGCGGCCACGAACGTCCCGAATCTGTTGGAGATGTCGGAGTGCAGGGACCTCCAGCTGGGGACGGGGGCACGGGCCTTGGCGTCGCCCACGTCATCCGTGCAGTGGACAGACAGGCACTGCAAGTGGCTGCCGGGCTGGGAGGCCAAGGCCTTGTTCGCGGGCAGGTCGTGAGCTGCCAAGGAAGAAGGGAGAGAGGGCATTAGCGGGGCGCTTGGCCACGGGCGAGGCTCTGACGGGGGCGGAACGGCAGAGGCACGGGAAGAGAGTGGCGCCCGTGCCCGCCCTTCCCGGCCAGAGGCGGGTCCAAGGGGGTCTAGGGACGCGTGCGACGAAGTCACCTGCTGTTGCTCGGACTTGGCCAGGGGACGCGCTTGTCACTAGGTCTCGTTTTCCCCCTTGTAAAATAGGAGAGGGGGGCAGGATAAACGCGGGGTCTGCCCATCTCTGATGAACTAGGGTGCTGGGAGACAGCTCAAGGGCAAGGGGAAAAGGCTTGAAGGAGACTGTCCAGGCTTCCTGGATGATGGCAATCTAAGCTGGGCATTGAAGGGTGTGTAGGAGTTCTTCAGATGCCGTGAAGGTGTCGAGAGTAGGCTTGCCCGGTCCCCAGAATGCATTCTCATCCTCCTGACAGACATTATGTGCTGGGGACTCCCTTAAATAGTGTCAAAGCACATATCAACCCCAGAGGGAGTCGCGTTTACAGCCAGGAAAACCGAGACCCAGAGAGGGGCACTGAATTGCCCTGGGTCACACAGGACAAAGCAGGCAGCACCCTCCCCAGGGAAGCAGGGAAGCAGGGCGCGTGGGGACGGTGCCTGTGCGTGCCCAGCTCAGCACAGCTGCAGGGGCCAGGGAGTCCACAGTCTCTAACTTCTTTCAGTCCCCTCCTGGTCCCCACAGGCTCAATTGAAGCAGCTTCAAGTATAGGGGGAGCAGGGAGAGGGGGCGCCCTGGAGCACCAGCTTTTCTCCCTCTCCCTCTCTGAGCTTGGCTTTCTAGTCCCTCATTTTATAGATGAGGAGTCTGAGGCCCAGAGAGGCAAAACAACTTTCCTGAGGTCACACAGCTCCAACCTGAGGGCTGAGATTCGAGTTCTAGCCTCAGTCAAATCTGCTCCTCTGAAAATGAGTCACTAACGTGCACAAGAGTGGTTGTGTAAACTGTAAAGTGCTATCCACACAATGTGCAATCCACAGAGGGTGAAGTACACCAGGCAGTTGAAACTGAGAGTCTGGACTCCCCAACCAGACCAGTACCTTTGCCCATCCCCAAAGGCAGTGTGAAGGGACTTTTTTTTTTTTGGAGGGGAAGAGAATGTTGCTCTCCCATCCCCTCAGTGAAAATCCCCTCAATTTCTTCGTACTCAGTCACACATCATGAGCATCACAGACCACCATGGGGACGGTTACAGACTGACCCAGATGGCCCAGTGCATTGGCCATCCTGGAGGAGGAGGAAGCCTATCAGCCATTCACACCTTAGTATGAATTAGACCAGAAGCCTGTGCTAAACAAAGGCAAAAGGGAGGACCTTCTTGTACCAACCCCCCCACACACACACACATATGCTGTGAGCAAGAACTAGGAGTTCTGAAGCAGGGAAGGGATGGAGCAGTCATTTTGGAAGACTCCTAATTTGCTGCTGCTAAGCACATGCTGATTCAGCGCCGAGGCCTACTGAGTATCAGCTCGTAGTTTCCTTTCTCCCCTTTTCTGGAACCAAGGTCACACAGTCAGGAAGACGCAGAGCCAAGTTTGCAACTGGTGAGATGGTGAATTTCTCATGCAGGAGAAGGGAGGAAAACCAAAACTGGGGGTGAAGGGCCAGTTCACCCAGAAGTCTGCAGGCCCAGCCAGGGCGCTGCACCAGGCGCGAGCCAGCCCACCTGCCCTGCCTCCGGGCCTGAGCGGGAGGCCTCCCCCAGAGCCGAGCCACAGCCTGCAGAGAAAATCCTCCCGGGGGGCGGGGCCCAGGCACCGCGGCCCGGCCGTGACTACGTGGGCTTGGGGCCCCCGGAGCCCCAGGGACACCCAGACTTGGGGCCTCTCTGCTGGGAGGGGCTGGCCGGGAGCCCTTGCCTTGCTCCTGCCCTCGTCCATTCAGTGAGGCTTTGGTGAGTCTAACACGGGGGGGGGGGGGGGGGGGGGGCGGGGGGAGGAGCTAGCCCCGTAGCCCCGGCAGGGAAAGCAGAGCCCACGGTGAGGCTGGGGGCTGCGTCACGGCACAGTTACTCTGGAGTCAGTCTGGGGCTCAATCCCACTGTGCGGCCTGAGTCTGCCGAGCACCCTCTCTGAGCCTCGTTTCCCCTTTGGAGAAATGGAGGCCTCGGTGCCCTGGCCCATTGGGAACATCTGACGGGGCCGCTGAGACGGTCGTCGGAGTCGGCGGGGAGGCCCCTGAGGCCGCCGTGCAGCAGGAGGCGCCCCTCTCGGCGGCCCCTGGCCCAGGAACGAGAGCGGCCGCCCACCTAACGGAAGGAGAGCAGGCTCCGAGTCAACGTGGCAAAGCTGGTTGTGTCTCTGCTGATGCCACACCCAGGGTTTTACCCCCAAGGGCCCGGAGACGCCAGACCTGGGGCCCCCCGAGTTTGGCTAAGCAGACCCCGGGACCTTGCTTTTGAGCCCATGCCACCCCACCGCTCCGTCCCGCCGGAAAGGGACTTTATGCCAAGCATTTCAAGATCGAGATGGGAAGGATTCAGCATCTGCCGGGGGGGGGGGGGTCCTGCCTTCCCTTTCTAGGCGGGATCTCAAGGGGCCGGCGTAGCAGGGCTTGTGCCCACTTTACAGATAAGGGGAGGAGGCTCAGGGGGAGAAAGCCCTCTGCCAAGGCCACATAGCGAAAGCCAGACGAGCCTCAGGCCGGGCTGGTGGCACCTGGCTCCCTGCCCCCGCGGCCGCAAGTCCCAGGAGGGGAAGGGAAGCCGGTGTTTCCTGAGCAACACGCTGGGGCCGAGGAGGCCGGGGGCCCCATCTGGACCCCGGGGTGCTGAGTGATGGTTACGCACCCACCAAAAGGCCAAATGACTCTCAAGTCACGGGCATCGCAGAGCGACGTCGTGCACCAGACGGAGCCCTCCTCCTCGGGGGGCGGGCCGGGGAGGGCGCGCCAGAGGCCCCGCTCGACACCCCCAGGCATTACCTGACTTCACACGCAGCACCGGGACGACCCCTCTCCCCGCTTGAGAGGGCGCCCGGGGCCTCGGCGGGGGCGAGGGGCCCAGCACGGGAACGCCCGCCCGCCTGGCGTCGCGGAGAGACAATGTCGTCCCCCGGTTCTCGACAACCCCAGCATGACCGAACTCATCCCGCGCCGCATGCATTCCCGCGGGGGCACCCGCCGCGCCCCGGGACCGCGGCTCCCCCGTGCCACGGAAGCCGGGCTCGAGTCGGGGCCTGCCCGGCTCGGGGAGAGGCCCGCGGCGCCCACCCCCTCCGCTCCTCCTCCGGGTGGTGGCGGCGGGGGACCCAGCCCCCCACGCCAGGACCCGGGCCTGAAGACACCCCTCCCCCCAGCGCCCGCCGAGCTCCCGGGGTGGGGGGGCCCCGGAGTTACTCAGCACCCGGCGTCAGCAGACGCCGCGGGGCCGGTCGGGGGCTGTCACCTTTCCTGCTTGTTCGTGGCCCGCCTCCCCTGTCGGCCTGTGGCTGAGGGTGGGGGGGGGGGGTCCGGGACCCGACCTATGTAATGGGGAGACGGGGGTCCCGGGTCAAGGAGCTGTGCAGGGGCCACCCGAGGGGAGGGGACAGGTCACCCGCTGAGCGCCAGCCCTCAGCTCTCAGCTGAGGATTTCAACAGCTCGCCTCCGTCCTCAGGGCCCCGGTTCCCTCACTGGGTGGAACCGTGTCCCCCAAAAAGGTCCATCCAAGTCCTCACCCCCAGGCCTGGGAAAGTGGCCTTACCTGGAAAGAGGGTCTTTGAAGATGTGACTCCTTAAGACAAGGGCAAACTTATCCCAGTAAGACGGCTGTCCACTCTAAGAGGACGCACGGACACAGAGACAGACAGACGCGGGGCGAGTGCGCCGTGTGACGACAGGGGCAAAGACCCAGGTGCAGCAGCTGCGAGCCGGGGGACGCCAGCGCCTGCCGGCACACCCCGAGGAGACAGAAGGGGCAGGGACGGATGGGCTCCTGTCCCCTGACAATCAGCTGCTGTGGTTTCCAGCACCTGGTTGGCGGTACCTTGTCACAGCAGCTACAGAAAACGAAGACCCCTGGGGACGGTGATTCGGAGCAGCTAGGGGGACCCCACAGGACAAAGAGGCAGGGGGCATCGTTATCCCAGAACGGGAGCCCACCTGCGCCTGACCCCACTCCGGCAGGACAGGAGGCTGGGGGGGGCCTCGATCCCGGGGGCGGGGACCACAGGGCAGGTGGCAGGAGCACCCGGCCCACTGGCCGGAACCGGCCATCGCCCTGCAGCCCTCCAGCTGCACAGTGTCGGGGCGTCCCTGCCGCTCCTGCTCCGTGCTTGCAGCTCTCTGGCCCCTCAAGCCCCTTCCTCCCCACCACCCCCTCTTTGGCCGCCACGGCTCTGTCCTTCCGTCATCCCTTCGGCAGCCAACTTCCAACCATGCTAGCAGGGTCCACGCGGCCCCCTGCCTCTCCCACTGGCGAACGGGAGACCCGGGGCCAGGTTTTGTCCTCCCGCTTCTCCACCA
The DNA here is from genome assembly GCF_030445035.2 of Dasypus novemcinctus. Lineage (NCBI taxonomy): Eukaryota > Metazoa > Chordata > Mammalia > Cingulata > Dasypodidae > Dasypus > Dasypus novemcinctus. The sequence continues at coordinate 36,525,554 of NC_080691.1, forward strand.
GCAATGGGGACGATAAATGCCAGAAACAGAAGGAGAGCACCACGGGCAGGTGCCAAAAGAGTCACAGCGTGAGCAACGAAGGGAATTCCACTTCTCTCCCTGAGCTCAGCGATGAGAGCGGCTGCCATTTATGGAGCACAGGACCTTGGCCCACATTGCTTCGGCTCTCGGAACCTCAGTTCTAGGAAACGGGGGGATCATCGGGCCAGCCGGCCAGAGGCAGTGAGGAGGGTGAGGGGAAACGACCTGCACGGGTGCTCAGCGCGCAGCCCGGCCCACGGCACGCCCGGCCACGCGGCCACGCTTCCCGCCGCTCCTGGTGGCTGGCGGGTCTGCAGAGGCCGGCGCAGGGGACGTTCCAGCCTGGACCCTCAGGGCTGCCTGAGGAAGGGAGAAGGGAAAAGGCACGCCCTCGTGGACTTCGGGAAATTTCATTCTTAATTTCACTTGTGGAGATGCTGCCACGGCGGAGATGGGGTTTTCTTTTTTTTTGAAGGTCGACAAAACAAGCCTTATCACTACCCTGCTCGGCCCTAAAGTCTCCGGGACCAGCTTCCAATTTTGGACAAGTCACGTCTTCAGGGGTTGTGACCTCCATGGGGGCGGCCGCCACCCCCCAGGGCCAAGGGCTGCAGCCGCGATTCTCCCCGGCCACAGTTCTGCCCTCGCCCCTCAGGCAGGGGGCTTCCAGCCTAGCCATCTCCTGTTTCCCTGCCCACCCAGGGGTACGGAAGAGGGAGCCATGGGTGTCTGGGGGGGCTCCAATGAGCACCCAGATCAAGAGGAGTGGGCCGGATCATAAGAGGCCAGACGCTTTGCCCCGGAGCACTGGGGAGCCATGGAAGGTTCAAGCAGGGGAGGGGGCTGCTCTGGGCGGTTCAGGAAACTCCCTGAGCCCAGAGAGGAAAATGGGCTTTGGGGGGTCAGCGTGGAAGCAGAGGGAGCAGGGTGCTGACCCCGTCCCTGGCTCTGTGGCCCAGGAAGTGAACCTACCCCACGGCGACAGGGGGTAGCTGTGAGCTTATGCGGTGGAAATCCTTAGCCCAGGAGGAGCCCTCGGCAGAGCTGACTGCGCGCACGATTGTCACCACGGCCATCGTCAGCAGCCCAGGGCTCCGGGGGCAGCCAGAAGGCCCTTGCTCACCCTCGTGCCCCGGGACGGTTTCCTGGCTTCCGCGGGTGCCGGGGGCTGCGGGGCCCACCCCGTCCCTGCCGAGGCTGGGGGCCCGGGGTGCGATCCCGGGCCAAGCAGGCGAATTAGAATTCCATGCGTATTTTTAACTCAGAGCTTATGTAAGGAGCCGTGTGGGCCCAGGAACACAATAGCGAATGACTCTCGCCCCACTCGCCCTCGCTGGGTTCCCACAAAGGGGAATGTATTTTGGGTTTTCCTTTATTTGGCCCAGGCGGGGGGAGACGCCGGTTTCTGTGGCAGCTGTCACTCAGCGGCGGGGCTGGGCCGCCGGGCCTCAGAGCGGGCGCTGCAGGCTGGGCCACCCGCGCACCCAGGGGCACCCGTGTCGGCCGGTCCCCGACAGCCCCAGTTCCCCAACCCTGGGAAGGAGCTGGCCGCGGCTCCCAAGGTCCCTCCGGACACCACCAGCCGCTCCCCCCTCGCCCCAGTCCCTGCGGTCAGCCCAGGCACAAAGGAGGGCAGAGGCTGCCTCCAAAGACCCCCTGCCTCCCCCTGCCCCAGCTCACTGCCACCGTCTCCCTCCTGCAGCAGCTCCCTCCGTGCTCCTCCTGCATCCGCACTGGCCCCCAAAAGCCCATTTTTCCCCATGAGCAGGGTGAACTTCCTGAAGCACCAACCAGAGACGACCAGTGTCTTGCTTGAACCTTCCTGGCTCCCCAGTGCCCCAGGTACAGCCCCTGGCCCACCGAGCTTCCTTTCCTGTAACGTGAGCCCCGTTCCCGATCTTTCCCACCTCCATGCCTCTGCTCCTAGAAGCCCCCTATTCCTCACCCCTGCCGATTCCCACCGTCGACGTGACGCCGGCCTCGCCGTGACGCTTCGCCAATGCCCCTGCCCGGACCTATGTGACTCCTCGCAGCTGGTGGAGGCGGCCCACCCCTGGTTGTCATGACAGTGACGGGAGCGCCAGCCCACTGAGCTGGCGCAGGGAGGGGTGCCACCATCTAGGTCCACATAAGGCCACCAAAGAGGGGAAACAGGGGGCTCTTCGGAGTCAGACGCTCTGTAGCTCAGTCCCCGGGGCTCCTCCCGGCTGGGTGACCTTGGGCAAGTCACCTTCCATCTCTGAGCCTCGGCTGCGTCCTTCACCAAAGGGGAAGCGCCCAGCCCCCGGCGAGGTGGACCAAGTTACACTGCGCCTGGTATACAGCTGGTGCTCAGGAAGGGCTCTGGTTATCTAGTCCCACACAGAGGAAATGCAGGTCTCCCAGCGGCTTAGCGCAGCCCTGAAGCCTGCTTCTAAGGAGGCGGCGCTGGGATTTGGGGAGACCGACCGGAGGGGGGTGGAGCCCCAGCACCCAACTGGAATCCTGCCACAGGGCCCCCCAACCCCGAGGAGGACCCCGCCTCACTCCCTGTCCGCTTTCGACCCGTAGGCCACGTCCCCTCCTCCAGGGAGGCAACGGGGTTGGGAGGCTCCCGGGCTCTGGGCTCAGAGAGGGGGAACAGCAAATCTAGGCCAGACTTGGGGGCAGTGGGGGGGTCTGCACCCCTGCCCATCGCTCAGGAGAAGAGTAGACCCCAAACCCCACGGCGGGCTCCACTCGACTCCCGCCCCGCCGGCGGCCCGTGGGGAGCAGGTCGCTGGGGGAGGCCGGCATTCGGACCCACGGCCGCCCTTCCCCAGCTCATGACCTTGGGCGGGCGAACTTGCTGAGCCTCGGTTTCCCCTCCAGTGGAGGTTTCAGGGGAGCCCAGCCCGGAGCCCAGGGGACAGACACGGCTCCCGGCCGTCTCTCCACCCCCCCGGCAGAGCAGGCACCTGGGACGTCGTGAGAAAAGACTCACATTCACAGCCAGCTGTCACCTCCTGCTTGCTGGGTGACCCGGGTGAGTCCCCACCCTCTCGGGGTCTGCGTGCTCCTCTCTAAAAGAAGGGACACACCGCGTCCCACCCACCCGGCCCTTTGTTTGTCTGGAGGAATCAGATCTTTCATTCAACGCAGGCAGGAGGCTGGGGCAGGAGGATCCCAAAGTGGGAGACCCTCAGGCACCCCGGCCCAAGCAGGGAGCCCAAGGGAGCACCACCCACCAGCACCTAGGGACGAGGCGGTGGCCTGAGCGAGGGGCCCTGCCCGCCTGGCCTGGCCCCTCTCTGCCCTCTCGCCTCGGCCGGCTTCTAGCACGTGGTGACACATGGAAAAGGAACCGGGGAAGCTGACCACGTCCCTGTGTCTGTCGGCGCCGAGGATGGAAAGCCAACACGGACTCGTGGGCACCCTGCGAGCCAGACCACCCCCCCACCCAGGGAGGCAGAGCCCGACACTGCGGCCCCTACTACGGGGCGTGGAGGAGCCCGAGGCTCAGGAGGGCACCCCTGGCCCACGGGCACACGGCCGGCCGGCAGCAGAGCCGGGGTCGTTCCTGCATGTGGCTGTTAAATCCACATGGGAAAAGGGCAACCACATGCCTGGCCTTTCCCCTCTTTCTTGAAGACCCATGCTCTCGCTGTTTAGAAATGGACCATGAGGCTCAGAGAGGGCATGAGACCTGCCTGGGGCAACACAGCAACTGAGACAAACCCCTGCCCCATTGGATGCTTTCTCCACCAACGCTGCCGGAGGGTTTCAAGTGTGCCATGGCCCTGTCCGACGGGAGGTGGCCCACGGGGCGGCGGGGGGCTCCCAGCAGACGGGGAGGGCCTGCGCTTCCAGGCTTGGCACAGTGCCAGACATGAAGAGGCCCCCCTGGATGACTGGGGGGCTATGTGAGGATGGAGACTCACACCCACCTGGGTGCTCGCCCAGGGCCTCGGAAGCCTCGAAATTACTGTGGGTGACTCGCCCGAGGCGGCCGTCACTTGGACTGGGAAGCGGCCGAGGGAGCAGCGAGGGCAGCCCAGCCGGGGGCAGGCCCGGGGAGCGTGGGGGCACATGGATTTCCAGGGTCCCTCCTCAGCCCGGAAGGGCCCGTCTGCCGGGGTGGTTGCAGGCCGAGCCTCGGGACGGCGCCTCCGGCCGCGGGGCCAGCAGCCTGCGGCACAGGGCGCCCCCCGCCTTCTTGGCCGATGGGCTGCCCGGATGTGACGGGGCTGGGGGCCAGACCCCAGCCTGCGGTTCCTCCCGCCGGGGTCCACGGGAGCGGGGAGAGCACTGCACGGAGCGTCCAGAGAGTCACGTTTCAGCTCCGGGCAAGTCACACGACTCCTGTGCCTCAGTTTCCCCATCCGTGAGATGGGGAGGGGGCAGCATCGTTCTCCTAGGGCAGCTGGGAGGGCCCACGAGATAATGCACGCAAAGTCCGAGGATGCACCCGACAGCGTAACCCCGCTATCCGGGTTACTCTCTTCATCATCGTCACTACGTCGGAGGCCCTCGCCAGCCCCGCCGAGGGCCCAGCCTTCCCGCTCTCTAGCCCACAGTTCACCGCCACAGCACTGGACCCGACGCTGGGTGGCCCCGGGCAGGACACCGCCCCTCTCTGAGCCCCAGTAGCCTCGCCCGTCAGCCGGGTGCCGCCCGCCGACAGGACCCAGCCCCCGCCGAGCCCCCGGCCTTCCGCCTGGCTCGCCGCAAGCTGCTCCACGAAGAATCCTTTTTGTAAAATAAGACAAACACATGCGTGCGTCATCAGAACCCCGTCGCCGTCAGCTGACGGGAGCAAGGACAGGATTCAGCGACAAACCTGGACCTGGGAGCGGTGGGTGGGAGTTCTCGGGCGTCTGCCCCTCCCGCCCATCCGAGGGTCTCCGGGGGGCCCCGGGAGGCTTCTTGTCCAACAGGTGTCAGGGCAGAGGGGCCGCAGTGGCCGGCTCGCCCAGCTATGTCCCCGAGGAAGTGTTTGCTCAGGGAGCAGTCATGCACTTGGGAGCCGAGGCCTGGGTTCGAATCCCAGCCCTGCCACTGCTAGGCTGGGGCCCAGCAGGGGCCACTCTAGCCCCCAGGCCCCTTTCCTTGTCTGAAACCTGGGTTTGGCTGTTCCTGCCTTGCCGAAACGGGGCTGAAATGCCTGGCGCCCAGGGGGTCTCCACGCGCTTTTCCCAGCCCTTTCCCCAACCCTGGACCTGTTGCAGCCTTTGGGGGGGGAGCACTGCCTGGAGTCTGCCGAGTTTGGGGGAGAGAGACGGGTGGGCAGCAGAAGCTGATCTGGGCGTGGAAGGAGCTGGAGGGTCACCCCCATCAGAACGGCAAGTGTGCCCTGCACCCGGCCCGCCCGGTCTCAGCCCCCACCTCCGGAGGGTCCCAGCACGTCCAATCCTTCAGCTTTCTGGGAAGAAACAACCCCAGACTTGCTTTCCCTTCAGCCTGGGCTCTCCTCCCGCCATGCCAGGACACTGAAGCCCGACTCTGCTGAAAGCTGGCTGTGTGTCCTCGGTTGCCTTACTTGCTCTCTCTGGGCTACCGTCTCCTTCGTAAGAGGCGGGAATCCCAGCTGCCAGGACTGTGGCTCCGTGACCTGAAGAGGCCACCCGAGTAGGTGTTTCCCACCCCAAATTATCCTGTGGGCTGATGGGCAATGCTGGCTAGCCTCTACTTTGCAGTGGGAGATGGGAGAGGGGCTCGGGCGACCGCATCAGCCTGGCTCTGTGTGCTCCCATTGGGCCCACAGTGTCTGGAGTGGGTGTGAGCCTCGGTGGGGGGTGTGAGCAGAGGTGGGTGTGGTCCTAAGGGTGGGTAAGTTGACTCTGGCCCACCTTCCGTCAAATTTTTCCCAGCCAAGACACGTTTTGCAACACCCACTCCCCACCTCCAGGAAGGATTTTCTGGCTTTGGCCGGTGTCTCCAGGACAGAGAAGCAGGATTAAGATCCAGCACCTCTTGGAGTCGGTGTATACTCAGGAGACCTGAATCTCTGGACTGTCCATGTGCCAGCCGGACTCTGAGCTGCAGCAGACTTGCAACTCCTACCCTCTGGTTTCTTGGACTCACCCAGGTCAGCTCACAGGGAGGTGAAGAAGGTCAACCACCACACCAGGGAGCCAAGAGTGCCTACAATTGCAAGCAGGAGAATCGCATCCATCAACCACGTGGGTCTAAGCCCCCTCTCAATATAGAGGTAGAGAGGACATCAGCATCCCAGGGCCCACCAAATGCAGGAATAAAATATGGATTAGAGCGGACTTGCTGGTGTTCTACTATGGAACTATTGTGATTAGTAATGGAAGAAATAGTAGCACTGATGTGGAGAAAGTGGCCACGGTAGCTGCTGATGTAGGGAGATGGAAGAAGAGATATGACGTGGGGCATTTTCAGAACTTGGAGTTGTCCTGGGTGGTGCTGCAGGGACGGATGTGGGACATTGTGTGTCCTGCCATGGCCCACTGGGTGGACTGGGGGAGAGTGTAGACTACAATGTAGACCACTGTCCATGTGGTGCAGCAGTGCTCCAAAATGTATTCACCAACTGCAATCAATGTCCCATGATGATGAAAAAGGTTGTTGATGTGGGAGGAGTGGGGTGAGGGGGGTGGGGGGCATATGGGGACCCCATATTTTCTTAATGTAACATTTAAAAAAAAAAAAGAAGGAAAAATAAATAAAAATAAATAAATAATGTGTAAGAAATACTGAAAAATCAATCAATCAATCAATAAATAAATACCCAGCGCCTCGCCTCCCCGGGCAGAGGTCACAGCCCCTTGTCCCTGTGGTCTGCTGAGGAAGGCAGAACTGGGCCCTGGGAAGACCGGGCTGGCAGGTGCTACAGGTTGAGCAAACTGAGGCCAAGAGTCTGGCTATGAATCTAAGCAGCCCTAGGTCGCCCCTTCTCACTCAGGAGGCTCAACCATGAAGTTTGTGGTACGCTGTCACCAAGGGTTGGCAACGTCACTCCTGCCAGCTGCCCCTTTTTCTGGACCACTCTTGCCCCTCTCCCTTCACCTGGCTAACTCCTCCACGTCCTCCTTCCGCAGGGGTCCCGCCAAGCCCCCTCAGTGGGCTCCAGTGCCCCCATACACCTTTACCACCCCATGCTAACCCTGACTTTTCATAACTGCCCTGCTCTCTGCTGTGGCCCCTAGAATGAGCCTTCCATGCAGCCAGGGGCTTTGACTCTCCCGTACTCCACTGTGGCCCCGGCACCAGGCACATAGTAGGCCCTCAGCCAAAATGCACCGAACACACGAATTCCCGAGGGCAGGAGCAAACCCGAAATCATCGCTACAACGAGGAAAACTCAAGCCCCCTCAGCTGGGCCTCCAGGCCGAACCGAATTAGAACTTTCCCGGCTCCCTGGGCACCAAGGACGAGAGCCCCTGCCCCTGCCCCTCCTAAAACGCACCAAGAGGGGCCCCACCCCTCCACGGAGGACCCAGAGGCCCAGGGGTCCCAGCCACTCCCCTCCCCCAAAACCCAGCCCGGCCCAGCGGACGGCCTTCCCCGTGCACAGGTAGAGCTCCCCGCTGGCCTGACACTGTGCGTGACGAAGTCCCTCACTGCGGTGGGAGCAGCCCAGCAACGCAGGCGCCTTCCGGGGACAGAGACCCAGGGCGCCTTGGAGGAGGCCCTCGGCCGCCAGCCCATGAGCAGGGGCAGAGCTGGCCATTCCAGCCCCCGGGGATGACGGCCCGGGAGGGCCCTTCTCCGACACACCCCCCCACCCCTGCCAACTAACCCCCACGCCCAGCCCCGCTGGGTCAACTCTGAGAGTCTACGGGCATTGGCTAGATTACCCGCTGGTGCTCTGAAGCCACCTCTCTTTTCTCTTTCCTTCCAGAAAGGGCACCACATCCCAGACACAGTGTACAGGGCAGCATCCGGTCCTCACCCCACTCTTCAGACGGAGGGGCTGTTATTCCCTTCCAGGTTCAGAGAGGGAGGGTCACTTGCCCGGCCCCACACAGCTAAGGGAGCGGCAGAGTCTGCTTCCAAGGATGCTCCTACATTTCCCACAAGGAGAAAGGGGGGAAAAGAAGGGAAAATGATTCTCTCTCTCCTCCACGCTCTCACCCTGCCTTCCCTCTCAGCTACCCACTCTGCATCTGAGGGTGCCCCCGTTTCCTGGGGTGCCGTGGGGTGATGAGAGCTGGCCGTGCATGGGGCAGGTTGGGGCGTGGGATTCAGGCCGGGCCTCGCCCGCTTGCGGGGTCTGAGCCGTGGGCAGCCAGGGCCCCCCGGGCAGGCGTGCCCTGCAGGAAGGAAAGCGGAGCTCATCCCCCTGAACAAAACCCCCGCAGAGGCAGCCCCAGCTGCCTGGCCCCAGCTGCCTGGGTCCAAGGCTGACCAGCCCACTTTCACCCAGCGCCCACCCAGCACGCAGGGGTGCTTGGGGTATATAGCAAGTAGGCGATCTGGGGGTGGGGGGCTCCCTCCAGGATCAGGGCTCTGTGGGTCTAGATACGGTAGAGGCTTTTTAAATTTAAATCCATTAAAATTAAATGAAGTTTAAAAATCAGGGAGCGGATGTGGCTCAAGCCTGCTTCCCACACGGTAGGTCCAGGGTTCGGTTCCCGGCGCCTCCTAAAAAAAAATACAAGCAACAAGAAAAATGAAAAAACCAACTCAGGGAAGCCGATGTGGCTCGGTGATGGAGCACCAGTTTCCCACATACGAGGTCCCAGTTTCAACCAGTGTGTCACTCGCACCAGCTGCATTTCAAGGGCCCAGGAACTGCCCGTGGCTAGTGGATACCGAACTGGACGGAGCAGATGTAGGCCATCTCCAGCATCACGGGCAGTTCTAGTGGACGGCGCCGGTCTAGAATCATAATCTACGACATCTCTCCCCATCTGCGCCCAGCGGCCACCACCACAACTAGCTTTCTTACCAGAAGAGCAGGCCCCGCCATTTTCAAGCAGGAAGGTTCCACGGATTGAGGCGACTGTGGGTCACCCTTCCAGGATTATCCACCCCTGGGACTGCCACCAAAGCACATTTCCTCTTGAACCCGTGGCAGACGCTGCTAATCAATCGCATCACTCCCTCCTACAGAAACCAGATGCAGCCTCAGAATCCTTCTTAACATGATACTCCAGGCAGCCAGAACCTGGGTAAAGTGCCTTGCCGGCCAGACGGCAGATCGCGGCAAGGCCAGGACTAAAGTCTAAGGCTTCTGCCTCCTCCCTCCCCACCACGCCTCCTCCAAGCTCAGGACAGCAGGAGCCCAGAGTCCCCAGAATCCTGGGAAGTGGCTGATGATGATACCGGCAGGAATAACCGGAACGATGCCAGCTCATCGACCCAGCCTCGGGTCTCACAGGCGCCTTCCCTTTATCCTCCTGACGGTCCACAATGCACACACTACTATTCCAGCTTTCCAGATGATGAGGAGAGGGGGGTTCAAAGAGCCAGGAACCCGCCCGAGGCCACCCCGCCGCTCAGGGGCGATTACAACGCGACATCGGTGCTCGCTATCCGGGGCGTTCGGCACGGACCACGCGCGATTTCAGAGTCCTCATCGTACCCCAGCCTCAGCGGACACGACTCACCCCCAGGTCCCCCCGACCGGGGCAGGGGACAGGGCGCCACGATCCTCGGCCACAGGGAAAGCAAACATCGGTCAGTTGCAACCAGATTCTAGAGCCACCAAAAGGAGGACGGGGAGAGTCCAGCCACCTACCACGCGGAGTCGGAGACTCCAGTGGCAAGTTGGGGGTTGTAGGGCAGCCATTTCCAGGTGGAGAAACTGAGGTTCAGGGAGGGGAGAACCTTGGCTCTCAGGCCTCCAATGCACAAATCACCAGAGGGGACCCCAGAGTCCTTCCAGGGGAGCCCCAGGCCAGGCAGAGAACCACTGCAGGCTCAGGTCCTGCCTCCATGTTTTCCCAGCTGTGTGCTCTCAGGCAAGGGACTCTCCCTCTCTGGGCCTTGTTCTCCCAGCCATGAGGGTATAGGTCAAAGAGCACAAAATACGTAAAGGTGCTATGAAAACAGTCCAAACGGATCCATAGCAACTTCATCCAACTTTACAATACAAAATGATCTTTAACTTGCTCTTAAACACACCCAATAAAATTACTGAGTCCAGGAAAATGTAATCATTTAATGAGCAGTTTCTCCGTGCCAGGCTCAGTGTTAATCATTTTTTAAGTATTAACTCAGGGGTCAGCAAACTACGACCCGTGGGCCAAATCTAGCCTACGCATTTTGTTTTCTTGTGATTTGTTTTCTTTCGTTTCGTTGTGGCCTGTGAGCTAAGGATGCTTTCCACATATTTAAATGGTGGGAAAAATCAGAAGAGTCGTATTTTAAAAAGAAAATCAAATGAAATCCAAATTTCAGCATCCATAAATAAAGTTTTATCGGAGCACAGCCACGGCCAGCCGTCTGCATCTTGTCTGTGGCAGCTTTGAGGTTACAAAAGCAGAGTGGAGAAGCTGGGAGAGAAATTGCAAGGCCCGCAGAGGCCAGAATAGCTACTCTCTGACCCTTACCGGAACGAGTCTGCTACCCCTGCATGAGCGCATCGGGCGGCCCCACAGATCCCCATTTTACAGATGAGAAAAACCAAGGCTCAGGGAAGGCGGTGACTTGCCCAGGATCCTCCTGCTGGGGAGCGGTATTGCTGGGATTTGAACCCCGGGGAGAAAAAAGCTAAGCCCTGGATCCTCTCCCTCGAGGTCGAGGGTCGGGGTGTCCCGGAGAGGCCGTGGGACAAGACCCTCGTCGTCCACCTGCAGACACCAAGCCCAGGCCCATTTGCTGAGGCTCCCCGGAAAGAAAGCGAGAGAGGGAGGGGGCCGCGTCCCCTCTGCCCGGGGGCACGCTCGCTGCTGCAGGTGTAAGGCCTGCTGACGGGGTTCCGGGGTGGCGCCCACCCAGCACCAGGCAGCCCAGCTCCCCGCCGGCAGGTGCCAGCTCTGCCCTCGTCGCCCCCACTGCCTCGCCGCCTCTCAGCAGAGCGATTGCCCGGGACTAACTGCAACTAACACTTAATTTTATCAGGGATAATTACATGAAATTAGTTCGGCTTCTACCTGGAAGCACTTGGTTCCACTCACCTTTCGAGGGATCAGGGGAGAAAATCAAGGCGCGCAGGAACAACTGGGGTGCGGGGAGAAGGGAGACGTCCCGGGATTTGGACAGGCATCACGGAGGACCCAAGACGGGATCCTGGCTCGCACCTAACCGAGCGCCGACTGTTTGCCTGTGGCAGAAGCTCCCCGGCGAGATGCCATTTAACCTCGGGCTCACCCTGCGGGTGACCTTCCCCCCCACCCCCGACAAGGTCACAGGGTCCCAAAGGGTCAAGAGCAGACGTCTGCGGTTGTGGGTGGAAGCCCTGCCCGGCCGCCTCCCGGCTGCACGGCCTTGGACGAGCCGGCCTATCCCTACGGGCCTCAGTTTCCTCACCTGTCGATTGCGCATGGCAATGGGAAAGGGCTCCGGCGGCTGTGGGAAGTCGGCGGGAAGCTCAGATGACATGCTGAGCACGGAGTCTGGCCCAGCAGCCAGCCCTCGGCGGATGCTGCCTTCACCGTCAGCAGCAGCATCCAGCAGGGCCGCTGGCTGGGCCTCCCTGCCTCCCCTGGGACCCGTCTGAGGCTGGGGGTGGTCGGGGAGGAGCTGGAGGATTTGGGGAAGGCCTCTCTTGCCCCAGGCCTTTCTCGGCCCCCCCAAGGAGGCCTCACGGGCAGAGCCTCCGAGCCAAGACGCTCGAACGAGGCCCCTACAGGCCGGGTAACTGATACGGCCCCTCCCCAGGCTCCAGCCCCCAGCACGGTCCTCCAGGAGCCCCACTGGGGAGGTACGGGCTCCCCCAGGAACCACGCCTTTGAAAAGGGGGCCCCTCTCCCCCAGCTGCCGCGGCTGCCAGCCTGCCTGAGGCCCGAGGGGCCTCGAGCGGCTCTGAAAGGCGGCCGGGCGCTGGGGCCTCCATTCAGCTGGTTTTGGGTGGCTCCAATGAGTTCATTTTACCGCGGCGGAATATTAAACAGCTCCCGGGGAACAGATGCTGGGCTTTGGTTTCAGGAGGAGGGGAGACGGGAGGCCGCGGGCCTGGGGGGGATTCAAGTTCCCCTGAGGCAGCCGGGGAGGCCTGCGTGGTCGTCGCGGAGACCAGAGACCCAGCGCCTCGCTCCATGGGGTCCTCGTCCCAGGAGGCGGGGACTCTACAACACCCATTTTCCAGGCGAGGAAACTGAGGCACAAAGGAGCAACCTGACTCATTTGCAGCCATGAGAGAGAGGGAGTCAGAATTCGAACCCAGGACCCGAAACATCCTCTCGGTCCTTTCTGTCTACTTGCAAGACCTTCTACTCCCCAGCCCCAAAGCGCCTTCTCAAGGGCAAACCAAACAAACAGACCCCTGGACAGACCCAGGCTGCCCAGTGCCAGGCCTCTCCTGTGCTCAGATTTCCCTCGACTCTGCCAAGAAAGGATTCCATTTGCTCTTATCCTAATGGTAATCTGTGATGCTTGAACAGCTTTCTGGGAGGCTGCAAAAGGCGTCGGAACTTACCGCCTCTCTGAGCCTCACCACAGCTCTGTGGGGCAGGCAGGGACCCATTCCACAGATGGGGAAACTGAGGCCCAGGCAGGCCGGGTGGACTTCCAAAACCACTGCCCAGTTAAGGGCAAGTACATGATGCAGTTCCCACCGCCGCCGCCACCAGGCAGACCTGCAGGCTCCTCCCCTGCTGGCTTCAGAGAGGAGGTGACCCCCCCAGGGTCACGCAGCTCCGAGGCCCCGGGGGCTGGACTAGCGCAGCCTCCGCTCCCGGCTCTCCCTAGCTCCCACGGGGGCCCACCCACTCCTGCCTGACCTGGGGTTGCTGATCACACAGAGTGGCTTCTCTTTGCACTTCATCTGCGCTCACATCATTCTCTCTGCACCCGGAAACAAGCAATAACCGCAGCTAACGCGTTTCCGAGCCTTACACACGTGAGCCACTGCTTTAGGGGTATTCACAGGTTCAGTCCCCGCAGAACCCTATGAGGCAGACACGACCATTATCCCCGTTTTGCAGATAGGGAAACCGAGGCCCGGAGATAATAAGTTTGCAATAACCAGCCCTGGGCTCCCGTGGGCTGGGTGCAGCTCTGCTGGGCCCACTGTTCCTCTGACCACACCGCGGCCACGTGCACCCTCTCCCGAGCCCATGCCACAGACCATCCACATCGCCCAGGCCCGCGGGCAACTGACAGGGGATGGGAACCCGCAGGCAGTGAGGCTCGAGCCCTGGCTCTCTGTGCAAGTCCCGTTTCCACAAACTGGCATCGCCCCCCCAGCTCCTGGCTCACCAGGCAGAAAGAATGAGACCAGCCTGGCTGCGGCCCTCTATCAGCTGCAGCCGTGAGCAGGTCTCCTTCCCTCCCTGCCCCTCGCCCTGCTCAGCCATAAGACAGGAAAGCTTCTCGGGTCCGCGAGCCTGGCATAGGCGTCACGGAGCAGGTACCAGCATGCAGTCGGCTCTCCAAAATGGCGCCCCAGCCCTGCAAATGCGGGTGGTGGGTGGAGTTCCCAACGCCAGGCCTGAGTCGGGTCCCCTCCTCTTGCTGGCCTCGGGAGCTCTGGCACAGAGGATTCGGAGCCTCAGCCTCCCCAGCTGCAACGCGGGAGATCAGTGGCATCAAAGCAGGTGAATGTGTCCAGGTCGGTAACGGGTAACCCCATCGCCAGCATGCGGTAGGCGCTCAATGCATGCTGTTAGGACTCGAAGGCCAACTCGACATTTCCAAGTGGAGCTGGCGTGGCTGGCGTTGCTCAGCTCAAGCCCACCCCACCGCAGCAGGCGCTCCCCCGGCCAAGGCCCCCTATTCTCCAAGAGCCGGGAAGGAGGCGCCCAGTGCCACTGAACCCACGGGCAGGGGCTGGGCTCCGAAGGGTTAACCTGCGCTCTGATTTCTCCCAAATGGTAGCGACTGCAGCTGAGGCTGCCCCTGCTCCCTGCAGCCTGACCCCTGACATTTCCACTCTCAGCCTTGCTGGCGATTGAAAAAAAGGGAAGGGAAAAAATTTAACCATCCACAGGGCACAAACAGGTTGGGGAGAAGGGGGGCGGGGGGAGGCCGGGTGGGGGGGAGGCTGGGGGGGGCAGGGGGGGCAGCGGCTGTGGATTTCCTTTAGCAGAGTTCAGTTCACCCGGGAAAAAAAAAATTTTTTTTTCTCAAAGATCTTAAGAGGGGACCGGCAGACGGGGAAACAGGAGAATTAAAAGGTGGCAGACAAGTTCTCCAGAATCACCGGGCACCGTTAAATTTTCTGATTAATTAACCCTGAAAGGGGCCTCTCCCCCAGCCCTTGCTGAGGGAGGTTCTGCCTGGAGGAGCCCGTTCGCGGAGCGGCTCCTCTGGGGGGATTCACTCAGAGGTCCCCGGGGAGCTCAATCCCGTCCCGCACTGTAGTTAAACGCCGAGGATGATAAGGAATTTATCAAATGAGATTTACACAGGGAAACCCTAATTAAGAGGTTAGTCTCCAGTTTAATTGCCTTCAAACCTAGGTGGGCAGGCCCAGGCAGATGGATTTTCAGTCTGACCTCATTAAAAAATAATAATAACCCAATAGGATAGAGAGTCAAATACAAAATCCACCACGGGGCTGGGGGGGTGGGGCTGGTTCCGAAGGGGCGGGGCCTGGCGTGACCCGGAAGTCTGCCCATCCCCCTCCAGGCTGGACGTGCACCCCCACCACCGCTCGCCACCCCCCTTCTCCCTCCCGCCTCTCTCCCCCACCCCGCCTTGAAATGTGGTGGTTCTGGGCTCCCCTCTCCTTGAGGCTTTTCTCCCCTGCTCCCCTCAAAGCTGGCATGCCAGAATATAAATTGGAAGCATGCACGGCCCTTCCCCGGGCAGACACCACATACCAGACAAAACGACTGCAGGCCTGGTCATCTGGGGTTAAGAATGGTTTTTGTTTTTTGGCAGGGAATGTGCAGGAGCCCAAAGGGACTCAGGCTGGGACGATTGTTCCCGGAATGAAAGGGAGAGCAGGAAAAAAAGAGGAGGGGGAAGCGGGGGAGTCGGAATGAACACCTGGGGAGCCACAGCCGGAGATATTTTTCTGTCCCCCAGAGACTGGCGTGCACAAAGTTTTTGCAAACGGTCTTGAAAAACGCAAGGGGGGGGGAGACCTTCTCTCTGCACCACTCTGCAGATGATTCTGCTTACCCCCCCCACTCTCTTCACCACCCCCACCTTTGTTTGATTAAACCGTAAATGAATGCTCCAGGCAGAGAGTCAGGAGAGATTTCTTTCAAAGGCAACATCTAGAAGAAACCGCCACGCAAACGGCTCGCTCACTTGCCGTCGCAAGGATGTGGGGAGAGAAGAAGCAAGAGGCAAAGTCTTCTGGGCCGACTTGGTGACCCAGAGCAATGAGGAAGCAGCAGGTAGCAGCTCCTCAACAGGCAGGCGCTGTTTTCCAGGGCTCCACGTGCTTGGTTTTGTAACTGCCCAATGAGAACTCGTCACCTTCTGTGTTCAGAGAAGATAGCTGGTGTGATGAATGGTCTTTTCAGTATTATTAGCACCATGGTCATTCTTTTTAAAGTTTCCTAATACTTGCAAGGGGCTGATTTTCCAAACCCTACACAGTGTCTAACAAGTGGGTATATGGGGCCAGTCGATTAAAACTCTAGGGGCAGAAGGGTTGCAGCTCAGTGGTCGAGTGCCTGCTTTGCGTGTGTGAGGTCCCAGGTTCAATTCCTGGTACCTCCTAAAAAAAAAATTATTAGTCATTATGGGAGCGTTTATAGTTCAAGTGGTTGAGTGCCTGCTTCCCGTGTATGAGGTCCCGGCTTTGATCCCTGGTACCTCCCAAAAACAAACGAAAAAACCAACAAGATGTAGCCCAGGGGTTGAGCACCTGCTTCCCATGTGCTAGATCCTGGGTTCAATCCCCAGTACCTCCAAAAAAAAAAAAACTCTAGCACTTTCCAGAAAAATCTACAATTTTTATGCCAGGTCCATTTTCTCAAGGACTTGCCGTCTAAAAATTCTAGCCATCTGGGGAGTTTCTGCCAACTGCAGCAGTCAGCATCTCTGCCCTCCACGGCACCCAAAACCATCCTTCGAAACTTAGCAGGCAAATTTCTCCCTGCCCAAGCAGGGCCTGTCCACCCGGAAATGAGCGATCCCATACGGGGTGCCCACCTCCCGTGGGGACACCCCCGCCCCTAGTAGGTTCCCAGTTCCTCCTGTGGGAGGTGGAAATCACCTGTAAATGCCTCCCGTGCCGTGCCAGATGCTGGGCTGAGCTTTTCATGATCTGCCTCATGCCTCTCCACCATCCTGTCTAACCCAAATATCAGACAAGGACACCGAGGCCCAGGGCCGTGAAGGGGGCAGTGAAGCAGCCACGGGCAGGGGCAGGCCCTACTCTCTTCCCCAAGGCCTGGGACGTAGAAGCCGACCCCGACGGCCAGCGGCCAGGTGACCGGTGGAGGAAGTGCAGGCATCCTCTCGAAGCCCCCCCAAGGTCCAGCAGCCCCAAGGTCAGCAACAAGGAGGGGGTAGGGGAGGGGTTAGGGGGTGGGCCACTGCACCGACGTGCACGGCTCGCGGAAAGGAGGGGCTGGCCAGACTGGCGTTGAAGGTGGAGAGAGGACGTGGGCGAGGCGAGCAGAGGCGTTCCCAGGCCCGGGGCTCCCTCCCTTTCCCACTCACCTCTGCTGAAATGGGGGGCTGGGATCCCCCCCTGCCCTGAACCAGCCCCCCCCCTGCCCCTCTGGAGGAAACGCCCACCACCCCTTCTAGGTCTCGGGGGCCAGAGATGCCCGAGGTGTTGGGGTGGCCAAGCTCACTGACGTCCATGGGGGACGCTCCCCCCCAACACTGGGACCAGGATGGGGGTGCACCCCTGCAGCTGACCAAGCCCCTTTCCTCCTCCCCTCCTTCAAAACTCTTGTCTTCATTCTGGTCGCGACTCGAAAGTTAGAATGGCCCAGCCAATCCCCCTCTCCTTACTCTGGCCCATTTCCCATGATCACAGTTCTCCTTTGAACCTGTATGTTCCCGGGTTAATTCCGCCCCCTCCCGCAGCACGGTGTCTGTCTTCTTCACAGCTGGAGTCCCAGCATGGTGCTGCACACACAGAAGCATCCAGACACACAGACACCTACCTGGCTCACGGGAGTGCTAGGAGGTACGGCAATTGTCCCATTTGACAGATAAGCAGACTGAGGCTCTGCGCGTCCCCGGCACACTACTGAGCCTGACTGATCTCAGGGCGGCCGCCTCTCTGGGGCCACTTGCCCCGGGCCTGTGGCTATGTCTGCCGTCCCTTCAACCATGGGGACCGGACGGTAAGGACTCCAACAGCCAAGGACTCCAAGCCGGCAGCTGCTGGGACCCGGGGCAAGGCCGGGCGGCAGTGTCTAAGCCCCCGCCTCTGTCGGGTGGGGAGTGCGGCTTCCCAGCGCAGGATCCTGAGTGGCTCGGGGCTGAAATCCCCGAGCTCAGCCTCCCGTGTGCCCTTGGGCAGGTGGCTTCCCCCCTCTGAGCCTCAGCGCCCTCCTCTGTAAAATGGGCTTGGCATGGCTGGCACCGGGTACATGTGGCCTCTTGGGATTATTTTGCACCTCACGGAGTTGGTGAGGAAAGCAAAGGAAAAGCATCTGGAAAGTGGAGCCAGGCCTGGGTCACACGGAGGCCCCGCCCTCCCGCCCTGCCTCCTCCGCCTGGCCCGGGCCAGGCCTGCGCCTTCCTGTCGGGGTGACCTCTGTCAGGCTCGAGAACAATGGCTGGGAAAAGAAGGAAACGGAGTCTCCCTGAGCCGGGACATAAATCGGGACCTGCCAGGTTCGGGCAGAAACAAGCACCCCCCTCCAACAAGGCCCGCCCCGCCCTCGGCCTGTGGCTGCCTGCGCCCCCCCACCCCCTACTTGGGAGCTGAGCACCCTGTACTGGGGGTGCAGGGAACGCCCCTTGCCCCAGCACTGGCAAACCACTGGGAGAAAGTTTCTGGTTCCTCAGCAGGGGACACACGCAAGCGGAGGGAAAGGGACACTTTCTCACCTACTTTAGGCAGAGTCAGCGACCGTTAATTGTGTATCTATGGTGTGCTATCAAAACTCTGAATGATCCTTCTGCAAATTTACAGCTTCTCTAATTTAAAAAAACTTCTATTTCAAATATATATATACATATACATCCTTCCAGTGCTCAACACCCTATGCCGGGCTCCCGGTCGAGCTTAGAATAAAAACCAAGCTTCCGACAGGACCAACAAGCCCAGTGCGGTGAGACCCCTGCTGCCCCCGCGGCTTGCCACGCCCACTGTCCTGGACCCCTCCCTTCTCCCAGGAGGCAGCTCAGCCCTGCCTCAGGGCCCTTGCACTTGCTGTCCCCTCTTCCTGAAAAACGTTCAGGAATGCTGCAAGCTGCCTGATGGCTGAGAGCATGTTGACCCAGCTTGAAATGAGCCTTGGTAGGAGGATTAACTCACCAAGGGAACCAGGTGACACTACAAATCAGAGCCTGCCCCCCCACTCGGAGAGCCGAGGGTTCCCAGCACACCCGAACGGCTCCTTCTCGTTCAGGGCTCGGCTTAACCGTCGCCACTTCACAGGGACCTCCCTGGTGGTCCCAACTAGAAACGCACAAATTAGAAACCGCCACGCGTGTCCCCTTTTCCTCTCCCTCAGCCCAGTCCTGCTCGCTCTGTGACATTCCCCTTGTTTGCTGTCTGTCTGTCCCCGCCCCTGGAAGGAAAGCTGCACGAGGGCAGGAGGTCTGCTCTGCCTCCCTTCTGGATCCCAGCCCCGGGAACCTGTTTGCTCAATGAATGAATGTGCCAGGCATTTCTGATTTCATACTTGGCTACGTTTTCTGAGTATTACTTTGTACTTGACCTCAACCCCTCATTGTACTTGAGGGTTTCTCAACCTCGGCACCGCGGCCATCTGGGGCCGGAGAACTCTCTGTGGTGGAGGGCTGTCCTGTGCAAGAGGGGATGTTCAGCAGCGCCCAGGCCAGCAGCACATCCCTTCCCCTAGTGGCGACAACCAAAAAGGTCTCCAGGTGTTGCCAAATGTCCCACACAGGGCAAACACGGCCAGGATGAGGACCCTGCTACAACCCCGGGGGGAGCGGGCCATGTTACTCTCCCCGTTTTGCAGCCGAGGAAACTGAGGCTCAGAGAGCTGAACCAACTGGCCACCGTCACACAGCCCCCAAGTAGCAGATCCTGGAATCAAACCAGGCTCACCTGACTCCCAAACCTCTGCCCTCACCTGGGCAGGGCCACTCACAGCTCCCAAGCTCAGTCTCTCTCTCTCTCACACACACACAGTTAAGCCCAAGCCTGCCAGGTTCCCGAGGCCCCACCTGAGGCGCCAGACGCAGGGGTTTAATTTTTCTATTGCCAGCTCCCAGATTGTTTATGGCTGGCGCGGGCTCCTGCCAAAATGCTCAGAGGCCAGGGCCGGCTCATCTCATGAATTCCTTCAACGGGGAGGCTGACCGTTACTCACGCATATTGGGGAACTGTTCCTCCGGAAAGCCGGCAGAGCTGTCAGGCCGAGAGAATTACCGCGGCGCTGCCAGCCAGCCGCCGGCCACGCGGGCCCAAGCCCCGGCCGCAGCGCGCCCACCACGGTCCACGCGGGTCCCGCGGCCCGGACGAGGAGAGGGGCTGCACCCCACCTGCTCTCCAGACCCCACCCTCCGGGCACACGCGTCTGGTCCACAGTGAGGCCTGAGGCTGCCTGGGACGGGCAGCGGGTTCCGGCGGCCCCCGCCCTGCAAGCTGTAACGTTTCCTGAGCAAGTCCCAGTGCCAGACCCGGGACTGAGCATTTTCGCTCTAGCCCGCACCGCTCATGAGCTGAGCACAAGTTACACGGCCTCTCTGTGCCTCAGTTTCCTCATTCCTGAGACGGGACAGAGGAGAGCAGCACTGCCGTCATACACCTCCGAAATGGATCAAGACCCTCCCAATGGAACACTTGGCATGCAGAAGGTGCCTAATGAATGCTGGTCCTGCCCTAGTGCTCCCTCTGTGTCAGGCAGTCTTCTCAGTATTCGCTCATTTATGTATTGACTCACTGAATCTTCCCAATCCCATGAGGTAGGACCTATTATTATCCTATTTCACTAATGAAACAGAGGCACAGAGTGGTTAAGGGACCTGCTCAAGGTCACACAGCTAGGAAGTGAAGTTGAAACCAGGGAGTCTGGGTCCAGAGCCTGGTTCTTAATCACATCATGATAATACTGCCAAGCAGCATCCTATTTAGTCTTTATAATACTTCTACAAGCTAAGCAGTATTTCCTTTTTCCAACTTTAAGGATGAGGGAACCAGGCTGAGAGCAGTATAGTCACTTTTTAAGGTCACACAGCTCCTAAGACACACAGGCCTGAAATACGGATCACCCACCTGGCAGAATTCGGTGCTGCTGTGGACTTCCCTGAGGGCAAGCCTGGTCCCCTCTGTCACCTGGCTCCACCCACCTTCAAAGGAGGAAGGGGAACGAGTGCTGATATCAGGAGGATGTGCAGGTCACGGTGCTTTCTAAAAAAATCTGGAAACTTCCGGGTTTGAAAAGACCCAGACTTTAGTTCTGTGCAAAGCTTAGCCAAGTAAAACTGGATTCCTACTCCCAGGTGAGGGGGAGGGGCAGGAAGGGAAGGTCAAAGCCAAGGGCTGTGTGACCCTGGCAGAGTTGCCTGTCCTCTCTGGGCCTTAGTACACACAGCTGGAAAAAGTTGTGGGGAGGGGGTACAAAAAGAGAAGATCTTTTCTGTTGGGAAACGTTTCCCTCATCTTTCACCTTGGTGCTGTTTGGAGACTGAAAACTACAAGTATGTGCTTTGGGACCTGCAGTGACTGCAACACTGCAGTTTTGACCATCGTCACATCCGGACATCCGAGTAGCCAGTGCAAGTCCACCATCTCCACGTACACGCGCCGGGCAGGGAAAACTGGGTCAGCAGACACTGGCCCGTGGGAGCCAGTGCAACCAGCTCTCAGAGCCTTGCCCCAGTGATTCCACTCCAAGTTTCTGCTGGTGTGCCTGAAGTCAGCCTTCTAAGAAGTTCCAAATTTCCACTCCCCTCTAAAGGGCCACATAGGCTCTGGCGGAGAGCCGGCCCACGGAACACCCATGAGCGGATGGTCAGGGGCTGAGAGCCATCACTTAGAGGGGACAGGGCAGTGTGCACCTGCATCTCCCCTGCAGCACTGCAGAAGCCGGGAAGAGAGGGATGCACCAGGAGGATTGTGAAAAACTCCCTGGCACAAGAGAGGGGAGGCACCCTCCCAGCACAATGAGCTCGAATGTCTGGAGCAGCTCCTCTGCTTGTCGAAACCACCAAACACCCCCAAACCTTCCTCCAGGAACAAGGAAGGAAGGGACGGGTGTACCCAGCCGCCTGGCCTACTGTAGGTCTTAAGGTGACAGTCAAAGGGCCAGAACCGCCCTTACCAACTCCTGCACAATCTAAGTTTTTTTAAAAAGTGGATGGAGTAGGGAGGTAAAGGGCCTGCTGGAAACTGGGACACCAGTTTTGCAAGCTTAGAAATGGATCAATTTCACTCTAAAGTGTAAAATGAAAGATGCTCCTGTTTGGGAAAATAATTTCATTAGGGGAAAAATATAATATAAAAATACCCATTTAGAAAGAATGTGCTATTAATTCTTAGCACTCTGTGCAGAAGGGAAAATTGCATTTTTATCTAAATGGTTTTTCTGCATAAGCCATTTACAATATTCTTTGCCTCTCTGTAATAGGCCCTGCTACCATTAGTACTGGGACAACAGGGCTGAAAGCTGAAATCGCCCTCAAACACATTTAATACATAACCCCTGGAAATCTGTTCCAACGGGGACCTCGGCAAACAGGCCCGGCATTCCTTTTTTTTAAGGAAGAAATAAATATTGCTGTGGGAGGCTGGGGGACGGTGGGGGGTGTAGGCTTGGGAGCAGTGTGCGGATGCGCGGGGAGGGAGAGGGATGGGACAAGATGGTTTAAGTTAAAAGCAAATGCTCTGGGTCCCTTTAGCCAGCTGTAAAATTGCAACTGTTTTTGGTTGCACGATTGCAACCATTTGACCGCCTGCGTGTATAGAGAGACGTGTGAGCTGGCATCTCTCTCTCTCTCTCTCACACACACACACACACATACACACGGGTTTCCATCAAACAAGGCAAGGATAAAATTCGGGATATGAAAACAAACTATTTTTAAACACTAAAGCAAACACACCAAGATAGAAATCCTGCTATTTTCCCATTAAACGAAGTTTCTCTCCATTTGAAAAGCAAGAGTAATCTAAATAGTACTTCAAACAAACGGCACGGAATCCAAGTGTTGTGGTCTGTGCCATTCTTAACAACAGGGAGAGAAAAAAAAATTCCTCCGCGGAGGAGCGAAGAACACACAGGCAGGGAGAGGGCAGGCTGTTTTGCCACGTTCAGCCACGTCGCACCAAACGTGTCCTCCCCATCCGCCGCCGAGTCGTCTCAAACTTCAAAATGCAAGACTTTGCCTTTCCTAAAGTTAAAAAAAAAAAAAAAAAGTCTTCCAGCTTTCTAGCTCTTTTTCTCTTGGATTCCCAAAATAGCTACTTACTTAATACCAAATGTCGGGGCGCTAAATTAATTCAAAAAGAGAATGCAGGGGCTGTGGTGGGCACCGAGCGTGAGGGGCTCGTGCAGTTTCTCTCTCATGAGCCAGAAAGCCTCCGGCTGCTCTCTTCCGGCATTGCCCGGCCCGTAAATTCTTCCTTTAAAACCAGGAGTCAAGAAATGTCATAATTATAGCTGACACAGGTAACAGGTGTGCCCCCTCTCCCCCCGCCCCCTGCCTCGGTCCTCCAGACAACCCTCTGGAAGATTTAGTGCTCTGGCCTGGGCGTCGTAATTACCGGAAACGACTTTGGGTTTTCAGGGTTAGATAAAGACCCTCTCCAAATTTCAGGCCAGACACCACTGTCCATTAGACTTTAACGGGCCCACATAAAAAAAGAAATTGTATCCTCATCTCTCCAAATGCCTGTTTCCTCAGCGCCTCAAGTTCATTTCAGGCTGGCTCAGCGCCGAAAATCCTCCAGCCCCGGCTCGGCAGAGACTGATGTGCAAGGAATTAAGCGAATGGGGGATGGGGGGTGCTCAGGAAACCATTTGCTCTCAAACTGCTATGGTCAAACCCGGTTTAAAAAAAAAAAAAAAGTGGAATTTTAACCCATCATCTGGAAGGAGAGACAGAAAGGCTGTGGGGAGCCCAGAGAGAAGGGGGGCCGGGGGTGGGGGGGGATGGAGGCCCAAGCCAGGCTGTCGGGCCCGCGCACCATCAAAATGCCACGCACCCCCCTTTCGAGACGCGCTGTTGGGAAAGGCCAAGGCTGCCGGCTGCCTGGCTTTGTTTTTCCTTTGCCCGGCTTTTCAGGACCGAGGCAGACTTTTTCTTCCTTCTATGGAAGTCAAACCATGTGCGTCTCTAAAAGTTACAGGCTCCATCACCACCACGGCCGCGCGTCAAGGCCGTGGGGCAGGAGGTGCTCCAAGAACGGGTGGGGTCCCGAGCCCCCCACGGAAGGCACGGGACCGCGTCTCTGTGTTGGCACCCAGCTCCCGGTCAACTGAAGCTCGGAAACTTTCAGGGGTCCGAGCACGACGGCACCGGAAGGGACTCCAGGGTTGGGACTGCTAAAAATTCTTGGGCTTCTCCTACTTCCGCGACAAGGGACGGGGGGAAGCACCCCTCGGCCTCTCTGTCCGACCTGGGGGGTGGGGGTGTCTTTATTCCGTGGTGGGCAGGCGGACCCATCCGTGGCACATGCCCCTGCTCACACGCACACAGCTCCAAACTGCACCAGCGGAGTGTCACACACACCGAGCACAAAAGAAATGCTTATGAACCAAACTGCCCCAAAAGAGTGGAATGCCCAAGTAAATGAATCATGCCTCTCCTGGAGGCCTAGCCGGGATGACAAACTCAGCAAAAACTGACCTCGCTGAGATCAATAAGCTTCTACGTAAAACTGAAAGAGGCCAAAACTTCGAAGGAGCTTCTTCTTTGGGGGGGGAAAAATTATTTTCCCTTTTTTGTTGTTGTTGTTGTTGTTCAGACTTCTCGGGCCCGTGTGTGTGTGCGCGCGAGCGTGCGTGCGCGGCCAGCCAGAGGCGTCCAAAGCTTTATGCCCGGACAATTTAGAAATAGTCACGGCATAAGGATCGTGAAATTGCTTCTGTTTAAAAAAGCCAAATTTTGGTCCGCCAGCCTCCCTCGCCTCAAATACTAAACAACCACCAAAAGTTACATTGCAGGGAATGAAAATAGCCAACTTTGTTTTTAGCCAATTAGGCCTCGTTACAAAAGCATGAAGGGCTCCTGATGGCGGGAGCACGGGTCCCCCGAAGGGGAGGAAAGAGGAGACTCTCATTTCTCCAGCTCCTTTCCACACTTGGTTTATCTCCGGCCCGGGAAAGCTTCCTCCTAATGCATTCATTCCTTACTTTAGTTCCCTTTTTGCCTGCCATTCAGAAAAAGGAGAAAGGAAGAAAAAAAAAAAAAAATATATATATATATATACACACACACACACACACAGGGTGGGAGGTCACTGAGGGGCACTCCTGCATTTCTAGGCTGCAGGACCTGCGACGTCTGTGAAAGCAAAGATGAGCCTTGGCGGGGCTCAGCGACGGCAGGGAGTCCTGGTGGCCCCACCAGTGTCACCAGGAGAAGGGTCGCTCCCCTTCCCACCCCCACCAGCCCTCTCATGGAAAGATCTGGGTGCAGCTCCGCAATCAACGAGTCTGCGACAGGCCAGGTGGGACCGGCCCCCCGGCAGGAGAAGGTGGTCACGGGCATGCTGCGTGGCCTCGACCCCCCCTGCGCCCACAGTGGTCTCCATCCCCCGCCGCACTCTGCCACCCGCCGCTGCCGCGCGCCTCCCTCGGCCACTAATGCACCCACGACGCGGTCATCCGGTCCCGGGCGGGTCCTCCCCATAAACCTCCCAAAACATCTGTGGTCATTTGAGAGCCCCAGGCCCAGCAGGGACTGCACAGGCAAGACCTCTCCACCCTTTAGGCTGGCTGACACCCACCCCCCAACGATTGCCCAGGAGGTATCATTATAAATGACCTGCACGTTTACAAATCATTGTCCACTTCTGAGCCCCAACTATCAGTAACCATCGTTTTCGACTCATAGAGTGGCATCTCTCGTCCCCTCCAGCTAGTCTCCTACCTCCTCCCCTTCCCAAGAACGTCAACAGCACCCCAATCTCCATCCGGCCTCCCTGACTCGGGATATTTTCCTTCCAGCCACATCCAACGCGTGGGAAAGGACTCTGGCCTCAGGCCCTAAGATATTCAAGGACTTCTGCAAGCCTCGCGTGCGGCCAGGGTAGAACCAGCTTGCGGCTCAGCAGCTCTGCACCAACCCTCGTTGTCCCTGAGCGCCTCAGCTTGGGGACCTCAGAGCAGGCCGGGAGACGGCCACCTCCCCCGCCGACCATAAGCTGGGCCCTCAGAAGTATTTTCCTCCTCGTGGTCCTTGCCAATCATTCGACAAGGCTTGTGCCCCGAGATCCAAGAGCATCTGAAAACGCTGCTTCACCATGACCGGAAAGGGTCGTATCTTTTTGACACCTCACCCCGCTCTGGATGAGCAGTGAAGGATTTGCGTGTGTGTGAGAGAGAGAGAGAATGCGTGAGGATGGCTTTGCTCATTAACGGCCACCTCACGTCCCAGGAGCTCCGAACGCAACCAGGAGAACTAGACAAGGCAGGCCCCCCGGTGCCCTCAACTTTGGGGTAGACAGGTTCCCCCCGTCACGCCACGCAAAGCCAGAGGCTCCAAGGGGCCCCGAGACCTCGACGCATGGGAGACGTTTTTGTCCTGAGCTTTCAGATGGAACCAACGCTTTTTGCCCAAACGCTCTTCCACATACGATCGGCAACGAGAAGCATAAAATAATTTTCGATCCTCAGCATCGAACGCTTCTCCAGGCTACTTAGCTCTCCTAAGACAGGCTGCTCAAAGAGGGAACAGGGACGGAAAAAAAAGGCTGCTGAGGTACCTCAAGTACCGAAGTTGGGTCGCGGTTCCTCCAAAGGCCTGACAAAGGCAGCCTTTCTCTGAGTCACGGTGGGGACTGCTTTGAGGTGGCCGGGATGAAAACAAGACCTGGTTCTCCCCTCGGTGTTTTCGAAGCACCCAACTTTCCAAACCCGTCAACGGCGATGAGACCGAAATAGGCCTTCGCCAGAGAGTCTCGCCGTCTCCCCAAACCATTTCCCAACATGCCTTGCTTCACCCAAACCACCGCCAGCACAGGTAAGTCAGATTGCAACCTAGAAAACCGAGAACGCCGAGGGACCGGGATCCCAGGGCTAAAGCAGGTTGCGAGGAGTCCAAGATTTCCCACACGGAGGTCAAAGACAGTTAGTTAAGATGGAGGCTTCAGGGGAAGCAGATGTAACCCAAAAGGTTGGGCGCCTGCTTCCCACGTACAAGGTCCTGGGTTCAATTCCCAGTACCCCCTGTAAAAAAAAAGGAGGATGGAGGCTTGGGATCCCCCAGCCAATCCTCCCAGCTCCAGAGGAAATGAAGCGACCTGAGTTTACTGGAACCCCAAGTTCTAAAGAATGTAAAAACTGGCTTTTCCCATAACATCTTTAAGTTGGGATCGGGGTGTTTATCAGGTCTTTTGCCCCTGTTTTGGACTGTTCCATGTACGACGTTCCTCCGGGGACATTCAGCGAGAGCCAGCTTGTTATCATGAGCATACTAAGACCTCCAAACTGTTCAATTCAACCACCTTCTGTTTATAGGGCATCTGGGTCCCCGTGACGATGTATAAATCATGAAGGGATGCACAGAACCGCTATAAAGTTCCCGCTCTGATCCTGCTTTGCAAGGGAGAGGTGATTATGGAAACCTACCTGCTTTCTCAGTCAAGAGGGAGAGTGGGAATTTGGTCTGTACCTGGGATGCCAGTCCACTGTGGCCTTGTCAGGGCCTAGACTCTCGGTCATCAGGAACCCAAACAGACCCTGATTTCGGGACGGGGCAAGCCTGTGGGACTTGCATCCTTCTGCCCTTTCTGGGTAAGCACCATGTCGGGGGGACCAACTCGCCCGCCTGCTTCCCACACCTCCGAGGCCGCCAATTAAAATGCAGGCTGGTCAACAAAGCGGACAAGGCAGCATCCTGTAAAAATGACGCCCCAAGAGAATGAGGTCTTTCAAACGTCCCTCCCCACCCAAGTAAATTAAACTTAACTCCGTTTTTCTATCCCGGTCACAAGATAAGTTGGGGGTTTTTTCCCCACGAGAAGTTCACGTGCACAGGGCATCTTCTCATCCACACCCTACAAAGTAACTGGCTGCCGGGGGGGAGGACGTGTGCTGTTGTGTCGGCAGAGGGACCCCTCCAAAGGGTCCCAGACCCATTTCTTCCTTCAGGTTCTGTTCACGGCTTCTTGGGACCCCAGTGGCACCGACTTGGCGACTGCCAGCCAGGCTGTTGTGTGTTGGGACACAGAGGGCCCAGGGAAGGCCGGGCTGTGACTAATTCGAAAGCCTAGTGTCGTCTCAGCCACATTGTTGGTACCAAAAGATTACAATAAAGGAGAGAAATGTGAAATTTCCATAAACGAGAAGCAGCGCCGGCTTCCCACAACTGGCGGGGGGTGGGGGATGGGGGGCGGCGGGGGCGGGCTGCGGAGAGGGGGAAGAGTGGCTTATTTAAAGATTCCACTCCTGGCTGGAAACTGGCATTAGCTGAGCCCAGCAAAGAGACGCGCCACGCAGAAAACCCTAGCGTGGGGCACCGTGCGTCCGCTGCCGAAATACACCGTCTCCAAGTCACCCACAGCCCGGGAGGCCTGGGGGGGCCAAGATGTGTAATTAGGATCTTCAAAATCCTCTATTTTTAGGGCTCGCGCCCATTCAGTCCTTCACAAAATCAGAACTTGTCAGCTGAGGCCATTGAGACGGAAGGTTTAGCTCCTTTCCCCACTCGCCCTTGGAAAGCCGATGGAAGGGAAGATAAAGTTGCTCATGGGATGGAAACCCGGCCCTGTATATGTACATGTATATGAAGTGCGGATGCTGGGTGGGTGGGAGGAGAGGGGGAGAAAGTGGGGTTCCTTCACAGGCTGAACTGCACGGGGCTCTCCTCTCCTCCACGGCGGCTGTAGACTGAGGCCGGACACCCACCACGCCACAGGGCGTTCAAGCCGACCCCTGGGGCACTCCGCCTTGCTCCGGTACACGCGAAATGGCGAGGAAACTTCAAAAAATGTCCCCCAAATAGCTCTCTTCTCAATCATGCACTCATGTCTATATCAACATCTCCGCCACTAGCAATCAAATCCCACACTCAAATCTGTCCACCCAAGACGCGCCTAAAAATAGACACCGTCCTAAAACAAACACATCGCGGGCAAGTCCAAGTCCCGGCTGCAGTCAGAACGCGGAGGCTGGGCTCCTCCAGCCCCTCCACCCGGAAGACCGGGGCGGAACAAGTGGGGCGGGGGACCGCGAGGAAGGACGTAAGGTGCACCCACGGGTTTCGGGGGCCCCAAGAAACCCACATCCCCTGTGGCACGAGGAGGGTTGGCGTTTTTATCTCGTCTGTACTTGGGAAGGGCTCCCTGACCTCGCACACTCCCCCTGACACCGGATCCTATCACAGAAAGTTACAGCTTTTCAATCTCCAAAATTGACCAAACGGAGGTAAATGCAGAATGCCTTATTAGGGGTATTTATCTCCCAAATGCTCTCATCAAAGACTAGAGTCCAACGTTGTCGCTGAAATGGAGAGAAACGGGGTCACGAGCCACGGTGCTCCATTTTCCAGCATGGAGTAAATTCGGGAGATCCTGAGAAATGCCACCTATACATCCAAGCTTGCCTTTCTAGAGCAGGGAGGATTTCCCTGCTCTAATTTCACCCGGTCCTCCTAGACTGTTTATTAAAGATGTATATTTTATATCAGCAGAGGGTATCGAGTAACTTCTTGGCCAGGGAGGCCGTATTTTTGGTACCTATTAGGATTCTTTGCGGAAATTTAAATACCTCTGTCAGGCAAACAAAATCATATCAGGAATCACAGAATTTCATTGCTAGAAAGAGAAATTAGATTAACCAGCCCTCACTCCTTTCCTAGAAACCTCAATAAAATAGGAGTACATTTCAATAGCCTCTTACTTCCTGTCTGAAGGAGAAGAAATCTAAATGAATTCCTATTAAAGAAAGCTATCCTCGAGGCAAGCCCTTCCATCTAAAAAAAAAGTATATGTGTATGTATCTGAATCTATAAGTATATATATTCCAAAATAGAAGGCAAATGGCTATTTAAAGTCAAAACTGCCAGAAAAATCCAGTGGCAGAAAACCATGACAAGTTCAATACCGTTAAGCTTCAGCCCCGAAAACATGCCTGTCCTTTATTAATATTTAGTAGAAATGTATAATTGCAGATGTGTGCTAGGTTGGGGCTTTTATGTCGGGAGGCGGGCAAAGAAGACAGTTTTATTACAGTCATGAAATATTAAACAAGCACCGAAGAACAGTAGTTGTATGTCCTGGGCTTGCCAGGGAGCGCGGAGGCCCGAACTTCAGCTGCACAAAGGGGGCCCCTATCTGTTTATATTACCGCTGATTAACACCTGCAAAGTTTTGGGTTACATCTTCCGGAGGCCCCAAAGTCACAGGAAGGCATGCATCCCGTGCTGGGCGATTTCACTGGGAAATGAGGACTGCAAGGCTCCTTGCCTTCCCAAAACAAGTTGGGGTGAGCCAGAAAAAATTCTCTCCGTGGCGTGGACAAGAAGAAAGATGACTCGGAAAAAGGGCGCTTGGCTGTGAGGCTAGGACCACCTCCCCCAGCTGGCCCCATGTCTAAAGAAATTCCATGTGCACGTTGCCTGCCTAGTTGTTTCTCAGCATTGCGTACTGTGTTCCGACTGGAACATTAGGAGAAGCAAGAAATTCCAAAAATTTCTTCTGCATCACAGTAAAAATATCATACTTCCAAAAACGGTAGGATCGCAGGCAGGGTGACCCAGAGACCTCTCCCAGTCCAATGTGCCTGAAAGCGCATTTCTAGACTGCTCCGGATTTCAAGATAGAGGGCAACCAACGGAAAGGAAGTTTGGCAAGGATAAACTGATTACGGAATACTGTTAATTCAAGTTTTGAAAATTCTAAAGGGTAGGAGCAAGGAAACATACTTTTCCAGACTTGATATCCATTATCGTCTGTCATTATTTCTCTCTCTCTCTCTGCTTTCAAATTCCTCCAGAGCCGCACACCCATTACAAAGATAGGCGGCTGGTTTTGGAAACTATTTTTATATTCATGTAATCCTCATAGATTTAAATAGGCCCAAGCCGAGGCTGTTTTTTTTTAAATTTTACTTCTCTCCACAACCTCACCCTTCCCCCACCCCAACTTTGTGCAAACAGAGCCTGATGATCAGATGGGAGAATTTCATTATACAAAAGTTGTTTGTGGGGTTGATTAAGAAGTTGGGGGATGGCAATTAGGAGAAGCTCGCTATCCTGGTTTAAAAAAAAAAATCGTGATCACATGTGATTCTGGCCTGGGCTCTGCAAGAACCGCACCTTACCAGCGGAGTCCCCTCTCCTCCCAAGGACATCTAAAGCCCATAAGACAATCCGGGCACGTCCTCCTGGCTCCATGCCTTATGCATTTCTGAAGACTTATTCCTTCCCTCCAATCCCAGCACGGATCATTTTGTTAAATACCGACTAGTATTTTGTCATCGGAGCGAAGAATTTCAGAAACGGTGTTAATATTTAATCACATTAGTCCTGGCGTGTTTTACTGCGTGACAAAATAAAATATCATTACAAAAACGGGGTCTGCCTGAAAGGAAGGCAAAAAGAAGCATTTGCTGGGGCTGGAACCTCGAGAGGATAAATTCAAAGCCGCTGGACATCACTGCTCCGTGGCTGATGAGACCACGCGCTTTTGTTTTTGTTTTTAAAGGAAAAGTCGAACGTTTGGCTTTAACATTTTTTTCAACCCTATTTCGACACTTCAGTCTGATTTTCAGCCAGGGGGCTCGGGGGGCCTGGAGAAGGCTCTGTGTACCTATTTATACAACGCACGCAGATGGAACTGCAGGGTGTTATCATAAGGAAAACTTTAATCATCTTTATTTACTACCAGTGAGGGAGCAGGAATCGGATGCAGATACCATATAAAGCCTTAGCTAGCAGCCACAAGCTGCAATGTCCGTGAGTGACCTCAATTCCCGGCTTTATCTAGGAAACTGTCCTTCCCACATCACAGACTAGAAAACAAAGGAGGTCAAGTGGGTGTCCCCTGGATGCTTCTAAGGCAGCCAGTCCCGTGCCCTGCCCTGGAGGAAGTCCCTCTCCTCCCCTGTGTGCAGAGGGAGGGCTGAGTTTAGCTTGCAGGGGCAATCAACCCTAAAGTGACTAGGGTCTGTTTCCAGAATTATTTCTGATCATCTGACTGTAAAAATGAAACAAACAAAACATTTCTTTAATGACATTTCTTCATTCATAGCCTGCATCATTTAATTTTGTTTTTTTTTTTCCTGTAAAGGGAGATTAGCTGGACTAGGAAAGGGGGGTGTGAAGACACCTTAAAAAAAAAAAAACCCTCATTAAACATCACCCTATACCTTCCCACTAGCTTGCTAAGGCCCTTCAGAGGACTTGCACACGGAGCGCTACCGGTTTTTCTTATTAATTCCCCAAATCAGGTTTGATTTTTAACACTTTTCTCACCCCAATTCAGCCAATAAGTTCTAATTATTACGGGGGGGAGGGGGTCGCAGAGAAGGAAGGGGGAGGGGCAGCCAGGCCAAGCCAGGTAGAAGTGATAGAGGCTGAGATATGTGCTAACCAGCTATCGATCGGGCCGGATCGAGATGTTGTGTACAAGAAAATAAAAGAGAAGGGGGGCCAAGCAGGCAGGGTGCTGTGTCCAACTCCATTTTAAAAAGGGGGGGGAAAAAAAGGAGAAGAGGCTGAGGGTCCCAAACTAACCAATTTATGGCCTTTCCTGGGAGAAGCTTGGAGAATGCTGATACTGGCAGAGGCATCTGCTGTGCATGCTAAACACCCAGCTTCAAATGAGAGAGAGCGTCCTGAGCTGGGCAGTAGCGGCGAACAAAGAGAAAAGCAGCGGGCCGCGTTCATGAATGAGCAACCCTAAGCAGGAAAGCTACGCCCGGGGCCAGGGCGCAGGGCAAGCCCCAAGTTCTGAGCCCCCCGACTCCCGCCCCAGGCCGCCCTCCCCTCTCACCCCCGAGCTCATTCTGCTAAAACCTACCCTTCACCTTAAACCCAGGGTTAAGAGATGACGGGACATGGGGAAGGCTAGAAAAAAAGGAAGGAAGTGGAGGAAAGAACTATCTAAGAGAGGGCAAGAATCAGGGAACGCATTTTTTAAAAGGTAGGGTTAAAGCACCATGGAATATTCTGCCTAGTCAAACTAAGGGAATTCAACTAGGGTTTAAAAGAAAAAGGTAGGAAGGGGGGAGAGGAAATGATGTTGCCTAGTTTTAAGAAATCATTAGCCGAAGAAAGAGAAGGGAAAAAAGAAAGAAGGGAAGAAAGAAAGAAGGGAAGAAAGAAAGAAGGGAGGGAAGAAAGAAAGAAGGGAGGGAAGAAAGAAAAGAAAGAAAGAAAGAAAGAAAGAAGGAAAGAAAGAAAGAAAGAAAGAAAGAAAGAAAGAAAGAAAGAAAGAAAGAAAGAAAGAAAGAAAGAAAGAAAGAAGGAAAGAAAGAAAGAAAGAAAAGAAAAGAAAAGAAAAGAAAAGAAAAGAAAAGAAAAGAAGGAAGAAATCCGCCCCCCTTTAAATCAAAACAGAAACCCACTGCAGCCCAGTCATCTTTTGGTTAAAAAGAACTGTTATCACTTTAACTGGAATGGAGATCTATATACTAACCCCCATGCCCACCCCCCCACCTAAAAGGCCTCCAGGCCTGGTGGGGAGTGGATGCTGAGAATGCAAAAGAGAGCTGGGACCGGACATCTGTCACCAAAGCCAAGCAAGATATTGACAAACGTGGGTCCTTTGTGTCTTAAGAATATATATCCATATCCCTGTACACAAATGATGCCCTGGTTGAGTGGTCTGGCCTCTGTCAGACAGACCTCACCCAGCCCCCGAATGTCAAGGAGATGCACCGGGAAAAGGCTGGCTGCCTCCTACAACCCTGACAGGTCTCCAGTTTTTTTGTTTTTTTTTTTCTTCAATGAAACTCTAATAGTTAAGAAGAGACAAAACAGCTATTCATTGGGAACAAATGTCAAATTAGGCAGAGTCTCTGAGTGATGCAGCGGTCACCCAAACTAGGAACTTTTTTTCCAAAGCTGCTCCCACCTAAAAGAACTCTAGCTGGGGCGATGGCCAACGAGGAAGGGGTGAGGGGGGAATGGACACAACTTCCCAGGTGTCCTACCAGGAAGGCGGAGGGGAGCAAAACTCCTTTAAAACAAATAAAAGTGGCACGGCCTGAATTTTCCTGGTGGAGGGGGGTCTAGTTTTCTGAGTGTTACAAATGAGACAATTCGTCTGCAACTGGAAGAGCTGGGGAAGGCGGTCTGCAATGCCCCCCACCCGCACCCCCCAGCCCTACCATCTAAGTTCTTCCTGCCCGGTAGTACTTGAGGGTGCCTGGAAGCACCTGCGGGGTGGGGGAGGGATGGGGGATGACGAGGGAGGGAGGGGCGGGAGGGTCCGGCCCACACGGCTCTGAACTGGGCATTAAGAGGGCGCCCAGGTGCCCTCCCAACCCCAGGGTGCCTTGCCGCCAGCCGTCCAGGTGGAGGCCAAGGCCTGCTCTGGGGCCTGGGGCAGGTCACAGGGCGGGGAGAAGGGGGCGCGCACATATACCTTCTTTGCCGTTGGGGTTCTGGGGTTTGGCCTTCTCCCAGGGCGCCAGCGTCTTGTCGTCGTCCACGCCGTCCACCAGGGCCTTGTCGGCGGGCATGTACCAGGTGGCGCTGTGCTCCGCCATCAGCGAGTCCAGGTCGATGGTGCTCATGGCGCTCTTGACCGCCTCGGAGCAGCAGCTGCCCAGCTCGCTGTCTCCGTTCTGCGCGCCCGAGGCCCCGACGGCGCACTCGCCCTTCTTGGAGCCCTTAAGCCCCAGGGGCTGGTCCTCGGAGATGCTGAACTGCTGCCTCTGCAGCTGGATCTGCGCCTGGAGGATCTCCAGGGGGTGGATCTCATCGGGTGGCGGTGCCCCGCTGCTGCTCGTTG
Organism: Dasypus novemcinctus; assembly: GCF_030445035.2. Lineage (NCBI taxonomy): Eukaryota > Metazoa > Chordata > Mammalia > Cingulata > Dasypodidae > Dasypus > Dasypus novemcinctus. Next base: position 36,559,797 of record NC_080691.1, read on the forward strand.
GGGTCCGGACCTGCTCCAGGCCGGGCGTGCCCGGGTGACCCGCGCCCCCGCCGCCGCCGTAGCTGTCAGGGGTCGAGGTAGAGGTAGACAGGATACCCAGGCCAAGCGGGGGCGGGGGCGCCTTCGGTCCGTGTTCCCCGGCGCCCACCCCACGGGGCGCGAGTTTGGGCGAGCCGGTCACCAGGGGACTCCTGCTCGCTTTGGCCAGGGCCGGGGGGTTGTCGGAGCTGGACGACACCTCGTCCTCGTTGGCGTAGCTCGTGCTCACCTCGTCCGAGGCGAACTCGCCCACGTGCGGGGAACTACCATCCGACTTGGCCCCGCCGTCCAGGGACGCCATGAGATCCGGCTGGTCCCCCAGGAGCAACTCGGCCCCCTTCCCCCACGACGGGGACGTGAGCGCTTTCTCGTGCGGCGTTGGCGCCCCGCGTGCCTCTCCCGCCGAGCTGACTCCCACGGCCGCGCCCGGCGCCTGCTGCTGCCCTGGGCTCACCCCCGGCGCGCCCCCGCTGTCTGGCGCCGCCGCGTACTTGTCGAAGAAGGTCCCGGGGCTCACGTGACCACTGTCCCTTTTTCTGCGACCCCGTCCCCGGCCACCGCCCCCGGGGACCGGCTTGCCGTCGTTCCCCGCTGTGGATTCCAGGGTGTAGTTGGGGGAGAGGCTGGTGCCGTCCCCTGGGGCCGGCGGGTTGGGCGGCCCCGAGGCTTTGGAGCCGCCGCTACTGGTCCCCGACGGGCCTCCCGGCCCGGTTACCCCAGGGGCGGTCCCTCCAGGGAAGTAATCCGAGCCCGGGTTGCCGGCCCCCGCTGCGCCGTCCGCCTCGTTCTGGCTCAGTTTCCTTTTGCCCTCGGGCGGGTTCTTCTTGTTGAAGGTCACGTTGAGGTTGGGAGCCCCGAGGCTGGCGATCATGTTCTGGCAGGCGGTGGAGAGCGCAGCCAGGCAGCTCTGGCCGAACAGGTTGTCCTTGGAGCTGGGCTTGCTGAAGGAGCCCAGCGAGAGCGCGCCGAGCTTGCTGGCCGAGGCGCGCTGGCTGGGCTGGAAGTCGGGCTGCGGCGGGTAGGCGCCCCCACCGCCGCCGCCGCCCGCGCCGCCGCCGCCCCCGCCCGCGCTCGGGGGCGAGTTCACGCCCGGGCCGCTGTGCGGCGTGGCCTGCCGACTCGCGGCGCCAAACGGGAAGCCCGGCTGGCCCCCCAGCGCGGGCGCCGCGAAGTCCGGCGGCGGGGGCCGGCGCTCCGAGGGCGCGCTGGGCAGCCCCACCCCGGCCCCGGGCGACTGCATCTGGCCCAGGCCGGCCAGGCTGCCCCCGAACTGCAGGCCTGGCGAGGGCAGCGCGGGCACGTGGCCCTCTCCGGGCATCCTCAGCGACTCCTGCAAAGGACCCCGGAACAGCACCCCCGAGCCGCCGGGCGGAGGGGGCGGCGCCAAGCCCGGGTCGTGTGGGCCGCAGTCAGCGGGCAGGCCTGAGCCGCCCATCCTGCGGGGAAGCAAGTCTCCGGGCGACGGGTGCGGGCCTGGGAACCACGCGCTCTCCTGCGCCAAGTGCGGCGCCTGCTGCTCGAAGGTGCCCAGGCGGCCCGCGCCCGCGCCGCCGCCTTCGCGCTCGAAGTTCGGCTGGGCCAAGCCGCCCACCGGGCCGCCGTGCACCAGGCCGCCCTGGCCCACGTCCCCGGGGTGGCCGAGCTGGGCCAGGTTGGGCTGGCGCAGCCGCTGCTGCTGATTCCGCGACGCCATCTGCTTAATCATGAGGGCCGCGTTTTGGCGCTGCTGCTGCTGTTGCTGCTGCTGCTGCTGCTGCTGTTGCTGCTGCTGCTGCTGCAGGGACTGATGGTCCGGGGCCGGGTGCTGCAGGGGCGGCCCCGAGGGGAAGCTGTCCGGCACAGGCGGCGTGAACTCGCCCGGCAGGCCGGGGTAGGACGAGGGCGAGAGGTGGTTGTCTAGAGCGCCGTTGTGTAGGCTCCCGTTCCACGAGGCGCAGCGGTCCACTCCCGCGCTGCTCGGGAAGTCGAAGCGCGGCCTCTTGGCCACGTTCATGTAGGGGGGCGCGTCGAAATGCTGCAGCCGCTGGTTGGGCGCCTGCTGCGGAGGGGGGTGCTGCATGTTGAACACAGGCTCAGAATAAGGGTGCATGCTCCGGTTCTCCAGCCGGTGGATGGGGTACTCGAACTGTGCGTGGTGGCTCGGCAGCATGGGGCCCCCGTCCTGCAGGCCGCCGCTGGGCGTGCCCGCCTCGCCCTGCTGGGGCCGTGGGAGCGCAGGCGGGCACGAATTTTGTCGGACCAGAAGCCCGGGCTGCGGCGGCTGCGGCTGCTGCGGCTGCTGCGGGGGCTGCTGCTGCGGGGGCGGCGGGGCCTGCTGGGGAGGCTGCATCAACGGGTGTCGGGAGCCCACTGCCGATTCCAAGCCCACGGGCATTTTCCGAGCCCCACCGAACCTCTCGAAGAATACGCCGTGCTGCTGCTGGGGCTGCTGGGGCTGCTGGGGCTGCTGGGCGTGCATTTTGGATAAGCCCACCATGCCCGCAGCTCTGGGCATGGCCGAGGCGCCCGGGAAAGCGCCCCCGGGAACCTGGCGGCCAGCCGCGTAATGAGGCAGCTGTCCCTCGGAGTCGGAAGGCGAAAACATGTCAAAATGTCCCGAGGGCGCCTCGCCCGGGTAATTGTATTCCAGCGAGTCGACAGCTCCTTGGTTCGCCACCCTCCGAGGCTCCAGACTATGGGAATCAGAGCCGCTGGAGGCGGGCAGGCCGTGGAAGGAGGCAGCCCGGTTGGGGCTCTGGTCCAGCGGCAGGCAGGGTGCCGGCACGGCGTGGCCCGAGGCGCCCGAGCTGTGGAAGTCCGGGAGGTTCCCCGGCCGCTGTGGACCGAAGCTCTCCGGCCCCTGGCTCTCCGCCATGTGCTCGTAACCCTCGGCGAAGGGCGGCTGGCTGCCCAGGCCGCCCGCGCCGCCGTAGCCGAGCAGGCGCCCCCCGTGCAGGCACGAGGCCCCCGGGTCCGGGCCGCCGAAGTTGCCCCCGAAGTGAGGGTGGTGCTGATGGGGATGGTGGCCGCCCGGGTGGCCGTGGTGTGGCTGCTGGCCGCCGAAGAAGCCGTGCACTGGCTGCGCCTGCAACCCCCCAGCGTGCAGCTCCGAGTGGCCGCGCGCGTGGAAGCCGTAAGGCTCCATGTTCATGCCCAAGATTGGGGGCTCGCCCAGCGCGCTCATGGCAGGGTCCACGGAGCCAGGGGGGGGCCCCGCGTGGAAAGCCGGAGCCTTAAAGTGGGCGTTCATGCTCAGTCCGGCCTCGTTAAAGTTCCTCTCGCCCTGGCCAGCGTTCCTGCTGCTGATCTGGGGCTCGAACTGGTCCAGCCCAAACATACTTGGCGGGGGGCAAGGGGGATCAATAGGGCATGACAGCCGGCTCTTCGCGGCGCACCTCTGGCCGGCGACTCGTTCCGGCCCTGGGTTGGGCGCTCCGGGACGCTCAGCGCGGGGGAGCGCAGCGCGCACGGCCACCGCGCCAGGCGCGGGGAGGCTGAGGGCTACCAGCTCCTCTCCCGAAGCCCTGGCTCTGCGCGGCGCGGGCCTATCTCACATCATGCGGGGCCGCGGGGCCGCCAGGAGCCGTGTTGGGGGCCCATGTCCCGGGCAGTTGGCACAGCCGCGGGTGGGTTGGCGGGGAAGGGACGGAGCCGCCGGCAAGCGGAGACAAAAAGTTAAGAGGGGGGAAGGGGGGCGGGAAGAGGGGAGGAAGAACAGAGCGATCACCTTCTTAAGTCCGAAGGGGTCGGGTGGGGGGCCCCAGGACGCCGCCCGCAGCCTCCCGGAGTCCGCGGCGGAGCTGCTAAGGGGACGGGGAGGGAGACCCTTCAAAGCCGCGGCCGGCGCCGGGGCACGGACAGAGCGGTCCCTCCCCCCTCCCCCCAGAGTCCCCGCGCTCCGCAGCCCGAGCCTCCGCCGAGTGCGTTCCGCTCCGAGAGTCCCCGGCGGACCCGGGCAAGCGCCGCTCCTTCTTCAGCGGGTCGGAGGGCTGAAGGCTCCGTTCGGCATCGCCCGTGCAGGCCCCCGAGCCGAGAGAGCAGCGGGGCTGGGGAGGCGGCGGGCGTTCGGGGCGGCAGCGGAGGGTCGGGAGGAAGGCGCGGGTCCCCTGCTCCGGGGCGGGCGCGCTGCACCCCGCGCGCCGCTCCGCGGCCACGTCGGTCGCCGGCCGCTTCTGTCCTCCGCCGTTCGGTCTGAGTTCGCGGAGGTCTCCGCGCCCGATTCCAGGCGCGGGCGGGCAGAGAGACGAGGGGTCGGGTGGCTCGGTGGATCCGGGTCCCCGCCTCGGTGCCGCGGCGCTCCGCGAGTGCCTCGGGCCGGGGGGAGGGGGGCGGGCGCGGGCCGGGGGCCCCGCGGGCAGCAGGCTGAGGCGTTCCCGCTGCGCTCTCGGAGCCCGGAATGGGGGGGCGGGGCAGCTCTGGGGGGTCCGCGCTCCCCTCTCCGGGCTGGCGGGGGGGGCTCTGCGTGGGGCGCTCCGAGGGTCTCCGCTCCCCTCTCTGTGTCTGCCTCTCGCCCAGCGCCGGGAGAAGCAGCAACAAGTTTTGCATTTCAGCAATCAATTTCAGCCATTACATTTGCACCAATCAGCGCCGCCCGAGCTCCGGGCCCGGGGCGGGGCTCGCTCTTAAGGTGGTCCCGGGTCCTGGCTGCCGAGGCCCCCGCCACGAACCCGCACTTCCCCAGCTCTGGGGCCCCCCGCTCCCGCCTCGCCTCCGGGTCCGGCGCCAGGGTGCTGGGGCCCTGACCTCGGGGCGCAGCGGGCTGGAGAGGCGGCGGGCGGAGAAGGGCGGCTGGGCTGGGCTGGCTTTGTTCACCCCTCTCCCTCACGCACCACATCCCCGACTCCCCACCCCCTAGCTGGAGCGCGACCCGCCGGGTGGGCAGGGGGCGGGGAGGTGGGCGGCGAGCGGTGCGGGGCGCTCAGACAATGGGGTCTCCAGGCGCAGTCCCTGGACTCACCGAGGAAAGTCGCTCGGGGTGACCGCGCTTCAGCCCTGGGGCGAGCACTCGAGCGGCTTCCAAGCGTGGCCCAAGTTAGCCGGCCCCGGGATTTTCCTGGAGGTGAAACCAGACATGGAACCCCCAAGTTAGGGTTCTCCCCCGAGAGCCCCGGCCGTTTGCTCCTCCTCCCTCACTGGGGTGCGCACAATTGTTCTCATCTCCACTGCCTGGAGCTGCCGGGTTCTCAGCCGCCGGCTTCCACCCGCAGGAGCGGACCACCCCTCGGCCCCTTGTGGCGGGGAGGCACCTCGGAAGAACTCAGCGCCCCAGCGGCTAGGGAGCCACGAGAAGACGCGAGCTTGGAAGACGCCCCGGCCGGCCGGAGCGCCCTGCTCCCGGCACCCAGGCCAGGCCCGGGCCCTCTGCGGGCGCGAGGTGGGCCGCCTTAAGAGATCAGTTAAGCCGAAGAGGCCACGGAATGGAATTGGGTTGTGATACTAAAATCAATAGGAGTAATTTAATATCTGCCCTGCTCTTTATGAAATATTTATCCCAATAATCTTAGTTAAAATGTTTAGATCTTCCTGATCCCCACCGAGGCTGAAATCTATCTTGCAATTAGGCAATTAGAAGTTAGAAGTTAATGCTGGGAGGTAGAAAAGGTGTTTATTCTGGTGAGCCAGTGTGTGTGTATTTTACTCCATAAAGCGGGGGCTGGGGGGTGGGGTGGGAGAGAAGGCCTTTAATTTTCTTTGCCATAAAATAGCACAGGGCGCTTTTGCTAGCAGGCCAGCCTTCTTAGGAGAAGGGGAGAGAAAAAGAACTTTCTTTGAAGTGTCCCTGATATCGCCATTAAATCTAAATAAAATTAAGCATGGTGTATTAAAAAATGCCTTTTTCCCCCACAAAAGAAAGTGTTTATCGCCCAAGTCTTTCTAGCGTCTGCTAAATTGCACATGAAATCTGAAATGAAATAAACGTTATAATAAAACCAACCCCTGAGCCCTTTTTATTTAAAAACCTCAGATCAAGCACTCCACAGTCCCCAGCGCAAGTTAAAAAGTTACCACCGGGTCATGCGCGCAGATTCATTGCTCCCAGGAGCTGCTGCTGGGAAGGCAGGCGCTGGGTGTTCCAGAGCCCACGCGCCAGGCAAATGGGCACGACTTGGGGCAAGGGGGGGGGCAAGAAGGGGGTCTGCAGACCCTTCCAAAGAGAAGCCCCCCCCTTCCGCATAAAAACAAAGACACAATAAACCCCAGCAACTGTGAAACTCAGATTGTTGCAGCAGACCCAGATCCCAGGGCCGCCCTGGGGGGGGGGAGGAGGGGGGGGGGGCGAGGCCTCCGTGGTCTGGTTGTCTGCGCTTTTTTTTCTCTCTTTCTGAAATTAAAAATGAAAATTACCCCCACCAAAAATGGGGTCCATAAATAAGCGGGTGGGAAGAAGTATTTGTACAGGGCGGTGGAGTTTTAAAAGGATTTTTCTGCAGGATCAGGTTGTTGGTCTGTGATTAAATATTGATTTTGTGTAATTAGTTTTCATGTGAACTATCCTCTTGCTGATAGCTTAGAGGTTTCAGAACTAGAAAAGAAATGGAATTGGACATGGAAATTATTACTTAGCAAAGTGACAGGGAAGTGAGAGCCGGAGAAAAGACTGAGGTTTGGCTGATTTGGGCACAAAGAAAGAAGGGCCTGGGTAGGCCCCCAGTGACACCACGACCCTCCACGTGCCCCAGGGCACCGGGGCCTGGAGCGGGGGTGGGGGCGCGCCCCAAGCCTCCTGGAAGGAAAGGGACTGGTGAGGAGAATGGTTTCCACCCCTGCGTGGGCAAGGGTTTGCGCAAAGCCGGGGTCTCCTGAGTCACCCGGGTGCACAGCTGGGGATCAGCAGTGAGAAACGCGGGCGGGCCTCCGTGTCTGGAGGGAATCTGGAAAGCCTGGGACGCGTCTGGCGCCCCAGGGTGGGCCGGCGGCAGGAGGGAAGAGTAGCTCAGGGGTCTGCAGTTCGGGAGTCCCGGGCTGGGAATGCACAGACCCGAGGGCTGGATGGGGGTCCCCTGCGCCGCTTGCCTGTGGAACGCTTCTTGTGCAGTCCAGGGAGGGGCGTGTGCGAGTATTTTTCTGGGGCTGCTTCCAAGAGTTAGGGTTCCGAGGTGTGTGCATGTCTGAAAGGAGGGTGTGTTGGGGCCCGGCTGTGTCTGGGTTCAAGATGTGTGTCTGGCTCACCGTTTCTCGGCCCTGAGAATGTTGTGCTTGTGCCTGCGTTTGTGTGCAGGTGGCAGGACATCCGCTTGCGTGTCTGCATGTGTCCGTGTGTGTGCACGTGTCTCTGGGCGTCCCCGTGGAGGGGTGCTGGGCATCCCCCTACCCCGCGAATGTGTGTGTGTGTGTGTCTGTACCTGGGGGAACCTTGCCTCTTGTGTGCCAGCCTCACTGCTTGCATGTGTCTCTTCCCTGTGAGTGTGAGGCTGTGTGCCTCTGCCTGCGCCCATCCGTGCCCGAGTACGCATCGGGGTGGGTGCCTCCGCGGCGTGGGCGCCCCTGCGTGTGCCTGTGTGCCCGTTCGCCGGCGAGGGCTCGCTGGAGTTTCTTTGGAACAGACACAGTGCCCCCTAGCGCTCAGACGAATCCAAAACCCCACCGGCGGGACCAGAGCCGCGCGAGCTGCAGGGTCCATCCCCTGGTCATTCTCCTGCCGCCTCCCCTTTCTCCAGCCCTCCCTGGGGCAGTGCGATGCCACTCCGGCCAGAGAGTGTCTCCTGGGGGGCGGGAAGGGGGAGACACAGCTGGACTGAAGCCCTGTTCACCGGAGCTGGAGAAAGGTGCCCGGAGCTGGTGACAAGCGGGAAATTCCCTGGAATGGCCCACGAGCTGCCCAGAGCCCTGTCCACTGGGGCTAAGAGCCTGGCATCTGCTGAACCAGCCCTGGAGATCTGGTGTGAAAGGGAGCCCCGCGAGGTCTTGACTCATCCTCCAGGTGACGGAGGCTCAGCTGGTCATGGGACTTGCGCAAAGCCGAATGGTGGCAGGTGTCGAGTGAGCGGTTCACTAGTCAGGGATCCCCTTTGGACCAGATCTCGACCCCAGCGGGTCTCGACACACAAACACGAGAAGGCGACACACATACATTGCCACCTACACACACACCCAAAAGCCTCAGCCTTCTTTCCCCAACCCCAACCCCTTTGCAGCTTGGAAACTATTGGGAATCACAGCAGCCCAATCCCTCTTGCAGGCAAAGCTCCCCAGGAGGGTGTGAGGCGCCCAGGCCTGGCCTAGGGCGAACCTGCTTCCTTCGGCACCTGGGGCAGAGTGTCCACGGAATGCCCTCTGTGGTGGAAAGATTATGGGCTTTGGCATCTTGTCTTCACCATTTATGAGCTGTGTGGCCTTGGGCAATACATTTTCCTTCTCTGAGCCTCAGTTTCCCTATTGGAAAGGGGAATCATTGGCAATTCCCATGGACTGAGAGAAATGGAGACAATGTTTAGACAGTGGCACAGAATGCAGCCTATTGTATCACACTGAGTGGTAGCTCCTCTTGTTACCATCATCATCATCATCACCGTTGTGGTCATTATTATTATTATTTTCTTTGGAATCCAGGGAGGTGGCTCCCAGAGGAATTTGTTTATTTGAAAAACCAGCCTTGCCTCACCAGCCAATCTTGGAGAGAAAGGGTGCCCCTCTTAGATGGTTGCTCCCACCCTCCCTCGCCACAGTGCTGGTGGAGATGGGGTGCGGGCTCAGTGTCTGTCCAGGGAGCGCCCAGGGATGGAGCATCCAGGGGAGTTGCAGCTGTGAGCAGGGCAGGGAGAGTGGCTGCCTGGATGTCAGAAAGAATCCAGGATGCTCATGCAGTCACAGGCTGCCGGTTGCTAAGCAACAGCATCCCTTCCCTCTCTCTACCCATGATGCCTAATACATTTTGGGGTGTCTCTTCCATCCATCTATTGAATAAGTACATATTGAGTGACAACTGTATGCCAGGGCCTGGACTGAGAACTCAGAAAAAAGTGGAAGAAGATGCAGTCTCAGCCTTCAAGCCGGATCAAAGCAAACCTAGTATTCAGTGTGAAATGGACTACATGATGCGCCTATAAGGGAAAAAATAACTGTGCCGGGGGAGGGCAGTAGAGAAGGGTTCCCAAAGGTGGGTTTTGAAGGTAGAATAAGAGTTTATCAACCAGAGCAGAGTCAAAGGGCTTCCCAAACAGAGGAAGAGGTTAGAAAGGGTGTGGGAAGATTCGGCAGCAGTGAGTTTAGTGGGGGAGTGGGACAAGGGCAGGACCTGAAGCTCGAGAAGTCAGCAGAACCCAGATCAGGAGGACCTTGAAGGCAAGTAGAAGAGTTTGGACAGGGAGGCAGATGTGGCTGAAGCGGCTGAGTGCCTGCTTCCCACACAGGAGGTCCCAGGTTTGGTTCCCGGTGCCTCCTAAAAGCAAAAAACAGGCAGACAAACACATGAAAAAAACGACTCAGGGGAGCCAAACTGGCTCAGTGGTTAAGCACCAGCTTGCCATATAGGAGGTCCCGGGTTCACTCCCTGGCCCCGGTACTACCAAAAAAAAAAAAAAAGTGTACATTTTTCCAGGGATCTTTGAAAGGGTTTAAGCAAAGCAAGTGATAGAGTCAGAGACAAGTTTAGAAAGGTCCCTGAAGACCTGACACCTGATATTCTCTCCTTTCTCTACCCTTCGAGGTGGCCACGGAAGCTGCCTTCCTCGGGTGTCCTGGAAGCGGGGACAAGGAGAGGGCAGCTTCCCCAGTTGGCCGTGGACTTGTCCCCCTGAGCAGCTGGCACAGAGCAGCAGCGCCTGCAGGCTCCCCCTCAGGGCTGCTTTTACAGCCAGAGGCCTCTCCGCCCTCAGCCACCACAGGTGCTGCTCCCCGCCCAGCAGGACTCCCCTCCCTCAGCTGGGGGTTCCGAGGGTATTTACAAAAGAACCAGCCAGCCCTGGTTCAAGACCACTTCCACACCCCTGGCCATGGGCAACGCCCTGCCCGGAGCGCCAATTTGGGGGCCTATAATAATACCTACCTCCAAGGGTATCGAGGAGGCTGAAAGGGTGGGAAAGCACCCAGCCCACATGCTCACTGCTATTCTTATTTCGTTCTATTTTTTCTATTATATAGCTGCCCTGTGAGGAATTTGTTTTTTAGATTTTAAGATTTATTTTGTTTATTTCTCCCCACCCACTCATTGTTTGCACTTGCTGTGTCTGTTCATCTTCCTTGTTTCCTTTGGTTCCCAGGAACCAAACCCGGGCCCTCCGAGGGAAGGAGGCGCTTAACTGCTTGAGCCACCACTACCTGCTTTGTTGTCTCTCTCATTATGTTTTTCCTCATGTCTCTTGTTTCATCTTCTTGTTGCGTCAGCTCACCGCACCTGCCTGTCACAGCAGCTCACTGTCTCCTTTAGGAGGCACCAGGAATCGAATCTGGGGCCTCCCATATGGTTGGTGGGAGCCCAATAGGTTGAGTCACATCCGCTTGCCTGATTCCCATTTTATAAAGGAAGAAATGAGTCCAGAGAGGTGACGGGATTTGCACAAGGTCTCACAGCAAGTGAGAGGCAGAGCCAGGAATTAAAACTGCCTCCAAAGCCCATGTACACTGCAAATGGTGCACTGCCGCTGGCCACAGCCCCCACCGTGAGCCCACGTGCCCGTCACAAGCACCACCCTGCACTCCGGAAGGAGAAAGCTCGAACCACAATCTCTGCAGCTTGGGGCTGGGTCTTAGTCATGGGGGTGGGGACGGCATCTGAGCAGCCTCCCCTCCCAGCCCCAGCGAGGGGGCCCCTCCTCCTCCACTCCTTCCTACACTTTTCTGCTTCCCAGGAGCCTCCAGGGCCTGACGACAGGGCTCCAGGATGGGGGAGCCACCAAACTGTCCCTTGAACGACACTTGGAAAGATACGAGGCTGCGTCCCAGCTCATCTGGCTGGAAGAGCCTGGACTAACCTCCTGGCCTGGGGATACCTGCCCAGGAAAAAGCTCTCACCACCACCAGAGGGGATTTCAACTTCCCAAGTCCCCAGACTCGAAGGGGCTCGACGCCGTGGCTTCCAGCTTCAGTCTCCCCCTGACAGCCCGACTTTCCCTTGCGCACGCCCCGGTTTCACGACTCGAGCTCAGAGCCAGTGTCAACATCTGATGTGCACAGCAACACGCTTAGATTGTGGCCCAGAGGATCCGAAGAGGGACCATGGCTTACAAGCGTGAATAACGACATGGACAGAGGCTGCCCTGGTCCGAGCACAGAGACTCGCCCAGTGTGGAAAACAAGTCCAGGAGGTCGGCACCCCCATTATCCTGGGGAACGGAGGCTCCCAGAATTGCAGTGACTTGCTCGAGGCCCGACAGCTTGAACAAGGCCGGATCTGGTTTCAAACTCAGTCCCATCCGCCGGGGTCTCCATCCGCGTGGATTTCTCCTCCCCAGCGGGCATCCAGCGAGGAGCACCTAGTTTCCGCTCTCTAAGTGGAGGGCACTGACCCCAAGCCCCGGTCCCGAAACAACTCAACCCAGCCCCACGGCTGGGACAGGCCGCTGCGGTTCCACGGCCCGGTCCAGCCAGCCTCCCCTCGAGAAAGTTCACACTCAGAAAACAAAAAACGGGGCATCGCACGGAAAGCATCAACGAGCCACATGATTAGTCAGAAAATGCAAAAAATTGGTATAATTATTCAACAAACCTTTTTAGCCCGATCCCCCCCACCACCACTACAACCTCCTCATTTTCTCTCCCTGAAGCAATGAGGTCTGCAGCCCAGAAAAGCAGCTTCAGACACGGATCCAAACAAGCGTGTATGATGGGGAAACTCCGGGCGAGCCGGTCATTAGGCAAAGCCTCTCAGATCACGGGCCATCTGCTGTCCCCTGCCCCTCCGCGGGCCCCTACTTCTGAAGGTTTGTCAGGGCTGCCCCGTGGCAGTGCCTCCATCTGGGTTAGGAGGGGGAGCCGGGAAAACCCGTCCCAGGGCCAGGAAGAGATCACCCAGGCTTGGCTCCCTGGCACCCCAGATCAAGGACTCGTGGCCCCGAAAGGAATCCCACAAGCCGACTGGACTCCGAGACCAGGCCTCTGGGTAACCGCAGCGGTGGCCGCCCAGGGCCGCACGCGCTTGCCCGGGACCCCCGGGTGCGCAGCCCTGTCCTGATTCTCTCGCCGCCCACCACGGAGCGCTGCTGGGCGTGGCTCACACAGCTCCGGGCTCCGCGGTCTTGAGCAGGGCAGTCCCCCACCTGTGCCTCAGTTTCCTCATCTGTAAAGTCAGCTCACAGCAGTATCCCCCACCCGAGGGCACTCGTGGGGATGGAACGAAATGAGGGGCGTTGCGTGCGCAGCGCTGGGCTTGGTCCATGCCAGCCTTCGGTGAGTTGTAGCTGCCACGGGTGTGATACTAATTACTGCGACCGTCGTCCTGCTCACGGTCTCCCTACACCCCTCGGAGGTTAGAAGAGGGGGTGGTTGTCAGGAAAAAGAGGTTGAGAGACGTCCACGTGCGCGACGGGGCTTTTGGAGGCGTGAGCCGGTCTGAGCCCTGGCTGTGCGCCGAGCTCCCCTGAGCCCTCCCTTGTGGGTGATTTTTAGTCCTCTCGGCAGCCCCACGGGGGGATACACGGGCGCCCACTGTGCAGGAGGGCACACCGCTTAACTGGGGGCACCTGCTTTGGGAAGGGGCAAGGAAAGGATCTTCCACCTGATGCCCAAAGGGCCCACGCAGTGAGCAGAAGTCCCCTGGGCAGCCCGGCCACCCCACCCTTACCCACCCCCTACTTCAACCCCCCCCCCCGCCCCCGCCAAACTCCTGGCTGTCTAAGAGAGCGCAGAGCAGGCGATGGGGCTGGAGGGCTTCGAATGCCCCTCCCGCTACCCGGATGAGGGTACCGAGCCCAGAGAGCCCCAGTCACGTGCCCATGGGCTCCAGATCCTGGGAAAAGCTCAGGAGCCCTCGCTGCCGGGCCCGGGACAAATGCGACCGACTCTTCGTGGGAACGTTGTTTGGTGCCCAGCAGGAAGGCAGCTCAGCCTCAGGCTCGGCCGTTCATGATCACTTTCCCTCTCTGGGCCTCGGTTTCCCTATCTGTCAAATGGGGAGAATTATAGTTCCTCGGGCTGTCAGGGGAGCCAACTGGGCACAGAGCTCTTCGCACGTAGTTAACACTCCATAAACGGCAGCCCGTGCTACTACATGGAGCAGGGCCCCGGCAGGGCGGGCCTGGCTCCCACCGGGCAGTGCCGAGAAGGATTGATGAGGTGCCTGGGCCGTCACATATCTGGAGCCCCCCTCGGGTCCTGGCTGTGCCAACCCGCTGCCAGCCGGCCAGAGCTCCAAGGAGGAGCGGCAGCCAGGCGTCCCCGCCCCCACGTTCTCCAGGCCAGGCCCCAGCTGGCCGGGGCCAAACCCTGCCCCCCACCCGCCCCCTCGTTTGCCACCGGGCCACCTGGTGAGCTCGGGGCGGGCTCCAGGCGCCAGCTGCCCCCACCCCTGCCTCCGATGAGCTCATCTGGGTTTGGTAACTTCCAGAGAGGCCAGGAATGTTTGCTCAAATGTTCCAGGCCCAGGGAGCATAAAGAGCAAAACGGTACCCTCCGCCCCTCTCGCATGCAGAAAGCAATCTGCTATAACTCAGCCGGGCCCACTTCACCCAGCCCAGGAGATGGATGCGGCGTTTTGGAATCTATATCACCCAAAAGGAAAATGCCTCTTAAATCACGGGGAGCCGGGGAGAGCAGGAGGTGCAGGGACCTGATGAGGCTCCAGTGGGGCTGCGGGGGTGGGACCACCATCAAGACCCCTTCTCTGGGAGAGACTGGGGGGGAGGGAGGGATGCCTGGCCCCCCGGGCGTGTGCACATCGCAGGTCCGTCCACCCCCAGGTCCTGTAGACATGGCTCCCCCTCCAGTCCGTCCCCACCCCGTGCCCTCTGCGGCTGGACTGCTGCACCCCTCCTCGGCCCGCCTTTGCTTTCTCGTGCCAGCTGCTAGGATGATCTCAGTCTGCTCAAACCCCGCGGCCCACGTTCCTTCCCACCGGGCTCCCCGTACACACATAGCCTCCAACAGAACCCTGAAGCCCATTGCCAAGGTCAAGATCAAATTCCTCGCCTGAGCTGGCCAGACCCCGCGTGCCCAGGCGACTGCTGCAGCCTGGTCTCAACCCGGGCCCGCCCCCAGCCCCGCCGCACCGACCCGTAGGGCCCCGAACCCGTCTTGCCTGCTCCCTCCCCAGGCCGCGGCAGGTGCCGTGCCCACGGCCGGAGGCCTCTTTCCTGCCCACGAGCCTTTCACTGCCACAGCCACCCCATCAGCTCAGCTGCCGCATCCTTCCAGAAGCCTTCCCCGGTCACGCCCCCAAGAGCCCTGACCTGGGCTGCACCTCGCCCGGAGGTGTCACGAGACACCAGCAGTGTTCCCTCGAGGAATTCTTGAATGACCCTCCGGCCCCCCCACTCCACAGCAAGCAGATGGCGGGCGAGGGCGCGGTCTGTTTCTGGTCACTCCTGTTTCTGGCACCATATACATGCTCAATACGTGATCACCAAAGGAATGAAGGAACGACTGAATGAAGACAACGTGCCGGGCGGGGAAACGTGGCAAGGCCGGGGGTCCATAACAGCCTTTCTAAAACTGTTAGATCAAGCCCAGGACCTTTCCCTGACCGGCAGGTCTTCTCTGTTCAGTCCCTCTTCCTTCTGGGATCCTCATCACTAGTATCTCTATTGTCCTTCTCAGCTGGATAAACTCCTATTTATCCTGCAAAGCCCCACTCGGTCAGCGTTTTTCAAAGTACAGGTTGTGACCAATTGGTAGGTTAAAAACCCATTTAGGAGGGACTGGACCAGCATTTTTTAAAAACGAAATCAAATAGGCTAGGAAATACTCTTTTTTCTCTATCTGGTTGCATCATTGTCTTTTGGTGTGTCACTTCACTACATGGGGGCCTGCACCTCTCCACACTGCACAGGTCTGGGATGATGTTTTTCTTTTTGCCAGGAGGTCCTGGGGATCGAACCCGGGTCCTCCATATGGTAAACAGAGGCTCAATTTCTTTAGCCATAGCCACTTCCCAGGGTAGGAATTATTAAAGTGTGTAGAGCATGCTTGGTATACAGAAAGAATTATCTGGTAAAAGCTTTTGTTTTATTTGCATGTGTTAGTATGAAGTATATTTCCAACTTTGGGTCAAGATCAAGTAATTTTGAAAAACCCTGCCGTCAGGTGTACAGATCTCAGCAGCCCACCCCAACCTCGGGCAGAGCGACACCCCCTTCACCAACTCACAGCACCAGAGAAAGTTCTGCCTTATACGCTCATCTCATGTTTGTGGTTTATCACAAGAATTAGGGGCCCGACAGTGTCTCGTCTATCTTATTCATCTTTGTGCCCCCAAAATGTCAAGCTCTGTGCCTGGCATCTAGTAGGTACTCATCATTTTCTAGAAATGATCCAAGCATAAGTGAGCTCAACAGTACCAGGTTTGGAAGCACCCTGATGGCAAGCCTCCGGTCTGCCCGTGACACGCTCTGTGAGCTCAAGCGAGTTATTCCATTTCCCTGGCCCCCTTTCTCCGTTTTAATAATAATAATAACCTCTGGAATTTATTGAGCATTCACTACATGTCAGGCAAAGTGCTTTGTAAACATTGCCTCAGTCATTCAACAGCTGTTTGGAGCACCTGCTCTGTGTGGGGCACTAACCTTCGCAAAATTATTGCCTGGTTTGTGGAATCTATTTACTATGTGCCAGGCATGGTGTAACCCCTGGGGATTGAACGGTGAGTGGTTCACTGGTCCCATGGATCTTTATCACTTAAAATCCTCACAGCACCCCTATGAGTGGAGACATCACCCATTCTGCAGACAAGGAGACTGAGGTAGAAAGTTCTGTCCAACTCTGAACCTGGCCTCTGTACCGCCACCCATCACAGCACCCAGGACCTAAGCTAGGTCAGATTCTTCCCCCAACTCACGAAGGCTTTCTGAATGCTGCTGTGTACCAGGCCAGCCCTGCCTTGGCGGCAGTACAGCCGCTGAAGGCCTGGGGGTTGGGGTGCTCTGGATTTAGCACCTACTGTGGGCCCTTCTTTGCTCAGCTTGGTTTGTACAGGAGCCCACACCTCATCTAGCTGACCTTTTTTGAGACCAGACCTATGATATTAAGTAAGCCTCTTTCTCTTTTTTTCCCCCTTTCCTTTCCTTTCGTTTCCTTCCTTCCCTTCCTCTCTCTCCCCCTCCCCTTTATTCCCTCTTCTTTTCCTTCTTTGTTTTTCATCTAAGCCATTATTTTTAGCGCTCTCAATACTCATCGCTGTATCGTAGCACCAGCTGCAGGAACAAGCAGCCGCAAACACCTGCAGCCAGGTGGGTAGTGACTCTCATTCTTTTGAAACAACTGGAATGTATTCCAGAGATACCAAGTTGTCCAAGATGCCCTGCATAAAATCCACAGATTAAAGAGTTTATGCAGTTTTGTCCAGATGCAGCGTGTGTTTTTCAACTAGGTGTTAAAATACATTTTATTGAGTATTATCACAAAATATTTCACTCTAGTTACAGTCAGCCTGTGTTTCATCTCACACAACATTTAATAGTTTCTCTCACCAATTAACAGAAAATCAAATAAGCTGGCTTGCAGATTAGTTAGTTTTGAGAAGCATACACATTTCTCTCTCTAGGCACAGGAGAAGTCTGATCATGATTTAGCTCATTGCAAGATGCATTTCCAAAAATATTTAGTACCTGTTTTATAACATAACTAAACTTATTATTTTGTAATTATTTTACAAATATAATTTATAATATTTAAAATACATATTTAAATAATTTTATATTGCTTTGATCAACCATATGCCAATGATAAGTGTAATGATAATTCAAGCCAGAAAAAAATGCTGTAACCCTAAGAGGCTTACAATCACAGAAAATGAAGCAAATCTTAAAATTTTAAGGAATCTATGCTACAGTAATTTGGCCCAGAGGTGGTGAGAGCTGGATCTGCGTGGTGACAAGAATATTTCTATGGCATGTGACATGGGCTAAAAGAAACGACAAAGACCACACTTATCGTTCTGAATCTTTCTAATGCTCTGGCCAGGACATGACAGAGTGAGGAAAACACAACTCAGAGAGTCAAAAGAAGTTCCCAGGCAGTAGATGTGGCTCAAGCAGTTGGAAATCTGCCTCCCACATGGGAGGCCCTGGGGTTCAGTTCCCGGTGCCGCCTAAAGGCACTGAGCAGATGCACCCAGCTGACACAATAAGCTGATGAACGAGGAGACACAACAAACAGGGAGCAGATGTGTCTCAAACAGTTGAGCACCTGCCTACCACAGGGGAGGTCCCAGGTTTGGTTCCCGGTGCCTCCTAAAGAAGACAAGCAGAGACAACAAACAGACACAGCGTGCAGATAGCAAGCAGGCAGACAAGGGAGCCACCTCGGAGATGTGGATAAAATAAAATAAATTAAATTAAATTAAACCTTCCCAGGGTCACCCAGCAAATCAGAAACAATTCCCTACCTGAGACAGAACTGAGTCTCCTGACCCCTGACTTTGAGATTTTTTTTAGGTTTTTCTTTCTTTCTTTTTAAAGAAGCTTTAGATTACAAAAATGTTACATTGAAAACAGGGGATTCCCATATGCCCCTACCTCCTCCCCCTCCCGCATTTTCCCCCATTAACATTTTACATTCATATGGGACATTTGTTACAATTGATGAACACGTACTGAAGCCTTGCTCCTAAGCATGGGCTATAGTGTACCTTACGGTTTATACTTTGCACTGCACAATTTTATAAGTTTTGACAAAACGTATAAAGGCCTGTATCCATCATTGCGAAATCATGCAAAACAATTCCAATGTCCCCAAAATGTCCCATGTAACACTTATTCTTCCCTCTTCCTCCTGATTTTGAGATTCTTTAGGCCCAAAGAATCAGAGCCCCCTTCTCCCAACTCCACGGAGGAGAGAGGTCAGAGCAACTTCTCCAACCAAAGAAAACCACCCAGGAAGTGCTTGGAGGTCTGCAGAATTGAGGTTCACCCCGCAGGTGACCAGAGGGGTCAGGTCTCTGGAGAAGGCCCGGGTTTGAGCAGCAAGAAGGGGTAGGGGTCGTGATTCTCTCTGCGTATCTCCCTGCAGAGGACTCCACCGCTCCTCAGAGGTCCAGAGAAATGCGTGTCCCCCGGGCACGGTCCTCGGGCGTCTCTTGGTTGTCAGAGGCCTGCCTGAAGGCAGCTGAGGACCAGTACCCACCTGCCACCCCCACTGCCCCACAGAATTATGCGGCAGTCACCACGGGCCCTTCAACTTGGCTCGACAAGCAGCGCCCCAGACCTCCCTAGGGTCCTCATCGCTCAGACAAGCTCCTGACCGAACCCCACGTTCACCTTGACCTTGGGAACCACAGGGGGGACTTGACATGGGGACTTGGGGGCGACACGAAACCCCTACCAAAGCTGCTGCAAGGGGTCTGTCGAAGGCGGGTCTGGGCGGGACGTTGAGCAAGCCCCGCAGCCTCCCAGAGCCTCTGCCTGTAAGGTGCACGATCAAGTCCTATCCCTGCAGGCTCGCTGCGAAGTCACTTCCTTTGTGCGCCTACCACGCGCCAGGCATGATCCTGGGCGCAGGGAAAGCAGCAGAGAAAAGTAGCTAGGAATGAGCCGCCCCCTTGAGCCCCGGGCCTGTGCGCTGCAGCGTGCAGCAACGCAGGAACCACCAAGTGCATTTCCTCCCCGACAGCCCCCTTTAGCTCCCCAGCTCCTGGCACATGCTAGGAGTGCAGCCATTATTAGGTGAAAGAATGAATGAATGAATGAATGAATGAATGAATGAATGAGTGAGTGAGTGAGTGAATGAGTGAGTGAATGAGTGAGTGAATGAATGAAGGAGATTTGTCTTGTTTTTGACTGGATCCCGGGTGCCTGGCCTAGAAGCCAGCATCTAGTAGGTACTCAACATACATCGGCTGAATGACTGAGTCCAAAAACCAACACCTGGCCCCGCAGAGGAGGGCCGGGTTTAGGCTCAGATCTGAGTTCAGGCCCCTGCTCTGCCGCTGACGTGCTGCGTGGCCGAGCCCTGTCCTGCGCCTGCATGTCCGCACATGGAGAGCGGGCACTGCGCCAACGCCCCCTCCCTGGGCGGCTGTGATGACAACACCCAGGCCCGGCCACACCAGGGGAAGAGGGGGTCGCCCGGCCACGGGCCCTGCAGGGCTAAGCCCCCCACCACGTCACGTGGCTGGTGGCCCTTCCTGCCCAGACCTCCGGACAAAAGGCCCAATTTAATCGAGCCGCCGCCACCGCCGCTGGGGCACGATGTGGCAGGTTTGTGGCCAATGTCTGCCGATCCGGTTTCGGGTAATATCCCCGCCAGGCTGCCCAGCCCGGCGGACAAAGGCTTCTTTGTTGCAAATATGTTTTTAAAAATCCCTGAAGATATTAGGCGTGCAAGGGGCGCTCACGCCCTGAAACAGTTCAGAAATTGTTTAACAATCGTGTTCCAAACTCGGGGGCGAGCATTTAAATCTGTCTCGCGCTTCCTTACCAGGAACGAGGCAGACTTGGGCCTCGGACCCGGCCTGGGAAGCTTCCAAGGCAAAATAATCCAAATTCCTATCCCAGCAACGAGTCCAGGGTCAACTAACGGAGCCCCTACTGGGTGCCAGCCTGACTCCACGTGTTACTTCTAATCCTCAGCACTTCGAGGGAGCGAGGCCGGGATTGCCATTACACAGACGGGGAAAGTGAGGTTTGGGGAAGAGCGGGCCACGTGCCTTGAAGAGGGTCTGTCTTAGCCTCTAAATTGCCTCCCATGTACCCTCCTCTTGGTTTGTTTTTTTGTTTGTTTATTTTGTTTTTTGAGGTACCAGGACCAGGGATTGAACCTGGGACCTCATATGCAGGAAGCTGGTGCTCAACCACCGGGCCACATCAACTCTCCTGAGTTCCCTTGTCTGTTTGCTTGTTAAGTTTTCACTTGTCTGCTTGCTGTTTTTCTGCTTGTTGTCTGTTTGTTTTTCTTTAGGAGACACCAGGAACCAAACCCGGGTCCTCCCGTGTGGGAGGGAGGCACTCAATCGCCTGAGCCACCTCAGCTCCCTGCTTTGTTGTGTCTCTCATTGTCTTTCCTCTTTGTGTTCCTTGTTGTATCATCTTGTTGTGTCAGCTTGCTGCACCTGCCCCTCGCACCAGCTTGCTGTCTTGCTTGTCTTCTCCAGGATGCACCGGGAACCGAACCCAGGACCTCCCATGTGGGAGGTGGGTGCTCAACTGCTCAAGCCACATCTGCTCCCCCCCCCCCCTTGTTTATGATGGCCCTGACCATGGAGGCCCTTCCCTTCTGGAAGCCCTTACCCCATGTGCACCCAGAAGGCCATCCTTCAGCCCCCAACCCTGTTCCTTCAAGTTCACGTGAGCACCTTACCCAGCACGTCTCTCCTACCCACTTGCCTTGCCGCCTGTGACCTCCCTCTGTCCCAGACCATGCCCTACACTTGCGTTGTTGACAACCAACGACAGCGACTGCTTTTCTAGGCTGCATAGTGCACTGAAGCATACAGACCTATCCTACCTTTGGGAGAGAACTATGGCAATGAACTCCGAATGGAATAAAAAAACACCAGCTCTACCTTGACCTTGATTTTCATAAGCCCTGTGACCAAGGGGAGGTTAATTAGCATTCCTTGATATGTTAAACATAAAGTTACCATACCATCCAACTCTTCCACTCATAGGTATATACCCTAAGAATTGAAATCAAGTGTTTGAACAAAAATCGGTACACCAATGCCAGTAACAGCATTATTCACAATAGTTAATAAGTGGTAAAACCTAAATGTCGTCATCAGATGAATGGAAAAACCAAGCATGGTGTACCCATACGATGGAATATTACTCAGCTATAAAAAGGAGTGGCGTTCTGCTACATGCTGTAACAGGGGTGGGCTTAGAAACATCATGCCAGGTGAAAGGGAGCCAGTCATGAAAGGCCACATGCTGTACAATTCTGTTTCACGAAATATCCAAAACAGACAAATTTCTAGAGACAGGAAACAGATTCATGGTTCCCAGGGACTGGTGTGGTGGGAAAATGGGTACAGAATCCCCGTTAGGAGGGTTGAAAATGTGCTGCTACGTGCTAGTGGTGGTGGCTGCACCGCATGGTAAATGCACTAAATGCCACTGACTTAGACGTTTTAGAACGGTTACGTGTGAATTTTGTCACAGTAAAAGGAAGTTAATTCACTCCTCTGCCCCTCTGGCTCCCCACTTCACACACTCTTGTGAGAAACCAACAAGGCAGCCTATTTCAAGAGCTTGATGCAGAGTGAAGGCAGTAGCTCTCTTTTATTTTAATCCTCCAAACCACTCCTTTTACAGCGGGCGCCAAAACCCAGAGATGACACGGCCAAGGTCACACAATCAGGTCGCGGCAGGACTTGACCCCGGTTCTGCCCATGTCGTGCGTGCCTCCTCGGAGAGAAGGGACATCTCCAGAACAGAGGATGCTCAAGTTAAAAGCCGCTGTCAACGCCCCACCTTTGCCGGGACGTCCTCAGGAGCCTCAGCTATGTTGACTTCCAAATGATGTTTTTTCAGCACAAAATCAGACCTTGATTTTGGGACTGGAGAGTGGTGATGGCTGCACAGCGTTGTGCATGGACGTAACGCCGCTGAGTTTTATGCTTGAAAGTGGTTCCCGTGGTCGATTTTATGTTACGTGCATGTTACCACAATTTAAAAAAAGCAAAACCCCTGCATATCACTCCCCTTTGGACAAGAGGTGGCATAGCAGAAAGGAGAGAGAGTCAGGAGACACAGGTGCCAGCTCAAGCACACCTGCCAATTGCCTTTTGCCAGGTAAGGTGACATCCTGGCAGGTTTAGGGCAAGGGTGTGGACACCTTCGGGGGCCCACTGTGCAGCGCACCCTGTCTGTCCCCTCTTACCCTGACTCCCACTCATTCAGGCGTTCAGTGAGTACCTTTCACCGCCCACAACGTCCGGAGCACCGTGCACGGCGCACGGCAGGGACCAGAGCACACGCGGCCTCTGCCGTCTCGGCTCTCCAGGCTGGCAGGTCTCAGTGCAGACACGGCTGCCTCCGGGAAACTTTTTCAGACTGTCCAGTGGGGCTTCTTTTGGCCCCCATCCCAGCACTGCCACCCTGTGTGGTCACTGGCCAGTCTCCACATCTAGACTCCTTAAAGACAGGAAGTATGTCTCCCTTGCCTCCCTATTTTCAGTTGTCCATACCGCTAGGGGCTCATGGTTGAAAGGGTGAAGTTGGGTTTGGATCCCAGGTCCTCTGCTTTCCGGCTGTGTGACCTTGGGCAATCCCTTTCCCTCTCTGAGCTCAGTTTCCCCAGTTCTAAAGTAGACAAAGCAGCATTTGGCTTTGGAAGATGTAAGAATGAAAACGAACTAGGTCCACAAAGCACATAGTAGGTGTGCAACCAAATGGCAGTGCCTCTCCCTCTTGGGACCGTTTCATGGACACAGGTCCTGATGAAGTGACGCCCGGGGTTATAGGATCATTTGCCGGAGGCCCATCAGTCCAGACTGCACAGTGTGGCTACAGGTGCCACCCTTCCAACATAACTCCCCTGTGGATACACCAAATACAGACTTTAGAGGACTGGTTGGGACACAGAAAACTAAGCCTTAGCTGGCTATTCCTCAAGAAAGCTGCGTGAAAGCTTTCATCCAGCGTCGTGTGTCGGTGAAAATCTGGACTTTGGAGCCAAGCAGACCTGATTCAAAAGGCTGCTCACCACTAATTTAAAAAACTGACTTTGGGGGAGCAGATGTAGCTCAGTGGTCGAGTGCCCGCCTCACATGTCTGAGGTCCTGGGTTCCATCCCCCATACCTCCTAAAAAGAAAAAAAAAAACCCTGACTTTGGACAAGTGCTTTGGACTCCTCTGAGTTTCATTTTCTTCCTCTGTAGATAACAAGGGAACTAAGGAGCAGCTAACTGGAGCGACTCTGATCAGAGAAGCGGGCGTGCAGAGCGCAAGCCCCGTCCTGCTGAGGAGGCGGCCGGGAGACAGCGCCCCTGGGAGCTGCAGCAGGCCAGCCTCCGATTTCCCGTAACTCGACGACTCCTACTCGCCTCCTAACTCTGGAAAATATTCTCTTAGCGTTTGCAATTCTTGATCTGGGCCCAACGCTGAAATTATGGTAGACTTTTTTCTCCCCCTCCTTCTTGACAGCTTGAGCAAGGGGAGCTGTTTTTGACTCTTGGGAGGGGAAAAACACACACGCGCACGCACACACCGCAAACGCCATCATTTTGCAGGACAAAATGTGCCCTGTGCTCCGGAGTGGGCGGCCCCGGCCGCGCTCCGGCTGGCTTCACAAACACTTAGTGTCACTGCAGGTTATGTAAGCGTGGTTTGGGCCTGAGAGTTTGGACGTGGCCTTGGGTTTTTGAAAGGAGGCAGAGGAGTTTGGGTGAGGAACCGTTTGGCCCAAAATAAATCCAAGAACTCAATGTGGAAGGAAAAAAAATCTCCGAGATTCTAAAGGAGGGGATATTGAGCTATACAGCTTGGCGCATCCAGAACTCAGGAAAGGCAAACCAGAGTTTGGCCTACGTGGCTTCTGCAGCCCCATCACGTACGTGGGCGGGGCCAAGAGGTGGGGGGCAGGGGGAGGTCACCTTGTGGCCCCTGCCGGGGTCAACATGCAGCCCGCGTCACTACCGGGGCTGAAAACACCAGTTCCTAATATTTTCAAAAACCGTAATTTTGTTCACTGAGTTTTCAGCCCCTCCAAGGAGCCCTGGATTTAGTGATTCCTGCTGGCTCTGGGGCCGTGGCGGGCAAATAAGATCTTTGTTCCAAAGGAAAGAAAGCAAGAGATCTAAGGTAACCCACTCATTCGTGATTAGCCCAAGACTTCCCCGATTTTAAAACTGGAAGTCTCCCATGCATGGAAACCTCTCAGTCCCGGGCTGATGGGGACAGCTGGCCTCCTTATGAGAAAGTAATAATGATGATGACGATGGCCAATTACAGAGCACTCCCAAACGCCCCTCGCCGTACTTAGCCCTTATATAAATAGCCCCACACTTCATTCTCCCAGCTACCTTTTCAGGTAGGTTTATTATGCCCATTTTATAGACAAAGCAACTGAGTCTTAGAGTGACATGGGTGGCAAGTGAAGATCCTCAGGGGTTATCAAAATTCCTGGGCCCCACCCCAGAGGGTCCAACCAGGTGGTGGGGGGACCTATGTGTATAGCACCCATTGCTGGTGTTCTGGGAGCAAGTAATCTCAACGTGTGAAGCCCAGGCTCACTTAGTGGGGAACGCCCTTGGAACAGAGCCCTGGGAGGTAAGTTCAAGGGGGCAGGCATTCAAATGGAAGGAACAGCATGGGGAAAGGCACAAAGCATGTAGAGGCTGGTGAGTGTGTAGCTGCAATGTCAGATCCTCGAGGGACAGATGGAAAGGAGAGGCCCCGGTGACCACCCACGCCTCCGCAAAGCTGACGCGTTTGGACTTTATCTTGAGGGCACCGAGGAGCCAGGGAAGAGATTGAACAGTACTGACAAGGTCAAATTTGTACTTTGGAAAGATCATTCCGGTTCCTGGGTGGCAGTTATGTTGGGAGGGGGCATGTCCGGAGACCATGGAGATGTCAGGAGGAAAGGAACAGAAACCCTGCTCAAACTAGTGGAAGCCAAAATGGGAATTCATCGTCAGCTTGCAAAATTGCAAAGCCCAGGGGTTGGCTTTTCTGGTTCAGGCATGGCTGGATCCAGGAGCTCCATTTAGGAACCAGTCTCTTTCTCTGTGTCTTGGCTCTGTTTGGGCTTCTTTCCAGGCAGTTCTCTCTGTGATGATAAAATAGCCCCCAGAAGCTCAAAGTTTGCCTCCTGTGGCTTAGCTACCTGCTCCAGCCTATTCCCTGGAAAGAGAATGCCTATTGCATGGTACTTTCAGCCAGTGTCCTAGTGCTGGCACTCGCTGGCTCTTTGCCTAGACTTCACCCGATCGCCTGGTATCTCATCGGCCAGGTCTGCATCAAGGCCCAGCCCTGGAATTAGGGAGTGGGATCAGCCCCACCCCAAATCCACAGTCTGCAATGGGAAGGCAACTAGTCTCCAAAGGAAAATCTGGATTCTGCTTCCAAGTGTCTTGACTGTGGACAATGGAAACCCCTAGAAGACTAGAAGCCATGGTCTTGTAAGCCCCATGCCAAGACCTGCTAATTCTGCAAGTGCCTATTAAAAGGGGAGAACCCCCAAAGTAGCTGCTGGTCTAGAGTCTGGGTTGAACAGGCACTGGAATCCCTCTGAATTATTAGGTCACCAGCTGAGGAAAGAGCTGCTGATTGATGGACCTGGGGTCCCATGAGATATCAATGTAAATACGAATCATGAAATCACCCAGACACGATTCATTCCAGCACGCAGAGCTGTAACTGCCTGGAGTGGGATCGTCAGAGCCTGAGCAAGGGGAGCAAACAGCCCTGAGCTCCCCACCCCTCCAGCTCAGCACAGAGCCCTCCGTGAGGTCACCGTCCCTTTACCTGGGTGAGCCCTGGGAAGGTGGGGACCACGTCCCCTATGTCCTCAACCTCACAGGGTCTGGCAACAAATAGTTGTCAGAGCAAGGGGTGGCTGACCCAGTTGTCTTGCATACCTCCGGGCATGGGAGGCTCACTGCCACCCAAGGCGGTCCATTCCTGCGTTGGACAGTTCTGCAGGAAACGCTGCCCTCAAGCAAAATTACAGCATGGGATCCAGGGGTCCTCCACCTTGGAATTTATCCTCAGGAGAGAACTCAAAAGCAGCAAAAACAAAGGATCATTTTGAAGATGTTGGTCCCAGCGTTCCCTCTCATGGTGGCAATATAGGAGGAGCAGGCACACATCCATGCTAAATGTGAACTATGAAAAGCGTGTAGAGACACGGGGAGTTGTGGTCTAAACAGAAGGCGAGGGAAAGCCGTCTCCACGGCGCCTGGGGCCACCTACGCTAAGTGTGCGATCCCGTGGGAGCATCCGGAACGGGCAGGGAAGAAAAGAGCTGTGGGGCCGGGGCGGCTTCCGCCTGTTTTCCAAAGTTTCCTTACAATAGGAGTCCCCTCATCCTATAGGTGCCCATTTCAGAGATGAGGAAACTGAGGCCCAGGGAGATGAAACTGTTTGCATGTGGTGGCGGTCGACCCTGAGGCCGCATGCTCGGCCCCTGCGTGACCCCACGTGCTGGCCGTCTCCTGCTGTCCCCACTGCCCCCACCCCAGGGCTGCCCCTTCCTCAGTTCCTGAGAACTGAAGACAGAACTCTTGCAGCCCACCCGGGGCCCCGCTTCTCTTCGACTCGTCCCCCATCACAGGCCGAAAGGAAGCAATGGCCAGAGAAGCCTCCGGGACAGGTGAGAACTGCCTGGAATAGGTTGGTGCAGCCGGGGCCTGACCTTTGCCAGAATCTCGGGAACACTCCAGGAGTGTCGGGGCCGCCCGGCACAGCCATCTGCTCTTTAGTTTGCAATTAAATCTGACCCAGCGATGAGGACTTAGTGCCACGTAGGGGCCCCCTAGCCACAGGGCGTCGCCGGGCTCCAAGCTGGGTGGAGAGTTCTAGAGCGTCGTTCACGGGGCAAAGAGCAGCCTCTTTAAGGCAAGTGGAAGAGGTGGCTTCAGTTGGAGGAGGGAAGGCCGTTTATTTCTGTTACCTTACTGTCTCTTCTGACAGTCACTGAGGGACACGTCACTGTCCCTGCCTGGCAGATGAGCTCCGAAGCTCAAGCCCGTGGGCGCGTCTCCAAACTTGTAAGTGCCGGCGCTGGGTTTCGAACACTGGCTCGTCTGGCCCCAAGTGTGGTCCTTGCCTCAGCCGCAGCCCAGGCGAAATGGCTGAAACAAGCACGACTCCCCACCCCAGCCCCAAATTCCAAGTTTTTCTGGAGACCCAAGACCCAGTCTTCGGGCGCTCATTCAGCAAACATTTAACGAGTATGGACTGTGTGCCAGAACCTGAGCTTAGCACTAGAGAAACAGGTGTGGAAAAAAAAGAGAGACACGGATCCTGCCTAAAGGGAGAGATGACATTTGACAAGCGCATGAAGCAGTACAAGGGGGGCACAAGGTACTAGGAGAACGTGGGGGTCACCGAGTGCTTCCCTGAGGAAGCACCACGTGGGCCGAGAGCTGAAGAGGAGAGGGGAGGGGTAAAAAAGCAAAGGGGGGGAACACCATTCCAGGCAGTGGAAAATGCATGTGCAAAGGCCCTGTGGTGGGACCGAAAGAGGCCAGAGTGACAGGAGTGCAGAGAGTGTCCAAGGACTAAGTAAATCGTGATAAATCCCTAACACAGTAGTTCCAGCTAATAATCGCCCCACGCCTGCCACACACCGATTCTGGGGTGCTTGTACAGAACGCTTCCATCCTCACAAAGCTGCAGTGATGAGGATATTTTTGTCCCCAGTTTACAGGTGAGAGGAAATAGCGACTCAGCTGTTGGAACTTTCCTGAGCCTAGCAATCAATCCCGTGTCCGCACGCAGCCGCCCTGCCTTGGTGTGTGTTCCATGCCGGGTCCTGGACAAGCGCTTTCCATTTGCAATGGCAGGGAGTTCTCTTAGCAGGGACTCCATTGTACAGAAGAGAAGAGTGAGGTTCAGACAGGGGATGTGACGCCTCCAAGGGCACAGAGCTGGCAAGTCGCAGGGCTGGGGTGGGGACCCGCGAGATTTGCCTCAAAGCCCAGGGCTCTTTCCACAGTGGCGCAGTTGCAGCGAGTCCCAAGTACCTCAGGCCTCACCCTGCACCCAGCCCCACCCCTGTGCGCAGAAGCGCGTGGGGGATCCACTTCCAGGTCCTTGCAGCCCCGGCGGCTCTGATCTGCGGCCTCAGTAGACCCACGGGCTTAATAGCCTCCTGCTGCAGGCCTGGGAGCTTTCTCTGCGAGTGGCAGCTGACAGGCGCAAGGACACGTGCTGCTCCTACCTCAGGGCCTGGAGCCCCTCTCTCTCCTTGGGGGTGTCCGTGTTATCACCTGCGTCCTTTGACAAGCCGACACCTTGGCCGGCATCGCGGTCGAGTCAGGCCAAGTCCACACTCCATCGCTGACTCAGTTTGGGCTCCGCAAAGGCAGACCGTGGGGCAAGGGTTCGAGTGTGAGCGCTTTATACGGCTGGGGATAGAGCCCTGGAAGCACGGGAGGGGAGCGGGGCCGTGAGGGTGGCGAGGCGGCAAATCACCTACGCACGCACCGAGGGGTGGGTTCCCAGCGCGGGCAGCTGGGGCGCGGCCCTGCCGGGGACCTCTGGGAGTTGTCCCACCGGCAGGACGAGGGCTCTGCAGGGTTCATGCCCCAGCGCCACCCCCCAGGCTGAGGGCTGCGCCCCGGGAGGGAGCAGGATGTCGACTCTCCACAGCAGAACACAGGGGCTGTCTGCAGCTGACCTCCACGAGGCCCCGATGCCTGTGCTTCCACCATAGCGGCAGGACGTTTATCCGGCCTTCCAGTCTGCCCTGCTGCAATATGGCTTGAGCGTCCTCGTGCCAGGAGTGCTACGCCCTGAACAGACGCTGTGGGAGGGCAGAACCATCGAGCATCTACTGCGCATCAGGCACCAGGCTGAAAGGCGCACTGTGCTGGCCTTGCAAAGCACGTGTGAGCGCGCGATCGTGCTTACTGGCTCTGGGTCCTAGGCAGGGGAATCACCTTCGAAACCTCAGTTTTCCCACCCATAAAGTGGGGATGATAATGGAACCTACGTCACAGGTTTGTTCAGAGGATTAAATTGTAAATGGTAGGGATTCTTCTCCGTATTGTTTTTTTTCCTTATCACTATATTTCACCAAGTTTAAGATACCATCAATTACAATTTTAGAGATGTTAAAACAAAAAATGGGGGAAGCGGACTTGGCCCATTGGTTAGGGCGTCCGCCTACCACATCTGCCTACCACGGTTCAAACCCCAGGTCTCCTTGACCCGTGTGGAGCTGGCCCATGCGCAGTGCTGATGCGCGCAACGAGTGCCGTGCCACGCAGGGGTGTCCCCGCGCAGGGGAGCCCCAGGCGCAAGGAGTGCGCCCCGTAAGGAGAGCCGCCCAGCGCGAAAGAAAGTGCAGCCTGCCCAGGAATGGTGCTGCACTCACGGAGAGCTGACACAGCAAGATGACACAACCAAAAGAAACACAGATTCCCGGTACCGCTGATAAGGATAGACGCGTTCACAGAAGAACACACAGCGAATGGACACAGAAAGCAGGCAGCTGGGGTGGGAAGGGGAGAGAAATAAAATTTTTTTTAAAAATCTTAAGGAAAAAAAATGGGGTGGGGGAACTATTTCTTAGAATTGATGGAACATGGCATTATCCCCATTTTCCAGATTAGGACCTTGAGGCTTGGAGCAGGGACCTGATTTGCCTGTTTTTCCTTGGCGTCCATCCCGTTCTCTGTTCTCTACTCCACACCCCCCACTCCACCCGGGGTACAGGGTCCTCAGCAGGGCACCCTGGTGTCAGGGCCTGGCAGATTCTGCTGCTAAAGCCACTCTGCGAGAGAAGACCCAATCCTTTCCAAACCAAGGATTACTTTATTCCACTGCTGTGTCAAAAAAAAGCAAAAGTCTGGAGCAATTATGCCGAAGAGGCCCCCGCCCACCCAACACCCTCCTCTCTGCCTCCGCCAAGATGACTCAGCCCCAATTATCCCCCTAATTGTCTCAACCTGTGTGGACTCCCAGCTGGGGCCCTCCTTTCCCCCAAACCGGCGTTACTGGTCCTCGCCGGCAGCAGTCAGGCCTCGAGACCCCCTCTTGCAATCGGAATGTGTTGCCCTGCCATTCCTCGTAAGCCTGGGTCTCCACGCCCCGCTCCCTTCCGCCAGCCGCCCCTGCACGCAGCCCAGCTGCCCACGGAGTTCAGGAAGACTCCTGTTCAGAACGGGACCTCTCCCTGGGGAGATGGCTCTGTCTCCGCCCTTGGCCTTGCCGTGCACTTGCTGACCTGCTTGGGGAAGGAGCGCTGTTGAATTAAGTCCCTCGAAGGGAGAAACTATCCTGCCTTGGCATCTGGATGCCACCCAGCTGAGCTGACTGCACAGGGAGGCCATTTAAGGCAAGAGGGATGGTTGGGAAAAATAAAAAACCAAACACCTGGCCCACGGGAGAGGAAAGGGGGCCTCTCGGGATGGGGAATGTTACGGCGAATCAGATTCCCTGAGCAAGACCAAGCAGACAGATTTTAAAATGAAAATTACAAGTGTTGGTGAGGACGTGGAGAATTAGGAACCTTCCTGAATTATTGAATTATTTCACAGCTATTGTGAAAAATAGTTTGTCAGCTCTTCGATAAGTTAAACCAAGAACTACCATGAGACCTGGCAATTCCACTCCGAGGTACACATTCGAAAGAATTGAAAGCAGGGACTTGGGCAGATATTTGCACATTGGTGCTCACAGAGGCATCATTCACAATTCCCAAAAGATGGGAGCAATTCAAGCGTCCAATGGATGAATAACTAAACAAAATGTGGCCTAGCCATACAATGGAATATTATTCAGCCATAAAAAAGATTCAAGTCCTGATAAATGTGATGAGGATGAACTTTAAGACATCATGTGGAGTGAAAGAGGCCAGTGGAGTTCATGCTTAATGGGTACAGAGTTTCTGTTTGGGATGATAGAAAAGTTTTGGTAATGGTTGGTGGTGAAGGCATCACAGCATTTGAGTATAATTAATAGCACTGAATTGTATATTTGAACATGGTTAAAATGGGAAATTTCATGTTTCTAAATGTTACTACCATAAAATTTAAAAAAGAATACAAGTAGAGGTCCATCAATGGATGAAGGATTAAACAAAATGTGGTATAATCATACAGTGGAATATTATTCAGCCATAAAAAAGAATGAAGTGTCTGATGCATGCTACAATGAAGATGGACCTCAAAAACACTGTACTGACTGGCATAAGCCAAACACAAAAGGTCACATTTTATACGAGTCCACTTACATGAAACATCGTCATAGGCAAATCCACAGGGACAAAAAGGAGATTCATGGCTGCCAGGAGCTATGAGGAAAGAGCAATAGGGAGTGGCTGCTAACTGGTATGGGATTTCTTTGGGGGTGATGAGATGTTCTGGAATTAGATGGTGGGGATGGTTGCACAGCTTCATGAACATACGAAAAACAACTGCATTGTGAAGTTTAAAATGGTTCACTTTATGCTCTGTGTCTTTTGTGTCAATAAAATAAATACAAGTAAGCAAAAATAAATAAATAAAAATCACCTGTAATCCTGGAGGGGGGCGTGACACAAGGAGACACAACAGCGAGAACAAGCGGGTGGGACAACATTCCATGCAAATGAAAGGATGCACAGAGTCACCCTGTGGGGGTGGGGGCAGTAAGCGGGGAAGGAGCTGGGGGTGGGCTTTTCCATTCAGGATTCAGTAAAGACCCCTTGGTTGGCTGAGAAAGCGCTCCTGGTATGTTGGTTTTATGCAGGAAGATGTCCCGTGAGTTAAGACCCAACGGGGAGATGGGCTGGATGAGGCTGGAAGTCTTACTTTTAATTGGCAGATGCACAGGAATGAATGGCCTCGACGCAGGACACTTGTCTGCGAGTGACTCACTGGTGTAGACGTCCCGTCACCGCCGTCTATTCCACAACCCGTTCCCACAGACACGGGCCATCACGTGTCTAATGTAGAGGCATCCTCCCAGCCCACTTGCCAGGCCTCTCCTTGCCTATTCATGTGTCCATGGACAACAAAGAGCATACCACCTTGAGTTTCTGGATTTTAAGTGAACCTAAATGATGTCATCCTACGTGGCTTGCGTGCAACTCTCTTTTCTCCGAAAACGTTAGTTTTCAAGATTCAGCCTTGCTGGTAAGTGTAGAAGTAGCTCATTCCTTTTCACTGCCATGTGGTATGCATACCCCTTGTTTTATCTATCCATTCCCTCATGGATGGAGATACGTCATTTCATTCCTGCCCTGCTTACTTGTTCTTTATCTCTTCTGAAAAAAAAAAAATGAGGTGGTCTCCAAGTTTCCACACACTGCCTGCCTAAAACGCAGGCTTTGCCTCCCGAGGAAGGCCAGGCAGAGACAAGGTCCATACAAATGCAAAAGAAATTTCACCCCACGGCTGAAAGGTGTGCCAAGTAAGTGTCTTAATTCTCGCCTCCGTGGCTGGCCTTGAACCACTTTTCACCGTGGAAGGCTTGCACAGCGCCTGTGGCTGCAGGGAGAGGGGGCAAGGCTGGTCGGTGGTCTGGGACGGGGTGGGGGGAGAGGAGGGCAGCGGGGTGCAGCTCTGCCGATCCCATCAGGGGGGCCCTGTCTGGTCCATCCACGGCGGCCCTGCCCGGGCCGCTTCCTGCCCCGGAGCAGCAGGACGCACCTCACGTCACACAGCAGGAACCCTCGCGCTGTTATTTATGTTGGCTGCCCGATCCAGGAAATTGCCACTGGATGTATAGCCCAGTGTTTGGGGATTAGATCCTCTTAGCATGAATCTCATTCTCCGGTATTCCCCAGTGACCCAGAACCAAGGGGCCTGCCCCACGGTGCATCCGTGTTTGTTGTTACAGGGAAAAAGAAAGAAACCGGAGCCCACGTCGAGGAAGTTCAGAATCAGAATCTACGGCCTGGTGGAAACACTGCCATATGCTTAATTGTGCTCCAATTACACAGAATGCTCCAGAATCGCTGCTCCGGGGTGAAGAGGCGCTAAGGGCCATTATCACAGTTGCACAGCCCTGTGCAGTTTTAGGTGATCTTTGCAACTATCACATGGCTACCGCAGAGTGGCTGGCCTCAGGGAAGGGAGAAACCGCCGAGGCACTCACACAAATGCTCACAAGGCACCAGGTATGGCTCGAGTCCCATTCCGGGCACTGAGGACAGGGCAGCAGGCTCTCGTGGAACTTCTATCCCATGGGGAGACACACACACACATCATATGTGAAGAGTGAAAGTGCTGACAGTTTGGGGAGGAGAGTTGTTTTATATAAGGTAGTCTGGGGGAAGCAGATTTGGCCCAATGGATGGGGCTTCAGCCTACCACATGGGAGGTCCACGGTTCAAACCCCGGGCCTCCTTGACCCGTGTGGAGCTGGCCCATGCGCAGTGCTGATGCACACAAGGAGTGCCATGCCACGCAGGGGTGTCCCCCGCGTAGGGGAGCCCCACGCACAAGGAGTGCGCCCCGTAAGGAGAGCTGCCCAGCGCAAAAGAAAGTGCAGCCTGCCCAAGAATGGTGCCGCCCACACGGAGAGCTGACACAGCCAGATGACACAAGAAAAAAGGGACACAGATTCCTGTGCCGCTGATAAGGATAGAAGCGGTCACAGAGGAGCACACAGCCAATGGACACAGAGAGCAGAAAACTGGGGGGGGGGGAGGGAGGGGGAGGGAAAAGAAATAAATAATAAATCTTAAAAAAAAATAAAATAAAATAAGGTAGTCTGGGAAGACTCCTCCCCACCCCCCAACCACCCACTACCAAAGAGGGGACATTGGAGCCTCCGTGGAAGGGAGGTGGAAGGGGATTTGGTGGAACTGTTCCAGGCAGAGGGAACAGCCAGTGCTAAGGCCCAGAGGGGCGGTGCCTGGGGTGCTGGGGAGACAGCCAGCAGGAGACCGGCGTGGCTGGAGAGAAGAGGGAGAGCAGGGTCAGGAGAGGGTGAGGCCAGCACCAGGGCTGTGGATCGTGGCAGGAAAGCACAGTCACAGAGTGAGCTGGGGGGCTCTGGGCAGGGGCACGAGGGATGTGACCGGTTTGATGCTTTAAAGAACCGCTCTGGCTCCTCTATGGGAGGGGAAGGGGCCACGAGGAAGCCCTGGAGCAGGATCCAGGTGAGGGGAAGGTAGCTGGCCTGGGTGCGTTTCCTAAGCAATAGGCATGGTGAGGAGAATCAGATTCCGGGTATATTTTGAAGGTAGAGCCAACAGGACCTGCTGATGCATCCAGCGGGGACACAAGAGGCGCCCCTGACCCCCTCCCAGAGCTGGGGGTGAGCCAGGGCTCCCGCTCGGCCGTGCCCGGAGCTCTCTCCACCGCAGCCCGTCGCTGGGGGCGTTAGTTTGTCCACTAGAACAAGCATGCTTTCTGCAGCTCACTCCAACAGAGTCAAGCCAGCAGGGCCGATGCCTCTCGAAGGTGATTCCCAGGTGCCTTTTAGCAGCTATAGACTCTACTCCTCACCTCGATTCCCTCCTGCCAACGAAATGACGGTGGGCAGGGTGTAGGGCCAGGACAGGAGTCACCGACAGCTCAAACCCATATAAATGATCTTTTATGCTTGCCCCCATTTTAAAGCCACAATCCAGAGGAGAACAGATTCCTTCCACCTCCATCGTACAAGGAAATTAGACTCCGAGGTGGGCGCTTCTGCTGCCCGAGGTAACAGGGCAACTTGGCGGTACAGCTGGGGGTGGGGGGAGCTCAGGTGAGGGGGTTCACCTGGCGGAGCCCTGCACAGGTTGAGGCGTGAAGGACCGCCGTGCTGGGAGCCAGCTGGGGCCAGGGCTGGGGCCCGCTCCTTCCTCTCGGCTCAGCCTGTTTCCCGGGCTCCGTGGCCGCCAACCCCTGGCTGGAGACCCCACACTGGAGTCCATCTTCATGCACAGCCCTCTTTGGGGAGCTGTGGACTTCAAACGTTTGAAAGTCCTAAGGGATTCAGGCTTTGTGGATCAGGCACGAGGGATCCAGCCTCTTGTTCTTTTTGCCTTAGAAATTCCCGGGGCCTCCAGGGAAGAAAGAGCCACTGCGTTCTATCTTGGAAGTTTCAAGGCTTTAATCTATTCTATTAAAAAATATTCTAGGGGAGCAGCGTAGTTCAGTGGTTGAGCACCTACTTCCCATGTACGAGGTCCTGGGTTCAATTCCTGGTAACTCTTAAAAATAAATAAATAAATCCTAGATTGAATTCCTGCCTTAGAATTCCCTTGATCTAGTTTCTTTTTTTTTTTTTTTTTTTTAAAGATTTATTTATTTATTTAATTCCCCCTCCCCTGGTTGTCTGTTCTTGGTGTCTATTTGCTGCGTCTTGTTTCTTTGTCCGCTTCTGTTGTCGTCAGCGGCACGGGAAGTGTGGGCGGCGCCATTCCTGGGCAGGCTGCACTTACTTTTCACGCTGGGCAGCTTTTCCTCACGGGCGCACTCCTTGCGCGTGGGGCTCCCCCACGCGGGGGACACCCTTGCGTGGCACGGCACTCCTTGCACGCATCAGCGCTGCGCATGGGCCAGCTCCACACGGGTCAAGGAGGCCCGGGGTTTGAACCGCGGACCTCCCATATGGTAGACAGACGCCCTAACCACTGGGCCAAAGTCTGTTTCCCTTGATCTAGTTTCTAACTTGGAGAACGTATGTGGGAAGCAGGTCTGGGCTACTTTCTCTACCGTGAATATTTGGTTGTATCTGATCATTCCTTTGTTCGGTCTTCCCTGGGGTTGACTATAAGCCAGGCACAAGGCTAGGCACTGAGAAGGCAAAGCCTCTTTCCTTGAGGACCTCGGTCAAGGGCAAGTGAAAACGCAGTAGACGGTGATGATGTTGTGTACTAAATTCATGCAAAATGTTCCATGGCTCTGCCGTGTGCCAGGCGAGGTCAGGGCCCTGAACGCACTCAGGCCAGGGCTAAGGGCCTAGGTTCAAGTGCCCATGAGACTCACCTTGGGAACTGAGGACAATGCAGATCTGGGAAGCGGATGTGGCTCAAGTGATAGGGCCTCCGCCTACCATATGGGAGAACCTGGGTTCGATCCCTGGGGCCTCCTGGTGAAAAAGAAGAGAAAGCATGCCCGTGGGACAAGCCAGTACCCACGTGGTAAGCCAGTGCCCTGTGCAAGTGAGTCATGCAGCAAGATGATGACCCATCAAAAGAGAGACAAGGGGAGAGTCAAGGTGAAGCACAGCAGAGACCAGGAACTGAGGTGGCACAATTGACAGGGAACCTCTCTCCACGTCAGGGGTCCCCAGGATCGAGTCCCAGTGAATCCTAGAGGAGAGAAAATGAGAAGAGAAAACAACACAGACAGCAAAAACAGGGTGGGAGGAGAGGAAGGGTGTGGGGGGGGAATTAAATAAATAAATCTTTAAAAAAAAGGACATGCATGTCGCAGGCCTGAGCCCTCAGAGGCACTCATTCTGCAGGTCTGGAGCGGGGCCCACGTAGAGCCAGCCATCAACCATCCCAGCTTGCCCGGGACTGAGAGCTCTCCCAGAACATGGTCCTTCAGTGCTAAAACCAGGACGGTCCTGGGCAAACTGAGAGGATGGGCCGCTAGGTCCAGGAGTCTGCATTTGAACGTGGTCCCTTGGGGACTCAGATGCAGATGGTCCTTGGGACACCACGGGCGCAGAGAGGAGGCCCTGACTCCCAGTGCCCTTGGGGCAGCTGGGGAAACAGCCAGCGGCAGTTTGCAGGGGGCAAGTTGGAATGGCAGGGGGAGGGCTCATGGGCAGTCAGGACCCCCGCCCTCCAAATGAAAGTGCCAGTGGGATTCAAGACCCAAAACCTGCTGACCTAGATCTGCTGGGAGTATTCCCACCCAGCATGATGGGCCAGCGAGAGGAGCCATGACAATGAAAAAGGGTTGACTGGCCCGCTGGGCGGAGACGCCCGAGCCTGTCAAAATGGCCGGCCAAATTTCCCAGCAGCCCCCAGCTGAGCGCGGCTGAGCTTCGGCTTCCGTGGGCGGCGGGATATTTGGAATAAAGGCTCAACCTTGGAGAAGCATCCATGGAAACGTCACTGGTCTTAAAGTCATAGCAGATGCGAAGCCAGCTACACGGGCAGACATAACTGATAAGAAACAGCCCAGGAGAGAACAAAACCTCTTCCGATTAGGTCAAGGGTAGAACCCCCCCCCAAAAAAAAAAGACGTCCAGGGGGTCCCCCATGGCAACTTGGAGGAACGCTGTTGCTCCTGTGGAACAAGCCGACGCCTCTGTGCCGCTGCGCTCTATATGGACGGCCCGACAGGGCGGCCTTTGGAGGCCTCCACATCAGCAAATAAATATTACGTCTCCATCTTCAGCTAAGCAGAGCTGTGGTGCATTCCTATTACTTCATGTGGATTAACCATCTGGAAGTTGAATCAAGCCACAGAGTAAAGAATGGGATCCAATTTTGCATTCACCAAAATAAGCCGTACTAGTCTCAATTTATGGCAGATGGTTATGCAGTCTCAGCGGGCCAAAAGATCTCTCTGCAAAAGAATAAAGTTTATGCCAATTACTGTAATAGGAACCAGCTCACCAACCGTGTGGGGTTGACTAAGATCGCAGCTATTGTCGTACAGCTCATAAACCGCGGGGGGCCCGGGGAACGAGGGGACCCGGTTAATTCATTAAGATAACGCGCGAGAGCAATGAGGAGCAGAGCGAGTCATAAAAGAGAAACATTTCCTCGCCGAGGATGGAAGCGAATCAAGGTGGAGTGGCTCTTCCTGGGATGAGGCCTGGGTTAGGTAGGCCTTGGGTCAGGGCAGGGAAATGGTTCCCGCTGGCCGCTCGGCCGCTCCGTGGGGAAGGCCTGGATGGAGGCGGTTTGAATTCTGACTTCTCTGCTCCATTCATTCCAAACAGATCTGCGGAGGTCTTCCGCTCCGTGGCGGGCAGCGGGGAGGCCCTGGAAACACAGCGGCCGGTGCCTGCCATCGCTGCTCCTTGTTTCTTCCTTTCAGAATGCCCAGCCTGGCTGCGATGGCAGCGCACAGTAGGGATGCCGGCCTACTCGGGAGGTCAGGGGAGGCTTGGGCGAGGACGCGGTCCCTGGGCCTGAGGCTGAAGGGTAAGCAGGGGAGGGAAAAGGGTTCTAGGCTTACAGGACAGGCTTGGGTGCCAGGGGACCCGACAGGAAGCCGGGGAGTACCAGGGCTCCAGCTGCAAGGGAGGAAAGAGGTTTGTCCGTCCTGAAGGAGGTTTGTCCTCCTTCCTGGTGGAGAGGCCTCTGGCTGCAGGAAGGCGCCACCTCTTCCCAGCTGAGGGCCTGTGGTCAGTTGCTGACCTTCGCGCATTGGTTTCTCAAAGGTAGGCATGGCGTGCTATGGAAGACGCCGCCCTCTTCCCAAGCGGCTGTCTTATCTGAGCGAAATGCGGCCAGGGACCTCCTGGCCAACATTTCCTCAGAGATCAGTTTCCATGCCCTTCCCATCCCAGCACCTTGAGTGTCCTGCTAGGGCTGGAGACTGAGCAGGTTTAGGCAGCTGGTTTGGGGTAGATCCGGCTACAAAAGAAGGTTGCCCATTTCCTATATAGTGTTTGTTCTGCTTTTGCATTTATTTTTTTAGGAGGTACTGGGGATTGAACCCAGGACCTCGTACACAGGGAGCAGGTGCTCAACCACTGAGCTGCATCTGCTCCCCAATGAGAGTTGGCTTTTTCACTTGTTTTTAGGAGGTACCAGGCATCGAACCCAGGACTTCGTACATGGGAAGCAGGTGCTCAACCCCTTGAGCTACACCCGCTCCCCATGTATTTGTTTTTCAGTGACAGCGACTGAACTAAAGAAGGCTGCTATTTGGGGCTCACAGTTTGCCTGGGACTGCCCTGGTTTTAGCACCAAATGTCCAACCTCAGGGAAAACCCTCCATCCCAGGCAAACCGGGAGGGGCTGGTCACCCTGGCTGCCTAATAGATAACCAGGGGGGAGTTGAGGAGATTTTCATGCGTTACTCATACCCCTCGTTTCACAGCCGCCTCGTGTTGTTGGTGTTATTTCCCCAACCTCCGCGGGCAAGACCCCGAGGCTGCGAGGGGCCGAGGCTGCCTTGTGGGGCCGTTGTTCAGTAAGAGGAGGTGGCAGCCTTGGAATGCAGGCCTCGCGTGCCAAAGCCCCTTCGGCCGGCCGACAGCGGCAGCATCCATTCACAAAGCCCGTGGTATCAGTTGGGATGGCAGTTTCCCCTTCCCTGGACAGGCTGACAAATAAGGGAACAAAGCTCTTTGTAGGCAACAGTAATCCCACTGTTCCTAGCGGGGACAGGCGGTTCCTCCGTGCTCGCACAGAGGCCTGAGCAAACATGGGGGCCTGCAGCTTATCCCGGTGGCCGGGAGCCAGGGCTAGGCCGGGCCAAACTCCCCCGGGACCCTGGGTGCCCGTGCGGGGCGCAAACAACCCGGGGAGAGAGGGGGCCACGGTGGGGAGCGGATTCCAGGGCTAGCGGGAGAAGCCCGGGCGGAGGCCCGGCGTCGCCGCGTGCTGGGAGCGCGCCAGCTGCGAGGCAGGCTCTCATCTCGGTCGCGCAAGTGGAAAATCTGAGCCTATCAGGCTGGAAGGGGCTGGGGGGAACCCTGAAGTGCCCCCTAGGTTTTCGAGCACGCGCCTAGGAAGGGAAGTGAGCGTGGGCCCCCAGATGCCTGACTGAAAACCTCCTCCCCGGTGATGGCAGCGCTGCTGGCTATTCCTGTACGGGGAAGCGTTTTCAAGACCTGGGCGTTACAAAAGTAGTTTTAAACAAGACCCTGTAATGTAATGTAAAGTGGTAAAGACAATTCTGGAAGAAAAAAAAAATACCACGCTACCAGCGCGTGGCTCCCTTCCAGGTGCATCCAGGCAGCTGAAGTGCCGGCAGTTCTCGGCTTCTCACCTGCCGTAGCTGACCTTGTTTGTTTCCACACGCACTTCAGATAGATCATGAAACCTTTCACCCAAGCACATTTTTTTTTTTTTGAGATACTGGGGCCAGGGATTGAACCGGGGACCTCGCACATGGGAAGCGAGCACTCAACCACTGAGCCACTGTGGCTTCCCTGAGTTGTTTTTGTTTTCTTTTTTAAGATTTATTTATTTCTTCCCCCTTCCCTCTATGGTCTGCTCTGTCCATTCGCTGTGTGTTCTTCTGTGTCTGCTTGTATTCTCATTAGGCAGCTCCAGGCACCGATCCTGAGACCTTCTAGAGTGGGAGAGAGGCGATCACTCTCTTGCACCATCTCAGCTCCCTCTTCTGCTGTTTTCTTATTGTCTCTCCTCTGTGCCTCTTGCTGCGTCATCTTGCTGCACCAGCTTTCCATGTCAGATGGCGCTCCTGCACAGGGCGGGACTCTCTGTGTGAGTCCACATGGGCTGGCGCTCTGCGTGGTTCAGCTTGCCCTCATCAAGAGGCCCTGGGCATCAAACCCTAGACCTCCTATATAGTAGATGGGGCCCAACTGCTTGAGCCCCATCCATTTCCTTTGTGTCTCTTTTTGTTGCATCATCTTGCTGCATCAGCTCTCTGCATGGGCCAGTACTCCACGTGGGCCAGCTCGCCATGTGGGCCAGCTTGCCTTCACCAGGAGGCCCTGGGTATCGAATCCTGGACCTCCTATATGGTAGATGGGAGCCCAATTGCTTGAGTCACGTCTGCTTCCCCAAGTTGGTTTTTACGTTTGCTTGATTTTTCTTTTCTCTTCAGGAGGCACCAGGGACCAAACCCGGAACCTCACGTGTGGGAAGCAGGCGCTCAACCACTTGAACCACATCTGCTCCCTGACTATAGGTGACGTAAAATAGAAAGCTCAGATACTGGAGAACCACAGACCCTCAGATTTCACACCATCACAAAAATCAAACAGTAGGGGTGGGCTGGGGGAGGAGTTGGGGAAGGGTGAAGGAATTGTCTTAGGAAGCCTCGCCTCCAGCGGATGCCTCAGGTGTACGTAAAACGCAACACGAGGGTTCCCCGAGGTCAAGAGGGGCGAATGTGACGCTGTCTCGTGGGAAATGCTTCCTTGCCTCTGAACTCTGGGAAGTGTGCCTCTGTCCTGGATGTTTGCTTCTAAGTGGTGTTTAAGAACAAAGTGTGTCTCAGCAGAATTCTGATCACCAGGGCCGCTGCCTCCACTGACCCCTCCTGATGGCCACAGGCGGGGAGCTTTGGAGTTCTGAGGGGCAGGGAGCCAGGACAAGTGGTGGTCACGCACGACTCTGGACTGGCCCCTGCTTTAGAACCCTGGTGCCACTTTCTACAATATGAGCTGAGGTAAATTAGGCATCTGTGCCTCGGTTTCCTCATCTGCAAAAGGGGGATAACAGTACCTACTTTATAGGGTGGCTGTGAAGATTAAATGAGGCCATTGACATATTGTGTTTCAAACAGCGCCTGACACATAGTAAGCCCTACAGAGCGCCAGCAATTTTTCTTGCCATCTGATGAGGTGTTAAGAGGAAAGAGCAAGTGAAGAATCTAAAGCAGAGGTCTGTAAGCTTTGGCCAGATCCGACTGCCACCTGTTTGCGTAAACGAAGGTTTATAGGAACACAATGGCTATCGTTTGTTTAGGTGTTCTCCTGGGCTGCCCTACAAGGGAAGAGCTGAATAGTTGTCACAGAGCCCGTATGACCTGGCAAAGCCCAAAACATTTCCTATCTGGCCCTTTCCAGGCTAAGTGTGCTGGGCCCCTGCTCTCAGGGTGATGCTGACACACAGCTGCTCTGGGCTGTTCACTCATCCTGCAAGAGCGTCTCTCTCCAAATGACATTTTGGATCCAGTAGATGGGAAGCAACTCACAGCTTCTCTTGGTTGGCTGAGAAGTTGCTTGGGGGCCTCCTGAGCAAACATGTCATCAGGATTCCGGGCTGCAGGGAGCCAGCGTGCAACGGGATGCCTGGAAGCGAAGCGTCTGCTTAGCGCGCACGTTAACAAGCACTGGGAGCCTCTCCTCCGTGCCACCTCACGAGCCTTCCTGTCTGGGAGGAGGTATCAGGGACCCACAAGGCAGAGGCGTGTCAAGGCGCCTTACTGCTTCTCAGAAATCCAAGGAGTGAACAGACTCGACTCAAGGCTGAGGGTCACTGATGCAGGGCAGCTCTGGGCTGAACTTCAAGGCCAAGGCCTGGCCTTCCGGAACCCCATTAGGGAGCCATGCTGCCAAGTCCTGGTCGACACATTTGCAAATGGCATCGACAGCGCCAAATCCCAATCACGGAAAACGTATAGGCAACCTCCGAGCTTTTTCACAAGTGAAGCGTTTCGCCTAACAGCCACAGATGGTATTTTCTGGACAACAGACACACAATGAAATACAATATGCCAATTGAGAAGAATTTAACCGGCATTATTGTCATAGTATTTCATACATCAACAGCTTTTGTTAGCACATCGGAGCGCTACCCTTCAACTTTCATCAGTTGGTATTGGTTGTGAATTAGATGGTAAATAGCATCCACTGTCTTCTATGCTTATGGTGCAGATAAGTCAGCACTGTTCCTTTTATCTGGGCCTGACCCGCCAAAGGCTGTGAAGGCTCAAGAGCATCTTTGGCCCCAGATGAGGCACGCTGGTCACGTGGGCTGTGACTGCATTGGGTATTGGGACCGCAGGGAGCCAGGCGGGTGCTCAAGCAGAGACGTGGCACGATCAGCCATCAGGGTCATCTCAGAAAGTCCCCTCTGGCAGAGCCTGATGAAAGAGATCCATGCCATACCCTAGACCAGGGGTTGGCAAACTATGGCTCCTGCCAGCCAAACCTGGCCTGCCCCGTCTGT
This sequence comes from Dasypus novemcinctus, assembly GCF_030445035.2. Lineage (NCBI taxonomy): Eukaryota > Metazoa > Chordata > Mammalia > Cingulata > Dasypodidae > Dasypus > Dasypus novemcinctus. The sequence continues at coordinate 36,602,223 of NC_080691.1, forward strand.
TTAGATAAAGGTTCACGGGAGGCAGCATGTGTATTCTCTAAGCTGCTTTCACAGCACAAGAGTAGAGTAGTTGTGAAAGATCATACAGGCTGCAAAACCTAAAGTTTACTAGCTAGTTCTTCACAGAAGTCTGCAGGCCCATGCCCCAGATGAGAGGAAGGCTCAGCACGACATGGCTTGGACCAGGAAATAAAAGAGGGCAGGAGTGCCCAGATTTTTGACTTGGTGACCAACCAAGGAAGCCAGGGACAGTTAATGGACAAATGGAAGGACTAAGAAGAGTTTGCTTTTAGACTCCTTCAGTTTGAAGAGGCCCAAACTTGTGGTTTACGTGGCTGGAAAGCAAGGAGCAAATGCAGACCTGGAGCTCCCTCCACTGTTATTAGACTCTACAGATTGCTACCAGAATTGTTATACCCTGCTACAGTCAACTATTGGGCTTTAATGCTCCAAGGGCAGAAATTAGATCTTATTAATTTTTTGGTTACACTCTTGTCCATGACTTCCAGACTCAAGAGGACTTGACACGGGGAAGGCAAATATCTGTTGTGGGCAAAAGGTTGCAGTTTCAGTGTCAAATGTTTTCATCAGGGGAGGTGACGTTTGGGTACAACCATGGCTCCAGTCCCCAAGGAGCTTCTCCAAGCTAATTTGTGAGACAAATGTACAACACATAAAGATGACAGCATCTATATAGGACGGGGCAGAGTCTGGAGGAACCAAATAGGGGTGTGCACTGCTTCAGAGGCCATCACTCTGCGTCGAGGAAGCCTTCGTGGAGGACGTGGCGCTTGGCCCTGGAGCTCTGAAGGATGGGTAGGCGTCCGATTACTTGGAGGTATCCCCCTTCCAGGGGGAAAGGGGGGGAATTCCCTAGCCTCCGTTTTTCCAGCCCTTTCAAAAGGGGTTGCAATGAACTCCAACCACAGAAGGGCAACTGGAGGGCGATGAGTATTTTTAAAGGCTCCCCATAGGACTCTAAGGTGCAGTCAGGGTTCAGAAGCACATTTTAGGGAAGTTTACTTTTTTTCAAATCGAACATCAGGAGTAAGGAATTCCCAAGATGCAGTCTGGGGACAATGGGAAGTCTGGTTGAAATGGAGGAAATGTTCTTTTTTCATCTAAGGACAAATTTTAATTAGTGACTTAATTCAATGGAAGAGAAAAATGTAATCGGACACGCAGGTCTTGGAGCAGTGGTTTTTAATAGGGAGTACAATCCTCTCTGTTGAGTGCAAACTATTGGCAGGGGGTGGGAAGTGTGGGAAGCAAACAAAATTAATTCTAATTTGCCTTTAAAAAAGGGATGGCCTCATGACCCAGCACCTTCAAATGAAGAGGGGAATGGCCACACAAGTGTCAGGTGCCCCAAACTGCCGAGCCCCTCAGCTTTAAATGTCTAGTTTGGCTGCAGAACTTTCGTGAGTGGCACCTTTAGGATATGTCAATTCTTTTTTTACCAACCCAACCCAGCCTGGTCGAACAACTGGTTTTGAGGGGACCTGGGCTGCTTCGTATTTACAAGCTAGAAGGTACAACCCGAGTTGGCACAGCTGGGCTCCCGAGAGGCCCTCCCCATCACGAGCAGATGCCCTGAGCTCCACGTGATCACCTGTAGCCTGTTCTTCAGCACTCTCGCACCCTCCCTCCCAGCCATGTGAAGTTCCAAAGTCTGAAAGAGCCAGTGGGTGTAAAATGGAAAAGCTTATCTGGACCCACGAAACTCCAACTCAGGTTATTCTGTGGTTCTCGTATTGGGCCTGAGGCCCTATGAATAATGTGGCACACTCTCCCCCAGAGTGATCAGGGAATATTCCACACCACCCTCTTCCCCACTCCACTGAGAGAACGTGGGCACAAATGTCAGCAAATACCTCTTACCTCTGGGAGCCAAGATAGGAGGAGGAGGCTGGGCTGTGAAATTTTGCATCTTAACAAACTGAAGAGGAAGCGGACTTGGCCCAGTGGTTAGGGCGTCCGCCTACCACATGGGAGGTCCAAGGTTCAAGCCCCGGGCCTCCTTGACCTGTGTGGGGCTGGCCCATGCGCAGTGCTGATGAGCGCAAGGAGTGCCCTGCCACACAGGGGTGCCCCCCACATGGGAGTGCGCCCCCGTAAAGAGAGCCGCTCAGCACGAAAGAAAGTGCAGCCTGCCCAGGAATGGCGCCGCACACACGGAAAGCTGATACAAGATGACGCAACAAAAAGAAACAGATTCCCGGTGCTGCTGAAATGGGGATGGAAGCGGTCACAGAGGAGCATGCAGAGAACGGACACTGAGAGCAGACAACTGCGGGGGAAGGGGAGAGATGATAGATAGACAGATAGACAGACAGACAGACAGATAGACAGACAGACAGATAGATATGAAGAGAAGAAAGGTGAACTTAAAAGTCAGGTGGTGGTCCACAAAGAAAGGGATCCAAGGGATTTTAGATCAAGTAGGAGGCAGTCTGACAAATGACCACAACAGACAGGGAGAGATCACACTGGAGACAGCCTAGCATGTGCCGGAGCATTTGCATCCAATGATCCCAACCCTACAGCTGGATACTGTGGTCTCCACTTCACAGACGAGGAGACCAGGACTCCACGAGGAGTCAGGAGCGGCCCCCAGGGTCCGCCCAACACTAGGCCCTCGGCCAGCACCCTGGGCGCCTCCTGCCTGCACTTCTGCTTGATGGCTAAGGTCCCTCTCAAAGGACTCTCTACTCTTAAAAGACTATCCATCAGGCTACAGTGTAACTTATTTGTCTCATGTCTGTCTCGCACACAGGACCTCCAGCAAGACTCAAGTGCTAGACATAGACACATACACGCCGAGGGTGCTGAATGATGCATGAAGGACAGACCGCTGATGTGCAAACATGTCTGACATGAAACACTGCAAAAAGTGAGCTCAGAAAACCACCACCAAAAAACCCAGAAGTATTATGTTAAGCATTAAATCCATCCATATAGCTGGTTACTCTTGTCTAATGTTGAGCAGCTCTAGAATGTGCTAGAACCATGAGAAAATAATTGCTACACATCCAAACACAGCAGATGGTAATGACCAGTCCTAGAAGGAGGGATAAAACAGAGCCTGAATAAGCAGAATCAAATGGCAAAAACCTTACTGCCTTAAAAAATGCTTTGAGTTTGTAATATTTTCCCCTTTAAAAGTATTAATAATTAAAAATATAAAAACCAACTAGAGCCCAAGAACAATTCTTTCCTTTATTGCTCAGGTTATACATATATATAAATATATTAGAAGATCCTGGGGACTGCAGGCAGAACCTCGTACATGGGAAGCAGGCACTCAACCACTTCTTGAGCTACATCCACTCCCCTATTGCTTAGGTTTTAAAGACAAAATTATTTAAGAAACCAAACATAACAACCTAATGTGCCATTGGTGCATTTTGAGAATATGACTGCATTATGAAAGAAAATTTTTTTCCTCTATTTTTCCCGCAGTGGTAGTGATGGAAATTAGAGAATTCTTGAAAACCTAGCAAGGAAGTGGTCCAGTGTTCCAAACCAGACGTGGCATCAGGAAAACCACTCAAGCACACAAAGTGGCATTTTGTGATCAAATTTATTTTTTGTTTAAATTTCATTTACTTTGTTTTACTGTAATTTACACAAGAGACTGCCAAGTAAACTAGGTCTTTTACATTCACCGCGCATTCCCTCAAATCTCCACAGTTGTTAGAAAAACATTAAAATCCACGCGCTGGGCTCTTGTTTCCATGTGCGCCCCAAGCTCCCAGTGATGCTACAGATGCCAGCGAGAGTTAAGTTCATTGAAAGGAGAGGACGAGACTCTTTTATTTCACAATATTAGCAATAATCCTCCTCGCACCAACACTTTGCAGACAATGATTAAGCTTTGAGGAAACCTATCGTACAACAGTGCCCAGAGAGTAAACATCAGTCTCTACCCTGAGTACAAGGAGGACATGTGAGCTGTGGGATAATCACTGCAGTGGGGACGCTGGACATGTGGAGGGACAAGGCACAGGGATGGACGCGCTGTCAGCAAGTCAGATTACTAGTGTGCTCTGACGACAGGGGCTGGCGTGCTTTAGGAGGGACGAGAGGCTGTAAGAAGACAGTTTGTGGCCTGAAGGCTTCCACAACATCATTCTACTCGAGCTTCCAGGACTGACAGGAGAAAAGCTGCATTCGGACAGAGAAAGCTGATAAAAACAAAAATCTTACCTAGCTATTGTTGCCCTTTTTTTAAGGACCACCCCCCTTCAAAAAAAAAAAAGGCCAACAGCTTCTAACCAGCATTCCAGCATCTTCTTAATGCCTAACTGGGATCCGTTCCCATGGACATTCTACTTGAGAGCACATGGAAAGGGTGGAGGCACCCCAGTCCCTCCACAGGGCCCCCTAACCACAGGCAGGCGAGCCTCTTGCTGTGTCTTTTTCTATCTCAAAGTCAGCACTGCCCCCCCACCCCCAAAGTGTATTTCAACATGGAAAGAGCAGAACATCATCACTATATTCTATTGTGTAAGCTGTGAGGAATCTAGACCGTTTGCATAGTTTCCAAGCTGCAATTTCAGAAGACAGTCATTTCAGAAACAAGACTCCATGGAAGTGCTACGCTTTCTCGTTTGTTTGGTTTTTTTTTGGCTATACAGCCTACCTTATTAAGATTAGTTTCTTAATTTCTTTGTCTAACAGGTACCTGAAAACTGTATAGTTTATTATAAATCAGAAATCGCCATCTCCATTTTTGCTAGGTCTGATGTAGAAAAATACTTAAAATTTAAAATACAAAAATCCAATAAAAACTGGAAATTTTTTAAAAGGATTTTTCCTTCAGGGCAAACAAGTATAAACTGGCCTGTAACTTTACCCTCACTAACGGATATTGTCAAATTTGGGTGTAAGATAATGACCATCCAGAAATAAATAGTATAAATACATTCAGAGTTTACATCCCAGATTCACTGGGATACCAAAAAATTTAGAGTGAATTTTTCTGTGGGAGTCTGTTTGCTTATGGGCCTAAAATAAAAATTTCTAAGATTGATTTATAGAACAGAAAGATAATAAAAGGCTATATATATATATATTGGTCCACGGCTTGACATTTATGAAACATACCAGCTAGTATTACATTGCAGTCAATTTGTCCATTAATGATATTACTCTGATAATTATTAAAATCTGTTCCAGGTATATATATTGAAAATATTTTCTTCTGCGTTCTTGCCGAAGATAGGTACAGTACTTTGGAGAAATTGTACTAATCCCTTCAGTATGTTTGTATGTACATATATACACAAGTGTGTGTAGCTTTATCTGTAGCTCTACATGCATTTTCTATACAGCTACAGATAAACACACACATACATATATACACACGTAGCTGGGAACCTGTGCACGTGCGTACAGAGTCGTAAGCACAAGTCTGGGAGACGTCAACACTGCAAGACACTGGTCAGATTCTTCTTCACTCGTCACTGGCTGCACTTGTTCCCCTCACTTGACCTTGATTACGTAACTGTAAGAAAAATGAAAGACAGTGCAATGTCAAAATACAAGGCAACACCAAAAAAAATGTTAGACAGTAGTCGTCACTGTGTTCTCCAGAAAAAAAAAAATCTCAACGTGGCAAAACTTTCAGCGGAAAATGTACCCCAAATGCTACATTTTAAAGATTCAATCTTTCTTTTAAGACTCTGGTGTTACTAATGGCATCACATTTTGTTTAATCAGAGGAAAAATTAAATTAGAAGCAGCAATAAGTCACAGAAATATGGAAGAACTTAACAAAAGTAGCGATAACTAAAAAAAAAGCCAATTCTTTTAATGAACATTCAAGTTAAAGAAAGGGCTTGGGAGGAAATCTTAAGAGAATTCCTTCGTTCTTATTTGGAACAAGAATTTCTCTTCATGACTGAACATTTCATTTATCCCCATGTTCAACAATTAAAAAGCAGGGGGCTCTGGTAAGAGGGCAGCAAGGAACTACGGTGGAGCAAGGGAGCGTGAGGTCGTCTTCCTCACCCCAGGAAACACCTCGGTTCAAAATGAACACAGGGCAGCGGCGTCCTGCTAATGTGTTTGCTCACACTGGTGTCAGTAGGCGGGGTAAATTTTGATGCTTTTTTGGGTATATGAATTTGTTTTAGAGGAATGATACTATACTGTCCATTAAAACTAAAGTGTGTTTACACACATTAGAGCTAATTGTAAAGATAGCTGAAGATTCAATATGAAGACTTTCTGGTGTGCAGAAAAAAACTGTACCTAAAATGATTCACTGAGCTTGTCCTTAAATGGTAAATCCCAGATGAAGGCCCTCCCTCAGTTTCATCTCAAGTGCTTTTACATATTTCCTTACTAACCACAAATGATCCTACTGAGAAAATAGGTCAATTAGCTGGCTATCGATGGAAAATCAGCAGGCTTCTAAGAACAATGCCACGTAATGAGTAAGTGTACTTGGCAGCTGCTCTCTAACCCGTTAACACTAAGAATTAGCCTGGGATTACTAAATTCAACCTGTTCCACCAGTAAAATTCTTACAGAACAGTAACTCAACTGTTCACTATCAATTTCTAAAATATATATCTTTTAAATTCCAAAAATAAAACCACATTTAACACTTCAGTTTCCCTGCTTAGCAAGTTACAGATCACCAGAAAGGTATTGGTTTTGAAATGTTCTTTTTACCCAGATCTTCACTTACACAGTTTGATATTGTCTCTGACCCTACAGGGGACTCATCTAGACATCAGCGGCCGACGTGCCTCGGACGGAACCCTTCTTACGCATCTAAACGTAAAATAAAATCGTGAGCTGCTGAAATCACACACTCTAAAATAAGGGTTAGTACGCAAAGGGGGACCAAAAAAACAAGATCTAGAAGAGATTGTGAAGTGCCAGTCTGCCTGTTTACAACCATATCCACAATGAGAATGTGGCATCTTGGCCTAAAAGACAATCTTGCAAAAAGCTTTTTCTTAAACGGCACCAAAAAAAGATACCTATTCTTGAATCCAGGAAACAAAAGCCTGCAGACGGGTAGGAAATTATCAAAGGTGGCCAAGAGGTAAATGAACTATTTGCCAAGATGACGGAAAAAAATGCCTCAGGGTCTGGTCCACAGGGGAGCCAGGAGGCGTGGCCACCTCTGCTGCTTTGGAGCCCAGGGTTTCTCAGAGGAGTTCTTTAGAGGAAGTTTATTGAAAAGAGGGGAGGATGAAAGGACAAAAACAAGACAGCAGAGTAACAACGTATAAGGAACAACAGAAGACACAAGCATGCACCAGGAAGCATGGGTGTTAATAATAGCCTACAGACAATTGAACACAGTGAGGAAGTCCAGAAAGCGGGCAGAAAAATAAACACAATAAACACATTTCTAAAACTCAGCACCCATCCAACAGAAGTACCAGTTGGGAACAAAGAGGTGTGAGGTTTGCCACAACCTCTCTTCAGTGGCTAAACTGGATCCCAGGATTTCTCTGGAAGATCCCAATAGGTCATCCCTCTCCCACCTAGGTTAACCTCTCAGGAGACTAGTCCTTTCCTCCAGGGCCTAAACCCACTTGAAAGAAATACAATTCTTAAGATATATGTGAGGAGAGCCAACGAAGCTCAGTGGATGAGCGCCGGCTTCCCGTATACAAGGTCCTGGGTTCAATCCCTGGCCCTTTGCCTAAAAACAAAACAAAACAAAACAAAATAACAACAACACAAAACAACTGTGCATTAAGAGAATTACAAGGTATCAAATTTTAGCACCAGGTGTCAGGGAACAAGACCTCAAGAAAAGGGGAAATCCCTCAGCGATGAGGAGAGGAGGGTCTTAAAACACTTCAGCCTCTTCATGAGGTGGGCGCCTTCTGGGCAGGAGTTTGGGCCTGCAGGCACGCTGCCGCCAGATTCTGAAGAGGCTCACAAACCAACCGCTGGGACTCAAGGCGGTGGCAATGCCACACAGAGCAAAGCACTCCCCCATGACTTAGAGCAAAATAACTTAACATTACAAAGATCAGAAAGATCAAGAAATTGCTCTTAAATTTTTGGAAATGTTTAGGAAACTGCTATGTATTCCCAACCCTGAACCAATAGCAAAACCTCCCCAATTCATGAGGGAATGAGTCAGTTTTAAGACGTGGGTATGAAGGCGACAATACCTTCTAATAAGCAGGCTTTCTGTGGAGTTCACATTCTTCTCGGGTGCGACTTCCTAACTCATGAAAAACTGGCTTGCGTGGAGCAGCAGCCCACTACACAAGTGGGAGCCACGGTCACCACCTCCTCGCCAAGGGTCTCGCTGTGTGGACCCTGGGACAACCCTGTGTTCAGGTTATCATGAGCATGCAAACCCAGGAGGGAAGCAAAAGCCCTTCCCTCGGGAAGAAAGAAGCCCCAGCAAGTTCTGGCCGAGGGGCCCAGAAGCAGGCTGAGCTCAGAGCGCAAACCGCGGAGGGCTACGCTCACGGCCAGGCCAAGCATGACCACCCCTCCATAGGGGCCAAGCCATGTAAAATAAATCTGTTTTCTGTTTCATCTTGGTGTTCGGTAAATCCTTTTTGGAAAAGCTGGCTTGTGCCGCGAGCTTAGTGTGAATAAGCGCAATCACGCTGCTTTCTTTTCAACGTCCAGCTGGGGCCAGCTGCACTGAGGGGCCAAAGAAGAGCTGGCAGGTATGCCTGGAGCACTTGGGGTAGTGGGACCGGGCAAGGCCGGGGAAAGGGGATTAAGAGGACGGGTGGAAGGGAGGTCAGTCAGAGAAGGGCACCCGGCTCTTGAGAAAGGGAAAAGAGTGGGAAAGTAGCATGGGTAGAAAGGAAGGAAGTGACCACAACAAACTCTTGCCTGTTAAAATACTTTTTGGGGGGCCAACCAAAAACTAAGGGGGTAACAGAGACAATTCCATTTTTGCCATTCTATTACCATACTCCCAAGAACCAGAACTCAGTCATACAATTAGTACGAAAAATTGGGGTCCAAGAGGCTTCTATTGGCTGGCTTAGAAACGGAACCCCTATTTTCAAGGCTGTTTCAATGGGACAACATGCTCCAAATTTCAAACTTGGAAAATGCTGGAACAAAATCCGTTCATAAGTAGGAGACTGCCTAGAGTTTACTTTATGCATAAGATAAGGTTAAAACTTTTTATTGCTTTATAAAGAAAATATGTCCTAGTCCTCTCAGAAGGTTTGTATGAAACTAATTAAAAGCAGATCTGCTGTAATCACCAAAAGTAAGCAATTTTAAACACAGATTCTTCACGATGCTACATGCCAGAGAAACAGATTTCCTTCTGTGCCAAAGAACCTGATTCGCTGCCATTCTCCCATGATTACATGGAGTTCCTGCCTCACACGCAGGCATTTGTCAAACACTTGCGCCTGCGGGCTTCTAAAACTGGGACTGCTGGCAGGACTTTAGGTGACCGCATGGAAACCACTACCCTGCCCTGCACATTCCTTGGGTTCATTTCCCCCCAGCGGAGCTTTAGTGCCAAATGAAGAGAAGCATGGCCCACGGCAAAAGCAAAACCATGCACATGTTAAGAGCAAGTCCGGGAAGAATCTGTCCCTGGGAGAAAAGAGATGTGCCTGTGCACACGGGCTGCAAGGCCAGCTCACGGCGGTGGGGTAGCTGGGCTGTACTTCAGCTTTTAAACATGGCGGGCTGACCTCTGGCCCCAGGCTCACCTGAACTTTTACCTAAGCTTATGAAGAAAGAAGAGTTCTTGATAGTTGGGGGAGGGAAGTAGGCATTTCTGGAATCAGTAACAAAACCACTAGCCTTACCTTTTCTACAGAAGAGGGAAATAGGACTTAACTTGATTTGTATGACCAACCCCCCCAGTGACCCAAGGCAACTTGTTCTGACACAGTGAGTGCTAAAAGGACAGAAGTACCATGACAGAGGAATAATGCTTAAAAAATAATACAAAACCATCGGGCATTTTACAATTCATAAATTCTAGATCAAGGGAAGCTCTAGTCTTCCTTCTTGAAAGATGCCCAACAAAAGAGAAATCAGAACGTGTACAGAAAGGGATATTAGTGTCTAAGAAAGTCAGTTTTTTGATGAGGATAAACAGACTTGTGAATGGCTAGACAATTAGAGAATTCCATATCACAGGAAGTCTTACTGTTTCTAGCTCTTTCTGAGTTTCATCTTCCATTCTTCTGATGTCTTCCATTGTCAGATCAATCCACTTGTCAATCCAACAAAAAAGCTGGCGATGAAAGTTCGTAAATATCCTTTTTTCTTGCTTTTAAAACAAGAAGAAAAGTTGTTTAAGATAGCAGAACTCTAAGATTAATGACAGATTCCATGTCTTGATTAGTCCATGGAATTAACAATATTTGATTTTAAGAGACCATTCAACTTCCATTAGAAATCCTAATTCCATCCTATTATCATTTTGTACAATAAAATAAAAATGTGAAAAGTGAAATAATCTCCCCGGAGAAAGGTAGCATGATTTAATAGAAACTAAAAAAATGTGGTGTACACATCCTGATCCAACATAAACCCCTGATGGACCCAATTTATTTTCACCTTCTTTTAAATGTCAATGGCCAAAGGTCAACTCGATTTCTTCGGCTATAAAACTATACCTTATCATTCTTGACTTCTCTGCAATTCAGAGGATGTGAGAGGTGAAATACAATCATATACTCACAGAAGAGTCCTGGACTCTTTGGAATAAGATGTTTGATTAAAGTAAGAATTAATTCATACTCTCACCTCTATTACTTTTCCTAGTCTAATTTTTCTGCCATTACATGTAGCCATGTACATAATCAGTGGTTTTAAATGCTGGATTATTAAGTTTTATTAAACATTCCCAAGAAGAGAGAAAAGTGCACTGAATAGTAAGTACTCTTGGACAATACTCAACTTTTAAATATTTTCCATGAACAGAAGGTACTTCATCAATTACATATGTGACTTCTACTTAATCAGAGCTAGATTATTAATCTCTTATTATGATCCAAGAGGAAGGAAGGAAGCCAATATTTACAGAACGCCTACTGTGGGCCAACTGCAAGTAGGTCCAAGAATAATCAAACTTTCAGCATTTTAAGACTGTTTTCTTTTTAATATGTTAAAGCCGCTCCAGTTTAAAAGGAGAAAAGTAAAGATGAAACTCAGACCCAACCAGTAGTAGGATGGGGGTTTGTTTATAATCATAATGGGATAAATATTCACACCACAGAGTCCTAAACACAAAAGAAACTTTTCATATTTCTTGTGTATTAATAACCACATATATTGATACAACTGCAGCTCTCCCCTCTTTCTAGATCTAATTGCCCATGTTACTTTCACTTTAGTAAAGAAGACATATAAGAGAGGCAATTAGAATCTGGATCCTCAGATCATGTTCAGAATGTCATCAATTCTCAGTGAGGGCCTTTAAAGATAAGGTCTCAGGTTATCTTTAAAGTGCAAGAGGTGTGTCACAGAAGGTGTGTGGGGGGGTGCGTATGTGCGCGAGGGGGGAATGGAGGCCCAGACACGCTGGGGCAGAAGAGCTCCCCAGCAGTCAAGTCCCGCCCTGCTCCTCCAGCCTGTGCCAGGCCTCCAGGTCCAAACTGCCCCAGCAAAGGGCCCTCTACAGAGGAGCTGGGCAAAACCGTCAGAAAGTGCTTTCAACAACAAACTGCTCTGCGCTTCCCCCAACCAAGCCCTCAGAACCACTTCTGCTGGCATCTGTGTTCACTGCTTCCAAGGAGAAATAGAAAGGCAGAAAGGAATTACGCAGGGACAATGGTTTCACAAAGAAAGAAAAGTGTTAGCAGAGAAATAGTCCATTGATATCTATCTCAACTCAATCTAAATTTAAGTAACCACCATTTGGAACAGATTTTACCTTCTGAATGAAGTTTTCTACTTTGCTTTGCAGTCCCCACCACTTGAATTTGATGGTCACCAGCTTATAGGCGCACATCTTAGGGCAGTCTGGGTTGTTGGCCAGCTCCTTCTAAAAAAGGACAATTGAAAAGGAAACATTGTGACTTAAATATTTATGTTTTGATTAAAACTGACTGCTATGTAACGACATCACAGATATACATGAAGAAAATTACAGTCTCAGATGTGTTTAATTCAGATATCTGGAAACTCTAAATCATTTTAGCAAAGGCATGAGTTATCCCCCTGGTGTAAACTCACCTTCCACAGATGAAGTTATTTCCCAGCTCTAAAGTTTAATAGGCACAGGGCTCTAACTCAGATTACACTATTCAGATTTCATATTAAATACCAAATTCTATTCTCATCACATTAACGGTGAGCCTTTTATACCTAAGGGTTTGCGTAATGCTATTATTGCACTCCCACCAAGGACGTGGTAAGGCACAATAAAGAATGAGGAGGAAGTTCAGTCTTCTCTGTCTTTCAAATATTGGCAAGTGGAGGGCACTGCTTTTTAAAACGATGATATTTTCAATAGAAGGGGGATACGAAAAATGATGCATCAAGAATGACCTATAATTATCGAGTATTCAAAGGCAAATCCCAGGTATACAGGCTTTAATTTCCACAAATGATTACACCTCATCGTTTAAATGTTGTAGTTAAAAAATCAAATGAAGAAAGAGAGAGAGGTGGGGAGACTATTCTGAATTAAGAGAGACTAGTGACATAATCTAATATCTGCAATTTACTTTCACATGATTTGGCCCAAAATGAATATCAATCAGCGTGGAAAGAGGGAAGGAAGGAGGAGGGGATGGGAGGGAGACCGGAGGGGAAAGCAAATAGGCAAAACGTTAACAACTGTTGAAACTAGGTGGAGATCTCCACTGTTCAATTCTTTTAGGTTTTTTTTCTGTACATTTTTTCATTATAAAAATGGGGTGGGAGGTTTGCCAACTATTGTATTACTACTTCCGTGAAAGTTACCAGTGGAGGCGTCTGCCTTAGTAAGTGCACCACACTAGCATGTTTATCTTGGGGGCAGGGGGAGTGGGGAAGGAGCCCGGAGCTGCGCAGCACACAGCAGCATGTTTACCATGGCTCCACTCCACACGTGGTTCTTCCCAGGTGCCGTGTGCAGGAGGATCGGGTCACTACCCAGCTGACCCAGAACTGAGCCTGGGACTGGCTCATGGCAGGGAGCAAAGCCTGGTATGTTTCCTGCTCTCCGTGGAATGCAGATATGTGTGGAAGGAGCGCAGGTGGCAGAGGTGGCCTGCATGTGTGGTCTAGGGCAAGGGCCACTCGGTAAATGAAGCCCCGGTGTTCACGCATGTAAGATGATTTAAAAACCAAGAAATAAAAACCACAAAGCTAATTCTTAGGACTGCTGTGAGGACTAAAAAAAGGCAGTATATGTTCTAAATTAGTGGCTGAGACTCAAAGACTTAACCCTAATTCATTAATAAATTTTTATATACCACTCTGAATCTGCAAAACCACTATAGATAAAGTTTGTCTTAAGAGTAGAGTGGTGTGCAATGTTTTTTATAAAAACTAAATAACTGAGTCAAAAGATTAACATAGCCTTCTACAAGATTCTTTCTTCCTTCACTGTTGTCCTCAGCTTCCCACAGCACTCTGGCCATGACAAGGCCGGCACTGGTCCCACTGAGTGCCACTGTCACATCTTATCACGTCCTTCATGTCCTACCCTCAATATGTTTGTTGTGTATGAGCAAATATTCTTTCCACTCAGCCAAATAATCATAAATTTAAAAAATGATTTTCTAAAATTCATTTTATAATTTTGTATTCTAAAACTTCAAGATTATTTTTCATTTATGCAGTCATAATACCAGACCACACCTTTTCCCAAACCCTCCATAATGTTCTAGTTTCAAGTGAATTCTAGGGGTAAGATACATGAAAAAATTCTATCTTGGTATTACTAATGAGACTGAGAGCTCTGTAGAGTCCTGCATGATTGACCAACTCTTCTCAAGAAATCTCTTCCGTAGTAACATTTCATCTTCTGAATAATGACCTGGTACATGGGTTAAATCAATTAAGTAACACCAGCAAGCATTTAAATAATATAGCAAACTGTCCTTCTGCGGGTGAGTTCTACATCAACAGAACTTGGCTGGCTAATTTTTTCATTGCCTTTCTTCTCCATGAAGAAAAGAGTACCAACCTGAAAATTCTGTATCCATATCCATCACCCCAGACTTTATGATTAAGTTTAATTCAGCAAGTACTTAGTAGATGCCAATTACATATCTTAATTCTGTGCTAGGTGGGTGATAGAGAGGAATGATTATGTCTATAAATAAGGATAAGACAAACTCTTGCCCTTGGTGCGAACACTCTCTTTCAGAAGGGATACCCTTCTGTGGCGGAGGCTGGGCCCTATGCTAAAATCACATCATCACATTCTGTGCATCCCCCTTCTTGCCTTACCCCCAGCATGTAAGCAGGCTCCTATGTGGAAGACTTCCAAAGGACTGCACTAGCTTCTGTAGGCCTTGTATTTTTGCGGGGTGGGGGAAGACAAGGTTGTTTTTTCAATAAGCAGTGAGCCAGTGTGGCAGTACTCACCAATCTAATGAGACTCACTGGAAAAGCCTCACGTGAAATACAATTTGGGTATATGTACGATATGGCACGCAGAATTTTGAGTTTGACAAATAGTAGGGCTAGACCAGAAGTAAGGGGACCTGGGTTGTAGTTCCCAATGTGCAAAGTAACTTCCAGCGTAGGGAGGGCAGGGTGCTTCTCTGTCTAGAAAAGGAAAAAACAGACTCCAGTAGACTTACTGTTATTCTACTATAGACTTACCTTGATTCTAGCAATGGAAGAACTTTTATCACTGATGTGGAGGCTGTGGCCACTAGAGGTTCTGAGGGGAGGGAGAGGGAAAAAAGGTGTACTATGGGGTCATTTACGGAACTTGGGAATTACCCTGAATGACAATGCAATGACAGACACAGGCCATTATATATCTTGTTATAACTTACAAAATTGTGCAGGAGAGTATAAATTGCAACGTAAACTATAATCCACGTTTAGTGGCAATGCTCCAGCATGTGCTCATCAATTGTAACAAATGTACCACACTAATGAAGGATGTTGTTAAGGTGGGAAAATATGGAAGGGGTAGGGAGTGGGTCGTATGGGAATCCCCTATATTTTTATGTAACATTTACATAGTCTAAGTGTCTTAAAAAATATATATATGTAAAATTTTAAAAAAGGAAAGGCTAAGCTCTATCAGTTTTTCATCCTCCACTGAGGTGATACTAAAAGGGTGCATGAACGTAGCTCTGCAGGGGTCTGGGGTTGGCCCAAGGTTGCAGGTCGTAGGCACGACATGTCTTTGACATCTGATGGATTGTCCTAAAACTTCCTATCATTTTGTATTTTATTCCATATTATGCCTGGGCTTAATAAAACATCCCCCTGCCCACCCAGGCTGCATTTCCTCTATGGCTGTGTACCCCCGACGCACCACTGAACAGTCCCTAGATACGTCCCAGATTGAACATTCCAAGGTCTGGTTAAATATGGACTGCTGAGAGTTTTGTTCTGAAACTGGAAATCACTGGATACATTGTCCTAAATGAAAACCTGTGGTGTTTCTAGTAGAACACCTACTCTTCAGAATTCTCCCAACAAGTTTATAAACACAGCAGGCTGCAGCATGGTTCTAATTAAAGAGCAAACGAAGTGTACTACAAACATGCCTATACCAAGCCTGGGCTCCAAAATCAAGAGTATACACAACGTGACTTAGATAATTAACCAAGTTGGTTTCTCACATTCTTTCGAGTGACTGTGTTAGGCTGCTTAAATCAATCAAGGTAATACTGGCAATTTATAAATTAATAGTGGTCTATAAAATTTTATTTTAAAAACTGTAAGCCATATGGGACAGAAAAGAATCAGCCCTCTCAGCGATTTCCCCAAACCCAAAATGTGTATTTGGTCTCAATCTGCTTTTTGTTTTCCATCCAACTTGCAAGCATCAAAAAAAAAAAAAAAAAAGAGAAAAAAAAACAGGGAAAAATAGGCAAAATAACTAAAACACAAGCAAACAAACAATGGTTGCATTTATTTCTTGGCCGAATTCTCCACAGTATCAATACCAACACAGCACGAAGTTCCCTTCAAGGAAAATAATTTCAAATATCCCCAGAAATGAGAGACATGATAACAGAGAAGCTATATATATATATTTTTCAATGATCCATAATACACGGTATGTAAGGTCTCTTTCAAATCTAAAAATGATTTAAGGGATTCATCTCTTAATATGAGGTATGGTCTTAAAACTGTGATGAAATTAAGAAAATGGCTTTTAAATTTCTCATACTTAGAGATGAAATAGAAAATAATGAAATTGCCTTGGACGTGTTGAGTAAAACTTAAAAAAACTTTTCTACTATCTTTCTAGGGTGAAATCTGACACTATGTAATAAAAAGTCTTAAAGCTGTCCATATACCATCCTTAACCTCATAATTCCACTTTGAGAAATTTATCCTGTTCAATAGGTACGAAAGTAACAAGACAGTAGATTTATTTATAACAGCAAAATCCTGGGCTTAACTTCAACACCCACTAATAAGACTGGTTAATAAAGCCATCTATCACAGGCCTTCCAAACAACTGGTTAGTATGCATATAGCTATTAAAAAGCATCTTTTCATACGGACCAAAGTTAGTGGCAATAGTCTAAGGATGTTCTTTCATAATCTGTAACAAATGTTCCACCATAATGTAAGGTGCTGCTGGAGGAGTGACGTATGGGAATTCTGCACATTATGCGTGACTGTTTTGTCAGCTCACTACTTCTCTAAGAAAAAGAAAATATTTTTAAAAAAGTATCTTTTCAAAGAACAGCAGCAACATGGAAAAAAAAAAGGATAATATGAATATAAATAGGTATCTATCCATGCTATAAATATCTGTAATAGAATAAACCACGCAAAGCAGGAGATAAACTCACAGTGGTAGTAGTCTCTGAATGGTGGGAACATAACTGATCTTTTATTTTCTTCTGTGTAAATTCTTTATCTTCAAAACTTAACAGGGAGCGGATGTGGCTCAAGCAACTGAGCACTCACCCCCCACATAGGAGGTCTGAAATCCAGTTCCTGGTGCCTCCTAAAGAAGATGAGCAGCCACTGCAACCGCCGTAAGGAGCAGAAGTGGCTCAAGTGGTCAGGCACTGACCTCCCACATTGAGGTCCCAGGTTCAGGTCTCGGTGCCTCCTTAAAAAAATGAGCAGATGAGCAGACAGATGAGGAAGCCATCTCAGGGACCAGGGTGGTGGGCAGAGATGAAAATTAAAAAAACAAACACCAGATTAAAAAATATATATATACGCTGGATTTTAAAAAAATAATAATAATAAAAACATTCTAGGGAGTAGATGTGGCTCAAGTTGTTGAGCACCTGCTTCCCACAAGGGAGGTCCCGGGTTCCGTTCCCAGCCTCCTAAAAACAAAATGAAACAAAAAAACAAACAACAAGCAAACTAACAAACAAAAACAACTAAGGGGTCAAATGTGGCTCAGTGGTTGAGTGCTAGCTTCCTACGTCCTGGTTACAATCTCCAGTTCCGGTACCTCAAAAACCATTTTATAGACAGAAAAAACTCCAATATGCTCTAAAAAAGTTTTTGCCCTCAGGTGAGTGAGTATATTAAAACAAAGATTTACTTTCCCATAAATTATCTGGGTAACGATTTCAAATTTTCACTCTTCTTTGCCTATAAATAATCTAAATATTTTTGTTTCTTTTCAATGTTTTATATCACCACCACCAAAACAAAAAACAAAAACCAAGTTAAAATGTAAAATAAAGTCTTGAATATATAATTGTAGTCCAGCCAGACTGTTTTTAATTTTTTCTAATCTTAAAACTTCTAAAGCAATGATGAGGTAAACATGCAGGGTGAAATATAACACCCTTCAGAGTTATCAGAAACATTCTTGTGAAGAAATGTGTAACTTTCAAAATGTGAAAAATCCTCATGGACATATATTTGGGTCCCAGACTTGGAGCAATGTTCTAGGCTCCATGGACCCCAAATAAATTCTCACCCTCAGGAGGTTCACAATCTAGGGGCAAGGAGGGAAGACGGGGACAAGATGACTTCTTCGGCCATAAAACAATACAAATGGCTTCTGACTCTCTTCATTGGCTAAGATATTAACTCCAAAGCAAATAAAGTCAAAATCTGAATTAAGATCTTTCACATATAACTCTAATCCAGCCCAAACCTAATATTTTCTAATCTAAATTCCTAAAGTAACCCTGTCCATTTACCTAAGGCAAAATAGGATTAACTGATTCCTGAATTTGACACACATACACACCACAAATCTAGCAGTAAAGAAAATTTTGTTGATACATGAGTTTTACATAGATTAAAGCTTAAAATTTTAAAAAAGACAATAAAAAAACGGAGGTAAAGACTGACTGGTTATAAAAAGACAGAACAGCCAGAAGTTCTATAACATAAATCATGAGTCAACAGAAGAACCCAAAAATATGACCCATCTCTCTTCAAAATGTAAATTCCATCCATAATATAGCAAGTACTAGCTGGTTGTAAAATGTCTGTGTAAAATTTTATTTAAATAGTTTATATATTCACTGGATTCCTTAAATGTCATGTTTCTGACTATAATGAAACCCCAAAAGCCCAAAACTATGTTTTTAATTTCACAAGGCATATTCGGTTACTCTACGGTATGTGGACAAGGCCTAAGGGGGAGTAAAGTACGCCGGAGCCAACCAACGTAACTAAACAAAACGCCGCATGTTTAGCTGGGATCGGGAGCAATCAGCCCATGCTATGCACCAGAACTAGTCTCTTGTATCTGTGACAAACAAATATATACAAATGTAAAAGAGAATTAAAAAACAAAAGAATTCAAAGGCATTCTGGAAATTCGTTTTACAAAACTGTAGTCCTGTCACGGTCTCATGCTCCCTTTCAACTCTATGCATACTGTCTTCTATTTAAAAACTTGTTGGGGTGAAGATGGACTAGGTATATAGCTACGGTTAACTAGAATGAATACTTTGCAAGGACACAGTCATGTATATAAGGTCCATACCACCCTTCATATTTTAATTTTTCAATTTTAGGCATTCTGAACGCTCAATTTCAGCTGTCGATTTTGTGAGTTTCCAACCCAGATTTCACTAAGGAAGTTAAAAATAAATGCACTGCTGAGACTGTTGCCAGTAAACAGCAACAGAAGAGTGTGGAATATATGTGAAGCATGCATACTGAATTTTCAGCTGAACCCAATTCCCCTCTCAGCCCTTCACTCAAATTTGTTTAGACTCTGGTAGTCATATGGACAGACCTACACTGGACATTACACTCTCTATAAGTCCAGGCTAGGTGAGCGATATTTAATTGATTTTTATTCAGGTCGAGAGTCAGCAAATGCACATTAAGCATCTCCTGTGAGTGAGGTGCTGCTCCATACAAAGGTAAGCTAGACACGGATCCTGTGGTTTAAAGTTCAGTGTGAGGAATGCGGGACGGAGAGGGAGAGAAGGAAGATAGACACGCTGACACGAGACACGCTACGTGAAGACCAGCAACAAACCGTTCTAGGAGAGCTCAAAGGCAGAAGACTTCCATCTGGTTGGGCAAGTGGGAAGTGTGAAAGGGAAGAGGTAATGGGAGATAAAGTTCAAGAGATTTAACTAATTGTAGGCTAAATGAATTTCACCAAACGAGGCAAAATGAAGTTAAGATAGGAAAGTTTACTGCCTGTGAGAGGATAATCAGTCACATTTTCCATGTCTCCAAACTTTTTGTTTTGTCGCTCACACCCATTTACTAATCAGAATGACGACATGTACTTCAGGCTTGTGTCCAATTAAACGAAACAAAACAAAACTCAAGAAGAAAACTTTATGCCCTACCAGTGTTGGGAAGATCCTCTGTAAGGGGCCCATTCTGCCGAATCCCTTCTTGAACCCACTGGCCTGTGCCCAAATCCTTTCACTTTGCCTGAGAACATGACATTCAGAATCCTAGATTAAGAGCTAACTTGGGACACACAGCTCCCTGAAGACAAGGGACATTTTTTTTTTTGCATCCTCTGTAGGAGTTCGTATAATTAATACATTGTAAGTGCTAAAGACACAGTTTTTAAATTGACTTAAAAACCTACCTGTCAAACCAGGTACTCCAAAAATCAGCCACGTTCTAAGGTTTGCTCTCTTAGACATAATCCAAAATTGTGGTCTAACCAGAAACTAACCATTAAGCCTCTTTCTGCCACCCACTACAGGGTTTCAAATGTGAGATTACAGGGAGGGAACGTATTTTTAAAATGCCTTCACATCCTTCCGGGGACTCAGACATGTCATGTCTAGACGAACAAACAGGAAGAGCAGTCATCAGTCTTTCTACCAGAGTGGCCTTCAAGTAAAGGACACTACTCATTAGCCACAAGAGCATTTTCTGGGTAATTTTCCTACTCATCTCTATCTCCCAGAGATTTCCATAGCTGGATTTCAACTTCTCCCTCATCACTTACTTCCATTTTTACTATCTCTGGCCAACAGCATCTTGTATTAGGTTGGTGCAAAAGTAACTGAAGTTTTGCATTGCTGAAATCTGCCATTAATATTGGCATACATTCTTTTAAAAATGTGGTTATATTATACATCATTTTAATGTGCATTTCTCACTTTATGTTTCTTTGCTAATGACTTGTTACTTGCTATTTATATTTATTTTAGATGGGAAATGATGTTAGATGCAAAGCAAATCTGAGTGCTTTTCTTATTTGAATTCCAAATGGGTCGTAAAGGAGCAGAGACAACTTGCAACATCAACAACGAACGCATTTGGCCCAGGAACTGCTAATAAATGTACAGTGCAGTGGTGGTTCAAGAAGTTTTGCAAAGGAGAAGAGAGCCTTGAAGATGAGGAGCATAGTGGCTGACCATTGGAAGTTGACAAAGACCAACTGAGAGCAATCATCAAAGCTGACTACAACAAGAAGTTGCCAAGGAACTCAACGTTGACCATTGTATGGTGGTTTGGCATTTGAAGCAAATTAGAAAGATGAAAAACTTGGTAAGTGGGTGCCTCAGGAGTTGACCAAAATTTTAAAATATCATCGTTTTGAAGTATCATCTTCTCTTATTCTATGCAACAACAATGAACCGTTTCTTGACTGGATTGTGACATGCAACGCAAAGTGGATTTTATACGAAAACCAGTGACAACCAGCTCAGTGGTTAGACTGAGAAGAAAGTTCAAAGCACTTCCCAAAGCCAAACTTGCACCAAAAAAAGGTCATGGTCACTGTTTGGTGGTCTGCTGCCACTCTGATCCACTATAGCTTTCTGAATTCCAGAGAAACCATTACATCTGAGAAGTATGCTCAGCAAATTGATGAGATGCACCGAAAACTGCAATGCCTGCAGCTGGCATTGGTCAAGAGAAAGGGCCCAATTCTTTTCCACAACAATGCTGACAGCACATCACGCAACCAAAGTTTCAAAAGTTGAACAAATTGGGCTATGAAGTTTTGCCTCACCCACCATATTCACCTGATCTCTCGCCAACCGACTACCACTTCTTCAAGAATCCTGACAACTTTTTGCAAGGAAAATGCTTCCACAACCAGCAGGATGAAGAAAAAGCTTTCCAAGAGTTTGTCAAATCCTGAAGCACAGCTATTTATGCTACAGGAATAAACAAACTTATTTCTCATTGGCAAAAATGTGTTGATTTTAATGGTTCCTATTTTGATTAATAGAGATGTGTCTGAGTTTAGTTATAATGATTTAAAACTCACGGTTCGAAACCACAGTTCCTTTTGCACCAACGTAATAGTAACTTTACCTTCGGCCAGTGATAACTGATGCTAACACCATCTTCCCACAGATACAGGGTAGAAAGAGAAAGGAATCTTGGCAGCATGGCAGGAAACAATTAATGCCTCTGTAATCCACAGAAATGGCTGCCCTCCACTGGTTTGGACGATCCAGATGGCCTCAAAGGCTTTCTAGAATAATTCTAAAGCATGACTGGTAAACAGTATGATGAACTGTTTTGAAGGGTCATCTCCTACTGCTGAAGTTTTTCCTCTCATTGGAGTTTAACAAACACAGAAGAGAAACAGGTCAAGCCTTTATGGCATATGTATAAAGATAACTGAATTTTTTTTTAGTGATAAGAGAGTTCTCAAAAGCATAATATAAAAACTACTACAACTTCCAGATCAATTTATCTGACCTGGTTATCTTACACCCAAAATATTCAGAATACTGGCTGAGACTTCCAAAGCATGTCAAGCACTAGAAGGGATCATTATGCTTTGGCACAGCTTCCCACAAAGGCCTTTACAGGTCTAATGATTAACTATTGTACATATGTAGACAGCGAAGCTTAAATCTTCATAAAGTGCCTGGCTTAAATGAACAATGAAACAAGGCCTTGCAATAGGGTGAAAATGACACCTTAATCTTCAAAGATGGTGTTTCAATTTGTTAAAATGACAACTCCTCACCCAGATCAGAGGTGGCAATTCTGGAAAGCTAAAAGGAATCAATGCATAAAATGCTTTTAATAAACCACTGGAATAGGGAGTCATACTATATACACACACCGTGAAAAACAAAAGGCAAAACCAAAAACCCACGAACCAGAAACACGTACACATACACACACACACAGTGATAGAAAGAAGCAAGACATTTATACCCATGGGAAATGCACAATTCTGCCTTGAAGCAAAATCTTAATCAGGTTATAAATTTCTCTCCTATTAACATGCACAGTCACTTGATCAAGTACTGAACTCTAAATAACAAATGTAATTCACGGGCTCAGATTTTTAACATTCTTTCTTCAGGGGAAAATGAATACAGAGCTACAGCCTGCCTCTCTGTGTATAGGTGTTTAAAAGATAAAAGATATGTATCATACCATAGGCTAAATGAAGAAAAGGTCTGTGCTCTTAAAAAATGTGGAAATTAAGAAAATCTATTCCTTAGCAAGCTCATCATCCTCTGCTAGCAAAGGCTTTCCAAACTTGTGTGGTCCTCTGCTTAATGGCTGACCTAAGGCAAGCATTCACACAACATACTCATTCGCAAAGATTTTAATAATCTCCAGCTTCTAGAACCAGGTGGAATCCTTGGGACACTAGACAGAGATAAGAAATAACTGTGTCATAAATATGGTGGTGTATTTAATGATCTCATCAACCCAAAGAGATGATGAAGCCAGAAAATTCTTTTTATTTTTAAAGGGATTTAGATAGTAGCATGACAACAAAAAGAGATGAGATTTATTGTACACCTCTTCTGTGTTGGGAACTTAACATTCATTACTTCATTTGCTCCTTAAAACAACCTTCTGAGATAGTGAGTCGTACCATTCCCATTTTAAGGATGAGGAAACAGGCCCAGAGGGATTAGGTTACTTAAGTCACACCTTATGACAAGTCAACAACGGCTTTTTAAAGGACACCCCACTGACCCTGCCCACTGGAAATCTACCATTGGTATTAACAGGAATTGTTAAGTTCTAGCAAATACCACAAATGCAGAGAGCTAAACAACTCCCATAGTGGAGCAGGGCACAAAAGGTACAGACGGGCAGGTGGAGAGTCGTAAGCTGCTATGTCTCCACACCTCACCCACATCTGTGACTAGAACTGACTTGGGTGAAAGAGAAATGGTGAACATGCTGTTTCTCCTACAACTCTTACCCGTGTTGCTCTGGCCAAGTTCCTCATCTATAAAATGAAGCAGGTGTACTTATCCCACAGGAAGGTTGTGAAGCTTAAATGTGTCCTGCAGAGTGCCTGGCACCTTAGAAATAGCCGTTGGTCTGCTCCCCTGCCACGGTATTCTCTTTTAGAAACTCAGTGCTAAATCTCAAAGGAGACAGGCTTCCGCTCTAACTCAGAACAACTTCTAAAGCCCACGGCTAGAATTCTAGAAGTGTGGGAGATTTTAAAAATCCATTAGAGCAAACTCATGATCATGCCTACTGAATATGTTCCTTAATCTATACGTGGCATATATCACCTTCTGGGTATTAAGTTAAAAGTCTCTAGGTAAGGCCATTAAATTGGAGAATTCTGAACTGAAATCTACCCACAGAGCAAATATGAAAATAAGATTATCATGAATCATTTCGAATAAAACAAAGTAAGACTCAGCCTTTATTTTAGCTGATGTGGAAGACAGTCCACAAAATTGGCTGACACCTATGGAGACCACTCAGTGAGTAATTTTCAGGGCTATGTTATAGGAATCCTATATTTTCAAACAATAGCTAGCACCTAGACACCATTTATAGATGACCTGTGACTAGGTTCAGAATAAACAGATTGGTTGCCAAGTAGAACCCTGCTGGAAGAAAATCTGCTCCGGGCATGTTTTGGTTTTTATGCTCCTCTTCTCCTGTCAAATTAGTTGTAATAACTTGCCATCAACATATTAGGTCTTCTTTAAGAGTTTGTCATTTAGTTCAGTGGATGTCTTTGAAATGCATTATATTTCTATGATAATTTAAATTGTTACCTTGACATTGCTTTTCTTACTTCCATGAATCAAATATAAGAGTGTGTTCACATAATCGAAAACAACTATTTTGCCACAAAAAGTGTTCTCTGGTGTCCTGCTTTCCAAAGCATAACTATTAAAAGGCTAGGAACATGGGCTCGTTTGAAGGGGCCTTGTTCAGTTTTTACTACAACTAAACTTAAACTATAGACCTTCATTTAGCATGGATTTTTTTTTTTTTGGTACTATCACTTTAAGTCTCAGGAGAGAGCATTACAATCCCAAAAGACTAAATCACTTGTCTCTTTTAAGAGTTATTAGAATAGCTTGATGCTGAAAGTGACAGTCTAGCCATGCTCTGTTTTATTAATGCAGCAAACATGCTGGCCAACTGCAACTGGCTATAAGTCCTTATCGCAAGTAAAATTATTTTTGTGCCATTTCTTTTTTTCAGTTAAACGTCACCAGCTCTTCAAGACTCAGGACCTGTCAAATGTTCTGTTGCCAAGACTCTGCCTGTCAGAAAGGTCAGCATCAGTACCTTCCAGTTGGGTCCCAGAGGGCCTCTCTTGGTCTTGACTGATTGGAATAATGCTGGGTCTTCATCAGTTTTGTAGTCCTGCAAAGCAAAACAAAGTCAGAGGCAGAGAAGAAAACCAGAGAAAATTCTTTAACCTTGCCAGAACAGCTCTTTGCAGCTACCAAAACACATTGCAGAATCCGATTATACTTACTGTGCCTTTGCATAAAAGTATAAAAATGCCTCTATGTGACACTAGGTTTTTAGTCTGGTTCTCTTTGCTTTTTAAACCTTTACCTTAGGCAAAATGACTACATAACAGGAAATAATGAAGTCTTGACTAGCAATCCACCAGGTCTGGTTACTGGGTGGGATGGCTATCTCTGAGATGGAATCTTTCAACATTTTGACACTTTCAGCCCTTTGATATATGTATTATCACATTTAAAAAAAGAAAACATACCATCCCGATTTTTGACAATACCTGTAGATGATGACAGTGCTAGAGATTGACTACCATGACTGGGGACACGAACTAGGACAACTGATTCTGGGACCTCCCCAAATCTCTTCTACAGTTGGGTCTGTAGATGCACCATTTCCTTGGCCAGCCTCTCCAAACCTTCTTCCACAGAGAGACATGGACTACAAACACCATGGCTTTCTCACAGAAGAGGGACTGTCTTCATGACATGCAGGGTTGTACCACCCGTCTTGGCCTGCACCTTTCACTCCTTCACTGTCGCAAGTGGTTACAAAAGCGTCGATGGCTGTCCCATGGCTGCCTCAGGTATATCATGCTAGAGGAAACAGCCCTAAAATTCAGATTTTAGTCAAGGTTCTTGTGTGTGTAAATTCTGTTTCCCTTAATATTCTTTTCTTGACAGAATGGAGGAAATGAGTAAATCTTTAACCTATCTGCTTTAGAAAAAGTCCCTGTTATCATTATACTCACACATGTACGTGCAAAATTTGCAGAGAGAAATAAAAAATTCTTGGGAAAAGCTAAAGCAAAAAAAGCGATGAATCGTAATCATGACAGTGGACAGAGGCCGGTTGGTTAGTTTAAAATATTGCAAAAAGAGAGCTCTTTCCTTCTGGAACAGAATTTCTGAACAGGGTCCCTTTCTAGCCTTCATGGAGGGACTACATGCTCAGGGGGAAATGCTGTGGACAAGTTAAATATGAAAACCCCAGTCAAAAATCATTTTTTACAGATAAGGACAGTGCAAACAAAAAGCAAGCACTGAACATGCTCCAAGACATACTAAAACTTTCATAAATTGGAGAAAACCTATTGAGAAGCACCTTACCAAGATTCAACACTCAGTAAATGTGTAATGACCATGTTAATAATTCCTAAAGAGAAAGTTATAAATAAAATTAGGATTACAAGGAAAAATTTTTAAAAACTTTTAACGGATGACAGCTGGGTAAATACGGGGCCCTGAACTCCAAGCCTATCTAATGGTTAAGTAAGAAGTTACGAAAGACCTAATGATGGGCTGAAATCATTAAATGAGCAAACTGAGCTGGCCACAATGGGTTTTACAGCTTTAAAATATGCAGTGCGGTGTTGCCACAGGCATTGGGTCAGTCAGCGTTATCCAGGAACGACAAACTGGGATGAACTGCAAGGAGTTGGACAATCGGAGTTATTTCGTGTAACTGGACACAGCTGTCAAGGCCAATTATTGTCAGCTGATAGGAATTTTTAAATTCCTATTTAGAACTGCAACCTAAAAACTAACAACTTTGCTTCTGACCATCGCTCAGGTGGTCTCAAGACCTGGACTCACAGAGAGAAATAAGCTATTCTGCCTATAAAAACAAACATATAATGCCATAAAATATTTTCCTCTAGGTCAGTAGCTTGGAATTAAAACCCAAAGACAAGCTTCCTTTTCTCAAAATTGAAAATATTTAATATCCTATCAATAATCACTTTTGGCATCATTTCCCTCAAAGTCTATTTATTGAACAGCCCCCATGGAGAAAGTAGTCCAAGGAGTCTGAGGAGGGTGAGGAGAATCAACACATGATTCTGGTTCCTAAAAAGTCACTAGTTGGAAAAGAGAGATGAAGAAAAGGTAACTAAAACCTGCAAGGGTTCTTAACCTTTTATTCCACGGACCCCTTTGCCAGTCAGGTGAAAACCATGGACCCCTTACTAAGTCCACACTATACTGTGTATTATTTAATAAATATATCACACCCACACCAACACGTCCCCACAAGAATAATGGTTTGGTTTTTTTTAAATTTCAATTCAAGCTCACAGACCCCTGGTTAAGAACCCCTGTCTGGAGAGTACGTTTTAACTGCCATCACAGAATGGGGAGAAGAATTCTAGTCAGATCGAACCAGCAGGGTTTATTGGTTTATTCCATTTATGGAGGGGAAAAAATCATTTTTCACCTTTTTTACTATTAACTAGGTTGTGACCTCAGTATAGTTGCAATGCTCAAGTATTCTATACAAAATCTGAGATATCAGAGAGCCGGGCATGTGTTGACCAGTAAATACCACATTTCCTGAATCGGCCATCAGAGGAGGTGCCATTATTTTATGATCATTAAGAAGGAAAACACCCTGCCAAACTATGACATGTCATAACTGGAAGGTGAATCCTGATTCTGGATATATTAATACATGAAGAGGGTGTAGCTCAGTGGTTGAGTGAGTGCTCTGCACATTGGACCTGGGTTCATTCCCCGGTACCTCCTACAAATTAAAAAAAAAAGTGAATGAGGGTGGCCGTGCATACCTTAGAATTCATGAAAGAGAAACTGCAGAACTATCTCTGTGGATTCTAAATTTGCCCGCCCCAAGAAAAAGAAAAAAACGAAATGGGGTGGGGGTGGGGGTGGGGAAGGTGCACAAATACCACCAGGGCTAAAGAAACAAAACTGATGATGTTATACTTTGACATCACAAATCAAGAAACAACTAATTTAAGAAAATTCTCCACTCTGGGTGTAATACACTGTTCTAGAAAGTACATGCCCCTAGGCCCTCATTATTAGTGCTGACTGTGGACACTTTTCTGAACTATGGATATACAGACTCACAGAGGTGAACTGGACCTTAAATACCAAGCAAGGCCCCCTACTTCTGCACGCAAGGAGACCACAGTCCCCTGAGGTGGTCAGGCTCGCCTACACTAGGACTTCAACTCAAACCTTCTTGGCCTCCGTCCTGGCCTCAACAGTGTATCACACAGGATGATGCAGAAGGGCGTCCACATATACTAGATAATCAAAACACATTTCAACAAGCACAAGCAGCAGCTGCACCAGAGACACCAAAGTGGAATTTCCTATAAGGCATGAGTGTGAATATATAAAATATCACACACACACCATACACCCAAAAATCTTTCCATTTTTTTTCTCTTGGACACAAAGCAGCAAACCTTAAAGATATTGTATCAAAATATAACAAACACCAATTATTAACAATAGCACCTTAACCCTGACAGATGAGGATAATGCATCTTGTCAAAACCTGGGAAGTTTTGTGCTTTTTTTTATATGAGGTTGAATACGTAAATGTTTAATCAGTTCAATTAAGTAGCAAGATATTGGGAAGCAGGTGTAGTTTTAACCACCTCAATTTTGGAGCTCTGTAACATACATTTAATTTTTTTGGACAATAGCTGCTTCACTACAATTTCATTGTTGGGTATCTAGTTTGGTCTTTCTATATTGGAAAACTGGCCGATTTATATCTGTATCACAATGAACAAATATATTCCTTCATGTATGACAGTTCCAGCATACAGAATGCAACCTCAGCTACCAATTATAGCTGCAAATGAGCAATAGTGTGGAATGAGACAGCCTGCTGGCTTTGTTAGTATTCTGTCTCCTTTGGGATCCCATGGGGAAAGGAGAGGCTCTGATGAAGAGAAGCCCTTGGCTCATGGTTTATTGTGCTTGCCACCAGCTGCAGACTTCTCATCTCATTAGTTCTTTTAGAATACTGTGGGTGAAGACAGCTGTAGCCTACTTGAGTCTTCAGCTCCTGGGTATTCTGAAGGCTGAATTTGCTATGCACTTTCTGTAATCCTTGGGAAAAAAAAAAAGAAAGCAAATCCACTAGGCCAAGGGAATCTATTTTTAAAATGACTTTTAAAACCATGTTTTAAAAGTAGAAAAATGTTATTGCTAAGGTGTACTGAGTTTAAAATTTTTTATGATCAAATTTTAATTATCTATTTAATGCCCAGAGGCCTGGTCAGGATATGGGCTTAGTAAAACCATCATTATCAAGTTAGGTGTAATGTCCCTAGACATTTCTTGCTTCACCAGTAATAGTGCCCAAAAAACAGAAAAATACAATATTATCAGCATAAGGTAGATTCAGATTAGTGTTGCTACAACTCCACGTAATTGAAAACTCTTATTTAAGTAAAAAAGAAGGCAAGGGAAAGTCAAGACACCCTTTGGAGAACAAATAAAATACAATATGGCAAATAAATGGATTACTGAGCCTCCATGCTGGAGTCACAGAACACATTCATTAAATTCCTATAAATAAATGTTTTCTGTCACTAGAATACAAAAGTGCTACTACCTCTTGGGTGTACATCTGTTTCTCACTATAGCTTTCAATAGAAACTCTCAATAGAAACCAGATTCATTTTGAAGACAAAGAATATTAGTTTTACCAATCTTGTAACATAGAGGCTATCCCCCAAAGTGTAAGTACAAAATCTGTGCTGAGCCCAACCTAAGTGTCCTTGAGCTCAGATTGAGCTCATGATTATGAATGAAGAAGTGAGTAGAAGGTGGGGGGCGGGAGGTAGGAGTTTCTTGACAGCTAGTGGAAAGTAAATCAAGATGAGCTCCAGGCAGCAGACACTGCTTAAAGAACTAGAGCTGGGTTACCACAGGTGAGGCTAAGTATAAACCAAGGAAGAATGCCCAAGCCACAAACATTAGCAATTCCTTGGCACCTGCTTCTAAGAGAATATCCGGAAAGAGAGAAACAATTGTAAGGCATAAACATAGTAACTTGAGAGGGATATTATGATCCCACAGCCTGCTGTAAAATGCTTTCCTTTAGCATAAGTCGATTAATTGGGTGCCCATTCAAGAGCGCAAAGATAATCACTAAGTTTAAAATGCATGGGTATTGCTGCTCAACTTTGCAAAGCTTATTTCCTCCAGTCACATCCCAAGAGTAAAAAAATTTTAAAAGTGGGAAAAAGCGGAATTAACTATGACTACAAATAAGTCATGTATGGAACCACAGCAATTTAAATCCAGCCCCATTCTGTGGTTTCTGTGAAGCCAGGGTCTTGACTGGGGCAGTCCTGTCCTCCATATCCTAATGTGCACATAGTTTTAGTGGCTTAACTGATAAACAAAAGTGTCCAGCTTATCTTGATGCAAAAATGAAGCTTGAAGCTTGAAACTATAACAGAGGGTAAGAGTTGTTTAACAAATGATTTGTTATATAGATGCTCTTTTCTTACTTATCCAGTATATTAAAGAAGAGGCAAAAGTTAATACCTGAAATTACTGAAACTAGCTAGACTGGCCTTACCCTTGTATAGGGTCATTTCTATTTAAGACTTGCTCTTGTGATGACTGTTCTAAACTGGATTCACCCCTGTTTATAGTTACTCTAGACTGGCCCTACCCTTGTGTATACCTGCTATTGTGAAGGTCATTCAAAACTATGTTTAGATTATACCAAACTAAGATGCATATGTTTATGATTATACCAAATTAGATGTGTACACTTACTATTGTGATGGTAATCACTCCACCCTTTCCTGTTTGAATCCATAAAAACCCTAAAACCCCCCAAATCAGGCAGGTAGATCTAAGACATCCTTCTGCTTTCTCCTGTGACCCTCTGGGTGTGGACTCCAATTCATCTGCTCCAGGCAAGAACCCAGAGGGACCCCTGCGGGGTTTCCTTCAGTATTAGCACTGTGGTACACTATTCAGTATTGTGGTATTTAAAAAACAAGGAGTTCCTGGATTCTGTATCACTGTTGTCCCCAGTGCCAAAGGTATAACTGTCTGAGCCCACACAATCCCAGCCAGACTCAAAGGCAAAGTCCATTTTAATAAAGGTTTGCATTAATGGAGGTGCGAAGTGAAATAACATTTATGAACTTGTTTAAGAAACTGATCTCAACAGTCATTTTCAAATAAGCAGCTTTCTTTTCTATTTTTAATTATATGTCCCCAATGACTCCTCACCCTTTCAGGTTCCCACAGAGTGCCATTAATACAGTATAAGTAAATCTCATTAATTCAGGTCCTACCACCTTGGAATTCATAATAATTTGGACAGGGGCTAGGCTGAAGTTTATCTTTACATGATCTATGGAAAAAAAAGATTTGCTACACAAATTAATAGAGTAACAAGATCTCAGGAGGGCTGTTTAAACAGTTCAGAAGTGTTTTAGAGCAATTCAGAAGCATTCATTTGCATATAATTATTATGCTAATTACAAATCATTCTTATCTATTCATTAAAGCAGATTCCCAAAGGACCACTAATTGTCAATAACTTGTTGGCCTAGTTTCTGTTACTCAATGTACCTCAGAGGAAAAAAACTACATTAAAAAAATTCTATAATTCGGCCCTCTCATTAATCCTTACTGGCTTTCCACCAATGAATCCTAAAAGCTGAATTTTTAGACAGCTGTACTAAGAACTGAGAAATGCAGTCAAATTTACGTGCCCCAACAGAAGCAGCTTTTTCCTACTCTTTCTGGGGTGAGAGCAGCAGGCAGGGTGGGCAGAGCTACGACGGGTATGGGCACTGGGAAGGCACAACCCAGAGGGGGTGACTGCTTCTCCCACTCCTCACTTTCTCCACATCGCTGCCAGAGATGGCCAACACTGGAAAGCTCACGAAAGCAGGCCCCAAAGCCTTTGGAAGGTTACAAATTCGGAGAGCAAGAGAAATAGCAGAAGATTTCAGCCATGAAAAAAGTTACCACCAAATGTCTGACGTGACAGTTGACATATCCTATAACACTGCAGGGAAGCCAGTGTGTTCCTGATGGAAGGGACAGGTGAGCCAAAGTAAGCACCTGCTCCTGGGCAGGTGCCCAGCTCTGCCCTCAGGACAGGTGGGGTTACTGGTTCGGAGAAGACGCACATGTGCGAAAGAAATACAAATTCACTATTGTAGCCTTACATTTGTTTTCATTACTATATATTTACATAATTATTATAGCATTTAAAATGCAGCTATTTTAAACTCTAGAGACCAATGAAATAAGTTTTAACATTACAACAAAAACAAGGTGCTTGTTTTTAAACATCACGCATTTCAAAATTAAGTTGCATATGCCTGAAGCATAAGTAACCTGTCTAGGAAGTTTTCACTTAACATAAAGGTTCATTTATTTCTTTAAGCAACACCAGATTATTGAACACATTATGCCCAACTCCCTAAATTAAAATGCGAAGAAACTTCATATTAAAAATTCATAGAGCGCTTGCTCCAGGAAAATGTCCCAGTTGATCTGTGATTGGCCTTCAGAAGCAGATGCTCCTAAGCCTCAGTATCCCATTTGGCACATCAGCACTAACTTAACAGATTTAAATAAGAAATAATTGCTGGGGGAAAAAAACCACCCTTTTTAAATTTTTTTTACAACATGAACAAAAGGCAGTAAGCAGCATTGTGCTTGCTCCTATTTTCGGGGCACCTACAAGTCAGGCACAGAGTTGTCTTAGCTCTCCCTCACCGCCTTGCCATGAGGGCGAGGCAGGCTAGTTTGGGGAAAGGGAAGAGCTGGGTCAGAGCTGAAGACCCGGCAGCCAACATGGCCAACAGACAGCACGGCCGTTGAGATCCTGCTCACAAGAATCCCATTTGTAATGAGAATCCCATTCAGGGTCAAGGGAAAGCCCTGGATACCCTCAAAAGGCCTCATATTGGCCCCCTGAGAACTGACAGGTGGGGCAACCAATCAGAACAGTAAACAGCTTAGCCCCGCCCCCAACACTGACAGGGGAAGAGGAAAGACTTTAAAAGCCCTGACCTGGGGCCATGTGCACATCTCACACTGCAGTACACCCGAGGTCCTCAGACTGCATGCTTTTCCCCTTTTCTTCTTTCTTAATAAATTCTTTATTCCCTTGCCTACCCTATGGCATGTCTTTAAATTCTTTTATGTGAGTAAGCCAAAAACCTAGAGGCCCAGAACCCAGAGTCTTCCACTAACAACTGGGGTGAGGAGGTGAAAGGTCTCTCCCAAGCCCACAGTTCCTAAGCACAGGCAGCGGCTCAGGGCCTGCTCTGTCCAACACCAACCACAAGACTTTATTTAAAAAACATGATTTACATTGCACCCGAAGGGACCTTTGCTCCCTCAGCAGAGGATCTTCCCTAAGAGTTTACATTGCTGAAAAGGGGCCTATAGAAAGGAATACACTCTAAAAACTCAATTTGGAATTGTTTATACTAATCTAAAAGAAAATCTGCTGTCAGCTGTTCAAAAACAACATTATCTGACTCTTTCCAGAGAATTTTTTTCCCACACAGGACTACAGCAATTCTACTTCACACCCCACCTCTCCAACATTTCCACCATCCTATCTCCCTTTTTTCCTTTTAAAACATGGAAGAAATTAGAAACAAATATTAATTAATGATGATGCTTGATTTTAAAAAAATCCTGTGAGAAATTTACATGTACACAGATTTTTTAATGTTTCCTTTCTTTTTTTAAACTTTTTAAAAAATCTCTATTAGAGAAGTTGGAGGTTTGCAAAACATCATGCATAAAATACAGAGTTCCCATGTACAACCCTAGTAGTAATACCTTGCATTAGTACATACAAATTTTTAACAGAAAGAAAAAAGTTCCTGCTAGGATTTAAGCAAGTATGAAATGAGCAATTTGTTATTTCCCCACAAGAGGGCACTGCCATCCAACGATCACTTAACAGGAACCACATATACAAGTATTTATATCTTCTTTGAGATTGGGGAGAAAGACATCTATAACTGTTTTACAAAAAGGATCTTGACAATGGTGGGTTTCACAGCATGGCCAAGGAGAGATGAGTCTAGCATCTCACAAGTGGAAGTCTCTTAAGCAATGCAAAAATCAAGCTACTGCAAAACTTGTGTTTGAATTTTGATTTTCTTCTGAATTTCAAGGAAGCTGCTATTACATACCATGAATCTCACCTCTTTCTTATGCACACAATTTAATAAAGAGCTTCTGGTGCTCTCACATTTACCAGTAATAAGTTACAAACTTTTAAGACAGAAATGACTACCTAGGTTCATTTTAACAGTAAAAGGAACAGGTATTCTAGTGAGAACAAGTGTCTGTTCATGCTAAAGAGATGCCCAAAGCCAACTTTTGGCAAACATAAACCCACCGAGGACTTGCTGGATCTGCGTCACAACTTCTAATAAACAGAGCAAAAGATTGTTTAGCCAAAGCACAGCCCTGAGAGGCAGAAAGTCCTTCTTAGGAAGTAAGAACCAATAGTTGGGACAAATGTAACATTTAAAATGTAGATAGGGAAGCAGGTGTAGCTCAGTGGTTGGGTGCCTGCTTCCTATGTATGAGGTCCCAGGTTTAATTCCCCATACCTCCTAAAAAAAAAAAAATGCAGGAAGCTTAAGAGACCACTGGAGCAATGGTCAGTGCTGGCTGTTCAGTGAATAATCTACTAAAGGTTAATTCAAATGATCTATTAGGTTGACCCATAAGAAACTGTCATTGTTTTAGGTTAAAAGCTGACAAATATTAACAATTTCTTGTGGTCTGACCTAACATATACCTTTCTCCAGTCAGACTTCATCTTTTTTTTTTTTAATGTTGAAGAGAAAAAGATGCACTCACTCACTCACACAGAATTGTATTTTATGTTTCTGACATTTCTTGGGAAATTTTTTCTAAAGATAGGGCAGTGAAACATATGTTATGCCAAGACTATGTACTCAAATACCTAACATCTGGGCACTGTCTCACTGAAGGTATGATCAAAGAAACATAGGCCCAAATCCTTCCCAGAGCACAAGCAAGCACTACTTAAGGTGTGACCAAAGCTTAGATGCCTTTTGGATTCAATCCTAAATAAATTAAATTTCATCAACTTCCCAAGGCTGACAGGAAAAAAATATTTTTTTAAAAGAACACTAACCTTTTAAAACAATACATATTTACGGTTTAAAACTATTAAAAAGTGTCAGACTGTTCACTGAAAAACTGAAACAATCACATTTATACATTTCCAAAGGCCAATGGAATATCAGAAAATCATGTCCTGGCTTAGCCTATTTTTGGCCTCAATTAAAACAGGACATTGTTGTGCTATCAAAAACACACCAAACAAACGGATGATAGCCAAAGTAGGAACAAATGGTCAGTGGTAGAAGGAACAAGCAAAAAGCACAAAGTGTAAAAACCAATCCATGTTCCTTGACATCATAATCCTCAAAAAAATTACCTGGGGACTTATACCACTGCTCAAGTGGTCTGGATGAGCCCTACAATTCTGATTTGCAACTAAAAAGAGTGGGGAGGAGGGAGGCGTGGCTGTTTGCTTTGTAAAGCGCAGGACCC
This sequence comes from Dasypus novemcinctus, assembly GCF_030445035.2. Taxonomy (NCBI): domain Eukaryota; kingdom Metazoa; phylum Chordata; class Mammalia; order Cingulata; family Dasypodidae; genus Dasypus; species Dasypus novemcinctus. Next base: position 36,637,790 of record NC_080691.1, read on the forward strand.
CAAACTCCCCAGCCTTGGAACCTTGACTTTCCCTGCAGCCTGGAGTTCAGACAGGTCAAACTCAGTGGTGAGAAAAAAGCCCTTTGGTGGGCACATCAACTAGACTCTGTTCAGAGGGAGCTCCAACACTGCCATATCACACATGCAACAGTTAGAACAAAGTATCTTAAAGTCACTTAGAAACATTTTAACATGTGCACTGATTAAGAACCTCACACTCTATTTAGACAGATACAATTGTTCCTCTATCTAGAAAAACATTTACGTTATCAACAGAGAGCAGGTAAGTTCCCATAAGTATTTGCTAAAGGAATGAATAAGAAAATGCATGAGTCTTATTCCTTATAAGTACCCACACCAAAACACATCTTAGGGTCTCTAATCCTTTCATCCTGTTGCACATACGTAAAGTTCAAAATATGCCAGAGTTTGGTAGTTGTGGGAGGAGATGACCAAGGCCACTGATGGAAACTGGTGTTTGGGGGGAATTAAGGGAGATAGGTGGATGAGCAGGCTGCCGCTTGTTTTAAGATTTTATTTTTTAAATAAATTCAGAATGTTCCCTACCACGATATGGAAAAGAAGGAACATCGTATACTAAGAATGTGTTCTAGAAAGACAAAAATAACTCAAATCAGAAATCTGCACTTCCCTTTCAATTGCAAATTCCTTAAAAGTGAAAATACTGGTGGGGTGAATATTGCTAGGCATGGCCTCCAACCAAGACTCCTTCTGCTTCCCAAATTCCAGGAGGGCACCCAGTCCAAACCCTTTACAATACATGATGTACAAGGAAGAGCATCTCCCACCTGCACATGTATAGGAACCCCAACCCGAGAGTCTCAAATGGGAGGGAGATTGAGAATGTGCGCTTCTAATCAGCCGCTGGGGCACACCACACTTGAAGGGAAAGGTGGCCCACTGGGTGTTTCGGCTGGATCCCAGCTAGGGTCCCAGAGAAGGAAGAGTAGATTTACCCACAATGTTCTCTAGAGGCCCTCGGGGACTCTAAAAAGAACCTCTTAAGCTTCCAGGGAATGTTCAGAGAACAGGAAGTTGCAGGACCAGAAGACTAGATCCCAACCCACAAACGGGATTCACACCAGTCCAGATCTGGCCGCTGGGGGTGGGGGAAAGGGTGGGGGAGCACCATGGGTGAGCTGACCCAAGCAGTAAGGCTCCACGGTCCAGGGCCTGCAAAAGCCCCATGCTCTCACTTGGAAGGGCCTGTGTTCTCTGGAGGTATTAAATGAAGAAAACTGTGCCTACTGGATCCAGGGCTCTGCTGCAAAACTCCTGCAGAAAGGGCTGCTCACAAGAAGTTTTTCTGCAGGCAGAAGATGGTGCAGAGTGGTCCAGAGTTCCCCAAGGACCAGAGTCCAGAGTGGTGAGGGGTTCTGGCTACATGGGCAGACAACATCAGGGCAGACCATCCCCTCCCATCCCCTCCATCCCCCAAGAGAGAATATTTGCAGCAAATGTGGAGAGGGACCAGAAAAGAGGATGGCGGTAAATGGGGGGTAGCAATTACACTTCCGGGCACAAAAGGAGACAGGGTGAGGTGGAGGGGGTTTAGAAAGGACAAAAATAATGAAGTCTGAGTGAAATCTGATTTTTTATCTTATGTGCAAAAGTTTACTGGGTAGTGCACAAAAAAAGGGTCCCTCTAAGCACTGCAAGGAAGTCCTCCTGAAGCAGCGTATCAACCAGAACAGCTGTGCATCTTTTCCATGACCCAGCAACCACTGGGCATGCAAGTTTCTAGCTTGTGCCTCTTCCCTTCAATACCATCTTCAGTGAAACTGCTATACCATCTTCAGTGATACTGCTGTGGTTATAAAAATGGGCAAGTCTTATGAAAAGCCTCAGCTGGGAAAAACCTTTTACCACAGATTTAAATATTACACACAAATTGTATAATTTTTTAAACTTGTCATTTTTTAAATGTGGAATAGATATTTTTAAATGGCTTCTGCTGAACAATATTTTTATGTCATTAGTATCTGCTATTATTGACATCTAAAAAACAGATAAAATGCTAAACTGTATGATATTTAGCTGTCAGCCTTAAAACTTTGAATTAAACATTACTTGCATGCAAATAAAAACTTGGAGATTATAAAGTTGTACAGTCTGTACTATAAAGGAAGGCTGATACAATCCTTTCTTATTACACATAAATATGTAAAAATGTGTTTTCAATTTCTTTTTTTTTTTAAACTGTGCTCATTTTCTTTCAAATTACTTCCAAAAACGCAAGCCTCTCTGATGTTAATCATGTGTACACTTCGGCTTACACTTTAAAGAGTCTTCCTCTCCTGGGAAGTGACTTTTGTATACAAATCATGGAAAGCTACTTAGACAAAGTGCTGGAGATGATTAAAAGGGGACAGATTCAAATTTATACCTTCAAAAAAGCAGGAGCAGATGTCAACTAACTCAATTGTGTATATTTTGAAAATGAGCTGGCGATATGCATGTGTGTTTCATCAGGACATGTAAAGAATTCCCAACTTTTTCTTGAGGTTATGTATCAATGACAACTTTAGAAATAAAAAAGAAAATTAAAAAAAGAAAAAACAAAAAACCTTTAACACTTACAATCTAGTGTTTTATGCTGGATATCTTGACTCATACTACAATTTGCTCTAACCAAAATACTAGTTAGTATGACCAAAAAGGTACTTGCTCATTTGGAAACAACACTCAAGAGTTTTTAGAATGGAAGACACAGCACATGTACTTCATCATCTAAAATTAGTGAAGAAGGAATTAAGCAGCATCCTGGAACATTCATTTAATACTTGAGGATAAAAACTTCAACTCCTCCAAACTTCCTTTTGTTTTCTAACACTATAGCAAAAAAAAATCTGTAAATTATCTTTGATCCACCAAACTTTTACTGAGAAGCTCACTCCATATGGGCCCTGAGTTTCTTGCTAGGTCTTGGAAACACAAAGGTAATGACTACAGCACAGTCCTGGCTCCCAAGGGGCACCCAATTTACCAAAGAGAGCTTTTCCGGAGCCCCTCTGTGCTAGATCAGAAACACAGGGTGGGAAAGGGGGTTAGACTAGCGTGGTGTGACCACAGGGATGCCAAGCAAAAAAACCCTTCCTTCTCAATGGGAGCAATGCCTTAACAACCCTTTACTGCAGAATGTCTTTCCCCTGAAACAGGAAATGTCGTGTATGGTACATACATTCTAACAGGCCAGAAGAAATCGGGTGGGAACATTTCTACCTGCTAGAAAATTAGAGAAGAATCTCTACAAGCAATGGTTGTATGCAGATTTCCAGTAAGCTAGCAGCAAAAAACTGAATAACCTGTATATTTAAATATGTAATTTCTAAGACCCTGGGTCACACTGACAGATTTTTACAATGATTCCTTGTTATCCAGACAAATGTCACCCCTCGACTCTAGAGGCATGTCAAAGCATATTCGGTTACACCGTGGGTCAGATCACATCCCTTCAATGCATGAAACACAGTTCATAAGCACGACCATGAACAGCAAGTTTATGTCAAGCCACCTGACACTAGCAATCAATAGAGTTAACCCCAAAATAATAAAGTCATTCTGCATTAAAACTTTCGGGGCAGCATATTAAAGCTACCTGCAGTGACAGACAATTCCCACCAGGTGGAGTTAAAAGATTCAAACTGCTCCTTCAATACCTGAACTCCCAACTACTTCACATTTGTCCTGATTCTGGAGAGATCCTGGCTACTTATCTCCTCAAAATTATTAATATAACACTTTTTAAGGCAAGAGATATGCAGGACAGAAACTCAAATCATTTAAGCAGTTAAAAAAAAAATCAACTCACTCAAAGACTACCTGAGGTAAGTCATTAAAAATAGAAATCAGAAGGGACGCGGATTTGGCTCAAAGGACAGAGCGTCTGCCTACCACATGGGAGGTCCAGGATTCAAACCCAGGGCCTCCTGACCCATGTGGTGAGCTGGCCCAGCACAGTGCTGATGTGCGCAAGGAGTGCCATACAACACAAGGGTATCCCCCGCGTAGGGGAGCCCCACAGCATGAAAAAAGGGCAGACTGCCCAGTAGTGACGCTGCACACAAGGAGAGATGACGCAACTAAAAGAGACAGACACAGATTCCCAGTGCCACTGGCAAGAATATAAGCAACACAGAAGGACACACAGCGAATGGACACAGAAAGCAGACAACTGGAGGGGGGGGCAGGCAGGGAAGGGGAGAAAAATAAAATAAAAATAACTCTTTAAAAAAAAATAGAAGTTACAGAATTCAGTCAGACAGAAACTAATACCTCTAGGAGTAAAGGTGCCACAGTCTGAACTTTAAAGACAGCTCACCAAACTTTTAGAAGGTCTCCCTAGTGAAAGAGCTCCTTGTTGGCCCATTCATAGTTACCAAAGTGCCCAATCCTAAGGTCACTTCAATCCACACGTACTAAAAATGGACTATTTGTAAGGGAGACACACCCTGAGGCAACCCCCAATGAGTCATACCCTTGGGCCGATCGTCTCTCCTCCAGTGCAGACGTAAGGCAAAGGTCATAAGCAAAGGATGGCAAACCCTTGACTCCATTACATTACCTGCCCACTGACCTGGTGGTCTGTCAAAGCAGTGATGGAAAACTCAGTTAGTGAGACGATGCTCCTACCCACAGTCCCTTGAGCACACCACCCGAGACCCCGCCTCTTTAAGAAATGACTACGCTATGCCTTTCCACTACAGAATGTGGCAAGTGCAGCCAACTGGGCAGAGCGCGCTCTCAGGCACATCACCTGGATGCTCTGGGACTGGGGTAGATAAGGCAGCAGTGGGGGTTGCTTGGCTCCCAACATCACATTAGGGGTGGTGATTGGCTTCTAACAGCAAACTGGGACAATATTATCAATGACCCTCCCTTATGTTTAAAATAGGTAATAAATGGCACAAACTCAAAAAGTGAAAGAGGTTACTTTGTCTTTTTTTCCACCCCTACTCCCCAGCCACCTAGCTCCCCTCTCACCTGGGACTCACTATTACCAGTATCTTATGCATTCTTCCACACAGGCTCTACAGCAAATGCATGCATACGATACATAAGCAAATGCATGCACACCGATATAGTTCTGTCCCTGTTTAATAGCACAAGCCAAGTACATACTATTCTTTACCTTTCTCCCTCCACGTTATCTTGGAAAGGGTTTTCCATCAGTACAAATAGAGCTCACTCCCTTTTAAGGCCTGCATTGTGCTTCATCATATGGGTGTACCATAAATGTTTTTATCCAGTTCAAGAAACATTTAGACTTCAGACTATTTCCAATCTTAGGCTGGTCCACTTGTCATTTCGCACACTGAGAAACAGAGGATCAAATCCTAGAAGTAGAATTTTGCTAGGTCAAAAGCCATGTAGGCAGCGGATTTGGCCAAGTGGACAGGGCATCCGTCTACCACATGGGAGGTCCGCGGTTCAAACCCCGGGCCTCCTTGACCCATGTGGAGCTGGCCCATGCGCAGTGCTGATGCGTGCAAGGAGCGCCCTGCCACGCAGGGGTGTCCCCACGTAGGGGAGCCCCACGCGCAAGGAGTGCGTCCTGTAAGGAGAGCCGCCCAGCGCGAAAGAAAGTGCAGCCTGTCAGGAATGGCGCTGCATACACAGAGAGTTGACACAACAAGATGATGCAGCAAAAAGAAACACAGATTCCTAGCCGCTGACAACAGATGCAGACAAAGAAGACGTAGCAAATAGACACAGAGACCAACCGGGGTGGGGGGGAAGGGGAAAGAAATAAATCTTTAAAAAAAAAAACCCATGTAATTTGTAATTCTGTTACATGATTATACCAATTTATACTCCCATGGCAATGACTGAGTGCCTGTTTCTCACCCCGTGCCCAGCCAGGTGTTATCAAATTGACTTTATATTCCAATACAAACTCTTGACACACAGGAGGTTGGCATCATCACTATCCTCCAGCTCATCGGATTCGTCCAGCAAGTATTTAGAAAGGGCCCATTCTGTGACAGGAGGACAAGGTCCTGATCATGGAGGATGAGACACAGCACTGAAATGAACAAGAGCTTCTGACCACCGCAGAGGGGAGACTGATTCCAAATAGGCCTAAGTATCCCCTGGAGGAGTTCAGCTTGACCTAGATCCTGAAGCACTCGCAGCTCTGGACAGGGAGGGGAGGGAAGGAGTCCCAGCAAGGCGGCTTGAACAAGCAGGGCGCCATTTGAAAGGAAAGCACAAGGCATGCTCAGCGGCAGACCAGTCTGAGAGGAAGATAATGCTCACGTGGCAGTTCAAAGAACGCCAGTGCAGAGCCTTAGCTCGGAAGAGCTCAGGAGTCGGTCGAAAGAAGTCGGGACTGAGGAAGTTCCAGTTCTGGCGTTAGCTAAGTGATCTCGAGAAAAACAAGTTTAGGGAAGTGGCTGTGGCTCATCAGTTGGGCTCCTGTCTACCATATGGGAGGCCCTGGGTTCACGTCCCGGGGCCTCCTTGAGAAGGCAAGTTTGGCCGCACACTGTGCAGTGCGGCCCACAGATGCAGAGGAGTGCCGCCCAGCCCGCAAGCACCCTGGAAAGCTCACTCAGCAAGGTGACACAACAACCACCAAAAAAATACAGAAGAGCACACAGCAAATGGACACAAAAGAGCAGACAGCATGCAAAAAAAAAGCCGCAAGGTGGGGGGTATTAAAAAAAAAAAGTTTATCTGGGCTTCAGTTTCATTTGTAAAACAGGGAGGTTGGCCCTAACGTCAAATTTTCTGTAGCTGCAGAACAGTGTGTTCAAAGTAAAACTCATGATGAAGACTAATGGTGCACAAGCAGAAATGTGCTGGTAAAAAGGTCAGCAAGGAGGGCCTCAGCCCCATGTCCTAGTCGCTCCATTGTAACAACCCAATGGGATTCCAAGGAACCCTTGGGGTTGTGCAAGGCACAGTCTGAAAGCAACCTAGGAATGCTAAGGTCCCTTTCTGCTCTAGACACTCTTTCAACTTTTCCCTTAGAGTTAGGATAAGGCAGCTGGATCTTCACTTCTATACGCTTGCCTCCGATTCACTCATTCTCTGAAACACACATTCACTGTTGTACCTACTACCTGCAGGCACTGTTCCAGGAGCTGGGGAGACAATGGTTAACAGCACAAAAACTCTCCCCTCTGAAGTTCAATTTCTATTTGGGAGGGAGAAAGAAAAATGAATGACCAAATCTGACATGTGTCAGAACAATTATGGGTAAGACGGACAAGTACGGGGGTGGGGGGGTTGGTGGACTGCTCCACTACTCATCCTTCAGATTACAACAGAGACATTCTGTGCCCTCCCAAGATCATTTGTTCTCTTTTCTGAAATCATGCAGCACTTTAGGCTGTGCATAAGCCCCTGCCATTTGACGACATTTCACCCAGAATCTCGGAGAGCCGCCACCAGCCGTGCAGACAGCGCAGGCTCTCCACACCTGTTGGCCGCTATGGTCACACTGCCGTTTTAACAGCGAACGGGTTCTTAAAGTTCTCCTCCTTTTCCTAACACTGTGGGCTGGAATTTTCAAGTAACAAAATAACCTAAAGAGCCGAATCAAATGAACACACACCCACAACAGAAAACCAAATTGGCTGCGGTGAAAAGGAAGGATGGCCAGGTGGTCCAAGGACTTGCAAAAGAAGTTAATCCTTAGGCAAACATTAACGAGTCAAGGCCAAATTGGTGTGGGTGGACCCTAAAGAGAAAGAGAGTCACAGCAACTGTCTGGGCCAGGAGAGGACAGATGAGGACATGACTGCCCCTGCCCATAGGTCTCGCTCTCACAGTGGACCGGGGCCCAGGCCCAGTCCCTTGAGACTCTGCTCTCGCACCCCTCACCCACGCCAGCACAGCCCCAGGCAGCTCCTTACTCTGCTTCTATCTGGTGCCTTGGCCTCCCACTACACAGAGGTCCCCTACCCGCCTTTTTAAAACAGAAAAATGTGCATATCAGCCTTCTGTTTTTAATCGAAAGATCTGAGCATCCCTCAGTGATAGCACTTATACTTTTAATATCTGTGACTGAGGAAACACATAGACCAAAAGCTACCATGAATTTAGTAACCTTTAAAATAAATTTCTATTTTGCTAGTCTCTAAAACATGGCTTGGAAAACGAGCCACAGACACTGGAGACAGCAAAATCACATACGAGTATATGAGCCCATCCTCTCCCCAAACAAGGCTTGGCGGGAACGTAGCCTTTGGAGGCTCCTGCACCACCGTCGCTAACAATAAAACGACAATACTGGCAAACAGGGAAACGGACTTTGGCCCAGTGGTTAGGGCGTCCGTCTACCACATGGGAGGTCCACGGTTCAAACCCCGGGCCTCCTTGACCCGTGTGGAGCTGGCCATGCGCAGTGCTGATGCGCGCAAGGAGTGCCGTGCCACGCAGGGGTGTCCCCCGCGTAGGGGAGCCCCACACGCAAGGAGTGCGCCCCATAAGGAGAGCCGCCCAGCGTGAAAAGAAAGAGCAGCCTGCCCAGGAATGGCGCCGCCCACACTTCCCGTGCCGCTGACGACAACAGAAGCCGACAAAGAAACAAGACGGAGCAAAAAGACACAGAGAACAGACAACCGGGGGAGGGGAGGGGAATTAAATAAATAAAAATAAATCTTTAAAAAAAAAAAAAAATACTGGCGAACAGTGAGCCTGGCACGGCTCTACGCACTTCCCGTGAGTTAACTCATTTACTCCTGTGAGATAATTAGCTTCATTTTATACAAGTCGAAACAGGCAGAGAGAGGTGGCAGGGCCGGGCCTCCAGGCTGAGGCCAAACTCGTTTCAGAAGGCAGGTTCTGACCTTCCCCGCCCGGGCCCCCGCATTCTCTCTCACTACCTCCCGACACCTAACTTGGTTCCAGCGCAGAACTTGTACTCGGCTTTGCCAGCGCCCCTGCCTTCCGGGTGGAGCACCTGCCCCAGGAGCTCCCAGCCCAGGTTCCAAGGACCTCAATGATCTGCCTCAGGCTGTTCTCTCCACCTGCGCTCATGCCTGCAACCCTGGAGCCAATCTGTTTGGCTAGCAGTAGTTTCGGACCAGGACACGATAACCTGTGAGCCACCCGCAGGACCCCTGGCCCCCCGGCCCCACCCCCCACCAGGAGCACCAAGCTGCTGCTGTCTGCTCCTGACCTGCAGGAGAGCTGGCTGCCCCACCCAGCCCCCAAATGACTCATAGCTCACCCCCAATTACTTTTCCTCCTATGATCATTCTTCCACATATAACAACCAATGGCTAGAAAATATACCCAGAGAAATAATAGGGCAAAACAGACATATCTTTGGAATATTGTGTTTTTTAAGTAAAATATACATTAACTTCTGAGGGTAAAAAACTTCCTATGTGGGGAGTGCGTGTAGTTCAGTGGTTGAGCACCTGCTTCCCATGTACAAGGTCCTGGGTTCAATTCCCAGTACCTCCTAAAAAATAATAATAATAAAATAATCACGACATGTGAACCTTATTTGGATCCTAAATCAAACAGTAAAAAAAAAATTTTTTAACTTCCTCTGTAATTTCAAATGTCCTATCTCAAACTTCCTATATAATTTCTCTAAAATCGAAACAAGTTCAAATCACAGCACAACTAAAATTGAAGGTTTCCTAGACAAGGATCTGTTATCAACAGGAAAAGAACACAGGGAGGGGTGTTTGGCTGTCCAGGGAGAAGTGCTCCCACATATAAGAAAGGAGCCCTGGCAAAGAGGGGTCCCAGCTGGCAGTGTCACCCAACTGGCAGTCCTACTCTCAGTGATTTCTGGGAAAAGGCTGGGGACCTTCGTTTCAGAAGGTTTACCTTTGAACTTCACAGTGAAACCAGACATTCAGTGTTTGAGTTATTTCTGTTAAGCATACAACACTGCTCAAGTTCAGGGAAGAAGCACCAAAAATAGAAATGGAAGAGGATGCAGGCTGAACACTGTGCTAAGCAATGACAAAAAAGAAGGTGCCCCTCTTATCCAAAGCTTCAGGTCCCCCCCCCAAGCAGGAACAGGATCACTGGTTGTCTCAACATGAAAAAAGCCCATAAGTAAGCCCCATGCACTGAAGTGGCATATAGAATACTATAAAATATGACCTGAATAAGACTTATGAACTGCTACAAAGGCTAGGGTTTACTTTGGGGAAAAAACATGTAAGGGTTTTTACTTTTGGAAGGAAAATTTAAAAACCCAAAACAAACCAACTAACCCCAAAACTCTAAGTCAAAAGCCCACAGCACAAATAATTACAGCTAGTAAGAATCAAAGTCACCCAACTTTTACATTGTACCATTTCCTATCAGTGACAACTTCAGTCATAACTGGATTACTGAAAATTAGTATGTAAATTATAAGGGACCCACCATATTTAAAGAAACTAACAGAGAATTCTTTTAACATCTACATATCCCAGGTACCTGGGTTTCTTAAAGGAAGCACCTGTTCAAAGCTGAAATATCCACAAAAATCAAACGAGCTTCTCTCCCACTCTCTGGTCTCTTTGCTGCAGAGATCAGACCTAAGTTCCAGAGTCATTTCCAGAGTAAAAGTGTAGAGCAAAAAAGAAATTAAATAATTTTTAGATGTAAGAGACAATAGTTTAAAATGTCATCAAGTTGTACTTACTGCAGGTTCAACTTGACTTCGATCTGCAATATCTATGTGGACAATTTCAACAGTTTTCCATGTGTTAGGATCTAAACCGTGTACCTACAAGTGACAAGGAAAACCAATACAAACTGTTAGTCATTCTTATTAAAGCAAACTATCAGACTTGCATATATAATCTTTATTTTGCATCTCTTAAGGTACATTACGGGGAATACAAACATTCAAATTACTATTTCATGAAGTAAGTAGCTCATATCTTGAGGGAACTAGAAATCTTCTGCTACTCCTGGTAACCCTAAATAAGATGTAGGAGATGAGGAAGCTGCCGAGGGCACACTGTTAGTGACAATTACTTCCTGGTAGATGATGATTTATATGACAAAATTTACCTGGCCTGTATGTAACCCAAACAATGCACAACACAGTCCTTTAAGCCCTATACAAAAGGTGACATTATAATTAGATTTCAAGAAGCTGCACTTTATGGTCTAACACCTTTCCAGAACCTGATTATCCTAAAGAATTGATGTCACTACCCTATACCTCATGCTGTTCACTAATTTCTGAAACTCCATCTATGAACCAGTTAAAGATGGTTTAAAATCTACTGAAAGCTGAAAATGGCAGCTTAAATCATACATTGACCCACACCAAATCATTTCATTTAGACCCTAAATTCAGTGACTGATGATGGCCATTCACCTATAGTAAGAAGAGAACCTACCACAATGATCAAGTATTTACTCTGTAACAGCATTATCTTAAGGCTGGAACAAGAGTTCTCCAACTGGAGCCACGTACCAGATACCCCCTGGTGGGGTTATCATAAGAGGTGGCTGGTCCCCTCTCATCTGGAATGAGGTCTGAGATTTTCCACTTCTAGCACGTTCCCAGGTGATGCTGATGCTGCTGGTCCAGGGGCCACACTTTTGAGAACTACTAGGCTAAGAGCATCAGTCTATAAAAGATGCCCTTCCAAGTTTCCTAACTAACAGAAAACCTTAATGAAAGCTAATGATTATATTTCTTTGAGTCCTGACTTTCTTTACAGATAAATATGTACCAACTTGTAATAGTGTAAATCAGGAGATGGTCAGCTTTTTTGTAAATTATTCAAGGTACTGTCTTCTCCCTTATGCCTTCTGGCCATTTCTCTGGCCATCCAGCACATATCTCAGCAGTGTGGGATGGAGAGAGAATTAAAGCAATCAATTCTGCTATGTAGAACTGCTTCTGGCAAATACATAGAGATGAAAGCAATCTAAAACTAATGGCTGCAATTGGGATGGGGATTAACCTGCGAATTTGGTTTATCCATGCTCTTCCTGTCCCAGCCACCATGAGCAAAGAGAACTGCTGATAAAAACAGCAACCTCCCCAAAGCCCACTGGAGAAGCAAGCAAGGGAAGCTGGTAAGGGAAAGCAGGTTTGTTTCTGGTTCTAGTAGGTGCTTGCTTGCTTGCTTGCTTTTCCTCAGTCCTGATGTGGCCAAGTGCTGGTCTCACGCACATGACATCACTTTGGGATCAGCAGTCCCCACTTACAGAGGAATCTACACTCAAAGTGCAGAGGTGAAACTTACATTTTCTAATGTTCCCAAGTCCGGTTTGTGCCATGTTTCAATTTTAATGAAGAAATCATCTTTCATATATTCATTCTGTAGAAAACACAAGAGTAAAATGACAGCAATCTCTTCCAGGGTTCTGTGGGGGCCCTGCTGCTGGAGCCCTCCCCTCCCTCCCCAGCATAAGCCTCCATGCCTTTGACTCTACAGGCAGACAGAGCTTAACATGACAAAGAATCATAAGCTGCCTACTTTTACAGACTACAAGACAGCAAACCAAATGCCGAATGCTTTTAAATAATTTAAACCATCTTACTTGTCATACAAAGTGCAGGGTTAAAACTAAAGAAGCTGTGAGATGTAGTAAGCAAATCTGGCATTCAAAGGACAGAGCCAAAGCAAAGTCAACGAGGAGATTTTGAGACAAGTCTAGGAGGAACCTGCCAACACGGGGAACATGTGGTGTAGTGTGGGTTGGTGGAAGAGGCACCAGGGAGGGGCATGCAGCCATGAGTGTTTTAAACAAACAAACAAACAAACAAAAAGCTAGGAATGGATGGAAATAGTTATTTTGTAAAACAAAGTTAAAAGATGAAGAGGATGTGACTCAAAAATTGTTTTACTCACCGTTACAACTGAGGCATAATGGAGATGCAGGCAATAAAAGGGGAAAAATTTCAGAATATTAATCTGAGTCAAAACAATCTGTCCCAGTAATTAATGTCACATAGATTAAACTATCTGAAAACAGAGAACATTTGGCAGTTTATGTCTGCAAAACATGCTTTACTACTCAAGTGACACTACAGGGCACCTTAAGTTACAGAGTACCAAAAAATACATAGAATAGTTACTGCTTAGAAATCTGTTATATTCCTCCTCAATTATGTGAGAATGTAAGTAAAATACCCTTGAAACTACACCAAAAGATACTTATAAAGTAGTGTGGACAAGATTTCCTTAAAGTTTCTGTTTCCTTCATTTGCTCACTTTCTAGAGCCAGCATGGGCAATGGGGACCCCTCAGCGTGGCATCTGGGAATGGACCCATGCCCTTCCCAAAGGTCTGGGGGTGGAAACCCAATGCAGCCCCTCCTCTGCCCCAGCTCGGACAGAACTACCTGAGAACTGTGGAGGGCCCTGCTAGGTACAGCCCTTCTCAAAGGCCTCAGCACTTGGAGTCCCGCTCCTCATCAGCCCGGGGGAGGGGCAACATGGTGGCTGAGGAGTGGCTTACTTGTTCTACAGTAGGGGTATGCATTCCAGGCTTTCTCGTGAAACACCAAGGAACCCTCGGGAGCAATCATCCTCACGAATGCTGGAACTTTGCTGTAGGAGGAAACCAGTGGACATGTTTTCAACAGCACCATCAACTTATTCTTTTAAGGAGGTACTGGGGGTTGAACCCAGGACCTTGGACATGAGAAACAGGCTCTCAACCACTTGAGTTACATCTGCTCCCCAGCATTATCAACTTTCTACTGGTGTCTATCAGACTACTTCCAAGAGGCCTAACATCAAAGGTGACCACATTCCGAGCTTGGTGAATTAGTGTTTAAGACTGTATCAGGTTTTATGTTCAATCTCAAAGTAATCAGGTGGAAAATTAATGTAAAAACAATGAAATATTTACAAGAATGTTTAACTGTATAGCAGATTAAAAAAAAAATAGAAGTATTTCTTTCTTCAGGGTACCTAGCTTTTTGGGGGGATTGAACCTGGGACCTTGTACATGGGAAGCAGGTGCTCAAACATTTCAGCTTCATCTTGCCCCTCCCTAATTTCTTGAGGTAGAAACTTTTTTTTTTAAGATTTATTTTATTTACTTCTCTCCTCTCCCCACCCCATTGTCTCCTGTGTTCACTTGCTGTGTGTTCTTCTGTGTCCGTTTGCATTCTTGTCATGCGGCACTGGGAAACTGTGTCACTTTTTTTTGTCACATCGTCTTGCTGCGGCACTCTGTGAGTGCGGTACCACCCTGGGTGGGCTGCACTTTTTACAAGCAAGGCAGCTCTCCTTGCGGGGCATACTCCTTGCGTGTGGGGCATCCCTTCGTGGGGGACACCCCTGCATGGCACAACACTCCTTGCATGCGACAGCACTGCGTGTGGGCCAGCTCACCACACAGGTCAGGACATCCTGGGTACTGAACCCTGGACCTCCTATATGGTAGGTGGACGCTCTCAGTTCAGCCACAACCGCTTCCTGGAACTCACTGATATGAGACTTTTCTTCTTCTTTTTTTTTTAAGATTTATTTATGTATTTTCCCCTCCCCAGCTGACTCCATTTTTCTTTTTCTTTTTCTTTTTTTTTTGCTGCCTGTTCCATTCGCTGTGTAATCTTCTGTATGTATTTCTCTTTTTGTCTTCTCATCTTTCTTCTCTAGCATTCAGAGGGATTCAATCCTAGGGACTTCTGATGTGGAGAGGTTCCCTGTCAATTGTACCACCTCAGTTCCTAGTCTGTGCTGCTACTTACTTTGACTCTTCCCTTCATCTCTCTTTTGTTGCAGCATTATCTTGCTGCGGGACTCACTTGTGTGGGCATTGGCTCACCACACAGGTACTCACGTGGGCACCTGGTTCACCACGCAGGCACTCAGCTCGCTGTGTGGTCACTGGCTCACCATGCAGGCATGCTCTCTCTTCTTTTATCACCAGGAGGTCCCAGGGATCGAACCTGGGTCTTCCCATATGGTAAGTGGAGGACTTATCACTTGAGCCACATCTGCTTCCCTCTAATATAAGCATTTAGTGCTATAAATTTCCCTCACAGCTCTGCTATGGCTGCATCCCACAAATTTTGATGTTTTATTTTAATTTTCATTCAGCACAGTGTATCTTTTAAGTCTCCCCTGCAATCCCCCTTTGATCCTTGGATTACCTACAAGTGAGTTGTTCAATTTCCAAGTGTTTGGAGATTTTCCTGTTGTCTTTCTGTTAGTGATTTCCAGTTTGATTCTTTATATTCAGGGAATATACTCTATGATTTCAATTCTTCTAAATTTTTAAATTTTATTTTATGATACAGCATATGATATATCTTGGTGAAAATGGCACTTGGAAAAATACATTCAGGGTACCTAGCCTTTTTTTTTTTTCAGGAGGTACTGGGGATTGAACTTGGGACCTCATGCATGGGAAGAAAGTGCTCAACTACTGAGCTACAGCCACTCCCCAAGGTACCTTACTTTTGATCTACTCCCCAATCTAAAATCTATGAATTAATTAGGGCTCTTCAATCTACGCAATTCTGCAACATAGTAGTTCTTTCCTGCAGTTACAACTACACTTCTTCTTAATCTAAAGAAGCAGTCCCAGAATAAACCTAAAAAATAACAAGGTGAAGGACCATGTAGAAAATGAGAAATTAATCTACACCCAAGTACAAAATTTTGTAGATCTTGGAGATTAATTTCACTTCCTGCCTTGAGTCTGAGCAGAGGGGGAAAAGAGTTTACTATATAATTAATTCATGATGAGCTTGTACAAACTATTCAGATAATCATGAAAGAAACTAACACATAACTGGACAAAGGGGAAGCAGACTTGGCCCAGTGGTTAGGGTGTCCATCTACCACATGGGAGGTCTGCAGTTCAAACCCCAGCCTCCTTGACCCATGTGGAGCTGGCCCATGTGCAGTGCTGATGCGCGCAAGGAATGCCATGCCACGCAGGGTTGTCCCCCGCGTAGGGGAGCCCCACGCGCAAGGAGTGCGCCCCCGCGTAGGGGAGCCCCACGCGCAAGGAGTGCGCCCCGTAAGGAGAGTTGCCCAGCACGAAAGAAACTGCAGCCTGCCCAGGAATGGCGCCGCACACATGGAGAGCTGACGCAGCAAGGTGACACAACAGAAAGAAACACAGATTCCCGTGCCGCTGACAACAATAGAAGCGAACAAAGAAGAACATGCAGCAAATAGACACAGAGAACAGACAACTGGGGTGGGGAGTGAAGGGGAGAGAAATAAACAAAATAAATCTTAAAAAAAAAAAAAATAAATGGACAAAGGACATCAACAGAGCACTACAAATAGAAAACACAAATGGTTAACAAATCATAAACTCAGTCTTACCAATCTCCAAAGAAATGCAAATAAAATAACCACTCTGCTGATTCAAGTCTATTTTAAAGAGAGTTTTATGTGCACAGGCTGACTGTATGAAAGGACTCGGCTTCAAATCTCACTATCACCACTTACAAGCTGTGTGACCAGGCACCTCACTTGGCTTCTTCATGTGCTGTATGAAATTCCTATTGCCTACTCTGCAGTTACTGAACGGACGGATCAGGTAATATCTGTAAAATGTTTAGCACACTGCCTGGGAAAACAGGAGCTCATTAAATGGTAGTTACTGATTTTTAATTACAAGCCATCCCACAACTGGGTACTTTCATATGACTCTCTTCATTTAAGATCCCCAATAACCCTGTGAGCAAAGCATGATTTCATCCTTTCATACAATCAGCACTTACGTGGCTTAATAATTGGACTTCAGACCCTATGTATATTTTTCAAACTATAGCTACTTCTCTGAGCACTTTCAAGTAAACCTTCATTTCCCAAACTAAGAGGAAAAAAAAAGGCAACAAAACACTAAAGAAACCTGGGACCCAGAGAGGACTTACAGCCCCGTAAGCCTGAACAGTTGACGAGAGCTATTCCCATGCTGGAGCTGGGCAGCTGAGCAGGAGAGAGGGTTAGGAACTCGCTCCAGCCAGGGGCTGTGCAGGCAGAGAGACAGGGCAGACAGCCCCTCAGCTGCCCCCTCAGGCGCTGGGCCCACCGTACATAAGAACAGACAGCACCTGGCTTGGGGGCACCCACTGTTCTGGCAAATTAAATCACTGGAAAAGAAAAGCTGAAACACTCCTATGACGTGGCAGAACAAGGAGAGTCCAGGACAGAAAGAAATATATGTGTATCATTGCATCCTTAAAAGATAATAACGAAGGAGGTCTAATTCCCTGAGCACTTGTTTTTCTTTCAAATCTCGGCAAGATTCACGTCAAGGGGTATAATTTCAGAGAAGTAAAGCTAGGAAAACTGAAAATAACATCAAGTGAAAAGTCAAAGAACATTCAGTAGTCCAAAAATTTTCTCCCACAGCTAAAGAACTAGAACCCAAATCCCTTTAAGTATGGGAGAAGTTTAATCGGGATATAATGTAATACAAATAGGTAACTTTTTTTTTTTAAGATTTATTTATTTCATTTTATTCCCCACCACCACCACCACCCCAGTTGTCTGTTCTCTGTGTCTATTTGCTGCGTGTTCTTCTTTGTCTGCTTCTGTTATTGTCAGCGGCACGGGAATCTGTGTTTCTTTTTGTTGCGTCATCTTGTTGTGTCAGCTCTTACGTGTGTGCGGTGCCATTCTTGGGCAGGCTGAACTTTCTTTCGCGCTGGGCGGCTCTCCTTACGGGGCGCACTCCTTGCATGTGGGGCTCCCCTATGCGGGGGACACCCCTGCGTGGCACGGCACTTCTTGCACACATCAGCACTGCACATGGGCCAGCTCCACACAGGTCAAGGAGGCCTGGGGTTTGAACTGCGGACCTCCCATGTGGTAGACAGATGCCCTAACCACTGGGCCAAGTCCGCTTCCCTAAATAGGTAACTTTTAAGCCAAGATACATGACTACCCATCTATCTCAGAGAAAGGTAAACAGAACTCTCAATACTTCAATCGGTCAACTTAGAAAAGACAAGGAAAATAGCTGTATGCTAGCTCAGGAACATTTAATTATATCATATATTCCAATAGTGTCAGATAGTCAAAAAACTTCAATATTCATAAAATGCTCTAAAATTTGCTGACCCAAGCAAGAAAAAAAAACTGCCATCAGTTATTAGAGGCCAACAAGAGCAAAATCTACAAGAAAGGTAATCCTTCTGAAGCAGGCTAGTAAGATAGGGAATCAATAGACAAATCTGGAACCTGGCAGAAAGGCTATGTGGACATCAATGACCCCCAAGAGGGCTGCTGGAAGACCCCCCACCCCCCCACACACACACAATATCCTGCCATCCAGAACAAAGACTTCTGGAAGCCAGGAGAAGCCCCAGATATTCCCCAAGGACTTTATCATTGGGTCCTCCTGGGGCACTGATGGGTGGGATAATCAATCAAAACAACATACAGCTGGAACTGCCTTTAGCAAAGGGGTAAAATAATTAATAGCTCAAAAAGCTAAGCAAGGCCTGAATGAGCTCTCTCGTGCTCTCTTGCTTCTGGACCCCAACTCTGGCTGCCTTCTCCTCTGCTTGGATCACTACGCAAGTAAACCTGGGGATTTATAATCTATAATGGGAAATTGTAGCCTGTAGATCAGCCCGCTTTATCACTTTTCAACCCCTTCCTCTTCACCTAAGACCCATGGTCTGTTATTTTCTCCCATTTCTCATCCCTCCCTGCCTGAAAAAATTACTGGCCTAGCTCACCAGATGTGCACTTGAAATTCCTTTCTGCAACACAGTCAAGAAACTAGTCAAAATCTGGTAACACTTCTTCATCTTACTCTCAAATGTCTCTCTTATTTCCAGGATATTTTTTCCCCACCATGTCAGTTCTGACAACTCATTTTATGTTTTGATTTAAGTTAATAAAGTCTCAACTCTTGCACTAGTTTTGGTTCAAATTTACTGCCTTTTTTATATTTAACATGAGGACATTAGTAAATTCATCTCAACAAATCTAAGTAACTCACTACTCTTGGAGAAAATGCATAAATGGAGTAAATATAATTATACTTCAGCTCTCCCTTAAAGGGGAGAAATTATCTTTAATAGCAACCTTTATATATTCCTAACAAGGCAGTTCAAGTGTGCCATTTATATATCATTAGAAAACATATACATCATCATTTTTTGACCTGATTATCAATTAGGAAATAACTTCTGGAAAATGCACGAAGCTGAGAGAGCCTCAGAAAAAGGACACAGATTAACTGAACTAATGAAATGGAGTTAGGGGAGGAGGTGTAGCTTAGTGGTTGAACATTTGTTTCCCAAGTATGAGGTCCTAGGTTCAATCCCTGGTACCTCCAAAAAAAAAAAAAGAAAAAGAAAAAGAAAAAGACCTAGGTTTTCCAAAAAAAAAAAGCTACCAAAAAGAAATTCCTCTTCTTCTCCCAAACTATTCATGAACCACTGTTCTCTCAAAACAAACCAATGCTTGTGACAGTGCTTCCTTCAAGGTAAACACACCCAGATTTTAGCCACTGAAAAGCTGGGTCAGTGGCAGCACACGGCCCTAAAAGAAGATGGTTCTTATAGAATATATACCGCTCCCCAGCCCCAACTCTGAAAGCACAATAAGAATATTGAACTTCAGGGTAAACTTAACCAAAGTGCTGAAAGAAGATATCATAAAGAGCTGACCTTCAAATAACAATGATTGTGAACCTGTTTGTTTTTAGTAAGGCAACTTTGTCACAGGTGTATAGGAGAACAAAGGGCTTATGTGGTTGAAAAGATACATAATAAATGACCATAATGTACAGGGAACTTCTCTTGATCTAGGCATTCTTTCTGGTTTTTATCTAGTTACTGAGATAAATAATACCTTTGCAAATCACTTCACAGGGCACTTTTTCTTTGAAATCTTTACATCCAGTTGTAAACAAAATAAGCAAAATAGTTAAAAGTTCCATTTTTCCATCCTTCTCCATCCTTTTGTGGATAACACAGATCAACATCAAAATGTACAAAAACATAGGGAAGAAGTTGAAGACCAGATTAACTTGCCACAATTAGCGATGAGGCAATCATCTTTCATTTTACAATCAACTAAAATACACCTTAAATGTGTTGGGCACCTCGTTCACACAAGTACTTCCTGAGTGTCCATCATGTGCCAGGGTATAAATAATGGTGAGCAAACAAACAATTCCTACCCCGAGTTTACCATCCAGGGAGGGGGAGAGAAGGCCTACTAAACACCAAAAGTGTGTTGAAGGTACAGGGTGCTGGGAAAAACCAGGGTGAGGGTGGCCAGGAGGCCTCTCCGAGGCAGTGGCATCACGGTGGCGATCTGAGGGTGCAGAGGATCAGCCACGTGAAGAACACAGCAGGCAGGGCCATCTGAAGCCTCCAGCAGAGCAAGCCTGAAGTGAGCAAGGAAGGACGGGGAAGAGATGAGGCTGGAGAGGTGGGCAAGCGCAGACCGTTTCAACACATGGGGCCTGTACTACAAAGGGTTTGGCTTTTCCTCTTTGTCTAATGAGAAGCTGACGAAGCCTTTAAGGAAGGGAATGGCATGGCCTGACATGAGTTTCAAGATCATTCTGGCTTTGTGTGGAAAATTAAGAGTGGGCAGTTATGCCTGGTGACAGATAAAAACTCAAAATGAATAAAGACCTAAATGCAAAAACTAAAACTTTAGAGTTCTTAGAAGAAAACACAGACATAAAACTTTATGGGAAACGGACTTGGCCCAGTGGTTAGGGCGTCCGTCTACCACATGGGAGGTCCGCGGTTCAAGCCCCGGGCCTCCTTGACTCGTGTGGAGCTGGCCCATGCGCAGTACTGATGCGCACAAGGAGTGCCGTGCCACGCAGGGGTGTCCCCCGCGTAGGGGAGCCCCACGCGCAAGGAATGCACCCTGTAAGGAGAGGCACCCAGCGCGAAAGAAAGTGCAGCCTGCCTAAGAATGGCACCACCCACATGGAGAGCTGACACAACAAGATGACGCAACAAAAAAGACACAGATTCCTGTGCCACTGACAACAGCAGAAGTGGACAAAGAAACAAGATGCAGCAAACAGACACAGAGAACAGACAGCCGGGGTTGGGGGGGGGGGCCGGGGGGGCGAAGGGAGAGAAATAAATAAGTAAATCTTTAAAAAAAAAAAACTTTATGACCTT
The DNA here is from genome assembly GCF_030445035.2 of Dasypus novemcinctus. Lineage (NCBI taxonomy): Eukaryota > Metazoa > Chordata > Mammalia > Cingulata > Dasypodidae > Dasypus > Dasypus novemcinctus. The sequence continues at coordinate 36,658,832 of NC_080691.1, forward strand.
GAATTGGCAACGGTTTCTTAAATATGGTACCCAAAACATGAGCAACAAAGGAACAAATGGATGGGATGCAGACTTGGCTCAATGGATAAGAGTGTCCACCTACCACATGGGAGGTCCGCAATTCAAACCCAGGCCCTCCTTGACCAGTATGGAGCTGGCCCACGTGCCGTGCTGACGCACCCAAGGAGTACGGTGCCACACAGGGGTGTCCCCCATGTAGGGGAGCCCCACATACAAGGAGTGTGCCCTGTAAGGAGAGCCACCCAGCACAAAAGGAAGTCCAGCCTGCCCAAGAGTGGTGCCGCACACACGGACAGCAGACGCAGTAAGATAACACAACAAAAAGAGACACAGATTCCCGGGCCACTGACAAGAATGGAAGTGGACATGGAGGAACACGCAGAGAATGGACACAGAGGGCAGACAACTGGGGGGGTGGAGGGAAGGGAAGAGTTAAAAATAAATGAAAAAAAAAAAGAACAAATGGATAAATTGGACTTCATCAAAATTAAAATCTTTTGTAAGCTTCCAAGGACACTATCAAGAAAGTGAAAAGACAACCTACAGAATGGGAAAAATGTATGCAAATCATGTCTGATAACGGATTAGTATCCAGAAAATACAAAGGACTCTTCAACTCAAGTATAAAAAGACAACTCAATTAAAAATAAAAGGGTGGGGAAGCAGATGTGGCTCAAGTGACAGAGCTTCCATCTACCATCTGGGAGGACCTGGGTTATATCCCTGGGGCCTCCTGGTGATAACAAAGAAGAGAAAGCGTGCCTACGCAGCAAGCCAGCGCCCACGTGAGCCAGTGCCTGCATGAGTGCCCGCATGGTGAGCCAGTGCCCCATGCAAGTGAGTCACACAGCAAGATGATGACGTATCAAAAGAGAGACAAAGGGAGAGTCAAGGTGAAGCGCAGCAGAAACCAGGACTGAGGTGGTGCAACTGACAGGGAACCTCTCTCCCCATCACAGGTCTCCAGGATTGAATCCCGGTGAACCCTACAGGAGAGAAAATGAGAAGACAACACAGACAGCAAAAAACAGCAAGGTGGGAGGAGGGGAAGGGGGGACAATAAATAAATAAAATCTTTAAAAAATAAAAAAAAAGGGTGAAGGATTTGAACAGATATTTTGCCAAAGATACAGAAATGGTAGATAAGCACAGGAAAAAAAAAATGCCATTAATTATCAGGGAAATGCAAATCAAAGCCCAATGAGATCCCACTTCAAAACCACTAGGATGACTACAACAAAAGGTAACTAAGATAGATAATAGATAATAACAAGATAATAACAACTGTTGGGGAGAATGTGGAGAAATTGTAACTCACATACACTTAATGGTAGGAAGGTAAAATGGTGCAGTCATTTGGGAGCAGCCTAGCCTCAAAAAAGGTTAAACACAGTCACCAAATGACTCAGCAATTCCACTCCTAGGTATATACCCAAGAGAACTAAAAATTCAACAAATGTGTACACAACTATTCATGGCAGCATTACTCATAAAAAGCCAAAAGTGGAACAACCCAAATGATCAACATCTGATGAATGAATAAACAAGAGGTGGTATATCCCAACAATGGAAGAGATGGTCATAAAAAGGAATAAAGTACTGATACATGCCACAACATTGATGAGCCCTGAAAACATTATTTTAATTGAAAGAAGCCAGTTACAAAAAGCCAGATATTATATGAATCCACTTACACAAAATGTCTAGAACAGGCAAATCTACAGAAATAGAATGTGGGAGTGGGGGAGGGGAAGGGGGAGTGACTGCTAGTAAGTATGAGGTTTCTTTTGGGGATGATAAAACGTTCTGAAATTAGATAGTGTGATGGTGACTGTACTTAAGTATACATGTTAAAAGTATGATTTTATGGTATAAAATCCAAAAAACTAAAAAGAAAAAAAAAGTATAAGAATGGATAGTGGGGGACCGGTTTGGAAGCAAATGGAGAAAGCTGAGAATTATTGGTAACATGGGTTAAGATAGTGGTGATGGAGATGGAGGAAAGAAAGAAGAAGTGGAGAGAGTTAAGGGAAAAAATTACAAAGCTGATGTAAAATCTCCTGATATCTGGGAAGTGGATAGAATAACCAGACACAAAAACAAAAAGAAGTATTTTTCACATAACAAAAAGGAGAACAATAAGAAATGAGACATAGAAAGAGGAAACAATATATTTCAGAAAATATTTCTGACATTCTTCTGGAACAACATCACTCAATTTAGAAAACTTTCAATTGGGCAAAATTTAAGACTCTGAACTATATACAAAGAGATGATATGCATGTCCTAGGATGGCTAACTCTCAACACAAACAAATTACCATATTTGGTTAAAACACTTAACGTTTTATTGTACAAGTTGTTCTCTGAATGTAAAGCATCATACATAATCACGTTGGAATTCTCAGGTAATTTAACTTTTTCATTTTAAAACAAGAACATACATTAAGTACCTGGCAGATGACTCCTTTTGCTTGCAAAAATGAGCTCTTACCCTGAACCACAGGAAAATTTAAAATAATGACTTTCAAAGAAACCTCTGCTGTTCCAACCCTTGGTTAACAAGACTACTCTGGAATTGGCAAAGATTACTTTGCCAAATATCTTCACTCTAAGTTCATAAACGGAGTACAATAATGAACACAACTGAACCTATCTTGATGACCCAGATCATCACGGTTATTTGTTACAGATGCTATAGGGGAGACAAAGGAGCAGAACAGCCTGAAAAATCACTTTCTTTTAAAACCCCATTTTGACTCGCCTTTGGGTCACTTGCTTCTTTTCCGTAAGGCAGCACTGCATTGCTGCATGCCCTGCATGCCTAGCAGGGCTGCCTTTCCAGAAAATCAGTATGCCAAGTGGTTTTCTCCACTTCTGCAGGAAGTGATCATCTTTGTCACCTGAGCTCTAGTTCCAGCATTCCTTGATTTCTCGCCCCACTCAGCACAGTGACAATGATTCCCAGGTCACAAGGACAAGGAATTAAGAGGCACCACTCCTCACCATTTCTGACCATTCAAAGCATCAGCAAGTGGTGTTCCAGAGAGGCCTCCTCTAATGATTACAAATCCTCCATCATCCCGGATTGACTAAAGATGGTGAAGATGGTTGACTGTCCCCAAGAAGGGAGAGGAAAAAACAAAGATTGGTCACTGTGTTCTTACAGTGAGGTCTCAGAAGAATTGCAAGTTTTTCTCTGAAATGCCATCTCAAAAGTGTGAACATTATCTCCTTGTCTTGCTTCAAGACTCTTTGCCCAATAAATTCTGTCCCCTCTCAACCAGCCACTAACAGATGTATTAAAGAACTTAAGGAAACAAACTCTAACTTTTGTGGAAAAGGAGGTACAGCAAGACACATTATGTGTACATATGGAAACATGATTGGGTGTCAAAAAATAAGTGCACAAAGTAATGGAGTGCAGGGAAGAATCATTATGAAGTGGCCAAGAAATGTCTCTGCAGAGGACAGGACTCCAAGCAGGGTATGAGAGAGGAAAAGCAGCTAAGGAGCTGACCAGAGGCTCAGTGGGGCTAAACAGGGCGCTTCTGGAGGACAACGAGGGGACTGGCTTGCTTGAAGCCAAGGGTTTTTCCGCCGGCGGTTTGAACGACTGGGGATATGTGGACAATTTTGAGTACATTGTTAAGTTGAACTTTATTTGGAAGATGACCTGAGACTCTAAAAGCTCACGAGAAAATGGGAAATGGTGAAACCTGTGGTTTTGGGAAGAATGCCCTTGGAGTTCACTTAAGGAGATAGAAAATATCCCAAGCCTCCCACGGGGTGTGGCACTGGAGTAAAGTGGTTAAGAGGGCAGGCAGGTTCTGCAGTCAGAAACGCCTGCCTGTGGGCATGTCCTGCCCCTGCCTCCAAACAGCAGGGAGACCTGGGACGACTTACTGAGACCTTCTGTCCTTCAGTTTACTCATATAAAAGGTTGCTGGGGTGGGGGGAAGGCGTGAATGAGCTCCCACCTAGAGCACTTAAAGTGACCAGTGACTGGCACTCAGTATAACACAGTAAATACCAGATCCTCTGATTGTAATTACTGTGGAAGACCACTCACTACAAGTTCTCAAAAGATATGGAGAGAACCTCATTATTCTGTAAGAAGATTATTATTATTATACCTGAGATTCAAAAAAAGCCCCAACGTTTGAGATGTTCCAGGCAAGGGTGACTAATTTTTGGATTTTTAAAATACCTTGCTCTTTTAGTTTCCTGGGCTGCTCAAGCAAATACCATGAAACAGTTTGGCTTAAACTATGGGGACTTATTTGCTCACAGTTTAAGGCTGGAAAAAAAAGTCCAAACCAAGGCGTCATCAAGACCATTCTTCCTGAAGACTGTGGCATGCTGGGGCTTTGCCTGTCGCACGGCAAGGCACATCACGGCATCTCCTGGTCTCTCCCTTCTCATCCACTTCCACTGACGTTCTGCATCTGACTGCTCCCTCTGTGGCTTTCTCTATGTCTGAATTTCATTCCGCTTATAAAGGACTCCAGTAACAGGATTAAGACCCATCCTGATTGAGGTGGGTCACACCTTAACTGAAGTAGCCTCACCAAAAGGTCCTACTTAAAATGGGTTCACACCCACAGGAATGGATGAAGCTTAACAACAGATTTTTTTCTGGGAACATACAGATCCAAACCACAACACTCCATCCTCTGGACCCCAAAAAGACATTTTCTCTCCACATGCAAAATACATTCATTCCATCACAACTTCCCAAAAGTGGTAAGTCATTTTAGTAACAATGCTAAGTACAAAGTCCTACCAAAATCAGTTAAGGGTGTGGTCTGTCTTGGGGCATAATTCCCATCTGATGGACTGTGAAACCAAAAGTTATCTGCTTCCAAGATACAACAGAATGGGGCAGCATAGGATAGACATTGCCATTCCAATAGGGAGAAATTGGAAGAAAAACAGATGACAGGTCCCAAACAATTCCAAAACCCTCAAGCACCAGGGCAGCCCTGCCCTTTCCACCTACATGGGAGGGCCCTCTCTCCTGGCCCGAGGAGATATTTTCCATCCAGACCTTGGCTTCCATGTTTCTGCTCTTGAAGCCATTTCTCCCTTAGTTTTCCCTTCTCTGCTCTTTTTAGACCAGGCTGCCAGTGGCTCCATTCATATGAACTTCACAAAATAACTTGGTTTTACAGGTAGTTGACAAGGGTCCATTCCATCAGACAGAAGGACTTTCCACAGATGCTGCTCACATAACTGCACCTCCAATCCTACCTGAAATGGCTAACTGGGTCCATATTCAGTTAAACCCTCAAATAGAGGCTTTTTCTCTGGGGACTCGTTTTCTGTGATCTCAGGGAGCTCCCAGATAGAGCCACTTCTCTCCCTAGTCTCAGGCACACTATCTGGATAGGCTCAGAATTTTCCAGACCATCAATCTGTTTTCTTTTCTTTTTTTTTCGTGTGAAGAGCTTAGTTCTCAACATCCCTTTCCTCTTTCATTTCACTACATAAGCTGCAAAGAGAAAGCAGGCTGCTTGGTAGCCTCCTCAGCTAAATATCCAAGTTCCTCACTTTCAGGTTCTGCTTTTCATCAGCATCAGAACCCAAGTTCGCCAAGTTCTCTGCTACTTAAAACAAGGATCACCTTTCCTCCAGTTTCCAAGAACACATTCATCATTTCCATCCCAGACCTCAGGGAAGTATTTAATACCTTTAGCATCCATATTTCTACCAAAAGTCTCTTCAAAACAATCTAGGCTTTTTTAATCAGGTACGCCAGAATTCTTCCAGGTTCAACCCACTACTCAATTCCAAAGCCGTTTCCATTTTTGGTATCTGTGACAGTGGCACCCCATTCTCCTGGTACCGAGGTCTGTTTTAGTTTTCTGGGCTGCTCAAGAAAATACCAGGGAAATGGTTTACCTTAACTGTGAGTGAATTCACTCACAGTTTAAGGCTGGAAAAAAGTCCAAACCAAGGCGTCATCAAGACCATTCTTCCTGAAGACTGTGGCATGCTGGGGCTTTGCCTGTCGCACGGCAAGGCACATCACGGCATCTCCTGGTCTCTCCCTTCTCGTCCACTTCCACTGACGTTCTGCATCTGACTGCTCCCTCTGTGGCTTTCCCTGTCTGAATTTCATTCCGCTTATAAAGGACTCCGGTAATAGGATTTGGGAAAGCATACTGGCCAGGTAATCCAGAGACCCTGGTCATAGTAGGTAAAGTGGACCTCAGAATTTCAGGTGCCTCAAATGTAAAATAAAGTGTTGGTGACCTTAGCCAAGCACGCGATTCTACGGATGCTATATGGTGACACTGACACAGTACTACAGGTGAGCCAGTGAGTAAAGGCTGGAAAAGAGGAACATACACTACCAGACACAAATACAAGCTCCAAAAGTCTCTAGGAGCTATCTATGGTTATGTCTTCAGCATGCTGAACTGATACCCTGCAGGATACTAAAGTCCAAAGGGATTGTACAATCAGCCCTGCTCTACCTTGACTGAGGTATCTTTCCTAAATCACAATTACGTTTTCAGTGTTTACTGCTAAACAATTCTTTGCCCTTCCATAATCTAGTTACTTTGTGGCTAATGTGCCTTCAGCGTGACACCAAGGCACTGTGAGCGTATATATGATGGCTGAGCTGATCCCTTCTCCAGACTACAGGGACAGTTGGTCCTTGTGCTGTCTGTATCAATGGATAGGTTTTTGGTTGTTTTGCATTACCACCAAAGTGGCTGTTACTTGCCACACTGCCTGTGGCCCATTCCTGCTGCCCTCTCCAGTTTCTCTTTCCTGTCTCAGCCTCTCCTGTGCTTCCACCCACATTCCTCACCTTTGTGTGATAAAGTCAGCCTTCCATAAGCATCATATAGCCCTCCCCAGGCAATCAGACAACCCTCCACTTCCTGCCCACAGGAGACCCATGCTCACCAGGTTCTCAGGGTGCGCTGCCTACTTGTGACCAAAAGAGCATGGCATTAGAATCAGGCTCTGGGTCTCCAGCATCATGCTGCCACTCATTCACTTGTGGACCTGGGTAAACACACATTCTAGAGCCTCTATGGACAATGTGTATATTACCTAATGCTCAGGACTGCAGAGAGGACAAAAAGAGTGTACAAAATGGGGAAACCAGAGGGTACTGTGGAATGACTTCAGCTCCTTCTAGGAATGAAGCTGTTTCAGAACTCAAGCATATGGAAGGCTAGTGTACTAATCAGCCAAAGACGTGCTAATGCAAAGTACCAGAAATCTGTTGGTTTTTATAAAGGGTATTTATTTGAGGTAAAAGCTTATGGTTACAGACCCTAGAGACCAATTCAAGGTACCGTAAGAGGTATTTTCTCACCAAAGTCTGTTGCCACGTGTTGAAGCAAGATGGTTGCCAAAGTGGGTTAAGCCGTCCTCTTCCTCTTAAGGCTCCGTGAGCCCAGTTTCTTCCAATCTCAGCTATAGGCTGGAGGGCTTTTTCCTTTCTAGCCTTCTCAGCTTCTCAGGGCTCAGATCTCTTCAGTTGCAAACTATCAGGCAAATGGCTCAGCCCTCCCCAGGGCTTTCACTGTTTGAGCCTTCTCCTTTCTGTCACATGGCAGGACTGAAAATATCCAAGCTCTCTCCTCTTCTTTATCTTCTTCTGTGTGTCCATTTATCTCAGTCCACAAAGGGGGAGGGGACTCAACCCTGAGTCACGCCCTACTGATGTCGTCGAATCAAAGCCCTAATCTTGATTTAATCAAGTGAACATAAAACCTTTGAGTTTAATACAATCAAAGGGTATCACGCCCAGAGGAAAAGACCAGTTTACAAGCCAATATTGGAATTCATAAATAATATCAAACTGCGACAGCTAGCCTCCAAAGAATCAAGGTTTTCCTTTAGGTTAAGAATTCTGACCTAACCCCCAAACAAGCTCTCCAGATAAGAGTATCTCTTGCTTTAACCATATATATATAGCCCTCTTCAACTTAAAGAGATCGATTATTTATAGCTGAACTATCACCTAAATCAGATGTTTCCAAAATAATATTTATCAATTTTTTCTTTTTCATAATAAATATGTTCATGATGATAGCAAAAGAGAAAAAGGAAAACACAGAAGAACCAAAATTTTAAAAAATCATCCATAATCCCACCAGCAAGTAAGAAACATTTAATAAACCTCTTTCTAGGCTTTTTTCTAATTAAAAAAAAAAAAAAATACATATATATATAGGATCATATACCCATGTGATTCTTTTTAAACCAGAGTGGAAGTTCTTGGTAAAGATGTAACCTAGTTTATTTAACCATTCTCTAATTGGGATCACATTGTAAAATTATTTAACAACTGGTGTTTTCCATTTAATAATATATTAAACATTTCCCCAATATTCCAACTTTTTACTTTCAACTGAAAGATAATTTGAATCAATTTCAAGTTTATTCACAGTATATAGGAAATAGTGGTCTAAACAGGACATCACAGACAGAAATTTTTATGTACTGAATTTTTTGGTTTATTTTAGAACCCACTGAGAGAGGTGAAAGTTTATGAGAGGAACATTTATGAGTTAAATCAAATTCAATGAGTAAATATAAAATGCTAGAAGAAAGCTGAGTAGAAAAAGTAAATTTAATACTATTCATATTACACAGAATATACCATCTAAAATGCAAGAATTCTTTCAACTGAACTTTTTTTTAAAAATTTAGGTAAGTTATGAACTATAATTAATAGTACTATTTTAATGATAAAAATATTTAGGGTGCTAACGAATTAATAGTCAGAATTAATAAGACAGTCCACATGGAAAATTGATCATACTTATTTACCTGCATTATTTCTCACATCAAACCTGACACTGAAGCAAAGGAATACTGTGTATTATGAGAAAATAACAGTAAAATTTAAGGTTCTGGGTTCTATAAAGTGATAACCTACTTTATATTCACATGCCACCATAAACCAAACAATTGAACTCAGAAACTATGAAAAATACGGATCATCCCAGCTCATTTACAACTTTAAGATTATGGATGTGAGTTATTTCAATATCAAAAGAATAAAGTCAAGAAAAGGGCAAAGATTCCCTCCTATCTTTAACAAACTAGGGAGACTGTTGACGGAATAGAAATTAAAGATAATTACTAGTCTTCTGACTTCAAATTAATACTAATATGCATTTTTATTTTAAAATATATATGATAACCATAGAGATCAGATAGCCAAAACTTAGGGAAAAGGCAAAAGAATTGCTACAAACCAAAAAGGGTAACAAAACAAAACAATGAGCAGAGAATTTGAACAGTCAAGTTGCACAAGAAATGAAAATCATCAATTAACAAGAAAAGACATTCAATTTTATTAATAAAGAAATGCAAATTTACACAAGAGAGTAGTTTCTGCCTATCAAACAAAATTTAACAGATAGAAAAATGTGGGAAAACAAGCATTCTCAAACTCTTGGAAGGCAATTTCGCAGTAATAACAAAATTTTAAATGAGCATGTCCTCCCAGCAATCCAACTTTAATGCATTTTCCTAAAGAAATAGTAACCTAAGCATAAAAACATGCACAACCATGTTCACAGAAACAATAAGACAACAACTGGAAAAACCCTGACTGGACTTCCTATTTAGAGAATGCTTAAATAAAACTAGTTTACATCTTTACTAAGAACTTCCACTCTGGTTTAAAAAGAATCACACGGATATACGATAATGACATGGAAGGATGTTCATGACATACAGTTGCATAAAAAATAAAGCAAACTGGAAAATCATATGTATAGTATGATCTCATTTTTTTGGTAGAAAATTACAAATATCTCTCTCTTTGCTTGTTTTATCAATTTGTTTGACTGTGTATAGAAAATGACCCAGAAGATAAACTTTAAACCATTTTTAGTGTTTCTCTCTGGAGTTATGGAAATGTAGGATGGCAAGCAGTGGAGCCTAAGGTTTTTTTGTTTTAAATAGTCTTCCGTGTTGCTTGGATTTTTTTTAAAGCAGACTAATTAATTCTGCCATTTAAAAGTAACCAACAGAGAAGCGGACTTGGCCCAGTGGTTAGGGAGTCCGTCTACCACATGGAAGGTCCGCGGTTCAAACCCCGGGCCTCCTTGACCCTTGTGGAGCTGGCCCATGTGCAGTGCTGATGCGCGCAAGGAGTGCCGGGCCCCGTAGGGGTGTCCCCCGCGTAGGGGAGCCCCACGCACAAGGAGTGCGCCCCGTAAGGAGAGCCACCCAGCGTGAAAGAAAGTGCAGCCTGCCTAAGAATGGCGCTGCCCACACGGAGAGCTGACACAACAAGATGACGCAACAAAAAGAAATACAGATTCCAGTGCTGCTAACAACAACAGAAGCAGACAAAAAAGAACACAATAGACACAGAGAACAGACAATCAGGGTGGGGGGTAAGGGGAGAGAAATAAATAAATAAATAAATCTTTAAAAAAAAAAAAAGTAACCAATAAATAAAACAGAAGTCCTCTCAAAAAATTAAAATGCAACATATTATCACACTGAAATAAAAAATGTACCTCAGCATGTCTAGAAGTCACTTAGATAGTTACATGTTCAATAAGTTAGCTGGTTAAAGCATAATTATTTAAAATAATTATTAATTATCAAATGTGGACTTCCACTCACCTCTTTAGGTGATAAATTTTGTGTGTATACTGCCCCTTCTCTCCATCCTTCTCATAAGGTTCATTTTTTAAGACTTCAATTCCTTCTCCACCACCAGTTTCATTCTTACTAGCTTCAGCCACAGAATAAAGCTGTCCAACCTGATACTGAAATTTCAAACAGCACAGAATTTCATTAAGTCAGTATTAACTGCAGATACTTCTTAGCTAAAATCTTAAGAAAAGAGAAAAAAGCAAATCCAAACCACTCAGTATATATATTCTATATGAAGACATGACTTGAACCATAAATTAATATGTTTAAGAAGATAATCACCAGATAATCATATAGCTTTAAGAAACTATAATATTTTACCAGATTTCCATTATTCAAGTAAAGCACTTGTTACAAATACTTTTGTGCTTTAATATCTCAATATGATGTTTTGACACTTGTTTCAATTTCTTGAACAATACACATACAGATGTACTTTCCAAAGCATCTTCACATCTGCTATGTCTCATTTAATTCGCACACATTTCTGAGGAAGGTATGGCAAGAATTAAAATTGTCACTTTGCCAAAAAGAAAGCTGAGGTTTAGAAGGGTTATACCGATTTCCCCTGTTCACACAACCAGCAGGTGAGCAACCAGAGTAGAGCTCTCAGTAACAAAGAGAAGTAGTATAAAGTATAATCACAAAGGACTGTCGATCCAAAGAAACATTGCAGTCCAAATTTTAGTAGACTTAGGGAGTCTTCCTTTCCATGACCTAAGTATGACATGCCCAATGTGGTTCCTGCCTACCTACCCAAAAACAGTATTAGGGGCTCAGGATCAGAACTGATCATTGTAGAGCTTTCCAGTAAGCAGAAACTATTTAAAAGTATTATAAATATACACGCATTACCATAAAAGGTAGGAAACTGCTAACAGTAGTTTCAACTTCATTTAAAAATGAACCAGAATTCTCAGTGGTCTGCACCAATACCTAAGTCAGTACTGTTTTCTCTTCTTTATGAGTACATTTTCAAACAAAAGCTGTAAAATTCTACCTCTGAAAACTAAACATTTTATTTGAGGGACAAAAAAATAGAGATAGCGGTAAGCCAAGTAAATATTTATATCTAAAAAGCTCACTGGGAGCAGGCTAATTTAAGCAAATACATATAGACACTAGCATAAAAATTTACTCAATCTGGAAGGGTTTAGGAAGCTGGAACCAAACACATTTCTTAAATGCACCAAAAATAAGTTTCTGCAGTTATTTCATACTTTCGGTCTTATGGGATTCAGCACCCATGACCCACAAGTCATTCAAAACGTACTTTTTAACATTCATCAATTAAAATGTGTCTAAGTCAAAAGGTAAATTTGATTTTGGGCAGAAACACAGAAGCAATGAAAATTTATAGACCCTACTACTGAACAACAGCATCCTTAAATGTTATTAACGGACTGATATTTTGTGGCTCAAGCTACCAGGTCTTCTCTCACTCTCAATTTTTAAGAAATTTTAATAGAGACAGGCGGCATGTTTATTAAACCTGAATATAACAAAAAGCTCAGATAATTTTGGATGACAATGCCAAGACTCAAAGATTTCAAAAGCTGATTCAAACAGCTGAAACTAAAAGAAATATTTACTCAGGCAAAAATAAATGTCAATTTCCATATATAAGTCAAACAATGAACTGTGCAAGTGAAGGACAGGGTGCATGGCTTGTCTCCAATGTGTTTTGAGACTGTGAAACCTCAGGCACTACTGCGGTATATACCAAAGAGTGCCAGACAGCTACACATTTTTAATTCCTGACTTTGATTTTTTTTTCTTTCTGTCTTCTGTCAACTGTCACTTCCTTGGTTATCATTTAGGTTTGACCCACTTCCAATTCATTGCTTCTAATCTACCATTGACTCTAGGAAAACCAGATAACTGAGGAAGTACAGTGTGTAAGTTATGGAAGGGCCAAGAGGGCTTTCTGGGTTTTGCTACTTGATTTCTCAAAAGGCTTTTCTGCTATTATCCTCATTCTTGGATAGCTACAATGGCAGGCCAGGCAAGTTTTGAATAGATGATGTAGTTCAGTGCCTATGGAGGGAGATAAAATCTGCACCCACAGGACATGCAGGAGTCAAGCCCAGCTGGTGAGGAAGTCTACTAGGCCAAATTAACCGCTGGGTATGTTTAGCCTTGTGACCTCATGGAGAGAAGACAGAACAAAAGGATTTGGGGGAGGACAGAACTGAAACCTCACTTCTATGTGATGTAGAAATATTCCTGCCACAGGAAGGATGCCAAACTGCATTCTTTGAACTCTTCCAAAGCAAGCCAGTGTAACAGGAATTCATTTGCAATTAATTATCTAAAACCCATCATAATTCATTTTGTCACATAAACTGGAATGGAAAAGGTAAATGAATACTACAAAATATGAGCTTAGAGTAATATATCAAAGAAATCTATATCAGAAAGATAATGTAGAAGCTAGCAAGACTTACCTCTGGAACAGAACATGGCAAAACCACACGGCTAAAAAGAAAAACAGAAGAGAATATATATTACATATGAAATAACTGGCTTTAAACCACACATCGTATACCTAAAAGAACTTTTACTCTAAAGTCAGTGATTCTTACAGAGAAGACTCTTAAACCCAGACATACAGGGCTATCACTTATGGAAAAGGGTCGCTGCGATGCCTCCAGACCTAAAAAGGAGTTTTTAACCTGGAGAAATAAAACCATAGCTCCTGGACCTCCACGATACTAGCATTCAGTGTCGTCACCGTGCCAGGACCCTAAGGACATCATTGCAGAGATTCTCACGGGAAATAAGGAAACAAGAGAATACTCATCGGTGAAAACTGCAGGGTACATAAATGTATTATCTGTAGACTCTCTGGTCAGGTTGCTCTCACGAAATTTTTAGTGTGGTTTCATGCTCCATCTATACACTATGCATTTTGTTTTTATGACACTTCCCACAGAATACATGTCTTGAATCTCATGAATGGATGCTTCTAAAAACTTTCCCCATTATTCATTTTTTCCTCAATTTTAGCAAGAAAAAAATAAGGGGTCTTTTAGACTTAATAGGAAGAAAAAAAATTGGCCATGGAAACTGCCTTGAGCCTTACTAAGTATTAAAACCCCCTCTAGGATAGATTCAATAACCTAAGGTTGATGTGTTTGATCCTATCCCAGAGGATTTATTCTTGAACATACCAAAAAGACCCCATTAGAGCTCCATTCTACCTGCAATATAGTTCTGAAAGATGAATTCCAAGGGCAACATTATGGTGAATTGTTTTTTTAATCATATTATTGCATTTTATATCAAATTATTCCCTCCAGATTTTATAAGGAAACTCTTTTGCTTATTTCTACCATAAACGTAAGAAACCTAGTATACCAACGGTCTCATGATAACAGTCTGTTTCCAAGACACCAATCTCCCTTTTTTTTGGCCTAGTTTTTCTCACTTTTCCCTCCCAACCAATAAGCAATATAGCAGTGCCATTTAAAATCTCAAAGTCTTTCTATAAGGAGGGAGGGCAGGAAAGGAAAACAAACTCCTGGTGGTCACTTCAATTTTCATTTTCTAGAAAAGTCCCAAATAGTTTTCCTTGTTCCAATTTCTCTTCAACTGCAGTGATTTTCCTCAAACATTTATGCCTGCATGTTCACATTACCTTAATCTCCAACATGAACAAAACATGTCTCGTATTCTTCCCTCCCCCTTGACTACTAGGCCCACTCATCCTTCTTTGTCTTTATGACAAGGGTGATCTAAAGACAGGAACAGTCTCAAAACCACAATGGTTACACTTTCTATTCTCAGTAAGAATCCACTTCTAATACACTGTCCTTCTTATTTAATCATCTTAGTTGTCTCCCCACCACACTCACTAACATGCTATCTCAGTAAACACAGAAAATAAACTGGGGTGATGGTGGCGAGCAGGGTGGAAGGCTGGAAAGATATAGGTTGGGAGCATATTTTCTGGGCTGGAATACTTTGATTAAGTTATCTATTAATTCACTAGGCAGTAAGGAATCCTGGCAGGTTGCTCCAGAGGTAAGAAGCCATCTGAAGGGTGGTTAAAAACCTTGAGACAAAGAACAGGACTGTTGTTTGGGGGGGCAGAAAACTTAACAAAGGCCTAAACCAGGATGATGGGCCTGAACCAGATATGAGGGATGGAGAAGGAAGAGTTAAACTTTCCTGAAAGAGTTTCAAAAAAACAAAGAATGGCTGCTTAGTAACTCTAAAAACTACTCACTAGCAGGAAGATCCCAAATTTTTATTTAACAATGTTTTCGCAAATAACTTCTTTCACAAAATCAAAGTGACAGATTAAGATATTTTGGATGAGTCAAGTATTTTCTGCAAGATTTCCGCAATAAAAGATAGTAAAAGGGAAAAGGAAGAGACAGGTTTTGGTATTCCATTATTCAGTAAGTAGTATGTGACTCTCAAAGCAATCTGAAATTTGCAAATTTCTCTGAAAATCCTCATGAAAATAATTTCTCAAATGGAATTAGCAAGTGATAATTTAAAACCAGAATTTTGCACTAATGGCCACTTCATCCACTGCTTAAAAAGAACTTGAACTAATCACCTCCCCCCGTCATTTCTAGCCTTTTCATTCACGTAAAAAATGACATTTTGATTAAAATTTGCTAAATGTTTACCAATATCTTCAAGCAAGAATGACCTATTCATTGCTTCTGACCAAAAGCAATTTTAGAAAGTTAACCTAAGAGTAGAAAGAATCATTTTTTCAATGAACAACATGGTATACTTACTTACACTGTGCTAGACTAGATGCTGTGCTAGATACTGGGAATACTTAAAAAAGAGACAGTCCTTGCCTTCAAAAAAGTCTAGGGGGGTGAAATAATAGTCTAGTGGAGACACACATGAGGAATGAACATTAAGAAATCTAATTTATTTAACTCCCTAGGGGAAAAAATTAGATGATGGGCACATTTCAAACATTAGTGACCTCAGTGTATTTTAATTTTTCTAATAAATTTAATGGATAGCAAAAACCATAGTGTACAAATTCCCAGTGGAGATTGCTTTCTATAAGTTAGCTTGAATACTACTCAATCGTCAAAGGGATCTACTGAATGCTTAATTCAAATGGAGGGAGGAAATAACTTTAATTTTTAAAAAACATTAACTAGATCAGTGATCTAAAATCAGTTTCACAACTCAATTGCTATGTGACTTGGGGAAAGTCAATTTCCTTCTCTTATTTCCTTCATTCGTCTTAATATCTGCCACGTACCTACATCACAAAGATGTCAGGGTAATAAATGAGATAAAACTTGCACAATATATTGTACAAATGCCCTGAAGTTTTATAAATCCAAAGTTCAATACTACAAATAACCTTTAACTACATAGTCCAAAATTTCACTCTACAATGAAAGGCAAAAAGGGTCTTTTTGCAGGATCCTTACCACTGATCAGTTACAATTTTTCAACAATTCATTTAACAAAATGAGTACCTAGTATGTCCCAAGGATTATTCTAGGAACTGGAGATAGGGAAGTGAGCAAAAGAGACAATCAATCAATCAAGCATTCAATCAATCCCTGACTTTATTAAATTCTAGGAAGCAGACTAGAAAAAATAATAAATTGTGCTGTTTGTTGGACAGCAATTAAGTGCTATGGAGAACTATAGAGCAGGGAAGAGAAATATGAAATGGTTGGGGGTTGCAATTAGGTCTTCAGAGAGGGATTCCCTGAAAAGGTGAAATCTGAGCAAAGACCTGAAGGAAGGAGGTGAGTAGTGAGTTGAGAAGAGAATGCAACAATTGGGAAAGCCAGGAAGTGAGCTTATTTCTAGAGGGATGAGGAACAGCAACAAGTGAGGTTGGAGTGGGCAAGGGGAGGGCAGTAAATCAGATCAGAACAGAAAAGAAGATAGTGTAAGACCTCGTAGAGTATTGAAAAGATTTTGGCTTTTATTCCGGGTAAAATAGGGGGTCTTTGGAAGGTTTTAAGCATAAAAGTGACATGTGTCTTTTTAAAGGAGGTTTTTGATAACTAACACCGAAATGCAGTGTCTGGAAATAACTGAATTAAGTCATTTTTTTTTCCTTAAGAATTTAAAATGAAAAGAGTATGTGAGAAAAACAGAATGGCAATACTCGAAATCCCTAGTTGCCCAAGAGATGCTGACAACATGAACCCCTGTGAAAGCTGAATTTTCATTGCCAACCAGACTTCCTGTGTTATTCACCGTCCTCGACAGTGTGAAATGTCCTAACTTTTCAACAAAATCATTTCACCGGTCTGACGCCCTTGGGAACCCCTCTGGTTTGACAGACAACATACCTCATCTCAACCCCGTGAAGTAGATGGGACACAGAATGTCACCCCATCCTTAAGACGTGGAAACAGAGATTCGGAGCAGGGAAACGGCTCTCCTGTCAAGTTTTCTGAGCTACCCAGGAGAGCGCAGATTTTCTGGGCGCCCGGCTCCTGATCAACTTCAGGGCGCCAAGGTCCCATCTCGAGACCAAACGCCAAGGGCTGCCTTCACCTGGCAAGCCCATCTCCCGCCAATTACAGGCAGGCTCCACCCCAGACGACAAATCACTACCCGAACTATCGCATCTCGCCCCCACCCCGCTCGGCCTGCGGATCCGTCCCACCCGCAGGCCTGGGGGTGGGCCCCGACCCAGAACCGGGAGAAGGCGGGGTCCCAGCGGAAACTCCCGGCCGCACCTTTCCCAGCCACGCGCTCTGGCCGCGACCCCGCCGCTCCCGACCGGGGGGAACGGACGACGGCGTTACCACGGCAACGACCAAGGGAGCTGGTGGCGAGCGATGGAGTGGGCCGGGGGCACGTGCCGGGGGGGGGGGGGGGGAGCGCGCGCAGGAAGGAGCCGCTTGGGATTAACCCCGTCTTAAGAATGATTCCGCCACTTTTTTATCGATGCATCTCCAACACCCCACCACCGTCCCAGAGTCTCGCTCGCGCCCACGGATCCACTCACAATTCCTTGATCAGCACCATCTTCCCCAAACCCCTTTACAGCTGCTGCCGCTCCTACCACCACCGCCGCCGCTACCGCCTCTCAGGGCGCCTGCGCGGCCCCGCCTCCCTGCCCCCGAGCTCCCACGGCGCCTGCGCGTCCACACCCTTCCGCCGCGACCCGCGCGTCAGCGCCCTAGCGGAGCTAGCTCCGCCCCCGCTTTGCGCCCCACCCCAGGCGCTGGGGAACTCTACTGCAGCTGCGCGGCCTGGCCCAGCCGGTGCGCCTCCTACTGCGACTGCGCAGCCTTGGTGCACGCCCTCTTCGCTCCTCCCAAAGGCTCCGCCTTCCGGCCGCTTCCTGCCCGGCGTGTTTGCGGCTCTCTGTTGGGTTTTTCTGTCATTTCTCTGGAAGCCGTTTTGCTGACATCTGTACAAACCTTCTCTCACAGCCTCAAGAGGGGGCCCATCTTTTTGACGGACACCTAACTTCCGAAGTCCCCATTAAAAACTTGACGGATTCGGGAGGACGACAACACGCGGTTCTTTTGCCCTTCCTGGCCCGCCCAGCTCGGAAACGCTGGAAGACGTTCACCTGGCTCCCGGCTCACGTGGAAGTTCCAGGAATACAGAACAGGAGAAACCTCGTGAGTGCAGCCGTCTAACCACTACTCACCTTGCTGGGCCCAGTCGCAGTGACCCTACGTTCCCCAACACCTAAATCCACCCCTGCCCCGGAATCCAGAATCACGCTGTGTCCGTGACACGCCCAAGACCCCTGATGAAGTCCTCTTTGGGAAGGAGAGGTTCTTGCCCTGACGACCCCGGAAAGGGACCTTTCTCCGGAAGGCGTTAGCGCTGTCACAGTGAAAGCCCCACCGGCCCGATGCGCCCACACAACTCTCTCACCCACGCGCAGTCAACAGCTTTGAAAGCTAAAGGGCGGACCTCAGGATGGGGAGTGGCACAGGGTCTCTTGCTTACCAGGCACAAGTTTAGGCCCTGGTGGGTACAGCTGGAAACAAAATAGACACTGCCCTGTCCTCAAAAATCTCAGCCTAAAGGAGATAGCTCACTTGGAAACAAAGAGAGAACTTGGAATAGTGGTCATTGCTATGCTATGAATAAAATAGGGTAATGAAGGAGATGAGAGTAGTCAGCAAAGGGCTCTTTCAGAAGACCCTGTTAGAGCTTAGTGTTGTTAACAGCCAAGCCTGTGGAGAGGAAGGAGTGGCCTTCCAGGTGGAGGGAACTAGGCCTTGAGCCTGAAGGAACGGTGGGGTATTTGAGATGCAGCTAGAGGGCACCTGTGGCTAGAACGTCCTAAGTGAGGAGAAAGATTAGCTGGGCCAGCTAGATCACATAGACCTCAGTGAAGAGTTTGCATTTTATTCTTAAGAACCGTGAGAAACTGTTTAAAGGGTATTAAAAGAAGAAAAATATCATTAAAGCACTTTTATACAAACCCATGGTATACCTGATTCTGGAATATACCCAGTGGAGTTACAGCTGCCTCAGAAAATCCATAGAAGTGAAATATTAGTTAACTAAGGGATTCATTGATTTTCTGCTATATGTGAAGCTTTATGTTAATTATTGTGAGATAGGGCAGGGATTCAAAGAATCCATGAACTTACTCTCAGGGAGCTTAGAAGCTGGGAATAGCTTCCATTAATTGGGCAGCTATTTTATGCCAAGTACTGTGGAGTGCTTTATCTCATTTAACCCCTAAGAACAACATTATGGGATTGGTATATTAGTATATTTTAGAATAAAGAAAAAAAGAGGCTCAGAGAGCCGAGTTAAGTGAGTTGTGCAGAGGTCACTTAGCTTTTCTGCAGAGCAAGATTTCAAATTTTAATAACTTCAATCTGGTCTTTCCACGATACTGTTTTTTCTAGATAAAAGTAGATAAGTTGAGTCATGTGGATAGTCTATGACAACTAATTGCTATCAATTATGGAAGGGGGATTTTGGTCAAAATCTAGAATATAGATAAGAATAGAGAAACTACAGATTTTAATACTATAACCTTGTACATTAGAATTAGGAAATGTTCTTTAAGGTTGAGGAGGTAATATTAAGTGTCAAACTTAGGTAACAAGTAGTCACTTTATGTGGTAATTTCTTCCAAAATGTTATACACAGGCCGAAAACATAAATAGCCTTTAAAATGATGTTGGTAAATTTATAGTTGCATGCTTTATCAATCATTAGGAAAAATTTGGAAATTTCTGAGCACTTGTCTATTTTTTGTTTTCCTTTGTTTTTTTTTTTACTTTTTACTTCTCTAACTTTAAAAATCATTTATTCCATTGTCTGCATGGCATAGTTCCTTCTCATAGTTAAGTACTGTACTCAGATGTTTGTAGAATTAATGAAGAGACAGTAGCCTGGATGGAACATGCTCAGAACCAAAATGGAATTGACTCCGTTTCCTATTAAAATAATTCATACTGAAAGACTTAGGGGGAGCAGGTTTAGCTCAGTGGTGTGAGCGCCTGTTTCCCACATACAGTGTCCTAGGTTCAATCCCTGGTGTGCCTTTAAAAAACAACAACAACAAAATGCAGGTGGAAACCATAAGAATAGATAAAGTAACCAGTTTAGATGAATTTATTGAGGGAAAGAAAACATGTTAATTCAAAAATTAACTAGACCAGTAAAAAACATGAAATTCATATAACTAAATTAAACAAAAGTATATTTTAATTCTACATTACATCTACTTAAAGGATAAGAATATCAGAGAAGAAATTATAAGGAGGACTAGAGAATAGGAAAGATATAAACTGACACCCCAAGGTGAGAAAAGACATATAAAGAAAAGACAAATGCGCATGAAAAAAATAGACTGATGGGTTAACATCTCCATTGTGTGGCATTTTCTTGTATTGCAACTAAAGATGTTGAATTCTGTGGTACATTTTTGCAAATAAGGATATAAGGTGGCATATAAATTATTAGTAATTGTTTCTGGATATAGAAATGACCCAGCCTCTTTTTTAAGTCTACTGTCTCTTTTTCCTTGTTCTTTCAACCCACAGGAAAAGACAGCCTTTATATGTAAGCTGTCCAACTGAATTGAACTAATTTTACAAGCCTCTTTTTAACCCCGAGTCTCCTTAATTCCCTTTATATAGCTCTGATAGAAAGAAGTCACTGCTTATTACACTAAGAATGATGGTAGGTTTTGCTTTGGTAAACAAAAAGATTTCTGAATAAAATGTTTGAAACATGGATTAATTCATATAGTACAAAAATGTTCAAATATCTTTGAATAGTCCTTTAAGTATTATAAATGAATTTGGCCTCTTTTTTTCCCCAAAAGCAGGGTGCTTAATGTGGGATCCATAAGCCGTTCGGGGAACTCCAGAGGAATTTGTGAACCACTGAAATTGTATGCATTCTTTTGTGTTTATAAACATTTTTTTCTGGGGGGATTATTCATAACTTTAGTTATGTTCTCATAGAGGAAGGACGTTTTACCCCCCGGAAAGTTAACCAGAGTAAGCCTTGCTTTCTCTGCATTTTGCCATGCCATTTTTAATATCTTTATAAATGCTTTAATAATGTAAAGACTGCTTTAATCGTATTAAATATTAGGTCATAATGTACCACTGTGGAGAAACAGGGTTGGACTTTTGAGTAGAAAGACCTGAGTCTAAATCCTGGCTCTGCCACTTACTGGCTGTGTACTTTGAGTAAATTACTCCATCTCTTGGAGACACAATTTACTCATCTATAAAAAGAGACTACTAATATCTACAACACAGATTTTTTTATGAGGAATGAAAGTTATGAAGTATATAAAGTACCTATCATATATTACATGATATGTAATAGGTGTTCAGTGACTGGGAACCATTTAAAAGATTAGGGCTTCCAGAGAGCAGCAATAATTTAAATTAGGATTTAATTAGGGAAACAGAGATGGCTCAACTGATAGAGCTTCCACCTACCACATGGGAGGACCTGGGTTCGATCCCTGGGACCTCCTGGTGAAAAAGAAAAAGAAAGTGTGCCCGTGCGGCAAGCCAGTGCCAGTGTGACTGTCCGCTTGGTGAGCCAGGGACCATTGTGGTGACCAAGTGCCTCACAGAAGTGAGTCACACAGCAAGATGATGACACATCAAAAGAGAGACAAGGGGAGAGTCAAGACGAAGTGCAGCAGACACCAGCAACTGTGGTGACACAGCTGACGGAATCTCTCTCCCCATTTGGAGTCTCCAGGATTGAATCCCGGTGAATCCTAGAGGAGAGAAAATGAGAAAACAACACAGCAAGAACAGTAAGGTGGAGGAGGAGAAGGGGGAAATAATTAATTAATTAAATTCTTTCTCCATTGCCCTCTCCTCTCCCCCCATCTCTAGTGGTAACCACTATCATTAAATCACTAGTCATCATTCTAATACATGAATAAGAATATGCATTCATATATGTCTCCATACATGGCTATAACTTCTCTCTTATCATCAGTGTATAATATAGAATTTCTGTACCTTTGTTTTCTCAGTAACATTTGGTATTGTCAGAATTTTTAATTTTGCCTCTTTATTAGTTTTGAAATGCTGTCTCATGCATTCGATTTGCATTTCCTTGGAGAGTGAGGCTCTTGTCATGTGTTTACTGGCCATGTTCTTATTCTTTGTCCATTTTGCTTTTTTTTGATTTGTAAACATTGTGTTGATTCTATGTACTTTAAATATTTCCTTTCTCTCTGGGTTGATTTGTTACATCATTAATAGGATTTCTCAACCTCTCCAATATTGACATTTTGGATGAGATTATTCTTTGGCTCTTCTGTGCATCGTAGGATACTTGTCCTTTACCCTATAGATGCCAGTTTTACCCCTCCAATCATGGCAAGCAAAAACATCTCCAGATGTTGCCCATTGTCTCCTGGGGGTGGGGGGTGGGGCAAAATTATCCCCAGTTGAGAGCCACTAATTTATACTGACTCTGTTATATAGAGTTAGTTATTTATTAGAGATTTATTTATTTATCTCCCCCCCCCCCCACCTTGCCACTTGTGCTTGCTGTCTGCTCTCTCTGTTCATTTGCTGTGCATTTTTTCTGTGTCTGCTTATCTTCTCTGCAGGTCTTCTCTTTAGAAGGCACCGGGAACTGATCCCTGGACCTTCTGACATGAGAAAGAGGCATTCAGTCACTTGAGCCACCTCTGCATCCTAGTTTGTTGTGTCTCTCATTGTGTTTCCTCTGTGTCTCTTTTTTGTTGCATCATCTTGTGTCAGCTGTCCGTGCAGGCCAGCTCTACTTATGATAGACAGTAGCCCAATCTCAAGCTACATCTGCTTCCCCAGAGTTATTTCTTTTAAAACTTAAAAAAAAAAATTTATTCCACTAACTTTTTTTTGAAATTTTATTATAATTTTATAATAGGCCATATAGTTGTATTATATGGCAGACCCTAAGGGTTTCACGTGAGCTAATCCTTAAACCATTTAATCATCACAGCAACACAGGAGGTAAGTTCTGTCATCATTCCTGTCTTATAATGAAGAAACATGGTTTATCATGGCTTCTAAAGGGGAAATGGTAAATTTACTAAGATATAATTTATATACAATAAAATATCCATTTTAAGTGTACAGTTTGAAGAGTTTTGCCAAATATATGTACTTGGTAATTATCACCATAATCAAGATATATGACATTTCCATGACTCCAAAAGGTTTCCATGACTTGCCTGTTAATCCTCCACACACTTTCAGTCCCAGGCACTCATTGAATTGCTTTCTCTCACTATAAATTATTAGATTTGCCTTTTCTACAGTTCTTTTTAATCATTGAATCTTATAGTACATATTCTTGTGACTTACTTCTTCTTGCATAATAGTTTCTGAGATTCATTAATGTTTGTTTCAGTAGTTCAGTCCTTTTTATTGCGGAATGATATCCCTTTATACAGATTTATCAACTTGTTTATCCATTTACCTATTTATGGGTATTTATTTGGATTGTTTCTAGTTTTTGACCATTGTAAATAAAGATTCTCTGAGTATTTGTGTGCAAGTCTTTCTGGATATGTTTTCCATTTCTCTTGGATATATGGTAAGTGTATATTTAACTCTAGGAGAAACTGTTGAACAGATCTGCAAAGTGGTTGTACCATTTTATATTGCAGCAGGCTCTGAGAGTTCCAAGGACTCTACATCACCATCAACACACTTCAGCCATTCTAGTATATCTGTAAAGTTATCTCATTATAGTTTAATTTGTATTTCCCTGAAGACTAATGATGTTAAGCACTTTTTTATGTGCTTATTGATATTTGATATCTTTTGTGAAATGTTTGTTGAAGTTGTTTACCCATTTTTTTAAAAATTGGTTTGTCATTCTTAACATATTTTGCATATAAGTCCTTTGTCAGATATATATTCTGTGAATATTTTCTCCCTGTCAGCAGCTGGCCTTTTCATTTTCTTAATGGTATCTTTCAAACAGAAGTTTTAAAATCTGATGAAGTCTAATTTATCTTTTTTTTTTCTCTTATGGTTCATGCTTTTTGTATCCTAAAAAATCTACACATATACCAAAATCACAAATATTTTATTTTACTTTTTTCTATAAGTTTTAAAGTTTTAGATTTTGCCTTTTGGTTTGTGATTCATTTCAAATTAATTTTTGTTTATATGTGAGGTAAGGGTAAAGGTTCAGTTTTTAGTATACAGATATTCAGTTGTGGTAGCATCGACATCAAATGACCATAAGTATGGGTCTTTTTCTGGGCTTTGTTCTGTTCCACTGGTCAATATGTTTATCATTATGTTAATATCAAATTGTTTTGATTGTTGTAGTTTTATAGTAAGTCTTGAAATAAAGTAGTTTAAGTCCTCCAACTTTTTAAAAAAATTTTTGGCTATTCTAGGTTTTTTACATTTCCTTTCTTATTTAAAATAATCTAGTTAATTTAAACAAACAAACCAAAAAAGCCTGCTGGAACTTTTGTGAGAATTTCACTTGATCTGTAGAAAAATTAGGGAAGAATTGACATTCATGATTGAATCTTTTTTTTCTTTTTTCTTTTCTTCTTTATTTTCTTTTAAATGTTACATTCAAGAAATATGAGGTCCCCATATACCCCCCATCCCACCCTTCCCACATCAACAACCTCTTCCATCATCATCACAGCACATCCACTGCACCTGGAAAATACATCCTGGAGCACCACATGGACAGTGGTCCACATTGTAGTCCACACTCTCCCCCAGTCCACCCAGTGGGCCACAGCAGGACACACAATGTCCAGCATCCGTCCCTACAGCACCACCCATGACAACTCAAATCCTGAAAATGCCCCCACACCATATCTCTTCCTTCATCTCCCTGCCATCAGCAGCCACCGTGGCCACCCTCTCTACATCACTACTAC
Organism: Dasypus novemcinctus; assembly: GCF_030445035.2. NCBI lineage: Eukaryota > Metazoa > Chordata > Mammalia > Cingulata > Dasypodidae > Dasypus > Dasypus novemcinctus. The sequence continues at coordinate 36,683,846 of NC_080691.1, forward strand.
AATTTCTTCCCTTACTAATCACAATAGTTCCCCAGCAGAACACCAGTAAGTCCACTCTATTCCTCCATCCTGTGGACCCCGAGATGGTTATGTCCAGTCCCCTTGTACATCAAGAAGGGGCTTAGATTCCACATGGATGATGGATGAAATTCTGCTGGCAACTGTAGACACTCTTGGCTCCCTGGTGTGGTAGTTGAACCTCTTCACCTCCCTGGCAGCTGGCCAGGGTAAGTCCCATAAACCAGAGGGTAGGAGCCTCAAGTCTGCTAAGGCCTAGGGCCAGGCCATCACATGGACAGTCCAGAGATTCAAGTCTCCTGAGTATACATAAACCCAAACACCAACCACAGGTCTGGTAAAAATAACAGAAGAGACGTGTAGAAAGGTCATATCTGAGTCCAACTCCATCACACTCAGGAACACAAACTCCAAAATAGGACCAACTGACATGGCCCTGAACTCCAGAGCCACCTGCCATGACCATAGAACCTGTGGGTCTCTGCAGCCCTCAGGAGAACCAGCACCTGGGTTTCCATATACCTTGGCTGTCTCTGGTACCCTGCTGAGGCATGCATAAGCATCACCCCTCTGATGACCTCCTGACTCTTTTTTGGAGACTCATAGCCATATAAAGTCACTTGTCCTTTCCATTTCCCCCTTTCATCCAAAGTCAAAAAGCCGTTTTTAACACCTAATATTACATGTAGGCTGAGATACTCTGCTGGTCTGAGCTGACCCCTTTATTCAAGGTCTTTTTCTAGTTAACATCATCAACTGGTGCTTGGTAGTAATCCCTCAGCACCAGGGAGGCTTATCCCCAGGAGTCATGTCCCACACTGGGGGGAAGGCAATGCATCTACATGCTGAGTTTAGCTTAGAGAGTGGCCACATTTGAGCAACATGGAGGCTCTCAAGAGGCACCCCACAGCTCTAGGCCTAGTTCATACTTCAGGCACATAGGCTCATAATCGGAAACATCAGAATCAAGAGCTCATTGTTGGACCATCCATCTTTGTTGGTCTTTGCCATTGCACTTGGGGGATTTTGCTCTTCCATTGGGGAATGTGATAGAGCTCCCCTGGCCAGGAACTCAGCACTCTCTCAGCTGTCATTTCCAACTGAAACCACTATGAAAATATCCAAACCTTTGTATGTACCCTGTATACATGCCCTGGAGAACTCCCTCCCAACCATGTGCCCCCCCCCACCAATAGCACCCCACACAAGTGCTCTTCCCCCGCCATAGTTGAATCTCTGTAGTCCAAAACTTCTTCAAAAAGGAAGCTCAATATATTGCCAGGTCCATTAATGGTAAAGTGGAATATAGTGATGGATTTAAATGTTAGATACAGAATACATAGTAATTTAGAAAAATTAAATAAAGGAAAAATAAATTGGGGTATCAAAAATGAAAAAAATGAAAAAGATTTGTTTTTGACATTTTGCCTTTCATCATTGCTATAGGTGTTGTCCTGGGTGTACAGTGGCAAGGCAATTTCTTCCATTTCTTCCTCAGTGTCTACATCCTTTATTTTTTTTTCCTAAGTATTAAGTTTGTCTTCACATAAGTTTTAGATCACAGTAATTCACATACACAATGTATGGTACTCCTACATATCCAACATCAAACCCTTTGTCCCTTCCCCAGCAATTATCTTTTCACATGTTTATATTATATTTGCTGCAGCTGATGGACAGATATTGAAACAGTAGCTTTCAAACATGGTTCCATTTGGGTTTACATTGTGGTTTATATTTTAGACTATACAATTTTATAAATGTTTAATTATCTTATATATTACAATATGGTTTACATGTTAGCCTATAGAGTTTTTTACATTTTTGGTGTAATTTAACATGTTCTATATCCATCATTGCACGATCTTGTGGAAAACTTCTATTGCCCCACAGTTACACTGGTTCCATGTATTCAACACCTCTTTCCCCCTCCCCTCAGGGCCCACCATAACAATCGATCTTCATTACTTGAAAGACTATTCAGAGATACTTGCAACAATGTTGAGGGCTTGACATACGTGACTGTCCTTACCCATTGGGAGCCACCAATTCTCTCGAGAGATACAATTCCCTCTTTGAGAACATCAGTCCTCCCCAGGATGTGCGTATACTTTCATTCTCATTGTATGGGTCTCCACTCAATGATATAACCCACTACGACAAAATGAGCACTCACACACTTCCTAAAAGCTTGCCCTGTGTCAGATGCCCCCCCCCTTAAGCATCTTAAATAGGTAATCTTCCATATTATATTTTCTGAAGAGTTTTCTGTACATTATAATTTCAACCATACACCTCACAATCTCCTATGTTCAAAGGTTCCCCCACCCTCCCCCCAATTTCTTGGGCATCTGACCCATCCTCCCATCCCTAGCCCCTCTCAAGCCCACAAAGCTCCACCCAAAGGTATCCCTATGCCCCCAATTTATCCCTTCCCTGTACAAATACTTAGATCCAGGTTATCACAGATTTCACCCATGTAGGTGTCAGCTCGCAACCTTCCTCTACCTCTAACTTCCTTTAAGTTTATCATGATTGAATCTTAACAATATTGAATCATGAATGGCTTATCTCTTCATTTTCTTAGGTCTTTAATATTTCTTGGCATTGTTTTGTAGTTTGCAGAGTACAGCTTTTGTGCATATTTTGTTATATTCTTAACTATGTGATGTTGGGGGAAAATACTGTAATTTTTTAAATTTCCAGGTATTGCTAATATATAAAGATATACCTCGTAGATATTCATCTTGCTAAACTCACTAAATTCTAGGAGTATGTGGATTCCATATGATTTTCCACATAAATAATAATGTCTGTGAACTGTGAATAAAGTTCACAGTTTATTCTGAGTAAAGACTGTTTCAAAACTTCATTTCCAGTCTTAATGACCTTTATGTCTTTTCCCTGTCTTATTTCACTGGTGAAGAGCTCCAATACAATATTGAGAGAAGTGGTGAGATCAGTCTGGCTAGAAGTTTATCAATTTTGTTGATTTTTTTTCATAGAACCAGCTTCTGATTTCTTGGTTTTCTTGATTGTTCATTTTCTATTTAACTGATTTTTAGTTTCTATTCACTTGTGGCTAATTTGTTCTATTAAGGCGGATGCCTATTTCATTAATTGTAGATGTTTCTTGAAAATAAGCACTTAATTATATAAATTTATCTTGAAGCTTAACTGCATTCCATATTTTTTATGTGTTTCATTTTCTTTCAGTTCAAAATATATTCTAATTATTGTGGAACTTTCAGCATCCTGCTTGTGTCAAAATATCAGTCATAAAGAGAGACACCTTTTACTCTATCAAGGGAGGACTTCCACCTCATGGAGGGTAGCAAGAGCATAACTTGCCTATTACCAGGGGCAGCAGTTCTGGAGTCCCAACCCACTTCACAGTTTGCAGGTGTTGGGTCACCAACAAAAGTGTGAGTCATACTGATAGACAAGTGTTTTACTCATATAGAGAAGAGACAAAGCAAAATCAATTTCACTGTTGCTTATTGGTCCCCCGTGGCTGGGGATCCAATGCAGAGTGATATTCTATTCACAGCTTGTGACATAGTAGAGGGATATCACTCCTTCCCTGCTAGGAACTCATAGATATATCAGCAGAAGTGAGCTAAATACCATAAAATGGACATACTTGAGTATGTCCAGTAAATGAAGGGATCTGACAGCAGTCCACTATCTGCTAGAGGATATGTTTTACTTCAGGGCACTCCCTAGAAGTAAGTCATTCCATATTCATCATCTGTCTTAGAGGCTACACTAACAGGGGCCTGAGCACCGGGTTTATTTAAGTCCAGGGAAGTACAGATCATCATCCCCTACCACAATTTTCTTATGATTTCTTCTTTATTTTAATACTACTCGGGAGTATATTGATTAATTTCTAAATATTTAGGCATTTTCCACATATTCCTCTGGTATTAATTTCCAACTTAATTTGGTTATAATCCAAGAATATACTCTGTATGATTTCAATACTTATAAAATAATTGAGGCTTGTTTTATGACCCAATTTTGTAAGTTTTTCCTTCATGTATTTTAAGATTTTGTTAGTAGATGCATTTGCCTTTAGGATTATTATGTTGTCTTTTTTTTTTTAAGATTTATTTTATTTATTTATTTCTCCCCACCCCCTTGTTGTTTTCCCCTTGCTGAGTCTGTTCATCTTCCTTGTTTCTTTAGGAGGCACTGGGAGCCCAACCCCAGACCTCCAATGTGGGGGGGGGGGTGTCTAATCACTTGAGCCACCTCTGCTCCCTGCTTTGTTTTGTCTTTCATTCTGTTTTTCCTCCCCACATCTCTTGTTGCATCATCTCACTGCGCCTGCCCATTGCATCAGCTCGAAGTCATCTTTAGGAGGCCTGTGAACCTCTGTTCCCTGCTTTGTTGTGTCTCCCATTATGTTCTTTCTTCTTGTATCTCTTGTGTCAGCTTGCCATGCCTGCCCATTGCGCCAGCTCGCTATCTTCTTTAGGAGTCGGTGAGATCTGAACCAGCAGCCTCCCGTGTGGTAGGTGGAAGCCCAGTTGCCTGAGCCACATCTGTTTCCCTATGTTGTCTTAATGAATTGTCCTTTTTATCATTATGAAGTACTCTTTATCCTTGAAAATATTCGTTGTTCTGAAGACTGCTTTGATATTAATAGAGCTTTTCCAGCTTTCTTGTGATTTGTGTATGCATGGCATTTTCTTTCTTACTATAGCTTTTGAATTTTCTGTGTCATTATATTTATAATGAGTTTCTTGTATACAGGATATTTAGGTCTTGCTTCTTTGGTATCCAGTCTATCTCTGCCTGTAACTAGAGTTTTGGGCCATTTACATTTATGTAATTATAAGAAGGTTGGGTTTAAAACTGCCAACTTGGGAAACAGACTTCACCCAGTGGTTAGGGCATCCGTCTACCACATGGGAGGTCCACGGTTCAAACACCGGGGCCCCCTTGACCCATGTGGATCTGGCCCATGCACAGTGCTGATGCGCGCAAGGAGTGCCCTGCCACGCAGGGGTGTCCCCCGCGCAGCGGTGTCCCCCGTGTAGGGGTGTCGCCCGCGTAGGGGAGCCCCACACACAAGGAGTGCGCCCGCAAGGAGAGCCGCCCAGCGCGAAAGAAAGTGCAGCCTGCCCAGGAATGGCGCCGCCCACACTTCCAGTGCAGCTGACACAACAGAAGCAGACAAAGAAACAAGACGCAGCAAAAAGACACAGAGAACAGACAACCGGGGGAGGGGGGGATTAAATAAATAAATAAATCTTTAAAAATAAAAATAAAAAAGACCAATTCTTAAAAAAATAAATAAAAAATAAAACTGCCAACTTCATATTTTCATGTTTACTCCAGGGTTTACAATATGCCTCTCTAATTTAGCACAGTCTACCTTCAAATGATTTGCCACTTCACAAAAATGTAAGAACCTTATAAGGATATATGTCTATTTCCCTCTGTCCTCTGTGCTGTTGTTGTCTTACATTTTACATCTACTGTAAATGTGCTTTGCTTTATTGTGCTTTGCAGATACCACATTGTTTTTTGTTTCGTTTTTAACAAATCAAAGGTTTGTTGCAACCCTGTGTCAAGCAAGTCTGTCAGCACCATTTGTCCCACAAGCATGTGCTCACTTCATGTCTATGTCACATTTTGGTAATTCTTACAGTATTTTAAACTTTTTTATTATTATTTCTGTTATAGTGATCTGTGATATGTTATCTTTGATGTTATTATTGTAATTGTTTTAGGGTGCCATGAATTGTACCCATATAAGACAGTGAACTTAATTGATAAATGTTGTGTGTGTTCTGATTGCTCAACCGACTGGCCATTCCCCTGTCCCTCTCCCTCTCCTTAGGCCTCCCTGATCCTTGAGACACAACAGTATTGAAACTAGGCTAATTAATAACTGTGTGATGACCTCTAAGTATTCAAGTGGAAGGAAGGGTCACACATCTCTCACTTTAAATAAAAAGCTAGAAATGATTAAATTTATTGAGGAAGGCATGTCAAAAGACAGCAGGCCAAGAGCTAGGCCTTTGTGCCAGTTGGCAAGTTGTGAATGCAAAGGAAAAGTTTTTGAAGGAAATTGTAAGTACTACTCTAGTGAACCCACAAATGTAAAGAAAGCTAGACAGCCTTATTGCTAATATGGAGAAAGTTTTAGTGGTCTGGATAGAAGATCAAACTAGCTACAACATTCCCTTAAGCCAAAACCTAATCCAGAGCAAGGCCCTAACTCTTCAATTGTATGAAGAATGAGAGCAGCGAGGAAGCTGCCGAAGAAAGGTTCAAAGCTAGCAAAGGGAGGTTCATGAGTTTAGAAAAGAAGTCATAGCATAAAAGTGCAAGGTGAAGCAGCAGGTACTGATGTAGAAGCTACAGCAAGCTATCAAAAGATCTAGCTAACATAATTGATGAAGGTGGCTACACTAAGCAACAGATTTCCAGTGTGTATGGAAGAGCATTATTTTGGAAGACAATGCTATCTAGAGCTTTCATAGCTAGAGAGAAGGCAATGCCTGGCTTCAAAACTTCAAAGGACAGACTGATTCTCTTGTTAGGGGCTAATGCAATTGGTGACTTTAGGCTAAAGCAATGAATGCTCTTTTTACCATTCTCAAAATCCCAGGGCCCTTAAGAATTATGCTAGATCTCTGCCTGTGCTCTTTATATGGAACAGCAAACCTAGAGGACAGCACATCAGTTTTCAACATGGTTTACTAACTATTTTAAGTCCTGCTGCTCAGGGAAAAAAAGATTCCTTTCAAGAGAGCTCTGATGAAGAAGTACAAGAAGATTAATGTTTTCATGTCTGGTAACACAACATCCATTCTGCGGCCCATGGATCAAGGAGTAATTTCTACTTTCAAGCCTTAGAAACACATTTGGTAAGACTACAGCTGCCATAGATAGTGATTCCTCTGATGGGTCTGGGCAAAGTCAATTTTCAAGAGAAAATTTGTAGGCCTTACTTTATTACAATACTTGCTTTATTGTGGTGGTCTGAAACTGAACCGTCAATATCTCCAAGGTATGCCTGTATATATGCTATAAACCTCACAATACATTGTTGTTAATTTTTTCAATGGTCAGTTATCTTCCAGAGAAATTAAAAATAAGAAAAAATGTTATATTTTATCATCATCTAGCTTACATTTATTGTGTACTTACTATGTGCTGAGTGCTTTTCTAATTGCTTTGCCTGATCTTAATATTGAATTCTCAAGACAAACCCGTGTGGTAGGTACTATTATATATTTTTTCAGGTAAGAGAGAGAGAGGAAGGTAAATAACTAGCTGAAGTTTAGTCAGCTTGATGGGTTATGAACCCAGGTGATATGGCACGATAGCCTGAGTTTTAACCATTATGCAATACTGCTTCTCTAAATTGGCTATGGCTTCCAATATAGTTTCAAACAGATATAAAAGTGGCATATTTGCCTGATCTTGACTTTATTAAAACTAACTCAAAAGGCTAATTATTAAGTTGGTTTGATGTAGGTTTTCAATAGTTCCTCTTTTATCATTGGTATTCTCTTCATAGTTTGCTAAGTTTTGTTTGATTAAGTGTTGAATTTTGTGAAATGCTTTTCTTTATCTTTTGAGATAATCACGTTTTTCTCCTTTCTTATGTTAAAATGTTGTACTCTATTACTAGATTTTCTAATGTGTCATCCTTGCATTCTCAAGATAAACCTTAGTTGATATTTTTTATTTCCAGTTTGTTAAATGTGACTTGAGGATAGGTATGTGCTATTGTTCAGAAAATTAAAATTGCAAAGAGGAGAGATATTTATAGATAATACTAATTTTAAATGGTAACATAATGGCTTATTAATTAACTGGTTTTAAATTAACTCAATGTATGATATATAATTATCTTCACATGAGAGAGGTTTTCTTAAAGTATTTATTTTTGAGAATATAATCAGTTGTTTCACAGTATTAAAGTATACAAATGACTATACAATGTACAGTGTTGTCTCCCACTCTTGTCCTGATAATGTGGCCTGTGCATAAATTCAAACTTATTCTATATTCAAGTATGCCTAGTTCCCGGAAAGCCAATTGAGAGGTATAAACTCTATAGGCTTTGGATATTGAGGGAGGGTGCAAACTCTCCATGTTAATTCAAGCTTACCTGGCATGTGGGGGGTATGTGTTAATTCAAGCTTACCTGGAATGTGGGGGATATAAGTTAATGCAAAACCTATCTGGTACCAGATAAAACACTGAAACTCTAAGAAACTAACAAGAAAAAAAAAAAAAGGTCCTTTTGCATATAAGCACCGTTTGACTCCCCACTCCTACATCCTCTGTATAAAAGGGACCCAAAAATCCTATACGGGGCTTGGTTTTTATTAGGACAGGAGTCCGCCAAGTCTGGCCAGCATTAAATAA